>NW_025113096.1:14350656-15550656 GCF_010416935.1 Polistes fuscatus
GCAGAAACGACGGAAAATCCCACGTATCAGAGATCTTTTATGGAATATATTAGATTAATAATGAAATTTCGATCGTTTTCTATATCAAATGTTTCCAAAGTAATACTAATCACGTTTCTTTTTCTTTCTTTTCTCTCTTCATATGTAATTAGGTATGTAAATATGTGAAATAAATAATGTAAACAATTTCGAAGTTGATTTATCTTTCTTTTTTTTTTTTTTTTGAAAAAGATAAAACAAAAGACTAGGGCAAAGTAAAAACGTTCTCATAAACTTAAAATCCGTAAGTCGTATCGTCAGATTTTACGAGACCACCCTGTAGTGATCATAAAAGAAAAAAGTTCGCGACGTTTATACGGTCTTTTAGTTACAAAGCCAACGTGAAACAAGCGATTTTAAAGTAAATTTTCATTCTCATAGTGACGCAGAGTAAAAATGAGAAAGAGAGAGAGGGGAAGAGGAGGGAGAGGGAAAAAATAAAAGAAAAGAAGGAAAAATGCGCGCCAACTTTTGCATTTAAAAGGTATTCGAATGTAATTTATAGCCGTTGGAGTTTTATTATAAATCTGGATTCGCGTGTTCGCAGGACCGTTAACGTTTGCATCGTGATTGTATGTACTTATATTTTTTGTTCTCTTCTCTTTTATTTCCTTTTTTATTTTTACGTATAACTATGGCATGTTATGTCAAAAATAGATTCGTTGCTTGCGTGAGTCCTGAATCTCAATACTTGTCGTGACTACGTGCAATGTATCTATGTATATATGTAACATGTAACAGGAATAAAAAAAAATCTCATATTTAAATATTCATCGAGAAAATAAATATGTACATCTTATTTTTCCTTTCTTTAGTATTATTATTATTATTATTATTATTATTATTATTATTATTATTATTATTATTATTATTATCATTATTATCATCATTATCATTATCATTACATCAACGTCAAAGGTATCATTTTTAAATATAATTTTCATTTTCATTGAAACGATTCAAAACGATGAAGTATTAAAAATGATATTTAAATCAAGCAAACTGTCGTAGATGCAGCATACGATCTTATTTCAAAGTGAAATCGGCTTTCTCTCTCATTCTCTTTTTCTTTCTATGCGATCGGCGTCAGCTTGTACGAGCTCCTTCGTAAGATGGCAAGAAGGAACGTATTACCATGATAAAGGCAACCCGGTCGCATCGAAAATCAAGAGAAAATTGATCGTCGAGTGGCTTGTCGAATGGCTCCGATATCGAGACCAGTACGTTCGAGATCGAACGTTCAAGCTCGACTTAATAATCATCTCAGATGGTACAACTCTGTTTTATAAATCTAATATTTGTAATCATTTTATGTAAAACATCTTCCTTTATTTTGTATATATTTTATACAAATTATATAATCCCATGGGGATTGTAAACGATGTAATTGTATGCTCGCAAAATAGATTTTATTTTATTAAATTTGTAATGTAGAAAAAGAAGAAAATTTATTAAAAATATACACGCATAGAACTAGGGTGGGTTCGCGTAAAGTGTAACAAATATGAAGTTCATAAAGTATTATAGTTCCAATAATATGTTGCAACACATAAATAACATTATTAATATTAGATAAATATTGATATACATATACAGTGATTTATGTAGAGAGTGTATTCAGTAGGGTAGTAAAATCAAGTGGAAAGTGATTTTATATGTAAAAATAAGTCAAAAAAACAAAAAAAGAATAACATATTTTCATTAAAAACTTTATGTTCAAGAAAGAAAAATATGTATAAATTTTACATTTGAATTTCATTGGTAAATATTTTGTGCGAAAGGTACATTACAGTCACTTTGACATGAACATAAATATTAAAATTTTTTTTAATTACCCAAAAAGTTTTACGAGACTAGGTTTTGAAATGAAGAAAAGAAAGATTCTAGTTAATATCAAAGAACTAGTTTTATATTTACCTTTTTGTCATTTCTTCGAGTTGGCGAGTTGAATGGTAAAGTAAGGCGTCTCGTTATCATATTATTTATGAGTTAGGGAATTATTTATTTTATTGGGGTGTAGGTTGAGAGTAGAAAAAAAGACAGTGGAAAGGAACAACAAAAAAGCCAATACAATAAAAAGGGAGGAAAATATTAAGAAGGAAATATCTCAAACTGGCTATTTCTGATTTATGTAATTTTGTAAATATCATTCGAGGAAACATAATCGGTACTTGACTCTTTTTAAACAAAGTCTTTAATACAATTTCATTATTTTGTTTTTGACAGAAAATTGTAAAACACTAAAACGCGTTTGTTTGAGAAACACAAAGAAATGTAACGAAATCGTTTTTTTGATTGAAAAACAGAAACTATACAAAATTTCTCATTTTTATGTTCGTTCCGTTACAATTTTTTTCATTTATTATCTTTAAAAATTCGAATACTTATTTTATATCAAAATCTTTTTATATTAAAAAGAAAATATTTTAAGAAATAAAAAATAAATAAAAATAAAAATAGTAAACCAGTAAAAAAAAAAGCAGAAATTCCAGCAGAAAAAAAATATTATAGGTATAAACTGAACCAAAAATTTTGAACGAGAATATTTCATACCGTTTGTCTAAAAAGAAAAAAGAAAACAACAAAATGTCGAATTTTCAACAGGATCGTTTGCTGAATCGCTGACGTATTAAAAAGGGAAATAATTCGTTTCGACGTAAGCCGGTTTACCGAGCGATTACATGTCGACTGAATATTCGTATTTAAGGATTATTGTTTTTTATAACTCGTTTTACGATCGACCTTCTCAAATTTATGATTTTTAATACTTACAACTTCCAGTTATTGCCAACAATGAATCATTTACAACGAGCTATTTATTTTAGAGCTAGAAAGAAGTAGCAAAATTCGAAAGAATAATATTTAAAAATGTATACTATAGAAAAATTGATTGATATCTTGTCTTATCGATACAAAAGATGTAGCATTAGATGATTTATGAGAATTTTGTCAACTAGAAAGAAGAAAGACAAAAAGAGATAAATAGAAAAATAAAAAATAACATGGACAATAGTTTTAAAAAGATACTGAAATATATTCCACCTCGAGATTATGATTAACAGATAAATATATATGGTATCAAGTAGTGAAACTCAAGAAGAGAAACGATAGACTAGATTAAAACGTGCTATTCAATGAAGGAAACGTTGCATAAAATTCGAGAACATATAATAAGAAAGGAAAGTTTATTCGACGTAATCTTGCATATGTATTCCCATACTTTCATATTTACTTATACGTGAATATAAGTTGACATGTATAAGCGTGTATGTGGGTGTGTATTTTGACGTATACATATGTCTAGCAGTGTTTCTCCCTCTCTTTGTCGTTCGAAACGAACGGACATCTTTTCCACTCGATGAATTCGCATAAATGCAAGAAAAAGCGCTTCGTTTTACTCCCACGACAGCTTTGTAGTTTTTCTCTCTCTTTCTCTCTTTCTTTCCTTCTTTCTCTTTTTCTTTATCTATTCGTTCCTTTCGTTCTTCGCGAGTTAAACGCACCGGCAAAAAGTCCCCACTTTCAACTCCCCACAGTCCATCTCTGTACCCCACTACTCTTCCATACACTTTTCTATATAATGGACGATCCACTTAATCTCGCGACCCAAAGAAGCTTTCAAAGTTTTAATTTTAGATAAAACCCGCTCCATCCTGAAAAGAAACTATTTCTTTTTCTTTTTTTTTTTCTTTTTCTTGTCTTTCTTCTTCTTGTTAAAAATATCAATCATCAACTACTACTCATATTTTTTTTCTTTTTTTAACAACGATAGAAAGGATTTTTTGATGTTTAATTTAGAATTGTAAAAAGTATTTTTTTTTTGTTTTTTTTTTCTATTATAATTTTGATTTAAAATTGCATTGAAGTCGTCGAGGTATGTATAGAATATTTCGTACGTGAAATCATCTTCGGTCGAAGTAGTTAAAGTCTATAATATACGATATGAAAGTAGTATCGATAGAAAAGTAGTGGACACAAAGAAAAATGTCGACAAGTTCATGTTCTAGTTCATTCAAACTTTTCTTTCAGTAAGAGTCACTTCTTTCCTAGGATATTCGAAGAATTTTTAAAGTGTTTTCATTTTTTTTCTATTTGTGTATTTTATAAAGTATACTCCTTACATTTTTATTATATACGAAAATTATTCAGTACGAAAGAGGAATTTGAAGAAAAAATTCAAATAGATTATAAAAATATTTATATGAAAATACAAAAATAAAAAGAAATCCTGAAACATCAAAATGGAGATTATCTAATTTACGAATTTAAGATTAACAACGAATATTTACTTTTTAAAATAATATGAAAATGGATAATTAAAAATATAGGATACAGAAAAATTGAACAACTGGGATGAAAAATAAAATTAATATCAACATAGAATTTTAATTTTTTTCATTATAATACAATATGAAAATGTATTATAGAAATAAAATAAAAATGAAGAAAAAGAAAAAATAAAATTGAAAAATCAAAATACGTACTTTTTATTTAATCGATTAAGGTTAATGTCGAATCTAACGTTGCAGTTTTTTCCTAGATCTTAATTTTGCAAATGCTTCGAGAGATTCGAACGTAATGAGATCAAGAATATCTAAAGACGAGAACGTGCGTCGGTGTGTAATGTGATTTCGAATATGCGCGGGCTCCCTCGAGTATGCTCTCGTTTTCCTTGCTGCTCCTTATATTAGAGACTATTTTGCAGTCAAGGATCTTGGCAAGGGGCACGTCAGGTACGTGTTACGTCTAAGTAATGCTTTTCATGCTAAGATAAAATACAACGAAAGTGGTAAGTGTAGTAGGAAGGAAGAGGAAAGCTTTTGCAATTTCGAGAAATTTTCAATTTTCTCGTCGGTTTAACTTAAGTGAAATATCATATATAATATTAGATTAGCTAATAAGTAATGTCGAGATATTTTTACTGTAACTTACTGAGAACACATTGTCGTTTATTTTTAGATTAAAAAAAAAGAACGTATTACAAATTTCTACATTACTTATTGGATAGTCCAATAGATTTCGTATGATTTACAGTCGTGTTAATTTTTGGGACAAGATTTTGTATCGTATTTTATTTTGTAATGTCGACGGGAGAATTAAAATAGTTTATTAAATTCAAGATTTTGGTGAAAATGATATATACCTTTTTATAGGTTTCATTCTTAGTTCTTCAATGATCTACAGTGATCTAATCACTTTCATGATTTAAATCATTTTGATTTTCACCTACTCGTGTAATTATGAATAATTGACAGAGTCATCTCAATCAAGATCAGTTACTTAGTTATTCACTGATAAGACGATTGAAGCATTTTCATGGATAATATCATTTCTCGATATACATATCTACATAGATGAATCTATAGGAAGTAGAAGCTTCTTTAGGAACGGTACTTTGAGCAAACACCGAGACGACTCAATTACAGAAGGGATATGTCCTTGCGTTGCAAGTTTCATCTTATCGAAATGCTTGTTAGAGTAGCTCAATTTTGTAGACAGCTGTACGAAAATCAAGCTGGCGGAATTCTTAATGGAAAATGAAGAAACTAGTAATGAGATAATAATTTCTAATATAGAACTCATTTCACGGAATGATGTTCGAGATGAATAAGAAGAAAAAGGAATATAATAGAAATAAATTGAACCATATTAAGAGATATCGACTTGATTATAATTTTAAAATCTTTTTAAAATAATAAAAAAAGTAAGATTGCGCTGGATTCTGATCGAATACTATAACAAAAGATTTTTTGAATATTTTTTGGCAAATTGAGCGTAGTACGTTCGTGGCATGCAGGAAAATTGGTAAACTACGTAGGTGAAAAGTTAGGAATGTTGGGATAAGAAGAATCCAGAGTGATGGTTTAGAATGTAAGGATGGATGGATCAAAGATTATTGCTCCCACTAGATAAAAGTCATTTCGAATAGGAAATAAATTTATTCTTCTATTACGAATCTCTGATGCTATTCTTATACCTGAGATTGAATTATCTTATATATTGATCAACTTAAAATTATATATACCTATTAACCAGATATTAAATTTTGATTTTTATTTCTGTTAATTGTAATCGAATAATCTTATTTCTTGATCAACTTATAATTAGATGTATTTATTAATCATACACCAGACACCACCAAATATTGACTTTTATTTCTGTTAATTGTAATCGAATAATCTTATTTCTTGATCAACTTATAATTAAATATACTTATTAACTATACACCAGACACCAAATATTGACTTGGTTACTATGCTTTGAAAAGATTCTTCGGGTCTCAAAGGAGAGTATTCGAATTTTGATGAGGGTAAATCGACTTTAGGGAAAGCGTCAGTTCGATCGTCGAAGAGAAAGTTAATGGCGAGTGTAAATATTGAAGGAAGAAGAGATCTTGGGCTAGCTATCCACCTACCTATCAACCTATCTTGCTATCTATCTTCAAGTAGGTTCGTTTAGCTCTCAGAGCCAGTGATTTCAGAGAAATCTGAACGTATACACGAGAGCTTAGTTATCTTTCTTTATTTTCTTTTTTATTGTTTTTTTTGTCAGTTCCAACATTTACGTCTTTCTTGTCATTCCTTTATTCTTTGTATTTTATTTTTTTCTCTCTCTTTATCTTTTTGTTTCTCTTGCTTTTCTTATGAATACAGCTGGAACAACGAAGTGAGTTAAGTTGTGGCCTTAAGGGGTTATACGCAGTTGCGAGGCTCGAAAAAGACGTATATTCATGAATTTTTTCTAGAAACAGTTTTTATTTCTCAAAAAAAATTGTTGGTAATTCAAATAGAGTGAACTTTTGAGAATACAATAGCGCGTCGATTCTGTAAAAATATTAATCTGCACTGCTCCTGTAGATGATTTCCTGAACGTCCTCTAAAAAAAGACGTTTGGCGGTGATCTCCATTTTGGCGGTTTGGATTATTGAAATTAAAAAATATGGTGGGTTCTTTTAAAGGATAGATTAATGCAGGTATTAACGAGAGGAATTTTAAAAATTTTGATTTTTGACATAATGGCGTCTATTTGAAAAAAGTTGTTGTTTTTGACTAAAATTTTCGCTCTAAATTGTAAAAAAAAAATAGTAATAATTTTTTTAAATCTTATTCCTCTCGTTAATACCCGAGGAATATATCTAAGAATATTGTGTAAAAATATAAGACAAATCGGTTGAGTTATTTCTGAGAAATCGAGATCACCGACTTTGAAAATACCGTTTTGAGAAAAACGCGTTTAAAGTTTCAAAGAGACGTTTACACATAGTTAAAAATTTTTGTTTGCAGCTTACATGAAATGAAGAATATTTGTCGGATCGATTTGAAATTTTCAGAGAATATACTTAAATATATGTACATTCCGAAAATGCAAAAAAAAAATCGATTTTTTGAAAATCCTAACTGCGTATAACCCCTTAAGCAATAGAAAGGGAAGAAGTAGTTCACTGATACTCTTTTTCATGTAATATTCCAAGAAGTCCTTCATCTTTGTATTACTATCGAACTATAACAGCAAAAAGTTGATTTTCTGTTTAAAAAAAAAAAAAAAAAAATATTTTAAACAATTAAATTAATCATGAGAACAATTTTAAGAGGAAAATGATTTTAATTAAAATAACTTAGACCTGCGACTACTATTACTTCTTATTCTTATTCTTCTTTTTGTTCTTTTTACTTATAATTAACAGCTTTTATCGAACGATTCCTTAAAAGCGGATTGGATCTTACAAATTAATGGCGTTGATAGAAACAACGTGAAGTAAAGTCAATGCTAGAAAGGGGTTGCTTAATCTCTGAACAATGAGAACATCGTTTTCAAGTAATTACATCGGATACTAAAAGTCGACTGAAACTTTGACGTTTGTTATCAAAGTTTGATGAACTTTTGTTTAGGTCGTATTTTATCTAAGGTGAACCGTTCACAAGAAAAAACTGATTAACTGGACTTCTAGAATTCATTTTTTATTTGAGTGTTGAAGCAGTTGATTGATATTTAAAATAAATTTTTTCGAACTATTAAGCTTACGTAAAATTAAATTAAATAAATTATTCTTGATTCTTATATATATATATCTTAATAATTAGATAATTTGATTTCTTTTTAATTATGTTTTATTATACAAATTTATTTTGGTATTTATTATAAAAATAATAAAATTGATCGCTGTTTTACAAGCCTATCGAGTTGATTCTTGGTCAAACAAACTTGTTCTTTTTTCGTATTTTAAAAATACAGGATTTTTATATTAAAATTCAATATTCCCAGAAATCGTATTTCTTTTTTTTATATTACCAGAAAAAAGAAAATGAAGTTGATAAATTACTATCTTTTAATTTTTTTTTATTATTATATATTTATCTAACTAATAGGATAATTTTAAACGATTATTTTAATTTTTTGTGTATATACAAATCTATCCAGTCATTTTAATCAAACATTAAAATCATTCATGAAAAAACCTTTTTATCTCGGAGAAAGAAAATCCGTATGATTGTTCGCGAAGTATAATAGAAAGACGACGAAGATATATGCTTGATCGAACAACGACGAATTTAATAGTCTTCTTGGGTAATTCCAAGTCGAATGTAATCGGTTCTTCTTCGTCAAACTTTCCCACGTAATAGAGGAAAAAATCGTAGGATATATGTTTCACGATTCACTGCTTACTTTCCTCGAATTACACGGAAGTAGATAGATAGAAGAGTAGATTAGTAGGTGGGGAAGAGGGGGAGGGAAGCGAGTGTTAAAGTAAAAGGTCTTCTGGTACTTTCTAACCATAAGAAATAAATCTTTTAGGTTGATCGAGCAGGGACTATCGGATTCGAAAGATCACATTGCTTTCATTCTCTGGGTGTTCAATTTTCGGATGATACGTACGATTAAGCCAAACTTTTACCTAACTTTGAAGAATATAAATCTTATCTTTTCTCTTTAGTTAATTTTTCAACATGAAACCTGTTGAAATGAACATTTTTTCTTCGTTGATAGTTACCCTTAACACTAAATCTACCAACATTTCATATATACATATTTCTATCGTGAGCGGTCAAATGATGGCTGTAAAGAAAAAACAAAACTGTATATTATTTATGTAGAATGAAATTTTAGCCGATTGGATAGTGAATAAAATATTTTAATTCTTAATGTACACACACATTTTATGCGTTTTTATCGCATTTTTTTTTACAAATTACAGGATTTTTACAAATTACGGGACATGATCATTTGATCGCGCGTGTTATAGTGCTGTAGGTATAGTGTTAAATTTCTCGTAAATATCTAACTTACTCTCTCCATCTTTCTTTTTATTTCTTTCTCTCTTTCACTCTCTTTCCTCTCTCTTGTTTTATTCATCGCATACACACGTCCAGGAAATATTGATTTTCATTAATAAGTCGCAGACCCCTCTGATACATCAGAAAAACAGCTTGTGGTACCTATAAAAAGCTCGGTCGTACGGCACGCGTATCGCACGTCACGTAACTTTTGTGCGTAGATACTATTTTTTTTTTACACTCTCAGGATCTTTTTCAATAATGAACAATGTTCCGTCGTTCTACTTTAGGTATTCCATAACTGAAACATTTGTGAAATCACTATTGTTGATATATATATTTGTTCTCTCTCATTTTCTCTCTCTCTCTCTCTTTTTCTTTTCTTAGACCTCTTTCCATGAACCAGCTTGATTTTTATCGAATCATTTTGAAATATCACCCTGTTATAATTGAAAGTTTAAACCCACGTGAGATATCTATTTTTATTTTGCTTATTTTTAGATCGTTCGTATCCATCATAGTGATTTTAACTCGCGCCAGTTCGAGCATCATTGCGATTGGACCTTCATTTTTATTTCTTTTCTTTTTTTTTTTAGAGGGGACGGGGGAGATTCATTTGGATTTAACAAGTAATTTTCTAAAAAGACGTAAAATCTCTCGAAATTATTTTGTCGATTGTTAGATCGAGCTAGATTCACGAATGCGGGCAAACCAAAAGAAATTCGATTAAGTTGTACGGGGGTGAAAAACGTCGAAAGAAAGAAATACAAAGAGATAAAGAAAGAGAGAGAGAGAGAGAGAGAGACAAATAGACAGACAGACAGAGAGAGAGAAAGTATGTTTAGGAGAAAAAGAAAGAGTTAGAAGTACGCCCCTACGATATTCCATACGGGAGGGTGCAAGATTTGCATAATATATGCGGGATGCAAATTTAACTGCATCTCCAACGTATATAAGCTAGAGACCATGCAAGCAACCTCTAGCTGTTTCTCTTCGTGGTATATCCACTCATCCTGAGTACAGACTTTCTTCTTTTTCATAGTTGTGGCTAAAGTTTCTCTGGAAATTTCCAAATGACAGCAATATTCAAGGTTATTGACCTGATAAGTATGAACTGATAAGCACGCGTGTGATCATATAAAAGCATTTTGTCCTAGGAATTTTTTCTCTTTCTCTCTTTCTCTCTCTGTTTTTTCTGACAATGAATTTTAAAGAAAGAACGAACAATGTACTTTTCATAAAATCCTTGAACAAGGTACAATAGTTCACCAAAATTTATCGACATTATTTTATTAAATTCACAGTCAAATTTCATAACATTTTTTTTCAATTATATTAATAAAATTCTTGAAAAATTTCTATAATCATTATATTTCTAGTTATTACTGATTAATATTGTACTTTTTCGAGAAAAATTATAAACATACATACACGCACGCACATACACGCACGCGCGCGCGCGTTCGATATAAAATATTTTAGTTCAATTTAGTGAATTTATATATTTGATCAGTTTCATTGAATAATTAACATTATTATTGTTATTAAGTAATAATATTATAAAGTTTTACGTGCATAAATGATATTTTAATTATGCGACTACTCTTAATCTAGTTTATTTTCTAATTGATTCGATTGTAAGAGTTAAAGCTCGATTAGAAAATTCATTCGATAAGATTTTTTTTGACGAATTAGTTTTATTCTCGTCTTTGCTTTGGTATGATCGAATGCACATCGTTTTGCATAGGCCAATGTATGTATAAACGGAACCTTACTTTAGAGGATGCAGAAAGTGGATAACGATCAACACGTAACCGAGTCAGCGCTTGCGCGTTCCTCATGACGTCATCAAACCAACCCACCCCCATCTTCCCTTTCTCCCATCCTCACCTTCTCCTCCTATTTCTCCTCTCATCCACTATCCCCCTGTACCGTTAAGGGTGACTCTATATCTCTCCTCGTCTCGTTTCTCGTCATTTGCGCAGCCTTTCGCTCTAATGTCTCTCTTTCACGAATCTATCAAAACAAGTGTTGGAGATTTAACAATCTATTATTATTTTTTTTTTGCTATCTATTTATTTTATCCCAACAAAAAAAAAAGAGAAAATTACAAAATTACGAAGGAAAACTTTGATTTTGTATGAAATAAAAATTAACGACTTTCGCGTTTTAATGAGAATATATTGTTTTTTTTCGCCTAATATTTAATAGTTTCGATACCGTCGTAAAAGATATTTCTACCTATTCATTTTATTCGAAATGAAAAAAACAGATCATCGCGAAGAGTCGTGGGAAAACTTTGATTTTTTATGAAATAAAAATTAACGACTTTCGCGTTTTGATGGGAATATATTGTTTCTTTTTCACCTAATATTTAATAGTTTCGATACCGTTGTAAAAGATATTTCTATTTATTCATTTTATTCGAAATGAAAAGAACGGATCATCGCGAAGAGTCGAGGGAAAACTATGATTTTTCTACGGAATCCATATTAACGACTTTCACGTGTTTTTTTTTTTCTTTATAGGCCAGTCAACGCGGGCCTAACTTCCAGATTCTCTGGCAAACGCGTGCATCTTTGTCCTAAGGGTAAGTTGACGACGCTGAATCGAATGGTGCTAATTTTATTTAAATTTGATCCCGAGGTTTTGAGAAAAAGGGTAAAAAAGGGTAAAAAATGGCCTTATCTTAGAATCTAGGCATTTAATCGAAAAAAGTTTCAAACAAAAGTTGTAGAGAATTGAAAAATACTAAAAAATGTTCTATGAGTTATCTTCGTATTTTCAAAAATAAGCGCATAAAATTGGATTGAAGATGGGAACAAAATTGTAAGAGTGGGAGAAAGCAAGCTTATCCCTCCGTCGCGTTTTACACGCGAGCGAGCTAGTATGCGTGCGAGCGTCCGTGTGCACTAATACACAAACGAAGGATCTTCGGCAATCTTCGGGACTCTCGGTCTTGAATGAAAGTGCGAGTGAGAGAACAAACCAATACTTCTCTCTTTTTATTTATCATGCGATAACGAGTATTATTGTCCTTGGCCATCGATTGTTGTGCGTTCTGATATTTCTCTTTTTATATTTTTTCTTTCGGTAGCAAGAATTTTATGTCTTGGCCTTCGAGCGTCGAGCGTTTTGTATACGAGTGCGAGTGAGAAAGAAAACCGATGTTTCTCTCTTTCTATTTTTTCATTCGGTAGACAGAATTTACGTCTTGGCCATCGTGTGTCGAGCGTTTTGTATATCTATATATATCGGCGTATAAGCGCGGCATTTTTAAATCGAATCTTGATGCTTATGGCACGCCGTTTCTTTATTTATTGTCAAAAATAATGAACCTTAAGTAAAAAAAAAATAATTCATTTTAACAGAAACTATTATTATTTAGTTGAGAGTAGAAATAATAAATTAATTTTGTGTCTCGCCATAAAATTAATTAGAATAATTAATTGATATAAATTCTTTGCCTCACAAAAATTTATTTCTATATCAAATTGAATACGTATTCTCTTTAAGACGAAATTTAAAATTTAAATATTTTTCCTATTAAATTATGTATTTTATAAAATTTTAAATTACTAATTTTTGTCTCGTAAAAATTTATTAGTTTATCATATTTTCTATCCTTAGGTTATATAAATTGTTATAAATTTCCTAATTTCTAATTATATATAGAAAAAAATTAAAATTATTACAAAAAAATTAAAAGCAATAAATTTTTTTACATCTTGCACAAATAAAGGAAGATTTATTACTTAAATTACAAATTCATCCTGTAAATACCATCCTAAAAAATGTCTCGTTTCGGCACATTAAAAATTAATTTTTGTTATTTATTGGATATTATTTAATTTATAATTAGTAACTTTATTACTCGCGTAATAATGTTGATTTCTTAATAAATTTTATATCGTTATTGCAAAAGTTGAAAAAAATCTGAGGTTGGACTCACTGACCGTCTCCTTGTTAAGGATAGAAAAACTTATAAAAAAAATAATTCCCCCACGAAGAATCGAACGTTAAATACCCAGCGCGAGAAGCGAAGACGTTACTACTTACGCTAACGCACCACTTGGTAATTGTTCAATTTTTTCGTACAATTCTTAAGACTTCGAAGATGAATCAGAATGCATTACTGTTTTCTTATAACATAATAAAAATGAATTAAAATTATGTATAGACAAAAAATAAATTCCACGTTTTTAGAATATCCTTTCATATATATCTTGAATTAATTTTATGTGTGGATAAAAATTCTTCTTTTTCAAATATGTATTTAATTGATAAACTAATAAATTTTTACGAGACAAAAAGTCAGTAATTTAAAATTTTATAAAATACATAATTTAATAGGAAAAATATTTAAATTTTAAATTTCGTCTTAAAGAGAATACGTATTCAATTTGATATAGAAATAAATTTTTGTGAGGCAAAGAATTTATATCAATTAATTATTCTAATTAATTTTATGGCGAGACACAAAATTAATTCATTATTTTTACTCTCAACTAAATAATAATAGTTTCTGTTAAAATGAATTATTTTTTTTTTTACTCAAGGTTCATTATTTTTCACAATAAATAAAAAAACGGCGTGCCATAAGCATCAAGATTCGATTTAAAAATGCCGCGCTTATACGCCGATATATATAGATATACAAAACGCTCGACACACGATGGCCAAGACGTAAAATTCTGTCTACCGAATGAAAAAATAGAAAGAGAGAAATATCGGTTTCCTTTCTCACTCGCACTCGTATACAAAACGCTCGACGCTCGATGGCCAAGACATAAAATTCTTGCTACTGAAAGAAAAAATATAAAAAGAGAAATATCAGAACGCACAACAATCGATGGCCAAGGACAATAATACTCGTTATCGCATGATAAATAAAAGAGAGAAGTATTGGTTTGTTCTCTCACTCGCACTTTCATTCAAGACCGAGAGTCCCGAAGATTGCCGAAGATCCTTCGTTTGTGTATTAGTGCACACGGACGCTCGCACGCATACTAGCTCGCTCGCGTGTAAAACGCGACGGAGGGATAAGCTTGCTTTCTCCCACTCTTACAATTTTGTTCCCATCTTCAATCCAATTTTATGCGCTTATTTTTGAAAATACGAAGATAACTCATAGAACATTTTTTTAGTATTTTTCAATTCTCTACAACTTTTGTTTGAAACTTTTTTCGATTAAATGCCTAGATTCTAAGATAAGGCCATTTTTTACCCTTTTTTACCCTTTTTCTCAAAACCTCGGGATCAAATTTAAATAAAATTAGCACCATTCGATTCAGCGTCGTCAACTTACCCTTAGGACAAAGATGCACGCGTTTGCCAGAGAATCTGGAAGTTAGGCCCGCGTTGACTGGCCTATTAAATAGATTGTATTGTTTTTCGTTCTTGATATTTAATCGTTCCGTTAGAAATATCTAACGTTTCTTTCGTTTCTTTCTATAATTCATAAAAAAAAGACAAATAGGATAGATTTATTTATGTTTTAATTTAATTTTTTTTCTTTTTTTCCTTCGAGTAAGTAAGAATTATTATTCTTTAAAGCGCCAATCAAAAGTAAGTCAGGATATATCCCCGTGGGAATCTGTTCTCACTTGCGTTTGACGTAGGGAAAATTTCAGACGCAAAGCCACGTATTGTAGGTCAGACGGATAAGAGGACTTAAAAAGAGTTCTCTTTCGACTAGAAAGAGAGAGACTAATGTGAGCGAATGAGAGACAGACAGACAGATTAATAGTGAGTGAGAGAGGGGGGTGGAGGAGAGGAGAAGAGGGTAGGAATTCTAGAAATTTCTTATGTTTATAAAAGAGCTTGGAATAATAACTTACAAGGTTTACGAAAGTCGTTGAGTTTCTTTAATGGAACAAAAGCGCGTTGTAATTGGACGGTAACTTCGCAAAACGTAAGTACTTAGTTAGACCAATTTTTTATCATTCAAAAACCAAATGTGTACTTTGCATAAACGACTAATCGCAAGAGTTTCTTCATCCGAGAGACCATTATCTATTGTTATAAAATAGAAGTTAATGTACTTTCGTTAAGATATGTAATATGTATAAAAAAGAACAGAAAGGAAGGAAGGAAGAAAGAAAGAAAAAGAATTACCGATAAATTTTAAAATTTAATAGGTAAGATTGGTAAAATTATCCAAGACAAAAACAAGAATCGTGTATTAAAGGGAGTAATAACACTATAAGAGGAGATTGATATATAAATGGAACATAATAATTCAGCATAGTGTCGGTGATAACAATAGAGAAATCAAGATTATTCTGCTCTTAATTGTGATCGTCTCGTACAATTCTAAAGGAGGAATTAGGTATTAAACCGAGTATGATAGCACCTTAGATCACGAACTTTACCAAGAAGATCCGGGTATTGATAGTACGGTACGAATGAGAAGAATTTCTCTCTCTCTTCCTCTCTCTCTCGATTTTCACTTGACGGTTTGCTAATATTAATAACAAAAGAGTAATGGAGTTTATTTATAATTTCCATTTTCCATTATATAATTTTCCTCGAGAGATTTAGGGTAATCAACTATATGAGTGTCATTAAATAGAACAGTATCAATGATACGTACAATTATATGTTGTATATACAATATTCTATTTTTGTGAAATTATCCCTCAGAGTATTTGAATATTGTATCAAAGAGAAGAGAAAATTGATCGTCCTTATTTACGATTGTCTCCCTTCATCTCCACTTTCATTAGTCACATTCTTCCATTTTAGTCAATTATGTCGTTTCGTATGCCTTTAAATATGAACGAACGGATAGATATTGACCATCTCAAACAATCCCTCATTTTCCTATTATTATACATTCGTCGTATCGGAATAATATATTTAAGGTTCGAACAACGATTTGGTTTTCTAAATACAATTAATTAACACTAGAATAATCAAAATATTCATTCATATCTTTTCTTTTTTTTTATTGTAAATTATCATTTTTAGTGTAAAAATATTAAAGAAAAAAAAAGAAAAAAATAATGAAGGCTAGCTGTAATTTAACCAATCATTTTGACTGGTTATAATAGTTTTAACGTTAAAAACGTTTGCGTGAGTTTCACCACCTTGATATTCGGAAATATTAGCATAAGAATAAAATTTTGATACTAGTTTTATCGTGCACTGAAGTGGTGTAACGCCATGAACTATTTTATAAGTAAGTATGCGCATGCTTGTTCACATATCCTGAGTACTTATCCTTTCCTAAAAATAAAACTTTTTTTGTATTTTTTTGTTCTTCAACAAGTGTAGTCCTCCTACCCATATGGGTTTTTGAAATCGATAAACAAGTTCTTTTCGTTTCTTCGATATTGTGTACTTTTTTATTACACAAATTTTTGTTACTTATGTTTTTTCGGAAGTTTAATATAATCGATTGATCGAAAATAATTTTTGAATTACGTTATTTGTATTTTTCTGTTTTCTTGTTCTCTTTTTTCTTTTCTTTTTGTTCGAGACTACTAAGTACTCGGCAGCGAACTGACATATTCCGTTTGACAAGTTGATCGTTTACGCATTGGCCCTTTGCATATCTTTCGGTGAACATAAGGGAGTGTACGAATGTCAATAAACCTCACCCATCGTGCAAACACTGTTCAAGGCTTTGCCTTGCTTTGCCAGGGCTCTCTCAGCTTCTCAGCTTCACTTTGCTTGTTGAATTAGAGAGAGACAGAGAGAGAGAACAAGAGAGAGAAAGGGAACTGTTAACAGTGGCATTGGCTGGTAACACGAACAGCACACGTGCTCACTATTACCACGTCAAACTCGTCATTAGTATATTAATGATCGCTTGAATCACTGTTCTCAACAATGGCAAATAATATTACAAAGAAAACAATATCTTTTCTTTAATAATCATCTAATTTTTCTTTTCTCTTGATTCTTTTTAAAAATACGTTCGTACGTAAAGATAAACTTCAAAGGAATATTAATCTATTTAATATATTTTTTTTCTCTCTCTCTCTCTCTCTTTTTTTTTTCTTTTTTCATGAACATTAATCCCACGCTATTCGATGATACAGTGTAATAAATTAATTACGTAAATGACTAATATAAAATGCAATATCTGCGAGCATCACTTTTTCCTTTTACTATCTGTTCAAAAATTTATTTACTTAAATTTGCCACTGACCTAGTTATTACGGTTAGATCTAAAAAAAGAAAATATAATTTATCATTCGATTCAGCGTTATACCTCGTGGTAAAAACACAAAATTCCAGGATATTACTTCTATCCTGTTTCATAATTATTTTACAAAGTTTCTAACGACATCATCGAAACCAGTTTTTCCGAAACATGTTACTATATCGTTGGATGACGTCAGCCGAGTTTACCAATTATTAACTTGTTGAGATAATTTCGATCGAAAAACGGTGCTGTTAAAGTTTATTCTTATAAAATAAAATTAAGGATTTTTTCTTCCTATCTCTCTCTCTTTCTCTCTCCTTCTCTCTCTCTCTCTCATCTCTTCTCCTTGTAGTTAAATGAACATCGAGAGGCGTCGGTGTTTCTCTCGGATATTGACAAAGTGGCCCACTAATGTCGAGATACGGGCGGCTTTGTGGCATGTTATGGTAAATTTCGTGGACGTTAGCCCCGTCATCGAGTTAACGAGAAGTCCGTTAAAGCACGTTGAATTATCTACTTTCACATTTCGTCCTGCCGACCAAGCAGATACTCCTCTACTGTTTTCCATATCTCCCTCACCCTCTTCTCCCCCCATCTCACTCTTACACACCTTCTTTCTTCCCTCCTCCTCTTTTTCTTTCTCTCTCTTTCTCATCCATACGCAGACAGAAACTCACGTACACGATGGATACGCTTAGCAAGTCTCTGATAATTAAGCGGAAATTAACGAAGCAACGGGATAAGCATCTTTTACTGGCTCTGACAATGAGTCCGGTATACTTATTATTTTCAATTTGTCAGATATATATTTTTTTCTTTTTTTTTTCCTACCTTATTTAATCAGTACAATGCTTTTAATAATCTACAAAGAATTTAGAATTTTGTGTAAAAAATAATTTTTTTTTAATTCATCACCTATGTACGTTTTTGGAATTCGAAGTACAATTGGAGTCACGGAATTATTCGTACTATAACTGTCAATTGAAAATATTCAATATTTTTTTGGTAATATAATTGTTTTTAAAATTCTTATACGAAGATATATTATATATATGTTAGGATTATTAAATTTTTAAATTGATATCAATTATATTGTTAAAAAATATTTTATTCTTATTGTTAGAAAAGTAAATTTTTAGATAGCTGATAAGAAAATTGATTTCACAAGATATGTCTAATCGTCATGAAAGCATTATAAGATGCAAAGGAAGATCAATCAAGTATTACTTATACAAATAATAATTGTATTTTTATTATATTTCACGTAGATGCAAATATTCTAACGAGATCAATTTTATTATCATTTATGTAACATTATATTTTTCTACAAAGAAAATGATTTTTTTTTACAGTAAAATTAATATCAATTTGAAAGTTGATTAATGCTCCCGTTACTCACTGTACGTAATTATTCTAAATGACGATCTAATAATAGAATTATTTCGTAAATTTAAGATAATTTTATGAGAAATATAATTAAAGTTTATTTAAAAATTTGTTTATTTGTCAGACGCATAATCTCTGTCTCTATCTTTATTTTTTTTTTATGTTTCCTCGAACACGTAGCCCTTCAACTCGTTTGCTCTAGTGTTTCTACTATCTTTTCCAGAGTACACTTAAAAATCGCTCAACTTTTCACAGCAATATCAGCAAGTTAATAGATCACCTTCCTCCACCACTCTTACCATTCTATCCGATCTCTTCTGTATCTAACAAAGATAGCTATCGACCATCCCGTTATCAAGAACTGCCTCAGAGTGCTTCATTAACATCTAACTTTTTTTTTTTTATTTCTCGCGTCGAGAAAACGTGCGATAAGTAGCCGGTAGTAGTAGGATAAGCACATTGAAAGGTAAAAATTCAATTAGCCGATATTAAATCAAATCTTTGAATATTGATAAGAGGGAAACGTTTTTCAAGAGGTAAAAGAGATTACTCATTCACCGATAATAACGATTATTTTACATTAAAAGAGGAACAGATAAAACGTTTATTTAAAATATTGTATGAAATATTAAAATTAAAAGAAAACATTTATATATGTATTTTTGTATATATGCTATGTTTTTGTTTCAAATAAAAATACGAAATAGTCACCGATAAAATATATAAAATTTAATTAGAAACAAAATAAATATTTACAAAATATTCGAATTTTATTTGTAATTTAATATGATATACGCGTATGAATAATATACTCTGGGTTGGGTAAATAATATGAAGATAGATTAAACGATTTGCGATTGGATAAAATTATACAAGAAATATTTTTAAACCATATCTTTTAAACGTTAACATCAACCAAAAAAGAAATTGTTACGGTTGTTTATTAAAACGATAAAAAAAAAAGGAAACGCTCTCTCTCTTTTTCTATCGAGTAGAAGAAGTTCTAATGAATCTCATGTTCGTTGCACCGAAAGGTGTATCTTGCAATCCGTGGGGCTTGAATTATACTGCACGAAACGGATCGTTTTCCGATATTTTTCTTCTCCTCTTCCACTCTCTCACTCTCTCTCTCTTTCTCTGTTCATCGATTTGGTTATATGTATCGAGGTCACGTTTGAAAAGTCTGATCCATTGAGACGTTTTTGATCATCGATTTCTTGTAATTGTAGCTGTAAATTTATCGTTCTTTTAAACAAACAAAAATCTTTACTATCGATGAACCTAAAATCATGATTAGATTAAAACAATAATAATATTATTGTTATGTTATTATTATTAATATTATTTCATTTAGTATTTGTTATAAATTTTTTAAATTACACGAATTTAAAGCTCATGGATGCAAACATTGTACTGATCTGGAAGGTAAACTCTGGGGATTTAGGATTGCGTGACAAATACTTCAATCACGTAAACATGAATCTAAACACAATTGTTATCAAGATCAGTTTACATTGTATTGATCCAACCATTGACTTCATTCGAGTGTATCCAAGTCTCTGAGGCACTATCGGTTGTATAGTTGGGAATTTTATAATTGGATCGTTTATGAAAGTGGTGTTAATTCTTCGTGGGAGAAAAAAACGTTAATAAAGCAGATAATTTTTATTAATTATGAATAAATTATCTAAATTATGCGTTTTGTCAAATGTTTTTTTTTCTTTTTTTTAAAAAATGGGTTTATACCATTTTTATAATAAACGATTGATATTATAGTTCATAGGATATTAGGTAAAATTTTAAGGGAATATAATATTTTTTAACAAATTTTACGATCTAAATTAATATACATACCTCGATATAACTGAATATAGAAATATAATACAAAATAATTGCAGGTTGATTTAGGGAGATTTCTTTTTCATTTTTTTTCATACGTCACTTAATATTTTATTGATAATACTTTACAAAATACAACTGGATGAATAATTTGTAATTACCTTGTATTATAAAAAAAAACACTGCTACAACAAGTAAATATCTGCTTCTCAATGTATTAATTTCCTGTACGATCGGAATCGATCATAGCCGAAAATCGATTGTAACTAAAATACGAGATTACTATGCGCCCACTAATTCGATAGAGAGTTACTAGTAACTAGCATGCATAACCCACCACTCGACCGTCGAGTGAGAGCACCCTGCAGGGCTCATTACAAAAGACATTCGGTCTATTCAACCGCTGGACGCCTACGAGGACACTTGGAGACAAGTTAATCGGAGACTACAAGCGAGAGGAATATTAGAGAGAGAGGCAAAGAATTCATCTGTTGAGACGAATACGTCTTAGAGATATACCCGGTAATAGACGTAGAGGTGGTAACCCGGTAGTAGAGGTAGAGGCGACAATTAACGGTGAGAGATATAATTTTTATTTCTTTCAACTTGATTACCCATCCGGGTGATCGTGACGAGAAGTGATTACGGACTATGTCCGTTATCCATCGTCGTCCATTGTATTAATAACAACCAGGGTTTTTTGCCGCAAGGCTTTTTCCCTGACGAGCCAATAAAGCATTGCACTTATTGGCTCAACCACGTGTTTTTATTTATTCTAATTCACCTTTTCACCTCCTTATAATAAGCTTAATCCAATCGCCGGAGGACTCCGTGTTGGAGGAATTTTGGCAAATACATTTTGGTGCCTCCTGTGAGGTCTGAATTTCTGATTCCTGGTTTGAGTGAAGCTGCGTATACGGAATCGCCACTGAGAAAATCTAGTTCCTGAACATACACGCTGCCACGTCGAGCTAGTCATCACAAAGGATTCGAAAGGGAGATAAGTAGATTGCATCATTTGTGCATACGTTTATGCGTATCCACTTTAAATATTATAAAATATTCTATAGGAAATTACGTCTTCGAACCCCGTAGAAGTTCGTAATTTCTAATATAAATTTTATTATTTTCTCTCATCTTTCTTACTAAATTGGTATATTAAAATCGGAAACAACTCATTCGAATCCACTTCAAATTTTAACCGAAGTAACGTATATTAATAGAATTTGAAAATCGCTTTGTCTTCGGACAAAGAGCGCGATAACAGTTTATACGGTCACATCGCTTAGCAACGATACATATTTTCAAATCGCTTTGTTTCTACGGTTACATCGCTTAGCAACGATACATATTTTCAAATCGCTTTGTTTTCGGACAAAGAGCGATAACAGTTTCCACGGTTACATCGCTTAGCAACGATACTTTTTCAAACATAAGATTAAGCAACGACGAAATCGTGACGTCGATAGAGCCGATAGATAAGGGACCCCCACCCCCTTCTTTACCAACTCACAGCTCAGGACCGTAACCGCGTAATCGGAAACCCGACGCATTATAACAAAAATTCATATATTAAAATCTTCGTATTCAACATAATTTACATTAACCCATCTTCGAAAAGTAAGATAATTAAAACCGGTAAACGATGGAACCGAAGGAACGTTTGAATCGGTTACGAAGGACATTAAAAATGCAATTGACAATTTTTGAACAAGAAATTGAAGGGGAGAGATTAGATGAAACAACATTAGTAGGTCGATTTAAGAAAATCACGAAACACTTAGAAGCATACGATCAGGCACAACTGGAGTGTGATGATGAGGATTTAGGGGAAGAAGAAATACAAGAAGTAATGTTAATATTACGCCGGTACCATGCCATAGAAGCAAGAGTTCACCCAAATCCAATACCCGCGGCTAACATTCCGAACGATAACAGTATAATTTCAAATCAGACGAGTACGACCGACCGACCGATTAAATTAAAACGAATTGAGATACCTAAATTTGATGGAAGATTAGAAAAATGGTTAGAATTTAAGAAAGGTTTTTTAACTCTGATAGACGCGCGGTCGGACATATCCGATCTAGAAAAACACGCCTATCTTCGAGATGCATTGCAGGGCCGTGCACTCGAAGTGATTACACTATATTCAGGGGACGGGTCGAATTACAAACTCGCGTGGGAAGCATTATTAGAAAAATACGATAGAAAACGCGTACTGCTAGCAAGACTTCTCGACGCGATTCTGGATTTAACACACTCCGAGGATGATTCGGCAAGAGGGATTCAAAAACTCATAAGAGATACGGAGGCATATCTCAACATGATTGATTCGTTTAACGAGCCTCATGCCCTAACAGTGCGCGTTATCGAGCGCCTTTTACCTCGTCGCGTTCGGGAAGAATGGGATCGACAACTCAATTCGGACGATTACCCTACCCTCAAGGAACTCTATAAATTTTTAAAAGAGATAGACCACCGATACAGTGCTTCGGAGAAGCTAACGACGGATATCAAAGACGAGCCCCGCGAAAAACGTAAACGCACCGAACCGACCGCGTTACGACCGCGGAAACGACAAATTGTAAGACCCACGCGTACATTTCTCACGGAGATTAAACAGAAATGCACCCTTTGTAAAAGAATTCTCACGCACTATTTCGTTGTAGTCGATACGGACGCATGACACCGCTCGAGCGATGGACAGTAGTAAAATCTCGGAGATTATGTCCAAATTGTTTAAAAAGACATGTAGGAAACTGTTCAGGTCCACTTTGTCAGATTTGCTGCAGACCGCATCATACATCGTTACATAGAACTGATTCAAATAATCACGCGGAAAATTATGAAAGCCCGTCGCCAAAAAGGGAAGCTGTCGCGACCGCGTCTCAAACCGATTCTAAAACATTGTGACTTAGGCCAGTTTTTCATGTTAACCCGCGAGGCACAACGCCTCAATTACTCATGAGCGCGATGTGTCGCGTGAGAAGGGGGGACGGAACTTATAAGCAATGCCGCGCACTATTAGACACCTGCGCAGCAGCGCATTTTATAACCGAAGACGTCGCGAAGGAATTACGTTTACCAATCAGACCGTATTCAATTCCTATCAATGCCATTAATGATACACGAACTCGATCGACGGGTATTATCGAGATAACAATTCAATCCTTAGATAGTCGATATAAACGGAACCTTTCATTACTCATCGTACCCAAGATAGCCGACCAAGTTCCAAGCGAAGTCTTTCCTCGAGAACTTATTAAGATTCCAATCGATCGAAAATTAGCAGACCCTCAGTTTCACTTACCGCGACCAGTGGATATTTTGATAGGTTCCGGAGCCACGTTATCCCTTATGTCCGTTGGACAATTTCGTTTGTCACGCGCCCGCGGCGATCTAATACTTCAAAAGACGCAGTTAGGTTGGGTAGTCGTCGGCGGAATCGACTCGGAAGAATCAAAAGAAAAACCGCACTGTTCGCGACCACAGAGTTGAGAGACCAATTAGAAAGGTTTTGGTTAATCGAGGACGCGATCGTGACGCGAACGGAAGGAACACAGGAAGTAGAATGCGAAACCCATTATACTCAAAATACAAAACGCGACGAAACGGGACGATATATAGTGCGTTTACCATTCCGCGAAAAGGGACACGATTACAGCGAGCTGTATCATATAGCTTTACGCCGCTTCCACAACCTATGGAAAAAGTTGAACGCGAACCCGGAACTTCGGAAAGAGTATGAGCGCACCATGCAGGAATATTTAACATTAGGACACATGTCGCTTGTCGAGGACGACCCGACGGGCGGCTGTTATCTTCCCCACCACGCCGTTATTAAATCAACCAGCACAACGACAAGGTTCGAGTCGTATTCGACGCTTCTGCAAAGAATAGTCAGGGCATTTCCCTTAATAGTACATTGTTAGTCGGGCCTACGATACAGGACACATTAGTGGAACATTTACTGCGATTTCGTACATATCGATACGTGTTAACCGCGGATATAGAGAAAATGTATCGACAGATATGGATACATCCGGACGATCGGCAATATCAACGTATATTTTGGATACATAAGGATCGAATTCGTACGTTCGAGCTCAATACGGTTACATTCGGTATAGCGTCAGCACCCTTTCTCGCCATTCGGACCATAAAGCAACTAGCGAAGGATGAAAGCGTCAATTATCCCCTCGGAGCTGAGATTCTAAACCGAGATTTATACGTCGACGATCTCATCACGGGAACCGACGATGTAGAGACACTCGGGAGAATACGAGACCAGACCATCGAGATATTAAAACGAGGCGGTTTTAACATACGGCAATGGGCTTCCAATTATAGGCCGATTCTCGATAAATTAGATACAAAAAAGGTTAACGTCGAATTCTTCTCCGGAGAAACATCGATCCTAAAGACACTCGGAATTTCATGGAATACACATCATGATCATTTGATCTATACAGTCGCGCCGATAGACCTTCATGAGAAAATCACAAAACGTCGGATACTGTCGGAAATCGCGAAAATATATGACCCACTGGGATTATTAGGCCCCATTATCTTAACAGCTAAAATCTTGATCCAAGATTGCTGGAAAACTAAGGTCGAGTGGGACGAGTCGGTACCTAATGCATTGCATTCCTCCTGGACAAGGTTCGCAGAACAATTAAAATTAATTGACAATTTGACCATTGAAAGACGTTTGATCATTGATAATCACATTGAAGTACAAATCCACGGATTTTGCGATGCGAGTCAGGCGGGTTACGGTGGCAGTTTATACGTAAGATCGCGAGATCAAGTTGGTAACGTACACATACGATTATTCTGCGCGAAGAGCCGCGTGGCTCCACTTAAGGACACGACCATACCGCGATTAGAATTGTGTGGAGCATTAACGCTTGCTCGACTATATAGAGAGATACGGGCATCTTGCGGAATAAGACCTAACAAGATAATCTTTTGGTCCGATTCCACGATTGTATTAGGTTGGTTAAGAAAGGATCCCAACACGTTGAAACAATTCACGGCGAATCGCGTACGCGAAATCCAGGAAATTTGTGTAGGGATCACGTGGCGGCACGTACGTACAGAGAACAATCCCGCGGACGCATTATCTCGCGGACAACTTCCACGCGAATTCATAAAAAACAATTCGTGGTTTCATGGCCCTTCTTGGCTTCACCGACCGGAACTTGAATGGCCAATTCAGACCGAAACAGAGACAGACGAACTACCCGAACTTAAAAAAATTCCATTATTGATGACACGGATCGAACCGGAGAGCATCTTTCGGCGATTCTCTAACTACACGCGATTATTACGAATCACAGCTAGATGTAGAAGATGGGTCAAAACCAATTCATATCGCGGAGAAATTTCGACCGCGGAAATAATAGATACAGAACGACACGTACTCAGGCTCATACAAAATGAACAATTTCGCGCCGAAAAGGATAGATTAACTGAATCGGGGGGAGTAAAGGGCGCAAGACTCGCCGCGTTAAACCCAATCATCGATGAAACGGGCTTGATTCGCGTAGGAGGCCGATTAAAGAATGCGAACTTACCTTTCCAGGAGAAATGTCCAATATTATTACCATCGCACCACCACGTGACCGATCTCCTCATCCGGAAATTCCATGAACAAAATTTTCACGCCGGCATACAAACTACTCTCTACGCTATACGCCAACGATTTTGGCTTTTGGACGGTAAGAATCAAGTGCGAAAAATCGTACGTCATTGCGTACGTTGCATTCGATTCCGTGCATCTGGCATACAATACAAAATGGGCGATCTACCGAGATCTCGAGTCCAAGAAACCATCGCGTTTTCCCACACTGGAGTGGATTTCTTTGGTCCACTCTACGTGAAAGAAAAGAAATACCGAAATAAGGGTCGCGTGAAGTATACGGGTGCATCTTCGTCTGCATGTGCATAAAGGCCGTGCATATCGAGTTAGTCAGCGATTGACAACAGACGCTTTTCTGGCCGCCTTTCGACGCTTCACGGGGCGAAGAGCGATTCCATCGCACGTATATTCGGATAACGGTACCAATTTTGTCGGGGCGAACAACCAATTAAGGGAATTATACGCGTTAATCGAATCGGAAGAGTACAAAACAAAGATCCATAATTACGCGACCGACCAAAGAATCTCGTGGCACTTCAACCCCCCATTATCACCTCATTTCGGAGGTCTATGGGAGGCCGCGGTTAAGTCATTCAAACACCATTTTAGACGGGTGGTAGGAGAAGCCTTATTTACATATGAGGAACTGAACACATTCGCGATCGAAATCGAAGCCATATTAAATTCGAGACCTTTATGCCCTATTTCGTCAGATCCGAACGATGCGACAGCTCTAACACCTGCACATTTTTTAGTAGGAAGACCTCTTAATATGCTACCAGAAGAAAACTACGAAAACACGCCGATAAATCGACTATCGTCATGGAAGCACATTACAAAGGTGCGACAAGACTTCTGGCGACGGTGGTACATCGAATATTTACGCGAGCTGCAGAAACGACAGAAATGGAATAATTCCCAATATAAACTGGAGAAGGACACAATAGTCATCCTCATCGATAAAAATCAACCCTGCATGAGGTGGCAATTGGGACGGATCATAGACGTCCATCCCGGAGAAGACAACGTGGTTCGGGTAGTAACCATAAAAACTACTCACGGAAACATCAAGCGAAACGCGACAACCATCTGTCCTTTATTAAGTGATAGATGAATAGTTTAAATATGCACGCTAAACGAAATATTAAGACATAATGTAATTTGCAATAGATAAGCTTGTACGTACAAGATATACAAGATATATAAGTCGCCTGGCCAGCGACATTATAACGACGCTAAACGATCTACGACAAACCCATTGTAACCTAAATTAAGAAATTAACGTCATACCTACGTAGGTTAAGAATATTGTTGATAGGTACCCTCTCAACGGGGGGAGTATGTACGATCGGAATCGATCATAGCCGAAAATCGATTGTAACTAAAATACGAGATTACTATGCGCCCACTAATTCGATAGAGAGTTACTAGTAACTAGCATGCATAACCCACCACTCGACCGTCGAGTGAGAGCACCCTGCAGGGCTCATTACAAAAGACATTCGGTCTATTCAACCGCTGGACGCCTACGAGGACACTTGGAGACAAGTTAATCGGAGACTACAAGCGAGAGGAATATTAGAGAGAGAGGCAAAGAATTCATCTGTTGAGACGAATACGTCTTAGAGATATACCCGGTAATAGACGTAGAGGTGGTAACCCGGTAGTAGAGGTAGAGGCGACAATTAACGGTGAGAGATATAATTTTTATTTCTTTCAACTTGATTACCCATCCGGGTGATCGTGACGAGAAGTGATTACGGACTATGTCCGTTATCCATCGTCGTCCATTGTATTAATAACAACCAGGGTTTTTTGCCGCAAGGCTTTTTCCCTGACGAGCCAATAAAGCATTGCACTTATTGGCTCAACCACGTGTTTTTATTTATTCTAATTCACCTTTTCACCTCCTTATAATAAGCTTAATCCAATCGCCGGAGGACTCCGTGTTGGAGGAATTTTGGCAAATACATTTCCTTTATACGAAAGACCAACATTGAACACCACACTGGTCATACAGGTATATAGAAATATTTTAACTAATCGTACCAATAGTAAAATTCTTGGAAACTGTCCAACCAGGTGAAAGTAAATTTTTCTTAGCAAACGAAGAATGGGGCAAAGAAGAAGGGGAAGAATAGTGGGAGGTTTAGTTAACGAAAAAAAGATGAAGAAAAGAAAATAAAAGAAAAGAAAAAAAAAAGAAAAAGCAAAAAAGAAAAAACAGAAGAGCCGACGAAAGAGGGTCATCCAATTTTTTTTTCCCTCTATTTCTTTTTCGTATCCTTTTCCGTGGTAGTAGTAATAGTAGTAGTAGTAGTAGTAGTAGTAGTAGTGGCAGTAGTAGTAGAACCTTCCGTATTTTACCTTCTACCTTTTAGTTCGCGAGATTATGGAGACGAAAGAGCGGCAAAAGGGAAAGGGAAGGTTCGGAAGATGCGAGGGTGAGAAGAAGAGAAGAAAAATGTTGAGGGTGGAGGAAGTAAAGGTGGTGAATGTGGAAGTGTAGGTAGAGGGTGGATGGTAAGGTTAGTGGTGGTAGTGGTGTAGGGGGATCTGGGGTGATGTTGGGGGCAATGTTGGGGGATGCCAAAGCGACGCGGCACTCGAGTAGATGTTGGCTCTTCCCTGCGGCCCGATATCGACCCAAGCACATTCAACCGATACTAAAGGGAAGCTGAGTTCTACCATACTCGCAAGAGAAAAGAAACAGGCTTCCCATAACTTTCCCTAATTTATTCTCTTTTACTATCTTCCCTTTTCTCTCTCTCCCTCTCTCTCTTTTTTCTTTTTTTCATCCCGGTTTTATTCTTTCCTCCTTTCTTTTTTCGTAAACTCTCACATACGATTCCACCAATTTATTCTTTTACGTGTTGACTTATTTATACGCATATATTTTTCAAAATATTCCCATTACACGAGGGATCGCGTTAGAGTTTCTACTCGAGAGAAAGTTATAATATTATTTATATAAATATAATTATACTTATATACTCTTAATGCGATTAATACTTAAACAATATTTAAAACTTTATATGACCGAAGTTATTATATAATATTTTGCGACAATAGAAATGAAAGGAAAGTTGAAAAATACAAAATATACAATACTATACTATACTATTGTTACATTAATCTTATTAATTAAAATATATTAACTTTGTTATTTTTATTAGAAAATGATATAATACTTTCTTTATTCGACGCGTTGCGACACGTTAGAAAATTGAAGAAAATTTTTCAACAAAGACATTGATCGATCGATCGGTTATAAAATATCAAGCGATTCAAAAATGAAAAAAAAATGAGTCAAGAGGTCTTAAAGACGAGGGAAACTGGTACGCAATTTCACTGGGTGAACCTTTTAAATTCCGGGGACACGAGGAAGTGAGCAGAAAGAAAGAAATAGAGAGAGAGAGAGTGTGTGAGTGTGTGTGTATGTGTATGTGGGAGAGAGAGAAGGAAAGTGTTAAAAAGTACTCTCTTTAGTGACGGTTTGAAACTCTTTAAAAGCTCCGAGTGGGACGCAAAATATTTCTATTCCACGTTCTCTTTCTCTCTCTTTCTTCCTCTCTTTTACAAATGCTTAATGGACTCCTTATAACGACACTGGTTTCAACCTACACCTACTCTATAGAGCAATCGTCGATTAGCCGATGAAACGAGTTCGAAGAAATGGGAACTCATAAATCTAACAATTTTATTCGTATTACTACGAGCACGTGTACATATTTCTGAACGTCCTTTATAGATTCCCGTTAAGTCTTATAAGTTACATTAATCGCTAAACGTATAAACACACACACACACACAAATTTTGTTATTCTATTCCAAATCGTAATTATTTTGTGCAATCGCTTCTTCTTCGTCTTCGTTTTATTTTCAATTAATAAAAAATCAAAATTTAACACCTCCTAACAACGATTCACATAGGGCATTTTTTTTATAAATGATAAGAAAAAACAACGATTTTTATATTTCATCTTATTTACGTTGAAAATAAATCACATACCTGGATAATAATTACAAATTGTCACATCGAAATGTAAAAAATAACAAAAACAAGAAAATTCGAATGATATTCTTTAGTTTTTAATTGAAAAAAGTTGATCGTAACAGTTTGGAAGAGTCTATATCTTAGTCGGTTCGTATTCGCGTGATAGAAAAAGGTAGCGGACTTTTAAGTCTCATTTGTCAGAGAGAGAAAGAGAGAGAGAGAAAAAACACTTGAAACATTTCTTGAAAGAAAATAAAAGATCGTGTTATCACGTGTCTTGTATCGAATCGAAGTAAACAGTAGCTGTTATAGTATCGATAGTTATAAGAACGTGTAACAGGCGTTCGAAAGCTTGGAGTATAACAAGTTGCTACGAAAAAGTTACTCTCTCTCTCTCTCTTTCTCTCGAAGCTAGTTTATTCTTCGAGTTTCTCTTATCCTCGAGACTTTAACCAGAAAGTGGTGGTACTGGTGGTAGCTGTTGCAGTAGTTGTGTAATAGTAGTAGTAGTAATAGTAGTAGTGTAGTAAGGTAAAAGGGGTTAGTCGAGAAGCACAACTTACTCACTGACTCACCCATTCACTCACTCACTCAACTCGATGGACGGAAGTGAAGCGTATCAGGCGCCACAATGATGTCACGATCTAACGACTCGTCCATTTGGAACTTTCTTCAAGCCTACTACCCCCTACCTTCTAACCTATAAACACATCCCCTAATCCCCAATCCAGAATTTTTCTATTCATCTCTTTACCCTGTTTCATGGTCCACCAATGAAGAGAACTTTTACGTAATCACTCTACAACTGTCACTAATATCGATTCTCATCCGATAGCGACCTCTTTTTGTGGTCAATATTATTTTCTTCGGATTTTTAGCCTACAACCGTGTTTATTGATTTTCCAATATTATTTCTTAATTTTCTTTTATTTATTTTATTGATATTATCGTATTCTTTTCATTAAGTTATATTAATAATTGTGTTATCGTAAAACAATAGAAAATTTTTAATAAATAAAAATATAATTTTTTCATAGATTTAATTGAACGAAGTATAAATAAATATTGAATACAATCGGTATATGTAATTTTATAAGAGAAAATATGAAAAAAGAAAAAGCGGATAGTTAAAAATAATAAGAATAATTAATTTGCCCGAGGCACAAAGTACGTTTATTCGTTTGAGCTCGGCATAGCATCACCATACGAGTTTAAACTTTGTTTAATTGTCCTCCCTTCTCGGTCGATACCCACTGATACTCTAATTTGTTAGACACACGATAAACCCTATAAAACTTAAACCTAACTAATTACCGTTTACATTCATTATTTTCATTTACGAAATTTGTCAAAGTTTTCTACCGTAAAGATAATAGATCACCAATCTGGTCTGTGTTGGCCTAATTTAAGAAGTGTCCTTTGCAGGAGAAAGAAGCATCGATCTTCTTAAGGGAATTCGTTTCCGATGTTTTCCAAACTAATCAGTTGGTAATGGCTGTCGTTCTCTACGAAATTAATCGGCGAAAAAAAAGAACAGAAAAACTTTGAAAATAATTCGACAAAAATCGATTCCATTCGTCGATATTTTTCTACCCTCTCTTTTTTTTCTTTTTATTTTCAAAGGATCCTATCTTATAAAAATTTTCTTTCACGTTTCTCAGCATTCCTTTGAGAAGAAAATTTGATCCTCCTTTTGAAAAATAAATTATGGAAAGAGAAAAAAAGAAATGGAATACTAAAAATAGAACATACAAACGATCCATATTTTTGATCTTTAACGAAGCACTTGCGTGCAGGTAACACTTTCTTTTAAAAAAGGAAATATCCTTATTTAACGAGATACGTTGAGAATCATAGGACCCAATTAATAATATTCTAGGAATGTTACAAGGACCAAGAGATATGTTGGATCGTTAACGTTACCATAGAATATAAAAAATAATGAATCTCGTTTGGCTTGCATTGAAAGTTTATACCATCAGTCGCAGATTGAAAAATGTGAAGTTTTAATACGAAGAATTAACGTTTTATCCTTTTTCAAGGGTATATAAAAATAAAAGGATAAGAATAATATCATAAAAAGGGTGAAAAACATCTCTAATTAAAAGTAAAACAAAATTCAATCTTAGGATTTCATCTGCAATTTAATAATATTGGGCGGGCCAAAATTGTTTATATAATTTTGCCGAATCAATTACAAGTTTGGTTTTCCTTTTTTCCTTTTCTCGATTGAATTTTCAGTGGAATTGATTTTAACAGAATGTACAATTATAAATGAAACTAAATAAAATTAAAGAATCTTGTAAACAAATAATTGATTTGTCAAATCACGGAAAGAAAAAATTGTTAGCCCGTTTAGGAAGTTTGTACCCACGTTGTAGTTAAAAGTTTCACGATACAACCGTCTTTATCTTTCTTTTTACCGACAATGAACTTTTTTTTCGTTGAATTACGTAGTAGTCTGGTGGTACATCGATCCTTCTTTCTTCTCTTTTATTCTCTTTCTTTCTCTATCTTTCGTTTTCTCTCATCCCTTCTTCGTTACTTTTGACCGTCCACACAAACTCGTTCTCTTTTCTCGACACGAGGGATGAATATTTAAAGGCGATAAAAAAAGGCAAGGTCGCTTCCAAGTTTCGACTTCATTGTTCCCGATTCTTCGCTCCTTTCTCGTGTCATAATATTTCTATGGAACGACCTATCAGATCACACAATGGCGTTTGACGGAATATCGGTGACTTCACGAAAAGTCTTTTACTCGCCAACTGGGGGTTTTCTCTTTTTTTTTTTTTCCTTTTTTTTCCATATTTAAATCAACATTCAATAAACCAACATCCATCTCTACTACTATTGTCATTTTTAATAGAATAAAAGTCAACATAGATAGAAAGTTTGATTTATTTATAAACAGAAAAGAAATAATATTTTCACTAATATCTACGATTCTATCTCACATATATGATACATGCATATATGTATCACCCATACGTGTATATGCATATTAGGGTGATCCTTATATGAGGACTGAACTAAATTTCATGTTGTCTAATCGGTTCCGAATGGTAAAAAAAAAAGAAACAATTCCCTAACTTTTTCAGATTTTTATTTTATTCCCGTTCGCTCTCCTATTTAAGCAGGGACTTTCAAATGTTTCAAAAACATGCTTACTTGCTATATTATTTCGTATTAAATTTTATTTCAAGATTAATCGTAGGCAACAAAATCCATATTCTCGAATATTCAGTGAGATTCATCTTCTTTTTAATGTAAAACAAAAAAGTATTGTGTGCTATATAAATTTGTTTGTTATTTCTGTCAACATAATGCATGATGAAAGTAAGTAAAAAAATCAACTCATTGTCAGTTTTTGCATGTCATCGACTTTGATTTTACCTAGTACTGATACGCGGGTTATTTCGTTACGGTGCTGACTAAATTGATGCCAATTTTTAGCTTAAAAATTATTTTTTGTCAAAGTATAAATATATATAAAGATATATAAAGATACGAAGGGAATGAAATATAAATCTGAAAATATTGAACCATTTTCAAAAAAAAAATGTTTTTCTTTTCGATCTAAAAGAAATACGACGTTCGTGTTTGACAAGTTTTAAAAAGAAACCAAATACAAGTTTTTCTTTGTTATATTTTAGTTTATTTTAATTTCTTTTACGTCCGCTCTCGTTCGATGTTGAAAGAAAAACATCAAAGTCCTTCGAAGGGAGCGTGAAAAATCATGAAAAATCGTGTCCTTTCTCTCTCTCTCTCTCTCTCTCTGTCTCTCTCTCTCTCTCTCTCTCTCTCTCTTTCTCTCTCTCTTTCTCTCTCTCTTTCCTATTTTTTTTTCTTTTCCTCTTTTTCGAGCAATGCAGTATCTTGAACAGCGGCGGGTCCATTCGAGACGAGCAAGCTTCGTTCGACTGGAAGAGCACGATAAGTCCTTATTTCGATGACACACTACTTCCAAACGTTTGCCCTGGAAAAATAATAATCTCTGATTAAATAAACGCGTTGGACCGGTTAATGTCGATCACTTTTATCGTCTTTAACATTTTTACATTGAATTACGTTGGAATTTTACCAGGAATTTTTTTTCTTTTCTTTTCTTTACGTTTATTTAATACATTTGCTTAACGAGAATGTACGTTTCATTGAAAGAAAAGTTTTTCTAAATAAATTTGTCAAGATCGAAAGACTATCATTTTTGATGTTCAATAACATTATAATATTAATAATAATAATAATTTTGTATTTTTTCGAACTATTCGCACCGATTTATAACAAGATAAATATTATAAATTAAATTAATTTCATTTTATTTCTTATTTTCTATATATATATATATATACAAATAAATATGTATGTACATAATTATAAATAAAAAAGAAATATCTAATGCATCCTTACATATGAATCTTATAATAAAACTTTATGAACAACCTAATATAATAATCATAATAATTAACAAGAGAGTCGAAGGTCGATGTTTATAAAAAGTTAATTTTTTTTTAATTATTCTATCTTTAATTATTATTATTATTATGTTTCTTATTCTTCTCCAGTTCGTTGGAAGTCATATTTGCACGGTCGAACGAACAAACAGCCAAGCCCCATCGAAAGATAATTGCGACTTATCAAGTACGTTCGATGTATATACAAGGACGACTTATCCTTTTCTTTTTAAATTACATTTTTATTATCTATTTATTTATTCTATTTTGTTGTGTTTTTTTACCTCTTCTATATTTCCATCAACGAATCTTCTATACGTTTTCTTATTACAGAAATTAACGTAGACAAAAAACGAAAGAAAAAGAAGAAAGAAAGTATGAGATATATATATGTAATAAATGATGTACTTTCGATGAGTTTTATATTGTAATTAAAATCTTAACAACCTCTTCAACGGCAGTTAGAAGACAATCAAATTATCCGTTCAAGCACTTAGCGTGCTTTCATTAGTCCAGTTTATACACTTCGACGCATTCGACTATCAATTAAATAGAAAATTCTGTCAATTTTTTAATACTTCGCGTCTTGAATGTTATTCAATATTCTTGTATTCGAAAAGAATTTTAAATCAAATAACCAAGTATTTTATTTTTTCCTTTTTTGGTTTTTAGTTTTTTTTTCAATTATTTTGAAGTCCATGTTGGAAAAATTGTTGACAAAAGACAATTCAACGTTTTCATTTTTTCCATCCGTTCAACTATCAGTCAACCTTTTCTTTGTTTTTATCTTTCCTATCTCTCCTACCCCTATCCTAATCTTTTATCGAACGACTTATTCGTTGTGCTATCTAACGACCGTTATCGATCACCCTTTTGCTTTCACTTTTATCTCGCGATCGTTCGACCTACGCCCCTATATATTCAGCCTATTTGCAGCTCTCGAGTATTGGATGAAAATGAAAATGGCTGCTAACGGATTAAAAATGTTAAGAAAACAGGGTGATGATCTTGAAATTAATCATTTTTCTTTTTTAACGGGAATAAAAAGATATTCGAAATATTAATTGTCCCGATTAAACATATTTTTATTATTTACTTATATTTATACAGAAAAAAAGAAAATATCTGTGATTGTAAACGTTGAAAAAAAAAGAAAAAGAAGAAGAAGAAGTAACTTTTATATGCATAACTTTCAATCTTAAATATGCACAAAAACGAAGATCTCGAGTATAAGAAGAGAATGAAAATATTTAGGATTAAAAATCTTCGAAAAAAGTATAATTAATTGATGATCTATGGAATTTGTTGCCTTATAACGCAAATAAAAATAAAGCATAAATCATTCGATTAGATTTGAAATATTATTTCGTTTTTTGTTATTTATCTCAAAATGTATAGGACAATTTTCGAATATTTGAAAAATAATTGATAATGAGTAAAATTAAAAACGTTAAGAAAAAAGATGATGATCTTGAAATTGAATATTTTTCTTAATGCAAATAAAAAGAAAAAGAAATATATTATATATACAGGTAACCTTAAGATAACTAATAACTCGGTAGATAGGTTCCTAGAAAATGCCGTGTGTATAAAACCGTGTCATATGAAATCCAGAGTTCATTATTCCTTCGCATCATTATTTTAAGGTAATTTAGTTTTTAAATATGTTAAGTAAAAATCATGATATCCAGTGCTATATACAAAGGTTTTCGCAATTTTCTTTTCGTGTTAAAGCGAAACCGTGTTGTAGGAGAGTTACCTGTATAAATATATATAATTGAATTAATTACATTTCTATAATAATAATAATAATAATAATAATAATAATAATAATAATCATAATCATAATATATTTTTGTATATAGATAAATAATAATTCATTTTGATTTAAACGTGACATATTTTTCTTAACTGAAAAGGTAAAATGAAAAAAAAAGGAGAGAATAAATAATCGATTAATTTTCGCTCTAAACTTATTATTAGAAATCGGCCATTCTCGATTCAATTTGCATTCGAAACGATCGTGAGATCGGTTACGAGTCACACTGGGATTTGGCTTCCCGTTAATCCAAATATATTTTGGTACTCGTGATGTGGTCGGAAGTGGATGGGATCGATCGATAGTGAAAATTACTAGCGACAGTGAGCACGTCGAACCGGAAAATCTGTGGTTCGTGAGACACGATCCGTGAACAACTAGAGACATAGAAGCACGGATAAAATTATACATTTTAATGTACATAAACGAGCAATAATATTTTGTGATAAGTAAATTTTAAATCGTTTTCTTTTTTGTTTTTTCATTTAAAAACAAATTCATTAAATAATTTCAATAATATGCTTCGTTAACATTTCTCTAAACATTTTTGATTCGTCTGACAGAATCCAAACTAATTCTATTAATTAATTCATTCCATAATAATTCATCTCAAACTAATTCATTTCATTCATTTTCCTCATTTAAAGACGAAATTATTGAATAATAACGATTATTCTTTTTATTTTGATTGATTCAATGTTATCGGAAAATAATAAATTTATTTATTTCAGGCATCTCAGATATTCTGGATCAGAAATATCCACGATTGAATCGAAATTCGAAAGGTCGAGCATCTTATCAGGATAATAGAAGACAAAACTGCGTCAGGAGAGCCTGACATGGCACGTGAAAGAAGAAGAAGAAATCCTTTTCACTGGAAAGTAAGTTGTTAAGTTTTTCATATGAAAGATAAAGTAATTAGTTTATATTAACAATTCAATAAAATACATACATCAAGTGAATACAATAGCGTACGAAGTAATAATTGGTTAAAAGCAAATATGAATTAAACGACATAATGAATTAATTTTCTCTGCGGGTATTTAAGTATGTATGCGTATATGTGTATGTGTATATATGTGCATATGTGTGTATGTATTTATCTTGCGCACCTACATATAAAACGTAGAACATCGGCTTTAGTACGCGTAAATCAGGCCACCTGTTTCCTTTTATAAGAGGTTGCTGTCATAAACGTAGCCTGAATCCTTATTCTTAAAAATGCACTGCCTTTTAAAAGCTATTTATAAATCTTGTACGTGACTAATAGAAGATTGATCGATCGATAAAGTCGATCTAATCATTTAGAAAAGAGAAAGTAAGCTTGTAACATTTCATTTTAATCAATCCTGAAATTCAAGAACAATTCAGAATAGAATAATGAACTTCGGATTCAGATGGATTACTATAAATCATATTACTGAGAGACTAAAAATACTTGAAATAAGTTTAATAAATGTTTTATTGTAACACTATAGAAGGCCAATACGTGATCGGTTAATACTCATATATACTTTAGATAAAAACAAATTGAAATATAAATATACGTACTTTTGATACGTATTAAAAAATCTGAAAATTTTGTTGAAAGTTTATTCGAACTTGAGGGTAAGTTACGTAAGAAGGTAATATGGAAATTGCTTGGATAAGGAAGAAGATGAAGAAGACGATCGAACAAAGGCTTTTCTGGTGCGCGTTAGATTTTGAAGGAAGTAAATTTGCCAGTATAGGAGGAACTCTATCGAAAAGGACGAAGGAATAAAAGTTGGTGGAAACGTGAAAGAAAAAAGGATAAAAAAATAAAGAAAGAGAAAGGAAAAGAGAGAAAGTAAGAGAGAGAGAGAGTGAGTGAGTGAGTGAATAAGAGAGAAGAAACGTGGGTGCAGCAAAAGTAGAGCAAGAAGGACGTGTGCTTGGTGCACTCCCTTCTTCGTTATCGTGTTTAAAGGAAAAAGAAAAAGAAGAAGAAAAAAATAGGTAGCTATTTATAAACCATTAGCGAAGAGTGAAGTTTAATCAGGCTCACGGGCGTCAGACTCTCAGCTCGACTCTATTTATCGCTTACTAGCTCTGATCGATACGTTAAAACGTTGCCACTATTGTAAGATAGTTTTTTGGTTCGGAAAGTACTTAAAATGATGAAGAATACATGTTACGTAAGTAAATAAGTATGTATGTATGTGTATACTTACCAGCAATATGATATATACAATAAATATAGATAAGAATATTCATGAGAATATCTTCGATATATTTAAAAACTAATTTTATACGTTCTTTATTTTTTTAATTTTTATTTTGTTAAATTCTCATCAAATTTCTAGTCGATCGTCAAATCAGAATGAGTTTGAAAGTTGGGAGGAAAAAAAGAAAATAAATAAAAAAAAAGCAGAAATGTTGAACGTCATTGTCGTATCTAGCGACACTTAAACAAACAATTCTAGTTCCATCGAGCCACGTTTGATCGACAAACATTTTGCGGAAAATTGCCGCAGCTGAAAGTTGGTACGCATGATCGGGGTAAACGTTAATTAGGCCAAATTTATCGTATCCAAGTAAAATAGAAAACTTTCAAAATGCGTATTGTATTATATACGCAATAGGGGCGCGTCAAACTCGTTTTGAAATGACAAAGCATTGTACAAGTTAGTGATAGCAAGTAAGCAACACAATTGCTTTCACGAACTATCTTGCGTTCTACATCGAATATTATTCTCGTTTCGAAGATCATTTAAAAGATTTCTTTTGTATCTTTTTCATTATATATATATATTTTTTTTTAAATTTCAAACTTACTTTTTATTATAATATAAATATAATCAATATTTGATGATTAACATATAGACAGTTGATTATTCGAAAACTAATTGAAACCTTAATTGAAGATAAAGAAATAGAATAAAACTATATACGACAAATGAAGCTTATCAAAATGAATAACAAACACGCAATGAATGTTGTACACTTAAAGATAGCGATTTATTTAAAAGAATTGCATTTGTGTGTGCAAAGTTTGACACGTTGAAACTGTCGTGACCGGTGTTGTAAAACTCTCTCAAGTTGGCCGCGGCTAAGGGTGGAAGGTGAAGGGTACCGGCGGTGGTTCTATTTATAGAAACGACGACCTATATATAGACGTCGCGGGCTATGCATAGCTTGCCCCCGGCCGCCAACCGGGGAAGAGATTATACACCCCCTCGTACCGTCGGAAACGCCACTGTGAGCTCGAGCCAGCTCACAAGTTCCTTGTGTAGGTGGGTGAAGAGGAGAGGAGGAGAGATAGGAGGGAATGAAGAGGGAATGAGAAGGGGAGATTGACTACTAGCAGCAGCAGCAGCAGCAGCAACGTTGCACCACACTGCTGCTACGAACGCAGCCAGCACACACATAGAGGGGTGCTACGCGGTAACAGGGGTAGCTGCAGGTTCAATGAAACCAGGCCAGCTTCTCCCACCCTCCTTGCAATGCGTCTCTCTCTCTCACTCACTCACTCCCTCTTTCTCTCTCTCTCTCTCTCTCTCTCTCTGCTCTTACGCGAAAATACAGTCCCCATTCAGCGTCCTTAAGCACTGTACACATTTGCCCCTGACTCGAATCTTTCGAGATACATGTTATTTATACATTTATGTATTATATAGCTTTATTTTTCCTTCGGATTTTTCAATGAGATGTATACATAGATGTATGTATTCACGTTTTTAAGGGAAAGTTATTTTCATTATGTTTCATTGGTTACATTTATTATATAAATAGGATCGAGTTTGAATTATTTGTGAGATGATTTTTATATAGTGACAATTATTATTTTCTATTATATGTGTTTTAGTTAGTTAGACGAATATTATGATGTAACTATAAGAAAGAAATCAAGTAATTGTGTAAAGAAAACAGTCTGTAGTATACATAGTGTGTATGCGTGCGAATATATATGTATATATGTATGCCGCTTTAGCAATTGTATTATGAGTATGTAAACAACTCCAGTGTTAAAGGATACTAACAGAATTTACCTGTTCTATGTACCACGTACGATGCATATATATATATGTATATATATAAGAAGTTCTATTTCTCGGTTGGTTTCTAGATAGGAATAGAATAGATAACTTTTCGCATGAATCTTTCATTCTCATTCCAAAAAGATCCTTTTTCTTCTTTCTTGACGTCATCGTCAGGCCCAAATATTTGGATTCGTATAAATATACGATCGATAGAATAAAGAACAAGAGAGAGAGAGAGAAATAGAAATGACTATAGCACACGTGGACTCTCTTGCATAGAATGCATATGTGTCATGTATATATGCGATATCGTCTGCAAAGATTAATTATTCTTGGATCCCATCGAAGTTCATTGAGCTATCTTTTGGCAAAAAAATTGGAAGCAGCTGCTAATAAATCAGCTAAAAGATCGACTCTGTAAAAAGAACGAATTGCTACCATTTAAATAAATTGTCCATTTATTATCACATTTGTTAATAGTCCAAATGCTTATGTACTATTATAACATATGTACGTATGTATATACTATATACTCTTGCGCACGTAATTCGTTGAGCTACGATCGATAGGAAAAGCTCGAATCCGTTTAATTACGAGAGATAACAGTCTCTCTCTCTCTTCTCTCTCTCTCTCTCATCTTCATCTCATCATTATCATCTACCTATCTATCTTCCCATATCTCTATCTCTCTCTATCTTTCATTTCGTTTGGAGACTTGTCACCATCCAGTTGAACTCAATATTATCAACCTACTCCTCTATCTCTTCTTGGAAGCAAGATTCGCTCTAAGAATCGATCCATCATGAATCAACGTGATTGAATTACTACACCTGTATCCAATTATAGGAGTTACGTGCTCACTGCGTTTATTAATCGTTCGATGTCTAAAGTATCAAAGTTTGGAGAAAGATCATCGAAAAGGAAATAAAGTTATAAATTGGATCTAATAATGAAGTTCGTTCGAAACATTGAGGATATTTAATCGTTTTATTTATTATTAATAAAAATTCATCGTTATTATAATTAAAATTATTTCTTATTTAAAGATGTGTTAACACCTTGAGTTGTAGTTAATAGTTCATTAAGTGGTTTACATCGTACCGTTCACGTTCTTCATCTGCTCATCTGCTCATTTAACGAGCGTACTCGATTCTCCAGAAGGAGATGAAGCTTTATCGTACTTCGTGATAATTAATTGCATTTCTAATTTGGTTGGTTTTTCTTTAAATAAATAGTACTCTATCTATTGCAATTCATTTGAAGATACGTTGATATATTGTCTTGATTATTAATATTTGAAATAATGATCGATTAGTTGATGCGTGATAGATCGCGTGTATACCCTGTATATATGGTGGCATGGTTGCTCAATTTAGGCATTTTCAGGTAGGTCGAAGGAAAGTGGAATGAGCCAATCCCCTTCCGAATGAAGTAGAAGGGTATGAAAAAGGGAGAGTAGGAGTCGTAGAGGTCGAGGAAGTTTCTACAGCCGCCACTGCCGACGCCGTTCGTGTTCGTTACGTACGTTGCCCGAAGCATGGTGGTTGTATGCCGCAATGCGGCTACCTTATCACACCATCGAGCATCATCTTTCGATTATATACAATACGTCCATCGGCTCTCCCTTGTTTTCATTCAATTCGGTTGACCAACCTTTTGGATACCTAAATCATAAAGCTTCCTCATGTTATAACAAAGAGAAAAAAATAGAGATAGGTGGATTTATCTACTAATAGTTAAACTCCAATAGGACATATGATAACGTTTTAGAGAGTATTATAATAATTTATTTTATTATGATAATTAAAATTTATTTTGATTTATTTTATCTTTATCTTCTCTCTCTTCCCCCTCCCTCTTTCTGTATAATTGTTAATAATTTATGCAATTGAGTAACGATGGGAAAATATCGTCCCTCTTGCCAATAGAATAGGTACGGTGGTCATTTGAGTACCCTTACAATGTGAACGATAAATCTTTGAAGGTGAAAGAGAAAAAGGAATTCAATCTTTCAGCCAACTTCGTCTCTGTGGGCAGTGCTTTCGATTCAGTCGATTGGATATAAATTTTGTACGAGATATTCGAACGTATATACGTGTACACATAGATGCATACATGCATGTATTTTATATGTTGAAGAAACGTCGTACGTGAGTAATAACGATATACTAACATCCTAATAAGAACTGGGCCAAAGGGTCAGATAGAAATTGCAACGAACTCGTCCATAATCGACGAAGAAAACGTACCGATAGATTTGTGTAAGTCAAGTATCTTTGATAATTTTACGAAGCACGTACGATGGTAAGAAAGGAAAAAAGAAGGATAGAAGGAAAAAGAAAGAAAAACTAAGAGGCAGCAGCAATAGCAGCAAAGGAAGAAGAAGAAGAAGACCAAATTCCTTAACCCAAGTGGATTTCTGGGGATAAATCTGAAGTAAGTCGAGTAATCCTTGGTATCAGGAATCTACACGACGTGTCATACATGTTGAATAAAATCCAAAAGAGAAAGAGAGAGAGAACAAAAAAGTTAGAATAAGACAAAACATAAACGACACTGAGGGGATTTTATTGTGTTAAAGACATTCCAAAGGTACAACTAAACAAATCAATGAACCAACCTTCCTCCCTGTGCCTCCAGAAATATACAGAAAGTGTGAGACACCGATCAACATCTTTTCGGAATACTTTAGTTCATCCAATTTTTTTTGATACTAAAAACTAAAATTCTTGGATATACTTACAATTAGATAAGAAAACAATGTCACTGGATAAACGGAAAAATGTTCGACAGCTTAAAAAAAGCTGTTAATGTTATCAAAGGGGTGGGATAGGAAAGAAATGAATCCTTCCGGAATCCAAACCTCAGCATTAAACCGGTGAGTAAAATTTAACGCGTTTTACCGCTTTTCCGGTGACGTATCCTCGGATACGGTTTGACGTCACTGCGTGAAAATGGGCCACAGCCTCGTAAGCCGTCCCCTGCTTCCCTTCTGCACGTTCCACCCCTCTGGCCGTACCCATCCCACTTTACCCCCTACCGACCCCTGGTACAAGCCCCCACTCGTCCCAACTCTCTTATCCTTCCTTCTTCGTTCTTTGCGTTTACCCCTTGTCCTTCTATTCTTTCTCTTTCTTTCTTCTTTTTTTTTTTTTGTAACTAGCATTCAATCCCAGTCCTGCGCTACAGGACACATAAGAACCGGATGCATGCTCCAAAGGCACTCCTACCTTAGGATTGAATTAAATCTCTTGCCTCTCTTTTTCTCGAACAACAACAACGACTACATGGCCACGAGAACCTTCCATGTTGTACTTACTTCGTATTTCCTCGCTGAAAGTTAAGATAATTTTATAAAATGGTCTTGAAAACACGATAGTCTGTAAAAAACATTCTGTCGAGCTTTTTTATTCCTCGAATAAAGAAACTCGAATTTTCCTTAACCAAGAACAATTTTTTCTTTTAAAACAAAAGGAGAGTAATAACAATAATTATTCGTCGAACACGTTATTGATTTTTATGTTATGAATCATGCAATAGTTATTATCTGACGTTTGAAGTTTATTGAATAATGATTTATATTACTTAAGAATAAATTTTAATTATTCGGTTAAAAGACTGTAACGTAGTATCATAAAAGACATTATAGTTATTGCCCCAACGGGTGTTGTTTATTAAATAGTTCATTAGAACGTTAATACTGATTCATCTATTCTCCAGGATATTATTAAATACATGATAGAAACGGAAACTTCGTTAGTGACTCAGGCTTAATATTCTCTATCTAAAGTTGATTATTAATTTTGGTGAGTAGCCATAGACCTGTGTTTTCGTATGGTCACGGGCCAATATCCTAAATACACTTGCCCTTTATCAAGATTACATAAATCTGATCCTATGATATAGGTGTATATAGACACAATAAGTTCGCTTGTATATACAACCTGGCTCATACAAGATTAGACCAATAATTTTCATTAAAACCATCACAAAAATATTGTCTTAATATTCACTTTGATATATTACATTTATATTACAAGAGCATAATTGTTAGATTAAAATGAATGTGTTTTATTATCGAGAGACAAATAATGTTCTATAAACGATCGTTCCTAATTAAATACTTACATATTCGTTACAAGTTTGAATATCAATAGTAAACTAAACTACTCGAATTTATCTGCTATTTTGACCAAGACAAAAGGATTAGGATTAGGATTAACACGAAGTTTCCAGTTGACGAGACCATGCACGCGAGAAACGAACGAGACGTATCACAAACATGGGTGCACTTAGTGCATCAGACTGTACGACTTAATGCTGTTGACTCCCCCGCTACGCTAAACACGTTCGACAAGCTGAACAAGAGAGTACACTCTCGGACTTCTTGCATAACGTTTCTCATGGATCTATGAAAATCGAGACAGTCTCACCTTAGGAACGAACTTCTCTCCGTTGACTCCGCTATTAATCATTCCGATAGTTATCCGTTTTCTTTTGTTTGTTTCCTATTGAAATTTCTCAACAAAGCACACCCATCCCCCCTCCTCCCTGGAGTTCAAATACATCTTGTTTTACTTGGGTAAACATTGTTGCTTGAATTTCCTTCGAATGTTCACTGTAGATACTCCTAACTTTGTTTCTTTCATCGTAAGAATGGTTTGATTAATGTTATCAGTGAACTGGATACACTATAACCTCCTTAGCTTACTCTTTCGCTCTAATTTTGTAAAATTTGCAAAATAACACTTTGTTTTCTTTTGTTGCGTCCATAGAAACTAGCTAACGTTTATTTACATACTTAAACACATCGCTGCTATTGTGCTTTTGAGATATACGAAACGACCAATTTGGGATTATGCCAATCGTGAAAATGGCTGACTTAAGAGAGTTCTTATTATTATTATTCCAGCAAGAAAACTCGTTATCTTTTTAGCTGCGATCGTAACCCAGAACTTCTTGTCAGTTCAAGAAAACTAAAGGAGGATAAAAAATAAAAAAAAATAGGAAAAAAAAAATAAAGGAGTCTTGTATTGACATCTGATACTGAAAGCGTGTAACCATTTATCGCACATGTCACTACATGTCTTGTTGCTTTCCAAAGAAATTCTACCAGACGTGATATTCATGCTGACAGAAGAGTTGAATACTTTTCACGTATTGAACAGGACTCGAAAATCGAACGCATTTTTCACAATGGCGCATGTATTGGATTTCATCAAATTCTTTGCTAAAACCATGAAAATGAAATTGATTGGAATTATTTTCAATCGATAGAATGATTACATTTTAATACAAAAATGTATATGTTTACGCAAATATTATTATACATATTCAATTATTTATATATTAAAAAGTTATTGTTTTATTTTACTTGAAAAGTAAATATTTTAACTTTTAATAACCATTGTGTGTTAGACTAAACATGCAATCAATAATTCGATAAATTCGAAAAATTCAATTCATATCGCTCACTGAAGTTATCAATATATTTTTACTTTTTATTTATCAAATATATCCAATTGTTATCAATCTTTTGTGGTCATATTTCTCACAAATATACATTCATATAAAGGTAACACACTAGTTGAAATTATCTTTCATCAGTACAATAGTTACATTGATTCGAAAAATTTGTTTATTTACAAGAATATTATTACATCTTTGTTATTGGACATTTTTGAAAGAATTAAATGAAAACCAGAAAAAGTTTTTGGAGTTTTACGATCGTATTAAATTAATGTCAATTTTTTAATGAGTAGATCAATTTCAATATCACATATTAAAATGATTTTATAAATTGAGTAGAAGAAAGAATAAATTATTCCCCCTTTAATGTTGTTTGAATCAGTGAAAAAGAGTTAAAATAAGATAAAAAGAAATTAGTTCAGTATAGTATTCGCTCGCCAGTAGGATAACTGGGTATTCAAAAATCAAATTGATGGAGTAGATTCTGAAAGTACTATCAATATTGATGTTCGACTGACCGAATGAATTACGGCAAGTTGTAGTTTCAGAAGTAAACTAGAAGATCTAACACTTAATCTTTATTTTTGCTTTAAATTTTCACATATCTTAGATATCTGTTGAAAATAGTACGATTTTTACTATTTAGTAATTTAATATTGAGTTGCCCGGAAAATTTATGCCGATTTTAGTTTCCATTTTTATATTCTATTTATACATTACATTTATATAATACAAATTGATTAACAAAAAATATATTTACCCATTAACAAATTAATACGAACTTTACGGGAATTAAATATTATTCTATACAATATATAAGAAATATTTATATAGATATTTTATGTATTCTGTGATTTTTATTTTTCCTGATAATTACAACAATGGATTGAGTATAAAGATGGAGAAAATGTGTGTGTGTTAATTTATATTATATTAATTATTTTTATTTATTTCGAATACTCATTGTTAGTATTTACATCTATACTATTTACCAATATAATAGTATAGAATAATACATTAATAAACTATAAATTACTTATATAAATAATAACACACACACACACATTGAAATAGTATTACATGATATTAATTTTGTAACTAATAAATGGAACAGTCTATTCGTTTCACATGTAATAATTGATCAATTATTTAATAGAATTTATGATTAATATAGAAATTACAGGAATAATAATGGATAGAAAGTTAGTATATTTTGTAAAATCATGGCAAAACTTTATGATGAAGATGCAAATGATGAATGAACTTTTTGGACCGAGTCCAAATCTGAGGATAAGTTTGCACATTGGAAATGATGGAAGTGGTCTCAATAGTTAGGTAATCGTTTCGTCAACGTTTCCAAACGTTGTTCAAACGTTCAAAAGTAAAGTAGAACAAGTGGAAAAATGTAAGTGAATAAATTTTTGTTGTGTTGCATGGATCTGGACGGCTTAACATCACTTACAATTAGCATTTGTGTGTATTCGTGTAAAGGTGTTCAAAATTAGAAAAAGAGAAGTTTATCGTATTTAACTTAAAGCTTACATGACGTTTACTTGATACCATTACTCTTTTGAATGCAAGCTCAAAGGTATCGTTTCATATGAAAATATCCCTTTTCATTTTCTTTCTTTTTTTCTTTTTGTTTTTTTTCTGGTAATTTTTCAAGAAAGGAAAAAGAAAGAAAAGTAATTTGTATTCAAATAGCTTAACATACTTAGCGTCTCCGTTTGAAGCTTAGAAAAAGTTTATTAGATTTAAATCTTAACTTAACATGAAATTTATTTAAGTTTGCTGTCTTTACGATATTAACTCTAAGATATTATTTGTTAAAATATTTTCTATATTTCTTTCTTTTCTTTTTTATTAGAATTAATTTTAATGAAGTTTATGAGAAACGAAATAATTGGATTTGATAAGTTCAACAACTTCCCCATCCTTGCATCTTATTCGAACCAAAATGTATTCCAGAAAAGTTATCATTGTGCGAAATAATTTGACAAGTTAAGAAAAAGATGCCGCATTGCGGGATTATGTCTTCCCGAGCCTACCCTCTTTCAACCCCCTCCTCTTCCTCCTCCTCCTCCTCCTCTCCATTTCTCTTTTCCTTTTTTCCCGAGTAGTTCTCTTCAAGTAAAATTGTAGACTCCGAGCGATATCGTTGAGAAAGTTTCTTTTTCATTTCTCTACGTTATTATGAAAGCATCCTCACTTCGTGCAAATACTTCATCTCCAATTCTTCATCCTTCATTCTCCATTTATTCCAATTTAATGAATCTACTTTTCGAAGATAATATCTATAAAGGAGGGAAGGAAAAAGTGTGGTAAGGTTAGGGGTAGAGATACAAATAATAAAAAAAAAAATTAAAAAAAAAGGATCGCGTAACACATGGTTCAGTTCATCTAATGTAAGATAATTTAGAAACGTACCATACGTTGATGTTGATTTACGTTGGAATATTGGTGAGATACGTGAAAGAAAATGAAATAGCCGCCACAGAGAAAGAAAACACGAAAGCTTTTTTTCTCATGTTCATGAGAACCATTAATCATTAGACGACTCGAGTTTGCTTTGAAAGATGCCCTGCAAGCCTGTGAGTGCTCATAGATGGGATTACGTAACTATTTTCTTTCTCTCTCTCTCTCTCTCTCTCTCTCTCTCTCTCTTTTTTTTCTCTTTGTCGACGAAAAATATCTGCCAATGGTAGGATGACGCGCAGACTTTGCAAGTATTTCAATCGGTAACTCGAAGCTCTCTTTTATTTTGCACCGATTTTCTTCGAGTGCTATCACTATTGATTAATAGGCCATCCTTGAGCTAGTAATTTCTTTATTTTTCTTTTTCTTCTCTCTCTCTCTCTCTCTCTCTCTCTTACTTTTTTTTCTGTACAAAAAAATATTCATTATTAGAAATTCATTAATTAGGACTTACTATTTAAAGTAGTATTAAGTCTAAATTGTTTCGTAGACAAAAAACTCGTTATGAAAAAAATGGCTATATTTGGTGTCATCGTTTCATTTTATGCGACACAATTTAGGTAGACACTTTTCTAAAAGAGATCACCATAGCTAACTGGTTAATTAGGATTTAAATATTGTTCTAACACTTATTAAAATTATATCAAATGGAAATAATTTAGTTTGTTTTAAATTTATAAAAGACACGTTACCAATTAGGATTCAATTAACATATAACGTAAACTTTCTAAAGTAATATTGCATCTAAATTGTATCACAATCATTTTACATTTATACAAAATCCGAGAGAGAGAGAGAAAAGTTCAAATATTTTTGATTGTTTTTAATCCCTCCTCCCCCTCTCTCTCACTTTCTCTCTCTCTCTCTCACACACACACACACACGATAGAAGAAGCATTGGCCCAAAATGAAATATTGTCAAAGAGCTGAAAATGAATTCGCTAGGATTACACCGGATCCATGTATATTTAACGAAAGATTTACCATAAAGACAAGCTGATATCTGTCAGAAACGATGAATGAGAGCTTTAACATTCTATATCAAATGCATTTTATGAAATTCGTATATCGATATGAGTATTTGCAATTAGTATACTTTTAATTGGTATAACTATAGTATATAATATAAAAATACAAATAAAAAATATAATACATATTACAATATGATATATACGAGGTAATTACAAATAATCCATAGGGGTTGCGTCAGGGTTTCTCTCGTTCTCTTTTGTTCCATACGTCATTCAGTATTTTATTGATAAAATACATCTCTTAAACCTCGATGAATCATTTATAATTAACCTTTACGTTAATATACATACTAGGGTTGGTTGAAAATTTTTGAGACTACGTCGAAAGATAAAAATAAGTAATCGAAATAAAGTATTGTTTTTATGTTATGTTCAAGATTATTCAATCTAACCAGGTATGTGTATGTCGTTTATACACCGTCTTATACACCATTTTACATATTTATCGTAATATTATAAAAATCAATTAGAAATCAATTAGAAAATCAAATAAACGAGCTTCGAAATATACTTTTTTTTTTAAATGCAAATTAACGGGAAAAAATAGATTGAAATGATAAAAATGTTGGTAAAATTGTGAATTAGAATTATTTTAAGATGTATTGTTGAATATGTAGAAACACAATGACAAAGCTAAGATACTGTTTGAAATGCTCGGGATGAAAACTCGGGATGAAGCTTATCTTGATTAAAGACAAAGAACTCTCAAATCAGAATGGTTGACTTACGTCTTTCAATTAGCAACACTGTTAGTTATTCTCTTAGTCACTTTAACGGAGCTAATAACTCTTTATCGGAAGTAACGAGATCTGATGAGGTGCAATCAGGCAAATAATAAGCGATATTACCGAAGCGTTTCATTGTCCAAGGTATATAAGTTACATATGTAGGTATGTAACAGCTACCAACAGCCAATGTCGTTTAACCGACGATATGTCTGAGGTAGTTGGAATAATGGCGAACCGATATCGTAAAACGCTACATTGTCGTTATCATCGACTATCGAGTATATATGCTGCAGTACTGTGTCCCATACTCCTTCTATGACAATGTATATTTATGTGTTGGTTTACATACACATGCTCATGATTATATGTCCCACAACTATGATTTTAAAATTGAAAATAAAAACAAATTATTTGTGTTTCATAATTGGTAACTAAAGTTTATATTCATTGAATTTATATTAATATATTATACTGTAAAATAATATATATTTATTATTTTTATTGTTATTATTATTGTTATTAAATATGACACTTACATATTATACTGTATTATAGAAAATATTATATTTTTTATTACTACTTGCACTATACTATACTATTGTATTATTTTCATTATTATATAACATGAAAAATAAACAAATCTTTATAATGTCAAATCATCCTGAAAGTTTCTTGCTTTTTCTTAGTAATTTTTTTACGTGCATACTATTTTCTATTTAATATAATTTTACTGAATAATATAGATCAATTTTACTATATTACCATTTTACTATACCGTATGTTACTTAAAGCTTTATAGTTTTTCACGCTGTGTTAGGATCATTGTCAGAATTTTTCAACCCTGTTTCGTGTTAAGCTCAAAACTTTTCAGCTTTCCTCGTGTTAGGCACGAAACTTTTCAATTTATCGTCGTTTATTAAGTTTAGAAGTTCAGAACTTTTTTCAGCCTAACCATGTTCTTCTATAATTTGTTTTTTTTTTTGGTTTTCTTTTTAATTAAACTGTACAAAATTTATTCTTCCATCTAACATGAAACGAACTAGTATATAAAAATGCATATGAAATTTTTCCCTTGGTTTTCTTGGAAACGTTGAATTTTGTATCTTACTGCTTGCACAGTGTATTATCCTGATAGACCTCTACAATTAATCGTGTAGAATTTAAAAAGAATCGGTATCCCGTCAACTTTAAATGTTACAAAACTTTCATAATTTTATTTTTTACACATTTTACAAGTAGAAATATGGTACAATAACCTGTGCACAAGTACGTGCAGTCTGTTCAGTCGATATCAAAAATGTTACAATTTTTCGTTTGTGTTTTGGCAGGGAGAAAACGCTGAATTCACCTCAAAAATTCCAGCTGTAACTAACAATAAGTAACGAAATTACACCTCAATAAAAATCAAATTAGAAATGATTTTTAATTTATTTTCGGAAAAACGAGAAATGACCTATAAAACATTAAACACATTTCAAAAGTAAGTTTTCGTAAACGAGTCGTAAGAACGTTATCCTTAGGGTATTAGTTTCGCAATCTTATCAGGCATTATTTAAGGATGTCGAGAAAGGGGAAACCACTGAGAGACGGTATCATTTTCAGATTCTTTCAACTATATCAAGCTTCCAGAAGCCGAGAAATCGTTTACTACAGTTCTGCAGTAATCGTCGCCGTTATTCTGATTTATGCGAGCGAACGATCCTGTACGCTCGTTTTCCAACTACTTTCTAGAAAAAGAGAGTTTTTTTTGTTGTTCTGGGAAAACATGAACGAGGATGAGAATGAGAAAAGCAATAAAAATAAATAGAAGAAAGAAAGAAAAAAAAGAAAGAAAGAACCGAAAGAGGAAAACGTGGCCTCGGACTTTTAAGGAAGATTTGAATCCTACATTCAATAAGACGAGACGACTTTAATTTAAACTACCCCAAAACTCAATTTTAAGCTACGCCTTCTCATCTCCTACGTTTTCAAACTTGAATCCGACTTCCTTCGTTCACGAACATAAATCGAGATTTATAAATTTCGCAAAATAAATATAAAATGAATTAAATTAAAAAAATAATAATAAAAGAAAAAACCACAATGTCAAAAATTATTTATCCTTACACTGTGGACTAATAAGTTCTTAGATAATTTTTAAACATTTCCGTACTATTTTTCGAAACTTGTTATAATTATTATTAAAAACAAAGAAAAAAAAGAAATTTAAAAACTTTTGACTTATCCTATACTTATATAATTCTGTATTATTTTCTTTGAATTTATTTTGTATATTGAAATAGAACGTATGTGCGAGGGAATAAGTTTTATTGGAAAAATACTTTTTACCCAAGGTATTCTCTCAAAGTTATAAAAACATAAAAATATGCAATAGTTGGGATACGTCTTGGGGTATCATTCTTGTAGACGTAACTCGTGAGATTGTAGGTTAATAGTTTCAGTTAATACGAGTAAAGATCCATTCGATACAATGTAACAACTTTGTAACGGGGTACTTCGAGTATTATCTCGAAAGAAAAAGGAAAAGAAAAAGAAAAGTGGGTTTCTTTCTTTGTCCTTTTTGTACGAAGAAAAATGTGACGGATAAAAAGGAGTAAATAAATATTACTGCAAACAAAGATAGATTTGGTTTTTATTACTCTTATTCATCATCCAAAAATAATTATCGTCTTTTATAAAAAAATAATCAAAAAAAAAAGAAAGTAAATCATTTCAACGGTTCTTACATTTATTGTGTTCGATCCTGTAACTTGTGAACTGACGTTGAATCAATCGTAATTTTCAATACATAAATACCGTATGTCATTAACACGTTCACTATAATTATACATGATGAGTACTTAAGCCGATCTTCAAAGCGTGGATTAATTAATGTTGGGGTGGCACCGTTTATGTCACATATTAACAGATTCATTTGATTATACTAATTCGAATATGAGTATTATATCCCTTAAATATTAATAATACTATATCTGACAGATTTATGATAAAGACTCAAGCGACTAATGTAGTCGATTACAATCTTTAAACAAAAATTCATGAATTATCTTGTTTCGGGCACGTTAGTATCAAATTCACTTAATTATATTAATAAGAAAGAGTATGATAAATATTAACTATTGATATCCTATCTCTAACATATTTCTAATACAAAATTATTCATTAAAAATCCAATTGAAAACAAAATAGAATAGATGAGAAAGCGTTATGTGGAAAATATAATTACTTTTGATTAGATAAAATTCTTGTAGTAAAAGTTAGGCAATAGTAAGAGTCAATTGGCAAAAGGATAGTCAAATTAGACGAGCACCTCTTTCAGTTTTACTCGTAGAATGAATCGTATAAACTTTCTCACGGAAGTTACCAAATATATGTGCAACTTCCTAAAGAGTTATGACTTTAAAACTTCTTGACTCTCTCTCTCTCTCTCTTTCTCTCTCTTTCTCTCTCTTTCTTTCTCTAACTATTTCTCTATCTCTCTACTCTTCTCTGTAAGGTCGTTGAAACTTACTCATTTCTCTTTGGGAATAGATCGTTCGTTCGACGAGTTGCAAGGCAATGTCGTCGCAACTTTTCAAGTGATATTTCTTGCACTTTTATATTCTCCTTTTTTCTTGTTTCACTTTTCTATCTTCTTATTCTTGTTTTTATTCTTATTCTTCTTGTACTGAATTTTTATTTTAGCTTTCTTTTTAACAAGGGATGACAATTTATTTTTATTTATTTTTTGTCTTTTTCTTATGAAAAAAAAAAAAAAGAAAGAAATAAGAAGACCATTATCTATAATGATTTTTATATCTATTTTTCTTCGATAAATATGCTGCCAGGCGTAAAATCGAATTTTCTAGCTTCCGAAATTATACCACCGACCGGGATAAGAGGATTTCTATATAATTCGAAACCCCCTTAAAATATGCACCCCCTGAAGTTTTTATCCTAGCTTGCGACCTAAGATTTTGAGACATAAATTCGATAAAGAAAATATCGGTACTTTTTTATGAAACGAATCTGCCTAGTGTCTGTCAACTTTAGAATTGGAATAAATGAATGGATTTGAAAAAAATGGTTCAAGATCAATAGTAATTAAGTAAGTATATTTACTTAAACATTTTTTTGTCTTATTCTACGAAAATGAAAATTAATATATCAAAGAAATATATTATTTTCGAATGCAATTCAATCGACAATTTTAATTTTATATACATTGTTAAATTGGAGAATATGTGTTTGTATGTGTATGTGAGAAAGAGACAGAGATAGGATATAAAGAAGGTATCTCTTAAGATCCAAATAGTGCCAATTACCGAGATTCTCATTCGTGCCTTAACATTCCTGCTTTCCCTCGAAAACCGTAGTTTCAGCCCTTTGATATCACAAGATGCGATCTTGGCTAGCGAACCGCAAACATCCACTTGTAATACGAACGAGTTGAGCTCTTTATATGTATGTATATGTCGTATATACATTGTGAAGAAGGAAGAAACGACTACTAGAAACGTTACCCTCCTGTTTCGAATCTCAAGCAACGTTTACTTAATCAAGCTTTTCGAGTAGTCAGAGAGACAAGGAGAGCAAATAAAGGATCGACCATTTTCAAAACTATGTGTATATGATGTGTTACACCGATCGAAATTTATGTACGTATATATATTATTGCACAGTATTCAAGTGTTTGGATTTTTAATTTGAAACACTTTGTGAAAAAGAAATAGGATTTAGGTACGTAAAGTAAAATTCATTTCCTTCGTTCTAATATTTAATTTTGAAATGAAGAAAATATATAGCAATGATCGAAGTTTAAAAGTTCTATCAGTTTTAAATGAGAAACGTCATCGGAATCCACCGATAGTTGAATCTTTCGAGTAAGTTTTTGCCAATCGATAGATCCATTAAGGTGAAGGAAAGTCGAAATAGAAATAAGATGACATGCGGAATGTTAAGTAGTATGAACAGGGAATATGGTCAGACAGTTTTAAGTAGTATAAGAAATAGTATCTTTATATGTTCAAACATTTTTAAGTAGTATAAGCATTATGTGGTCAGACATGTTTTGAAAGTTTACAAACCAACTTACAATTTCGTTTCAATTTATCTTCGTACGAACAAAGTTTAGAAGTAGAAATATTTTTCATAAATATTACGAAATACTTTGAAGACATATATATTATATTATGCAATATATCGAATGATAAAAATTGGTATTTTTCATTTGTTCTAATAATTTCTAATCTTATTATTTTTAGTCGACACTAAAACCGTCCGGCACTCTAAATTAAGGAATGGAGGGAACGTGGCAGTGGGAGCAGCGAAAGCACTGCCATATTATTTTGCTTAATCCTTGGTCGCGTGTAAAGACAAATCCAAGACAAGTTGCAGGTAAGATTAAAAATAAAGAATAAAATTTGTTCATATGAGGCTTTGTTTTTGAGAAAAATATAATTAATTGTGAAATCTTGTCAATTACGTGTGCACTTTATTTTACATTTTCGATTTAATTTTTCATGTAGAGTCATCCCTTGCTTGTTTGTACCACCAATTACAGGATACCCTATATATATATTATATTATAAATAATAATAATATATTATATGAACGATTGTCTGGAAGAAAAGCCTATGTTACGTATTACAAACTTGTGACATATGCAACAAGTAAATTTAACATGGGCCTTTCTACCAGACACCATTCATATAGGTTTCCTAGACCAAAGTAAGGTAAGTCTAGACTATAGGATAAAAATATTAAATGCATCCATCGATCGATCGATTTTTTTTTAATTTAAAAGTTGTATGAAAAAAGTAAATTGACGATTGAAACAGTCTGCCGATCTAATGTTCAACTTTATTTTTAATTTGTTTCTATAGAAGGATGATAAAAATAAAGTGTTGCAATACATTTTATTTTTTCTAATAATAATTATCATCGATCGGTCGGTTGATTTAACTTGCATCTTAAATAAAAGATAACTATTACTTACATTGACAGTTAAAAGCGTTTTTAAAATTTAAAATAATCAATATTGTATATTAGTGAAGAAGTCCACTTAATCAGGTTTTTCTTTTTTTAACTCTTTATCCTTTTCTTATTCTTTACGGCATGTGTTTTAATCGGAAAAAAAGAATAGAAACAGTAATGGACTTCTGAAAACATTGCAACTGCTTCTATTTTTTTTTCTTTCTTGTCGTCAATCAAATTCAATCTTTCTAACGCGCAAAACCGGAAAGATTATTACTTGAATCCAATTCCACCTGATCACTTCGATTGGTGCGATAAAAATAATTTGTTTTCGTCGCCGAAAGGAGTCTGTCGTATTCGAAATTGGTTGCGCGCGAATATATTGCAGAAAATGATTAAAAACGAAGAAAAAAAAAAGAAAGAAAGAAAAAAAGAAAAATCCTTTCGAAAATATATCCAAATAAAGTGACTCGCTCTAAAAATTGTTATCAAAAGTATTAGTAGTATATTTAAGATGCATGATAAAAACTATTAGTAGTTTTATTCCATTTCTTTTTTATAACGTGTATAATAAATTGCATTGTTAAAGTTCTATTTTTCCTTTCAAGATGATATATTTTAACGAATACACATTTTAATCCCAACTCTTTGATCAATCATTTGATTCCATTTATATAAATATGATATATATATTTTAATTTAAAAATAATCAAATGAATACTTTTCTACAATGATGTGTTCATCTTTTCTGCAATTTATTTTTTATCCGAAATGATCATATGTTATTAAGTTATCATAAAATCGAATCGTAAGATCTGTATTACAGATAAACGAGAACGACTGCAGAACAATCCTGGTAAGGAAGAAGACAGCAGACCTAAAAAGTGGACCGAAGAGGAACAGGAACTATAGCGTTGGAAAGTGGTTGGAGGGTGCTTCCTTTCTTTTTTTATTTTTCGGCATTGTCTTTTGAAAGAAGAAAAAAAGAGAAAGAGATAGAGAGAGAAAAAGAGGCTCGTTATGGGCCCAAAAGAGCTAAACGTAACTCACTGAGCGATGCAAGTAGTTGGGGCTGGGGCCCTGCTAGTGAGCATGTGGCTCACTAGAGAATGAAGAAACAAAACGTCCGGACCCTATCGTTAATCGTCTCCACATTCACCTACCTCCTCGTCGGCGCTGCAATCTTCGACGTTCTCGAGTCCGAGACGGAGAAACGACGCAAGGAAGCACTGGATGGTAAAAAAGAAAAGAAAAATATCATATCGAGTTTCTAACTATTTGAAGCATGGTAAAATTAACATGTCGACGCATACTTTGTTTTTCTACATCCCCTTCAGAAACACGCTTTTTTTTGTTACCAATGTTTCTTTGGTTGTACAAAAAATTAGATGAAGGAACAATGCAATCAATCCTTTCTACACTCCAAATTAAGATTCATGCAGATCATGTTCACTTTATTGTAAATCAAATTCACCCTTTTACAGGTGAAATATATAATACTCATAATTCACAAAAATTAATTATAAGAAGAAGAAAAGAGTGATCACTTGCGAGATTCTAATTTTTATATTTAATCTGTTTAACAGCCATTGAGAAAATGGTTATACGCAAGTACAATATCAGCGAGGATGATTTTAAAATCATGGAAACCGTGGTTCTGAAAACGGAGCCGCACAAGGCAGGCCAACAATGGAAGTTTGCGGGTGCTTTCTACTATGCAACCACGGTTCTCACCACAATTGGTGATTATTACTATTTTGGAGTACATTCTAATGTTATACTTGAAAGAGTCTTAAACAGGAAAACTTTTAGTCGATGTCATGGCACTATCGTTAAATGAATGTCTGTCTAGCTTTGTGAATCTTTCCCACAAACTTTTTTCTCAGCTTGTTCAAGAACTCGAGTTTGATAGAGGATATAAAAAGCTTTGCATACGAACTTCTTTTACTCTGTGGATATGCGAATGTTCAAAAACTGTCTTTTAAATTGGTAACGCGTTTTATGTGACTTTTACAAATGTTAATAATTGTAACAGATCAATTATAAAGAACTAAAAATATGAAAAAGTAATAAGATCTCTAATACTTAAAACATAAATTAACTTTGGTACTCCCGAACGTTTTTATCTTATTCTTTAAACGATATTATCTTCCTAATAAGCTTGTTATTGAATAGGTTACGGACATTCTACGCCAAATACTATAAGCGGTAAGCTTTTCACGATGTTCTACGGAATCGTGGGAATTCCGTTAGGACTCGTAATGTTCCAAAGCATAGGTGAACGCCTTAACAAGTTCTCATCCGTTGTAATACGGAACGTAAAAATGCTTCTCAATTGTAAGGATGTCCAGGTAAAGATAATTAAGATCTCTCATCTTTGTTTTATTCTACGTGAATAATGAATTAATGGATTAATTGTTTTAGGCTTCAGAAATAAATCTGATCTGCGTTGTGACAACTTTGTCATGTCTGACTATCGCTGGTGGTGCAGCAGCGTTTTCCAGATACGAAGGGTGGTCTTATTTCGATTCCATCTATTATTGCTTCATCACTCTGACAACCATTGGCTTCGGTGATATGGTAGCTTTGCAGAAGGACAATGCTCTGAACAATAAGCCAGAGTACGTAATGTTTGCCTTGATCTTCATTCTCTTCGGGTTGGCGATCGTTGCGGCCTCCCTTAATTTATTGGTCCTGAGATTCGTCACGATGAATACCGAAGACGAGAGACGAGACGAGGCCGAGGCTTTGCAGGTGATAGTTTCATTTTATTCATTATTAATAAATTATAATTAACACGCAAATCCTGTTTATCTTCTTTGTTAAGAAATATTAGAATTTATTGTCAACTGTATATAGGCGGCACAGGACGCAGTACGCTTGGAAGGTGATGTGATAACAGCAAACGGCTCGATACTATCAGGGCGAGTCGGTAATCACGGTGAAACAGTTTCATTTGACGACGAGCCGTCAGTATGTAGTTGTCGCTGTAGCGGCTTTCAAAAGAAACGCCGGAGACCACGTTTCACGGTTCGTCGCTCACCCGGCAAGATTTCTCACCTCTTACCGATGCAGCAATTTCCAGAACCAACTCAAGAAACCGAATTGAGATCACCTCAGCTGACGCCATTGCTACAATTACAAACGTTGCATCAACATCGTGCCAGTATCTGACAACGTTCTTATGTTTCTTCGTTAACTTCCATAGAACTTCAGCCGAGACGAGAGTCCGTCTGATCCACCGTAGAAGTTAACTATTTCGATGTTCGATCAATAATTAAGTCGACGACCGTATCAAGTCCAATATCTTGTTTTCTTTTAGTCGTTGCCGTCAACAGTTCCAATGTCATTTTTAAAAATCTGCACTGTAACGTCAACGGTTCAACTTCAGCTTTTTCATGGATAAAAAAGAAAAGAAAAGATAAGACAAGAGCAAAGAAAAGAAAACAAAACAAACCGAAAATAAACAAATTGTCTGTTCTATCTGCTGTGTATAGCAGCACCTTGTGCTCGAACGTCAAAGAAACAACGTCGGTGGAGTGTGAAACAATAACGTACAGTCTAGCGGCTCTTCCTTTCGTTTTCTACTCGGTCAAACGATATTCAATAAAGATATGTCATTTCACTCGAATTAATACGTTAAATCATTTATTTCATTTTACATCCGATAAAATAAATTCATTTCTTATCAAAAATTATTCTAATACACGTATATATGTACATACTTATGCGTGTCACAAGTTATCACGGTAAATATCTGATATTTTATTTAAATTAACAAGTCAATGAACAAGATAATTGTGAAGAAGTAAAGTATAAAATAGAAAGAAATAGAAATTCAATCGTTCGAGTTTCTCTGATTATAAAGCTCAGGCGTGTTATATATGTAACACACATGGTAAAGATAGGTGTTCCACATGCGGAGCAATTTTCTTGCCTTTCATCGAGAAGTAGTATCTATTTAAATATTTTTTAATGTCAAAGAATATATCTTTAGTATTTCAAATTTCGACATGGTATATGTATATGAGGTATACGTAAGTAGTATCCATGTGAAGAGCAGTAGTAGCGAGCCAGCCGAACGTTTTTCACGCGTGTATCATAGCTACGAAATTCAAAAATTTCAAGGAAGGAAAAAAAAATGAAAACCAAAGAAAAACCAAAAAAAGAAAGCTTTAATGAAGACGACCAACCGAAAAAATTAAAAAAAATCTAATAAATAACAATCCCGGATCGTTCGATGACTCGTTACAATAAAAAAAAAACAATATATTAAAATAAAAAAAGAATAAAAAAAAAATTACTGATAACGGTATTCAGTATGTTTCTAATGAGAACTCGTATTTATCTATGTCGTGCATCGTGCACCGATTCGTGATCGATAGAATTCGATGAAAAGCCAAACGATTCGATGCATTGAACTTGTCACTTATCGTTATTTCGTTCGATCACAAAATAATAATAATAATAATAATAGTAATATTATAATAATAATAATAATAATAATAATAATAGTAAAATAATAATAAAATGAAAGAAAGAGAAAGAGAGAGAGAGACGAAGTCAACTAATTATTCTTCATTATTATTGACTACAAATCAACAACAACAAGAAAAGAGCAAGAGACGTATAAATTCAAGATTTGTAATATATTAGGATTATAGTTACATATATGAAACACAACGATCTTACAGGTCGAAAGTCATTTTTATGAATACAAAGATACACACGAGCGTTACGAAGAAAAGTAAAATAGAAAAAAAAATGAATAAATAAATGAAACAGAAAAAGAAATTAAGAGATAGAACAAATTTGAACTTTTAGCTTACACTCTTTGTACATCTTCATTTTCGTTCTACTTATTATAAAAGGCACTTCGTTTCTTTTCTCTCATATGAAAATCAAGATATCTTGTAATTCATTTACGTTTTATGTAATATCTTAAGTCCAAGTACGTTTTGACGTTAATAGCCCAGTTTTTTTAACGAATAATATTTATATTTATTTATCTGTTTTTTATAATTAGATTCATAAAATAATTATTATTCGATCGGTAAACGAAAAATAAAAAGAAAAAGACAAGGAGAAATAACATTATCAATTATTCATTACTTAAAATTAGAGATCGAACTAAAGTAATAGAACGCAGATATTAAACGGCGTTTTAAATCGATAATATAAAACGACCAAATATATATACGGATAATTTTGCTTTCATTTATTTATTTATTTATATGTATATATTTTTTCAGTATTTATTTATTTATTTATTTATTTATTTATAATAATTAGCTGACAAAATATACAAGAAAATAATAAGATTCGCATAAAATATACGGTGAATAATTTTTCTTTATAGTACGATATTTCGTTTATAAAAACGATGCCAGATGCAAAAGAAGAAGAAAAGAAAATGAAAATAATAATAATTATAATAATAATACTAATACTAATAATAGTAATAATAATAATAATAGAACGACCATCGAAAATTGTCTACCCTGGAACCCGTTTTCCCGGAAATATCTCTCTATTATTGGTAGCACCAAATGCCTTCTTTTTAAAAACCATTTAAGATGAATATTAATCGATCGATAATACACAATATTTTAAAATAAGATTCCGAAATGCGTTTTAAAATCCGAATCCAGAATAATAATGAAAACAATGAAGAAAAAAAATTATAAAAAATAAAAAATATAGAGAACGATAAAAAGAAAGAAATAAATAAAGAAAGAAAGAACGATTGCTACACAGAAATCGTTATTTAACGCTAATAAGTCAAATCTTATTTCTTCGCTTAATGTTTAAAATAGAAAAAAGGCCGCGTAATCGGCTTATACGTAAAGAATTTCTTTAGAAACAAAATCACGTTCAATTTATAAATGATGTGCCTGCTTAAATGTCAAAACAAAAAAAAGAACATGTGAACGATGATTAAATGATTATATTATTAGCGCGGGCAAGTACAAAAAAGAACCCGTAGATAGTAAGAAGAAAAAGAAGATAAAGAATTTCACGAGTATGCGAATTTATAGTTAATCATCCGATTAATCATTGTTATCGATTTATTTTATTTCGGACGTTCATTCGAAACGTATAGCTAACCTAAAGTTAAATATATCAATCAAAATCTATATCTCCCATTGATACGAACTTCTTACATGCATACATATATACATACAAACGAATCTCGCGACAAATTAATCCGAATTTTTCCTGCACCATGTTAACAAAAAACAAGTCATGTGACAATGATAAACAATTATTAGGAGAGATTGATTAATTGATTGATTGATTAATTAACGAGCTGATTAATTACACCATTTTACAAACTTAAAAAATGATATTATTCCTGTGAAAAATTTCGATATTCTAATATAATAAATATATATCAATCAAATCGATCAAAATAATCAATTATTGCGTTACGTAATGATTCCTATGTAAAGTCTTGTTACTTCAAAACAACAACAACAACAACAGTAACAATATATATAAATATATGTAATATATTTCTTATATTGATTACAGTTCACATAAAATTAATTTATTCATTATTTTTTACAACAATTAACGTACGCATATTCTCATTATAGATAGGATTCGAATTATCAGTTCTGATAAAATAGAACGTTACACGTTTAGTATTTATAAAACGAAATTTACTATGTTTCAGTGTATCAGGGTAGTTATAAGAAAAAGAAAAAAAAATGATTTTTTATCTATCGCAATATTATGAAACGACCATGATGAAATATCACGTATGAGATGGAAGAGAGAGAGAGAGAGAGTAGGAGAGAAAAAAGAGAAGAACAAATCTATTAAAAATAATCTTACAACCAGGGTGAATACATAAAATATGCTCTTCGTAAGACGCTACCTATCGATTGTAATATAATGTTGTAATATATTATTAAGATACACAGGAATGGGAGTTAAAATTTCGAATCTAGTTTGACAACTTGTAAATAAGCGTTTTGGATAATTCAAAGATACAGAAATAAGATATGTACAATAAAATATGCCGATATATTTAGAATTCTATGACTTATACATGTATGTATATGCATATATATAACTCTATATATATATACATATATATGTTAATGTAAACGTAAAGCTCACTCTTCAAATTTCTTTTTTTTAGTAATTACAATTAAACTTTAATGTTAAAATCATAGATGACCGCTTACTCGAGACAAAGAGGCAAAGATCGCCGCGCATTTTATCTCTAATATAATATATTTAAATTTCTCTTATAAAAAAAACAAAAAAACGAAAAAACAAACAAAAAAATACCAAAAAAAAAAAGAAGAAATGTTCAAAGAATCTGAGTACGTCGTCAATGTATTTTGAGAATATTTAATGAGTCACTTCGCAAGTTTTATTAAACAAATTTGTGTAAAAATGGATTCTTATAAGAAAGAAAAATGTCGAATTGTTTGTCTAAAAAATGTGAAAATAAGATATTTTATTAACATCGTATGTTATAATTAAACAATTAATGATTGGAGCGATTCAAAATTTCTCATCGTTTGATATATAAAAATTTTTTCTTTGGGTGCGTTTTATGTAATTCAATTCAACAATTCTACATAACATATGTATATTATTAATGCAATCGTAAAAAAATAAGTTATTATAATAATCATAAATATTTCCTTTTTACAATTTAAATAATTCATCTAAAAAGAAAATTTTAACTTTTAAATGAAAATATTATGTGCACTTCAAAAAACAGAAAAGAAAGAAAAAAAATTGTTAATAATATTTGCATTTAAAAATTGTCTAGTTTCTATTATGCTTTTCGTCTCGCTGTAAGATAATGTTCCTTTTTCGATTACCATATCGCGATAACGTGAACTAAAAAAAAAAACAAAAAAAAGAGAGTAATCATTGATTGAATCTTTCGTAGACTTTCCGCCAAAATTTCTTTAAATCAACCAAACATTACACACATTTTTCTTAATGCACAAAAACGTAAACGCATCTATATAAATTAAATAACGATAATGATATAAATTCAATATTTAGCAATGTGAAAATAAAAAGAAATTAAAATTTTGAATCTTACATTAGCAAATAACGAACACCATAAAGAAAGAAAGTAAGAGAAGAAAAAAATGAGAAAGAGAAAAGATAAAAAATATAAGAAGCACTATTTGCATTAATTCATACACATATATATAATTACATACATACACGCAGTAATACGGTAATACTTATGATTGCTGTAAATTTACGTTAAAACTGTTGAAGAGTGTGTAAAATTAATTATCAAAGGAAAAAAACAAAACAAAAAAAAGGAACCCATGAATAATCAAGACACATTTATTCGCGCAATGTTGCTATTAGTGTTATAGCATAAGTAGTCTTTAAGAAAATAACTAGTTATGAAATTTTATAAGTGAAACGAATATAATTGAGTAAAAAAGTAAAAACGAGCAAAAGAAAGAACAAAAATAACAAATTCGTTAATTATGTATTCGTCACGATCATTTGAAAGAAAAGCATGCAAACCCTATTGTAATCTTAATTAATTCGTTCATAGGATGAGAATGTGAGAAATGCTGAGGGAAGGGAGAGGGTGTTCAAGACCAAATGTTAAAAAAAATTCGTGCAAAGGGACAACCATTAGTTCACGATGATAATAATAAGATTAACAATATCTTCATGGTGATCGTATCACTACAATTTTTGCCAATACAATCTATTATGCTTCCTTACAAATTATGTATGCTTTTTCATTTATTATCTAATATTATTCTCTCTCCTTATATATTTATATATATATAAAAATACTTACATATAATACTTACATTGTTCGCTGTTGCGACAAATTATTTATTTTACGATTTTTGTAAATAAAAAAAGAAAGGTGAAGAAAGGAAAAGAAAATGAAGAAAAAAAAAGAACAAAAAGAGACAGAAAAACCATATTTGATCTTCCAGACCTTGTATTTAAAAGAAAAATATGTTCAGATATAATTAAGACTTATTAAGAATTATTAACGGTACTTATTTCGATCAAATGAATGATAGATGGATAGTTTGTACAAAAAAAAACCATGCAACATTTTTCATTATAACGCTAGAAATAGTAAAATTCATCTCGTTCAGTTTCCTCTCCCCGACAATTGCGAAAGAAAAAAAATAGAAAGAAAGAAAAGGAAGTCGATAATTTACATATATACATAAATTATATTTCGGAAAACGAAACTTGTAAAAAGAAAACTTACACACATACACACACACACACACACACAACACATTACGTATTTATAATATTATCCGTATAATTATCTGTAAGATAAAGAAGAATAGTAACAAATTTTACTGGATATACGAACGAACGAGATGAATGATAACAAAGAAGAAAATTTTAAAAAAGAAATCTAATTCTTTCAGCTTACGCGCCTTAAAGAGCGATTTCGATATAAACAAAATCTGATAGGAAACCACATATCCCTCACTTTCATGTAATTTTTATTTAAAAAAAACACGATGTTTCACAAAATGATAAGACAATGATAACGCATCAACGCCGAATATTCGTAATAAAAAGAAACAGAAAAAAAGGGAAACGTAAATACATGAATACATATAAATACATACATACAAACGTACATATACATACATACATACACATATTAATACGTACATAAATAAATAAAATAAATTATGTAAAAACATCGAGTTGAACAACTGAATTATTAGGCAAAAGAAATAAAGAAAAATAAAACGGGAAAGGAGATAAAGGCTAAAAACGCGTTCGTGCGATTCGAAATAGGTTCCAAAAATCTGCCTGCACACACCGCCACGTGTACTGACGTTTTAAGTGGATCGTACTTTGTAAATTACTATGGACTTCCTAATTATATGCTGGTATATATATACATATTATATATATGTATGTATGTGTGTATACACATACATATAAAATACGAATATAAAATTGTATATGTGTATACACGTATATATATTATACGTAAATACATGTGCTCTGCCACAATAAAGCAGTTTTTTCTAATCTAAAAAAAATGCAGTTGTGCTTTACGTGACCCAAACAGAAATAAATCCAAAAGATGCAAGTCAGCCAAAATTTATCAGATTTTTCGCATTTGATTTTTATATACATATATACAGTATATGAATACAAGTATTATGAATGCGAAAACAAGGCTGAGGCAAGTTGGAAAGGGCAGGACAGGTCATTGATATCTTTAACAGCATCGAGAGAGGTTACTTGCTGAGCCGCAATGACAAAGAAACGTGACGGTACTATGTTTATCCTCCTCCCACGATTCCGTGCAGCCATTGTTGAATCATTATACGCGCAGTACCGTACTCAACCTTATGAGATCCTGAGACACTTATTTGTGCATCAATGACGTGGCGTCGTATCTTTATTATTTTATTAAATATCATTCTAATAATATTTTCTTCGTTTTTATTGGTAATTAGATTTTTTATTTTAAATACGTATAAATTCTTATACTTCTACGATGCTTCGAGAGAAAGACGATTTATCATGCTGAAGCTTTGACAAAATCGTTGCTGACAGACTTTATTCGATCGTACATATTCTCGCAGTGGGAGTAATAGGGCATGAAAACTTAATATACAGCGGTAACTCGGACAACCTCTAAAACACCTGTTCGATCGATGGAATCGAAATGGATATGTGCTAGTTTCTTCGTTTTTTTTCTTCCTTACATCAGTATTACAATTGCAACGATATTTCAATATATTTTGTTACTTTTACTTTTGTACTTAAATACGTTTTAATTATTGTAATTTTATAATTTGTATTATACGAAAAATAATTTGTAATATAACATCGTTTAATTGTCAAACGCAATATAGAATTACATTAGCAGAATATAAAGAAAAATTTTATAAAATAAAGAAAACAAGTAACAATTAAAAAATAAATTTAAAAAAAAGCGCGTAAAACTAATGCGCAGAGAAGCGACGCTATTGGTCAAAAGTAGGACGAGAGGAAAAAGGAACATTACACGTCGTTTTGGAAAGCCTCGTGTATAAAGGCGGTTGGCTTAAGTAACGAATCACAAAGCAGTTCCGATCGATAAACGAACGTCGTCGGAGTAACGAATTCGAACGAAGAGTACCGAAGGGAGTCGAAGTATTACGGAAAGTACCGAGCATTAACGAAACGTAGAAGGGAGGAAACGAGACGCGTATGCGAACGACGCTGTGAGGTCTTCTTCGGCTTCGGTTGAAAGAAAGTGTTCGCGTCTACGGGCGCGGCTTTTGAGTCTCGAGCTGGCGTTTTACATGGGAAAATGTCTTCCCTTAACTATCTCGACTTGTGTCGACTCTGTCTCGTGAAGGAACGTGTTACTGTGCCGATTTTTGAGGGCGAGGGTGATACAAGACAAATTTATCTCAAGATAACCGCCTGCCTACCGGTCAAGGTAAGCTAACTGCGCCATAGTCATCGCATACGTGAACCCTCCCTCCACAAAGAAATCGCCATCTTGGTGTTGCCTTTTTCGCGGCCTTACCGCTTCAACGCTCTTATAATCAATGTCCTAACTTTTTGGACTCCCGGTATATTTCTACCAGATGCAAATACATTTCAGACACGAAACGCGCCTCAAATGCCTTTAAGCGAAATTAAGGCGATCCAACAACGACAATGCTGTTATGCTGTGGATACGTCCTTTCATTTTTCTCTATCTCTCTCTTTTTATCTAGCTATCTATCTTTATCCGACTCATACTTGTGTATGTATATATATCTTCATCTTTCTTTTCCTCACTACGCCACAAATTCCTTGATACATTTTTACCGCGCATTTTGTTTTCTTGTTTTTTAATTATTCATGATACATTTCTAACATTCTTATTATACGATTCGTCTTGCCAAATTAATAATTCGTTTCTTAATATAAACGTAGAATAATCATTCCATGAAATATTTACTTTGGCAAAATTGAGAAATGGAGGACATTGATCTTGCGAATGTTTTCGACATTTTGTTGAATCAGATGCATACTCTTTATTTTAAAAATATGCTCATTTTTGTATAAATAGGAATTAATGGTTTTTTATTTCTCATTTTTAATCCAATGTTTTAATTTCTTCAGAGAAATGATCAGATTTTGATTTAATCACTACATAAACATACTTGAAATGCTCAAAGTAGAAGTGTTTACTGTGGTCAAAATCGATTGTTCCTAAGCATTTTGTACACATATTACAAATAAGTTAATCGGTCAGAAGTAAACTATATACACTATGTATATTAAAAATGTTTTTGAGCTCAACAATTTTTTATTTTTTTTTATTTACAGGTTGATAGAGAAGACAAGTTACCTAAGAAAATATGTAATGACTGCGTGTATAAAGTAGAATTTATTTATGACTTTTGGAATACATCTGCTAGTTCACAAAAGAAATTTTTAGAATTGTTGGGAGAAGATGGATTGGAAGACAAACCAAATTATGCTACAAATGTTCTCAATCAGGTACGTGATATTTACTTGTTGGGATATTGAATGTTATAAACAATTTTCTAATTTATATGAAAGATTAAAAAAATACAATAAAGTAAGTTATCGATCGAGCATTAGAAATTATAGATATTTTTTTGTTTTTCGGATATTCTTTTGTATAGTTCCCTTGACTACTGCTATAAGCAGTGGATAAAATACATTTTTATAGTTGTCTCTTTTAAGTGGGAATTCTTTAAATAATATTTTTTTCTTCTTTTGTTGTCCATCTTATAGTTCATTCTATATAGTGTGTTCACAAGAATACAATACAGAAAATCATTTTTTCTTCAATTAGGATTGTAAATATTATTTATATAGTGATTTGTTCGCAAACGAAATTAATTACTAAAATATGTTTTCTTTCTTTTGATTACACAGAACATAATGAAATCAGATCCAAACGGTGGTAACAGATTAGATGGAAGTATGATGCAACAAGTAAGTGAGCATCAAAACAATATAGGTATGGGTATGATGGACAACATAAATCTGAGTATCCCCATGATAATGTCCTCGACCAATCAACAACAAATAACCTCAGTTCCTATGGACACAAGCGTTAGTTCTGTACAATCTGTGCAAGAAATGCCTGGTACAAGTACTCAATCTACACACGAACAAATCACACAAAGTCAAACTAACACGAGTAATCAACAAGAAGAAGAGGAAGAGAGTAGCGAAGAAGAAGAAAACTCGGAAGATGAATGTGATGGAGATGAAGGTAATTTTATTATTATTTTTTAATCAATATTATCTATTTGTTTTCAAGTCCAAATAATATTTTTGCACGAATGGATTTAGTTGTCTAAATGCGAACATTATGTTTATATTTAAGGCCTACCTGTTAAAGAAGAAAATGAAGAAGATCCCAACAATAGCAGAGTCATTGAACCAACAACATTTGTAAACGTTTCATTAGCGTGTGACGAAGCTGGACCTTCGGGGCTTCAACAGCAGAAAGTTACTGAGATACCTGAAATGGCAATGCAACAAAATGCAGAAGGAGATCCCAAATCTGGGTGAGTTTTTTTTTTATATAATTTAATTATATAAAGGTCAAAGGTGTACAGGTTGTGGCAATTACAAACAATCACACAAACATTTATATAAAAACCATTGAACTTATTTCATTTCACATTCCAAATTTTGCCTTTCATATAATAAAAAGGCAATATTTCAGATTAAATGACTTAATGATTTTAAAGAAAAAAAAATTTGTTTATATTCATCATTTGATCATTGTAACTTTATAAAATATTTATATGGTGTTTATTTATTTATTTTACGTTGCAATGTTCATTGAACTCTAATTACGTACAGAAAATATATAGGTGAACAAATTATTTCTATATAAATGATTTATACGAATTTAAAAATATACAAATAGTTAATTTCTTAATTTTATTTTTGTATAGAAATTCTCCGAGTTAAACTCGTAGGTAATTAAAAAAGATATCCATATATATATTAAGAGGTTAATTCTTATAAACTTAAGGTAAGTTCTTACACTAACCACAACCACCTTTGGCTCTGGATATTTAGCAATTTGATTAAGTTCTTATTAAAAATAATCCTTCACAAGTTTTTGTAATTTATTTATTCTATATAAATTATGTCAATCAAAAACATAGAAATTCTATAAAAAAAAAGTATATCAAATAAAAATTTTAAATTGCTAAATACCTTCTCATATTTACATGTTCTCGCATGTATATAGTGCTCGTTCTAAGGGGAACCAGAATAATATTTCCATATTAATCGCGAAATATAATATCCAGGGATTGACACATAATTATTTATTAATTCTCATTAAAACGATCACTATCCTAGTTATTGTATATACGTGTATGATCAGTGGACAGAGGGTTCTTCCATATAAATTTATTTTGAAAACATGTAGAAACTTTACAAATGAAATATTATATCGGAATAATATACTGAATTCTTAGAATAAACAAACATATTATGGCACTCTCTGTCCAGTCGAAAAGGAAGATGTTTACATGTTGTCGATATTAATATACCCACGCTTACGTGAAGGCACAAAATGCCGCACACGACCGTCAAATCGGTCGATTCAAAAAGTCACAAATCGATTGATTAAGTATAAGTTTAATCGTTCACGCTCATTATGAATGCTTGGTCGATCAGAGGAATAAATATCGCCAAGTTCTTCCACATTAATATGAATATAACGTTCGTTTCAATATAGTCGCGCCAGTAAGTATGTTAATGCAATATTTGAAAATTATTAATTATGTAATAAATAATTGAAGTCAATTATTAATTTTGACAGTAATGACAGAATGTACTCTGTTATTAATAATAGTACAAAAAATTTGTAAAATCGATCATTCAGGAAAAAATGCATTTAATCATCGGAAAGTAAGTTAACGATTGTATAATTTTTTTGGATTTTGTTCTAAATAATCATTGCAACATTTATTTTTATATTTATCAAGACATTGAACACATCATATCTATAACTTACTTTTAAATACTAATGATTATTATTTTGTTAAATATGATAAGAAATAGAGAATGATTTGCTAAAGTGAAATTGAGGATGCTTAAGCCCAATAAAGATGGATATTTCTTATCTTCAATAAGATAAAGTAAAGTAAATATATAAATTTAAAAAATTAGGAGTTCACATTAAATATATGATCATATTAAAGAGAAGGGATGTTTCACTTAATCCCAAAAGCAGAAAGAAAACATGACTATAAGCTAAAAAATAATTATTACTGAAACGTTTAAAATTCACAGCCACAAATAGTTAGAAAATCCAATTGAGTATTTGAAATTATTTTTTTTCTATTTTTTTTTGGAATGACAAGTTACAATTAAAAATGTTTAATAATAATAGACATCAGTATGTTTAAGAAAGGAAAAAAATGATTAATCACAGATATAATTCTGTTATGTCATGATGTTTTAATATACACCTGGTAACTAAACCTGGTAATCATTGATAGCAGAATAATTGCTAAATTATTTGTTTTCTTCTATATAGAAAATTGGAGTACAAAATAATTATGTTTTCCAGCAGGGAAATGATTTTAAGCATAAAACCAAGGTAACAATACTAGCTTGTTAAGATACAAACATGTAACCAATACAAATGTATTGAAAGTACTACTACAATATTTAGGCTTGAGTCTCACCGAGCATTTATGAAATTAATTAAGAAAATGCGTTAACTTACTTCCAATTTTATTATTGTAGTTATATTGCATATTTTATTTTTATTTTCTTTATCTATACAAATTTGTTATCTTTGAATACCCATTTATTCATAATACAATTCTATACTATATATATATTTTTAAATCATCCCATTAAACATATTCCATTCATTTCTTCAATTTTTTTACATATTGATCGTTAACTTATTTACCAACGCGACTGTATATACATATATATCGTTATTCTCGTGCTTTCGAATGCCTCCGCTTTTACAATTATAGTCAAAGATCACATTGATTCTTTTTATTGCGCTCTATATTTTAAGTGCAATCACTTGATATACGACGACGATTCTTTGAATATACATGGAGACATGTCATTCGTCGAGAGATGTATTTGTCTCCTTACATACGATACATATATAACATAATACGTTTTCGTTAAATTCTATTTTATTGAATATGAAGAAATTAAATATGATAATAGTGCATCGTAATCTGCAAATCAAAAGAAACCAAAACATATGAAAGAAAAAATAAGAATGAAACGTATCCCTTGATATAAACATACGTTCACTCGACGAGAATTCCGAAGGAAGTCGCACGCGACACTAAAATTGCTCGAAGTGCAGGAAGATAGATGAGAAGAGGAAACAAGCTAGTGTATACGTCACTCTAAACAAAATATAAACTAGGATTCTACATGGAGAAACTCTTATTTCAGGCGAGTATTTCTTTAATTTATGTTGTTAATCTACAAGGTGATTAGTGTTTATTAGTTCAATTGTTTCTTTTTTGTTTATTTATATTATTATATGCTTAACGAGTAATCGTATGCATATATTTGTTTTATATATTTCTATTGATATCTCCAAGAAGGTGATCGATCGTGACGTCTCTATTTTGACGTTAGATCTTTTATTTTGTTCATCATCTTGACGTTGAGATATCAACTAATTCGTGGACTTTATCCGATTGCAATATACAATACGCGAGTACGCTCATTTTGTTAATCCATTTAAAAAAAAAATCTTACGAGCATCCGATTTATTTTAATTTATTTTAATCTTTCGTCCACACGTGGCTTGCATTTTGCGCCATACATTGATCTATAACATTTTTATATTTCTCGCGTTTTCGCGCTTTCGCGCCGCATTTCATTTGGCAGCGATAGCAGCGTTCGGGTACTTTTCCGCTTTTCGAAATTAGCGAAGAACGAACGCGTTTTTCGACGACAATTTGGTTTGTAATTATTTACGAACTTAATTTGTCTCGTCGGTTTTATACCGGTGTAATTTTTTTCCACACCCTTCCGACAAATATAAGAGCTAACTTGACAATTGTATTATGTAATCCGTCACTGAAGCGTTAAGACGTACCTTTTTTACGTTTTACGTATTCAATCGTGAGGTTGTAGTGAAAAGAAGAATATAAGTGTTCGAATAAGAAAAATTGATATGCAGTCTATTTTAAGAATTACCAGTCGAAGATTACACAAGAAATGCCATACCAAAGGTGAGACTTTGCTCTTTTTTTTTCGATTATTTGATATTTAACATATTTTTATATATAATCTATCTCTTTCAAGGATCGAAGAATACCACCAATAGGCAATATTTTAAAATTTCGCTTTTAATATCGGATTATGCTACAATTCTTATTTATATTTATTCTTTACTATTCTCTTTTATTTTTCTCTCTATTTACTTCTCATTCTTTTCTTTACATATATACTATCTTTCTCCCCTCGCAGTTTCCCCTTGCTGAATATAATAATTCGAGCTCTAATCATAAGTCAATAACGGGCAAAGATAAACTAGACAGTGACTTTTCCAACTTCGCACATGTGTTCTCGTTTTTTACATGTCTTATATATATTTTTTTTTTTTTAAATAATTCAATAACACTTACGCACTTTGCACTATGATCACTTTGCAAAAATAATACACTTACATTGATACACATACACGTGGATGAAACTGAAAAAACACGTATTCAAGCATCAACTCTTTTTCTCACACTTCTCTGTCTCTCCTCTCTCTCTTTCTCTTCTCTCTCTTTTCCTCTTTCTATTTCTTTCTCTCTCTTTCTTTCTATTTCTTTCTATCTATCTCTGGCTCACTGTTTGTTGCAAGATGAAAGCAAGCAAAGAACACGAAGAATCAAATGTGAAACAAAAAGCATACCATCTGCGTTAATTGAAGGTTATTTCTCTTTGCCGCAATATCTTTGGCTTTTGTCGATTTCAGGGATGGAGGAGAAGGAGGGGGTGGCGAAACCTTCGGAGGATTATCAGGGATGCTACGTCAAATACTCTCACCGTCGCCTTCACCCGAGACGGGAGAGGCCGGTATGACGGCGATCGGTTGTAATTTTCTCCAGACAAATTCGATCTTTCCGAATCAATCGTCGATGATGCCATTGACTTTATCCTCGGCGACTTTACAAACGATACCATCTCATCTCTCAATGATCTATCCGGATCAAGGTGGTCTTCTGATGGATCAGTCGCAACTCATCCTCCCGGAATCCTATCCTTGTCCTACCTGTGGTCTTGAGTTTCGTAGTACACTGAAATTAAATTATCACGTGAAAACGAGTCACCCGAGGCGGCCGGAGTACGAGCAACAAAATGTTGAAATTACGGCGAGGTACTCGTGCTCCGTTTGCCCGAGGAGTTTCTTCGTTCTTGCGCACCTAAGGATGCACGAGACGACACACGAACTCGCGCCGCATTCCTCATCGATGCTAAGTGCACCTCCGTCGAACGTATCTACTTCTCGTGGCACGAACTCTACTACCGGATTGATGTCCGGTATGTCCGTCGTTGTACCTGCTGGTGCTGCTACTGGTAATGTCGAGAAAACTTTTGGCTGTGATCGATGTCAAGCGAGTTTTCGATACCGTACACTCTTGGAACGTCACAGAAGGATGCATGAACTCGGACAGGAGAAACCCTACTCTTGTCCAAGATGTCTTATGCGTTTCGAAACGCGTAATCTTTACAATCATCATGCTAAAACTCACAAACCTAGCATCGATGTCAACGACAGACTCGCAATAGACAGCAATGCAGTCTCTTTAACAGATCCTAATCTTACGGTTACTGGAACTAACCCTTCCATTGTTAGTTATCCTCCATCTTCAACAGTGGTTGCTGCTAATGTCAACAAATCGTTGACAACAGTCTCTTATCCTTGTGACTCTTGTTCAAAACAATTCACCACCATTGAATCCCTCACCAGTCACAAGGCTGTACACAGGTCCAGGCCATTAGTCTGCGATGTTTGTGGCAAGGGTTTTACTCATCGCAAATATTATGTCGTTCATCAACGTATTCACACCGGTGAGAGACCTTACTTATGCGCCATGTGTGGTAAATCATTTACTCAAGCATCTACCCTCACGGTTCATCGTCGTTATCACACTGGAGAACGACCATACACTTGTACACTTTGTGGGAAGGGATTCGTTACTAGAACTATTATGCTTAATCATATGAAGAAACATTGAAAAGAATATTTTATCTAAACAATTGTTTCTCGTGATAGCTTAAATGAAGATTTTTTTGGTTACATATTTATGTGTATATACATATACACACATATAAAATTGGAAAAACAAGGAAGTTTAAGGTAAGATAAATCGATAGAATGATTATTTTGAACGTTTTTTTTTATTAATATTATATTCGAAGTACCTGGGATTATTATTATTTTTTTTTTCTTATTTGTCTTTTGTATATAACGATCTTAACTTTATAAGAAGGAGTTTTGAAGACTCTAACAGGTTGTGTTAGTTGTAATACAATATCGTCAAAAAATGAGATAATTATTTGATACTTAGCTTCTAGTGTCTAATATGATCTCTGTGATATCGTTTGAAATGCCTCTATCATATTATTAAACAATCAAATGAGAAATTTTTATCGTTGAACGTAAAGAGGCATATAATAAAATACATGTTTAGGTAGAAATGCAAAAATAACTAAACAGGAATATTAATGGATAATGCAGAGTAATATACGTTTAGGTAATTATCTCGCTCGAGTGTGTTAATTACTCGCGAGAATTGTGTTTTGTACCTGTATAGGATATATTGAGGTTTCATTTGAAGTTTAACGTGCCTAAGACATGTGCCTAATTTTTCTTAATTATCTTATTAAAACATCATGTGGATTAAAACTAATGAATATATAAGAGAGCGACACGTACGTTTTGTGTACGTAACTTTTGAGATTACGGGAATTAATGAGAAGTTTATGAAGTTAAATGCAATTTAACTTGACATGTGCAGTATATATATACGAATTTAAGACGCGACGTTCTTAGGTTTAAACTGCGTAGTATCACAATAGTCGAGCAGTAAATAAACTTTCGACAAAATTAGGTGCTTTTCATGACTGCAAGCGGGCCAAATTTTGCCGCTATAATACACTAAGTGGTTATAAAACGTAAGTATAAAAATGTTTATACATTTGTACCTAATTAATTGATAGTATTAGTAACTGCAAGAAAAAATTTAATATAATTATATATACGTATAATCGGTGGTGAATAATCGTTAAAAACTATTTTCATCACCTATCGATGTACCTTTTATGTCGGATTAAAGTTATTGTAAATGTTATATCATAAATATATTCACGAATAAGTATTATTATTTATTTTAAATTTAAGCTCGTAATATAAAAAAAAGTTATAAATTTTTAAAATATAAAAAAAGTAAAGTATTCTACTGTTAAATAGTACGTCGGTAAAGTCACTTGCAATTATCGACGTATGGTAATCACTCGTATCTATATATAGAGTATATCTACTATTTCAAAAGAATGAGTAGAAATCATCTTATTTCTTCGGTTATCGTATATTATGTAGTTTTATGTATAATTTAATAATATTAACAAATATTTTTCAGTTTTTCGTGGTAATAGATGGCTAAGCAGATTTAAACTATTCTTTACGATGAATGAATAAATAAATACTCAAGAGATAATACAAGAGATACAATTTCTTTTCCTCGATTTATAAATAAGTACTACTCCAAATCCTTACGACATATACAAGTTTTAAATGCGAGAAGAGAGACACAGGTATGCACTAAGAGAAAGGAGAGAGAGAGCGAGAGAGAGAGAGAGAGAGAGCTACATTAATTAAACACAAAATATGGTATAAGATTATCAAAGTACTTTTTATTGTCCAACGATGAAAACGATTTCGTGTATACGGTAATCATCCTTGTAAATATCCTGCTTAAGATGTAAGAATCCTTTTAAAGAAGAAAAAAGTCAAAAAAGTACACGAAAGATTGACAGAATTAGAGCATTGATTGATTCCTATTTGTGTCTCTCTTCTTTCCAGATATTTTGACTCAAAGATCACGATACATCATCAGCCTCAGGAACAACAGCAATGTGGTATCAACGAAATGAAAAACGTCTTTAGCGTTGAAAGCAGCAACACGTTGATGAATGATCCATTGGATGTAGCAAAGATGGAAAATGCCGAAGCAATGATGCCTGAGGAAACAATACTTCGATGCACTTTCTGTGGTGACGTATTCGTCAATGAACACGCTTTAGTTTTACATCTACAAAGTCACGAACAGGTACCGGATGAATCGTTTGTTTGCGAGCACTGTGGTTGCAATTATCCAACGTCATTAGCACTGATAGAACATCAGGAGGAACACGCGACACCGGAAAAAAACTACAGTTGCGAATTTTGCGATTATGTCACTATACATCGACACAGTCTCGTTATTCATAAAAGACGTCACGATCCTGAATTAAGATTTCAATGCGAGATCTGTGGTCTTGATTTCACGACACGTAATAGCTATCAAGACCACCAACTGTTGCATTCTCGCGAAAAACCATTCCAATGTGAGATTTGTAATGCAACGTTTCGTTATTGTCAGGGTCTTAGACTGCATGCTAAACTTCATCAGCCTGATTACATTCCACCTCAGAAGAAACATCATTGCGAATTGTGTAATAAGCGTTTCTCTAGAAAACAAGTATTATTAGTACATATGAAGACACATGGAAACGTAGGACCGTCCAATGAATATGTCTGTCCTATCTGTGGTAAGGCTGTCTCCAGTAAAACTTATTTGACGGTACACTTGCGTAAACATACCGGTGAGAAACCACACGTTTGTGATTTTTGTGGGAAAGGTTTTATATCGCAAAACTATTTAAGTGTTCATCGACGCACCCATACGGGCGAACGACGTCATAAGTGTACACATTGTGAAAAAAAATTCACACAACGTACCTCTTTGGTTGTACACTTACGTGGACATACCGGAGACAGGCCGTATCCTTGCACTTATTGTCACAAATCTTTTGCTTCTAAGACCATGTTGAATTCTCATTTGAAGACTCACGCTAAACAAAATGCACGGCAACAACAAGAACAGCAAAGAAGAGAATTGCAACAGCAACAATATCAACAACAGCTTCAACAACATGAACAACAATCTCTTGATACTGTGACGATTTTGTTGCCAAGTTAAATTAATACTAAAAGATTGGCTCGAAATGTTGCTTCATTTAAATAATTAGGTATTTTTTCATTGTTTATAAATTTGTTTTTATTTTTATGTTATGTTTCTTCACATCGTTATACGTCAAAGACGTAAATTTGTTAAATTTTCACTTTAGGGACCACTTGAAAGTATAATGTTAATACTGACACTAAATTTAAATTTAAATTGTAATATTATCTATTATTTATTATATTTTATTTTAAATTATTTAAAAAAAAAACAACAATTTTACGTGCTATGAGAATCTGTGAAAAAAAGGATAAGCAATAATCTACGTAATGATTATCCAAGTTATTATCTTTTGTTTTATTGAAGATTATTTATTGTATTTCTTATTACTATTAAAAAAATTATTTTGACAGATGTTATTAACTTGGCCTATTCCAAGTGTTGAGCCGTCCATATTGTCTTTAATTTTTATGCATACACTATTTATCTTTAATACTCAATTTTGCTTCTAGTTATTGTAGTAGATTTAGAATCATGCATACTCGTATTTCGTTCCTATTTCTATAGCGATAATTAATTTATTTAATGCCACTTTGTTTACTCGAGCGTTAATAGAAGTTTCTATCGAATACATTTTTCTTTCGAATGATTAAAAACTATAGTGCCTTACTATCGAGATATTCTCGATTATATCATTTCTAATATCGTATTTTACAATGCACGTATACATTTATTCATAATTATTAACAATAATAATAAAAATAATAATTATAAATTACACGAAATTTCAAAGTGGCGGAAAATAGAAAAACAAGTAGAACAAAAATTGTCTTTACAAATAAATCTATATTTATTCATACATATATTTTGTTATATTATGGTGTACTTTAATGTAAGGAAAATCTTAAATAAAGTCACAACCGTATTCTTTTTTATTAAATAAATAGTTATATTTTAAAAAGAAAGTTTATTTTTTATGAATTATGATTTAATATAATACTTTCGATAATTGAATGTAACACTTCGTTTATGATATTTATAACAATCATACGATCCATATTCTTATAGTCTCTCTAAGAAATAGAAATACTTTTAGAGAAGGCTTTTAAGATTCATCGTTGACCGAAGGTTATTCAAACACGTCGAAGTAAGTAATAATACAAATTGAATATACACTGCGTGATATAATTTTTAAGTAAATAATTACCTTGATTGAAATAAGAACGAAATTTTTATTTTCTCCTTTTTTTTTTTATATAGGCATCCACATATCGTGATATCTTAAGATAAAAAAAATAAATAAAAGTAACATTTAAGACAACACACTTAAGTCAAATCAATGACGATTCGTAATCACTCTCAATCGATTTTCTCGTCTTTTCAGATATACAAGTATAGCAACAACAGTACGAACGAGATCATCGCATCAACAACAGAACACAGGAAATGATAAATATTCGATCATTGTCCATCAAGAAAATACTACTGACTTTAATTTCACATACCAGTGTGAGTCCTGTAATGAGGAATTTAATACTGAAGCAAATTTGTTAGTGCATCGAACCGAAAAATCAATTCTTAGAACAAGAGAAGCTTTACGTATGGCTGAAAAGAAGTATGAGTGTGATACTTGTGGTGAAAAATTTGTCAAGAAATTGTTGTTAATCAAGCATCGGCGTACACATTGCAAGGATATTATTGAACGAAAGAAACAAAGTAATCAAGAAAAGGTAACAAAATTGAAATCGAAGCCACGACTGATAACTGAACCAAGTGTTGGACCGATTGAATGTAACATATGTCATAAGGTATTTAAAAAAAAAAAGTATTTGAATGTCCACAAAACTCTTCATGGTGCTCCACACATTTGTCATGTGTGTGGGGCCAAGCTTACCTCCGAGTATTACCTAAAAATTCATATCAGACGTCACAATAAGGAGTTCACTGAGTTCTGTAAGATTTGTAACAAAGGATTTTATCTGAAAGCAACATTAAAAACTCACATGAGCGTTCACACTGATGACAAGCCATGCACTTGTGAAATTTGCCATAAATCATTTGGCAATCGAGTTTATTTAAGGAGTCACATGAAAATTCATAGTCATCCTGGTACCAGGAAGAAGTACAAGTGTGATATTTGCGGATTCGAGACTTTCTATAGTTATTGCTATAAGGAACATCTTTGGACACATACAGGCGAGAGTCAAATTGCTTGTGAAGTTTGTGGGAAATTAATAAGAAGGCAATACATGAAGACTCATATCAGAATACACACAGGCGAGAAGCCTGAGATTTGTGAGTTTTGTGGAAAAGCATTTAGTTCGAAAAAGTATTTGATCAAGCATAGACGTACTCATACTGGTGAAAGACCATACAAATGTAAGATTTGTGAGAAGAGATTCACACAACGTGGTACTTTGAGTGCACATCTCCGTAGACACGACGGCATTAAGTGATTTAATAGTTGATCTTGTAATTAGAACTCAGACAATCATCTTATAATATTTAAACAAAAAATATTTCATTTATACACGTTTATTTATTCTTTGAAGTAAAGTAATATATATTTTTTCTGCATGGACTTAATTAACAACATTGACTAACAATCATTTATAAACTATAAATATTTTTATTTATTAGAATAATTGCTGAATTAAATCGTATACTTTTTGATTTTATTGAAGGGGAATCAAACATATTTTTCTATGATCTATTTAAAGAAAAAAAAATTTCATCTTTTGTTTTTGTAAATTGTATTCAAAAGACCTTGTAAATAGTTCAATCATATTGATAACATTTAAAATAAATTATAAGTATTATTTATAATCTGTAAATGGTTTCGTATTACTATTTTACTTAAATAATACGCCACTGTAAAGGACAGAATGCTAAGAAACAAATTCTGATAACGTTCTCAAAAGATTGGTGTATACATTATTTTGTATTTTTTAGTTTTTCATTTTAATCCACAAAAAGACATGTGTCAACTCTTTAAAAAAATTTCAGTTTAAAGTAGAAGTTTACTTGTTTGATGTTGACCATCAAGAGAAGTGATGTTTGTTCATTAACACATCAAAAAGAAGCATCTATTATTTCTAGATGCCCACTTTGAAAATCTAATTTTTATTGGAAGAAAACGAACAGCAGGAAGAAAAGATTTTGACCAAGAACATGTACATTTCTCTCTTTTTTTTTTTAAACTCTTCACATATGTTGATGTATGTTATTTATTGCAGGTGCGACGAGACAAAACATGATGGATATACAATGGAATTATCTAAACACGAAAATAAAGATATTACAATGAACGATCCTTTGCAATATTCAAAGAAAACAAGAAAAATATATTGCAAGTCGGAACTAGAAAGAAGTAATATACGTCATCATAGCAAATGTTTACCAAACCGAAAATATTTAACCATTTATCAATGTGATATTTGTGATAAGAAATTCCGAAAGAAACTTCAACTTGATAAGCACAAATATGAACATGAAAATGAATCTGAAGAAATTACGGACTACGATAATCGTTGCGAAGAATGCGATAGGGTATTTCTTAATGAAAAGAAGTTACATAAACATATGATCAAGGTTCATCAACAAGAAAAGCCATATCAGTGTGCTCTCTGTGGTAAATGTTTCAAAACCGAAGAATTCTTGAAGACACATTTAAAACAACACAGCAAACGTTTTACTTGTGATGTCTGTGGTATCTCAAAAGTGTCTGGATACGATTTGCGCTTGCACAAAAAGAAGCATAATCAGGAATATGTGACTTATTGTAAAATTTGTGGTAAAGGATTTTACACAAATCAGACACTAGAGAGACATTTATTAACGCATACTGGTGAGAAACCATTTGTTTGTAAAATTTGTAATACTTGTTATGCAAGTTCAGCTTATTTAAATATGCATGTCAAGTCTCATGGTCAACGTGAGACACATAAGTGTAATATCTGCAGTTTTGAAAGTCACTGGAAGGCTGCTTTGAAGGTACATCTGAAGATACACAATGGTGAAAATCAAATAACTTGTGAAATATGTGGAAAATCTGTATCGAGTAAAACTTATTTGCAAATTCATATGCGAATACATTCAGGTGAAAAGCCACACGTTTGTGAAGTATGTGGAAAAGCGTTTAGTGTTAAGAAATATCTCGTTGTTCATTTGAGAACGCATACAGGAGAAAAACCGTATGAATGTAAAGTCTGTCAGAAGAGGTTTACCCAACAAGGATCATTGAGTTCTCACATGAAGTCGCACAATGACAACAAGTAATTAAACCAAAGAATCTGTGTTGAATTAGTAGTATTTTCTGATAAAAGATTCTGCTCGCAAATGTTATGTAAATTGTAAATGTAAAATGTAGCATATAAAAACGATAAACGAATTTCTCTTACCGTGCATATTATATCATTTATATTAAATTTATTACAACTAATGAAATTCGTATATTGTGTGAAAGGCGCTTATTATTATTTATTTTTATTATTATTTTATCTTTTTGACAAAATTTGGTTTATTAGCTTAACTTCAAATTTAGATTTATAATGAAATTTGATTATTTTATTAATTATATAGTGCCTTATATATATAAAGAAATATGGTTAATTTTATCATTAATTTTATCATTGAAACAGAAAATATATTTACTAGCTCGTATTCTTTATAAAAAAATATTCATTTCACATTTTTATAGTAAAGTATTTGATTAAATCATAGATTGATGTAAAACATTAGGATTATGTTGCAAAGATCATAAATTAAATATATATTATGCATCTGAAATAGATATTATGAGTCATAAATATTCTATTGTATACAAAACTATTTGTATTCTCTAAATATGCATTTTTCTTGTGTCACTTTATTTTTTTTAATTTTATCTAGACTCATTTCGATAATGAATAATTTAAATAATGGCCACTACAGAAACAATTTTTCACCATATAGCATTTTAGAAATACTTGTTCGATGCATATTGTTTTTTTTTATAAAGTGCATTATATTAGATCTATAATTATAATATTAGATAATTACTCTTATGGTGCTTTTTCTACAAATAACAAATTCTAATTGTATAGATTAATCTATTTAATGATATATTTTGTAATCAATCAATAAAAATCATAAGCGACTCATCAAAAAAGAAAATATATATATATATACCAATACGTTCTTTTGATTTTATAACCCGTAATATCATTATTTCGATTTCAATTAGTATTGTTCGTTATAATCAGGTAAGTTTTTATTGTAAATATTTCAATTAGATAAAACATGTATATTTATTAATAATTGTATTTTCAGATTTAGATTGTGTAATAAAAGGAAGCTAACTCGTGAGATTCGATAAGATTCCTAAATGAAAGTTCCAGATACTAAAAGTAAAACGAGTATCGACTGATGTAACTGATTAAACTGTTCATTTAATCTAAACAAAAAGTTTTATATTGTAACTTTTGATGAAGTTAATAGTTCTAAGGAAACTATTGTATCAAAATGCTGATAACACAGCGAGTCTGATAGAATAAAAAAAAAGAAGAAAGAAGATGTATATATATATAGATTTACAGTACAGTATTGATTAAAACATAAGAAAAAAAAGTTATGTTCCCCAATAACATCCCTAAAAATCGTATATGTCCTTAACAATCATTCCAATGTTGTATTTGACCATCCAGAACTATAAACGATCCAGAGAAAAAGAAAGAAAAGTTATCATTACGTTTAACGACTGACCCACGCAAATTTTATTTTCATTCCAGATGTAAAAGCTTATTGGGAAAAAACGAAGATGTCGAAGAAACAACTAAAGATACGTTACTGATAGAATCCATCATAAAAGAAGAAATCACTTTAGAGGAAAACGATTGGATGATAAAAAAGGACACATCGATGAAAAAAATTAATGAAGAAGAAGGAGAAGAAAAAGATGATGAAGATGACAATGAAGATGATGAAAATGATGATGATAATGATAAGGATAATGATAATGATAATGATAATGATAATGAAGAAGAAGAAGAAATGAGGAAGGAAAATGTCGAAGATTGTACAGTTACTTTGTTAAAAGAATCAGAAAAACATTATTATCAGTGTAACAAATGTACTAAACGTTTCAAATTGAAAAATCTCTTCGAAGGACATTTAGTTGCACACAGTGATGCAAGACCATATCAGTGTGATGTTTGTGGCAAATCTTTTAAGAGAACTAACACTTTAGCTGTACATAAAAGAATACACACACGAGAAAGGAATTACGTCTGTGACGTTTGTGGTCGAGCTTTCGTTCAGGCTTCACAATTGGCGACACATCAAAGACGACACTTTGAAAAATATACTAGATACTGTGAAGTATGTAATAAAGGCTTCTTCACGAATGCTGAGTTACATGGTCATATGAACGTAAGGCATGGTGCCAAGGAACACGTATGTCATTCTTGTGGAAAATCGTTTCCTAATAATCATACATTAGTACGACATACGAAGGTACACGATCCTAATTTCAAGCCTATGAAACATCAGTGCGAATTTTGTGGCAAGATATTCGCTTATAAGAATTCTTTGGTTGTACATGTGAAATCACATACTGGCGAAAACAAATACGATTGTCATCTTTGTGGAAAATCAGTTTCCTCTAAAGGTTCACTTCAAGATCATCTTCGACTTCACGGTGGCGAGAAATCACTCGTTTGCGATGTCTGCGGCAAAGCTTTTCACAAGAGGACTACTCTCGTTGTTCACAAGAGAACTCATACCGGAGAAAAGCCATATTCGTGTGATACATGTGGCAAATCTTTCACTCAACATTCCACTTTGGTCATTCACAAGAGATATCATACTGGACAAAGACCTTATCAGTGCACTCTTTGCAACAAATCTTTCGTCTCTAGAGCACTCTTGAATGCTCATAACAAAATACATGTGGTCAATGTTATGATTGTTCAACCTAAATAAACTTCCAATTTTTACTAAGTGCTACCGAGAAAGTGTAAATCTTCGTCGAAAAGGTGATTCGTATCTTCTACTATATCTATGGATCTCGAGCGATTTCTTTTTTCTTTTTGTCTAAACAGCGTTTCGCATTACAATATTATTCTTTTTTTTGATCACCAACTTAACTCTGTCTGATTACATAAGAAAAAAAAATCACAAATATATTTGTATCTTTTGTAATCCTTTTAAAATTAGAGAGAATAAATATCTTATAATACGAGGTGTTGTTAAAAGAAAAGAAAGAAAAAAGTTTTGAATTAAAAAAATCTGTTGTAAACAAAATTTTGTAACATAATATGACGTGATATTTATATTTTCTTAGAAATATTTTGAATCGATATCGAAGAATTTCGATCGATATTCATCATCAAAGTCCTGTAATATTGCGACCGTAAAATAAATCTAGTATGGATTTATAATCGCAGTTAAAATACATAGTTACATTTTACTTATATTGAATTGTGTCAAATAATGTTCAGGAGGTATGATTTCTTGCAATTTGTCGGATGCCAGAATCACTAAGAAAGAAACAAACAAACACATACAGATCATCAGATAATAGGAGATATGAGATACTGATGTGGCCATTTGAATTTTCACATTTCAGGTACCACAACCGGCTACCGCCCTATTGTAATGTTAACGAAATGGTAATGTTAACGAAACTCGACCTGGTAAAGAAGGATGTGGAGCCCGAGAGATCAACCGTAGCAAAGGGTCCGAAAGAAGGTGGGAGCGAAGAAGCAGGAAAGAATTTAACAGTTACTGCCGACAGTAATCATGGACAACAGAAGGTGATAAAACAGGAAGTAGATTTAGATGATGAAGAGGAGAATCTTTCGTTTACATATAATTGCAAAATATGCGGCGTATTTTTTGCCAATCAAACTCTTTTAGACAATCATGAGATCGAGCACAAGGGTAAACGTAAAAATACTTGTGCTCAGTGCGGCCGAGTATTTCGAACTTATGTTAATCTACGAAAACACATGAAAAAGCACAACGGTCGTAAAGGGACACGTAAAACGAATGGAACTAAGATGGTTAGTCGATCTGCGTCTTTAAAAAAAGTGAAAAAAGAGAAACCAGAATTGGAGTTACTCTGTAAAACCTGTAACAAGGTTTTCCGGCACAAGAGCAATTACCAAAAACACTTGTTACGGCATACCGTTGGTGATCTCACTTGCAAGCACTGTCCAAAAAAATTCCGTCTCTTTCGTGATCTCACTAGGCACGAGAAGACTCATTTTTTTCCAAGTTACATGTGCAAGCAATGCGACTACGAGACTACTGTATTAGCTGCTCTCAGCATTCATATGTTACGGCACACAGACAAGGCTGATCTACCGTTTAAGTGTAACGAATGCGACAAACATTTCCGCAAGGCTATTGATCTGCAGGAACACTATAATATTCATTCTGGTGACAAGCCGTTTGTCTGTCAAATCTGTGGAACGGCCTTTTTCTTAAGAAGACAACTCTCAGCACATTGCCGTCGAATGCATCCAGAAATGAAGGCCAACAAGGTGACCAGTACTGCTTGTGATATATGCGGTCGCGTTCTTGCTACCAAGAGATCATTATTTCGCCATAAAGAGAGTCATAATCCAACCAAACTCTATCTCTGTGATTATTGCGGCAAAAGTCTTAGCAGTGCTGAACATTTGAAGAAACATCGACGAATTCATACCGGCGAAAAACCTTACGTATGTGACATATGTGGAAAGGGATTCACCGATTCAGAAAATCTTAGGATGCACAGGCGCGTTCATACAGGCGAAAAACCATACCAATGCGATCAGTGTCCTAAGGCTTTCTCACAAAGATCGACTCTGACTATACACAGACGCGGACATACCGGGGAGAGACCTTACGTCTGTCAAATTTGTAATCGTGGCTTTTCCTGTCAGGGTAATCTCACGGCACACCAGAAGTCCACCTGCGTTTAGAAAAGAAACAATATTCATTCAACAATGACATTTTTGGTTCGATTCTGTTGTTTATTTGGCAGGCATGTATGTGAGTATGTTTGGTGTGTAAGATTGCGCATATGTATGCACGTATATGTTCGCTAAACAAAATTTAATTTAACAAAATCGATCAAATTCATTTTCTCTAACAAATTTTATAGTTTAGTTATTGATTTGTATATTAATTCGTACCTGTATTCATTTTCTTAAGTTTCTTTGCTTTTTCAATGTTTCAAATATTTGCCATTACTTTGTAAGACTGTGTTCCATGGCTTTCTTCATACATTACACTGTATTACTCTCTTTTTGTATATTTGTTACATCTAACAATTATACTTTTTTTGTATTCTTTGTAGAGAACATTTTTTTATAATAAAGAGACGAGCGACAACAATATTTGTAAATTATTTAGATATATAAATTATTATTATTATTATTACTATTGTTATTATGTGCTTATATCACAGAATGCTTTCATTATGAAAATAATTTATCTTCTTGAGTCTTCCTGAAGAGTAATTCATCGATTATTGTATATATCAGAAATCAAAGAAATTCCAAATGGGAAAGAGAAAGTGTAAAGAATGAATGGAAGAAAGGAAGGAATAATACATATTCTTTGAGAGAAAAAGGAATTGTGTTAATTTTGAACTATTAAGTAAAATTAAAATCTCTTTAAAATTAGTAAAGAATTAAAAAGAATATTTCAACATGCCTTCAATGACACAACGAAGAGAGTTAAACAGGGTGCACTTGATTTTCATTATGTATTAAAAATTTATTATTATTATTACTATTATTATTATAATTATTATTATTTAGAGTACGTAAGAAATAAATAAAAATTTCGTTCATGCTAGTGATCAGTCGAATGTATGTTAAGAGTGAAGTATGTATGCTTTTAGAATGGTTAATAATTCAAAGCAGTCACAAGATTTTATACTATTATATAAATTCGCATAGTGTATGATAAAAGGAGTGAATAAGGAATGGCACTAAAGTATTGTATAAGTGAGTGAAAGTATTCATAAATTGACATATTTGAATGTATGTACAGAAGTTTAGATTTAACAGTTAGATAGTTACGATGATGATGTAAGGTATATCAGTTTATCAATATAAATAATAATGCAAAGTTAAATAAGTCCTTTTTTGCGCTTAAGTAAAGGAAAAAAAAGTAAACTAATTTGCGTTGTACTTAATATTATTTTGCCAAGAAAAGAAGAAAACTGCAAAGTTCTAATTTGAAATACTTTGTATGATTAATATAAGTAATTAAGAAAATTTTGTTAAAGATCCATCATTGTTTGGTCAATTAGAAATTTTCAATTTTTTTCCCTAGCTTTGTATAAAGTAAGTTATGTAAAGTAAACATATAAAACTATATATATAGATTTAGAGAGAGAGAGAGAGAGAGAAGGGGAAAAGAAGAAAAAAGATTATTAAATAAGTTATGAAAATCTTCTCAGGCCAAACCCAGAAGATTTATTAAAAAAAAAGGTTAGTAGATCCTAGAAAAATTCCTAATAAGAGTAAGCTTCTCATTATTTCTACATATTATTACGATTGTATTATCTTTTTTATTTCCTTTTTTTTATTTACTAAATTAATTGGATGTTTCAGATAATTGATATTTATTGAGAACTGATAAGAAGAAATATCGAGAAGAATATGTAATCACATAGTATTACTGTAAAGAAAATAAGAAATAAAATTGAGTACTAAAAGGAATATATAATATTTTTCATTATTCGTGATGTAATCTGAAATGAGATGACAGAAAAAACGAATGAAAATAAAACTTCTAGCAATGCAATGTTAAAGCATATCTGATTTTATAACTTATAAATTATTAAAAGAAATTTGAAATATTATTAAATGAAATTATAGATGGACGATGAAATTTTGAACATCCAAGGAAGTATTCAGGCAAGAATAATTAGAATAGAAGTAAAAGTACATTAAATTTTTTTTTTTTTGACAGAATAGATTGATTTTATTGTGAAGTGGTTTAAAATATTTTTCTCTTTATTATAAATCTATTAGAGAGAGATAGAGAGAGAGAGAGAGAGTGGAAAAGAATACTATTTTTCTTTATTAATTAATATGTATTAATTTTATTTTTTTTTTTATCTTTTTTTTCAAAATTTTTCTAAAGTTTTTAGAATAATAAATAGTAAAATAGGTAGAATTTGAAACAAAAATGATATTCTTCGTTACAAAATATATTAATTTTCTTTTTTCAGATACTCACATATAAGAAAGAAAGATTGGACGTAAAGGCTAAATAAAATTAATTGTACCCGTGTACATATACGAAATTTTGATTTCTTTTTTAATATTTGCATGTTGAGACGTATTTTTTTTTCCCCCCTAATTTGGTGATTTTCATTCTACTAACGGTGTTTATACTTGTTTCAGAGAAAAATATATCAGGAAGCAGAGAAAAAGAAGAGACGTTGAAAGAGAAAAAACATCAAAAGAAGAAGAAGAAGAAGGAAAAATGAATATCAAGAAAATGAAGGAAGAAGAAGATTTGAAAGATTTAAAAGATGAGGATGAGGAGGAAGAAGAAGAACAAGAAGAAGAAGAAGAGGAAAGAGTGCATCAGGAAAGTACATTTGTGATTTTCCAATTTGTTAATGCCGGTGAATCGATTTCAGAAACAAATACATTGATAAGGAAGAGGACAACAATGGATTCTTCAGTAAAAATGTACAAAGAAAATGTCGAAGTTGATTTATTGGATAAAATACGGAACGTTTGTCCATTCTGTGATAAACAATTTAGTAACGAACAGAATGTTGAACGGCATGTAATGGTAGTCCATCAAAAACAATACAAGTGTGATATGTGCAAGAGATCTTACAATACGCAGACTGCTCTTGATGTGCACAAGGTGATACATAGACCAGATTATTTCTTCGAGTGTATGGAATGTCATGTGAAGTATAAAAGCGAGGGTGGTTTGAAACGGCATAATATACGTGCTCATGACAGGAATAATCCAGTTTTTGTTTGTGAACAATGTGGTAGAAGTTATAAATTAAAGATAGATTTAACGAATCATATAAAGAAAGCTCATCCATTTGAGTTACAAATTTGTCGGTATTGCGGTAAGGAGGTAAGAGATGTTAAGGGACATGAATATATTCATCAAAGGAAGGCTCATAAGAAGCTCTACAACTTTCCTTGTCATCTCTGTCCTCAAAAATTTTGTCATAGAAGTCGATTGGATAGACATTTGTTGCAACACGAAAATGGATTCAAGTGTACAGATTGCAGTGAAAGTTTTATTGGAAGTAGAGAGTTGAAAAGTCATAAACGTTTTAAACACAGTAGACCAAGTAGTTCTACTTGTATTTTTTGTCAAAAAGTGTTTACATGCGTTAGCAATTTTCATCAACACGTTCTAACTCATGCTGGAATCCGACCATATAAGTGTGACATCTGTGAAGAAGATTTTACGCAACGATCCAGCCTTCTAAGACATCGTAGAAATCATCCAGGACCACTTCCACCGCTGGTCTTACCCAGTCCACAAATTGCAGAACTTGCCAGAAGTTATATGCAGAAATTTCAAAACGGTCAGATAGACAAAACATCTCATTAAACGTGCATACACGTTTACGAGTCTCTCTCCATAGAAACGTGCTTCGATTGGAATAATTTATTTTTTAAAGAGATATATATATATATTTTGGAATCTACTTTTATTTAAAATTTTAATCTATACAGAATATTCTTTGTATTTGTGTGTTTGTATACTACACAATGAATCAATTAATAGTGACAGTAAAAAAAAAGAAGAGATTTTGTCTTTTTTCAAGTCGGTAGATATTTAAATTTTATATAACAGAAAATTTATTAATAAGAAAACTTCTTTTTTGTTGATCTATACAAATACATTTAAAGTTAGTCAATTTTTATTTTATCCCTTAAATTAAAGATTTGTTCAAAATGAATTATGAAGAAATATTCTCTGATAACTTATTATATTTTAAATGTAACTAAAACTTGTGAAAAAAATAGATTGATGAAATCAAAATCATTTTTAAGTGGTCTAATTAACAATTAATAAGTATAAATATATCAAACAATATTATTTAATTAATTTTTGCATAAGAATTGTTCGAAGTGTAATATTTTTCCTTTTTTCACCACAAGTGCTTAAATGAAGATGTACAGAATGAAACTCAAGTTAATTATCATGTATGATTATAGTTAGGGTTACAATTATTATACAATCTATAGTTGGATATATATATGTATGTTTACTGTCAATGTACAGAATTCGAGCATTGTATAGAATGTCCAACTAAGATTGGGCAATGTATATTTTGAGAATATTTTTCGTACCTTGCCCGGCCAAGCTCTAGAATGCCTAGAGGGTTTTGATCAATCTAAAATTTATGCTTCAGTTGGTTATGTTTAGAGCATTGGCTATGTTAAGGGGGAGGGAAGTATTTTTAAGCTCGTGTAACTGAAATAAACCGAAAATTTTAAAATTTTTTCACAATGTTCTTAACATAGCCAACCTAAGCATATATTCTAGATTGCCTTTGGGCATTCTATACAATATCTGGATTTTCTACATTGACCGTAATATATATAAATATTTCATAAAAGTATTCAGACTTTTGAAAAAAACATACATGTGATTACAGATACGCATAAAAATAAAATATAAGAATGAACGGTCATAAAATGTTATTTTGTGTATGCATTATATGAATTTTATTTGTGTTATATATTGTTTAATGATATGTATTATGAAATAAAAAAATTAAATGTGTATATATTTATATTATAGATTGCTGATAATACATATATGACAAAAACATGGTGATTTTCTTGCAAGTATTACATTTCTATATGAATAATAAACGTTTTAAGCGTAAGTTTTCTTATTACTACTGTGAAATTATGAGTATTATAAATGTATATGTATATATTTGTATATATATATATATATATACAAGTATAAGAAGTATCATAATTTAGAAAAAAAATTGCAGATACTTGTGAGTCCATTGACCGGATGATTTAAAAATGAAAATAAAATTGTGATCATTCGATTCTAATTACATTTCATTGTTTTAGGATGACCAATAACAACGATCCTTTATACATCCAACCACGTGTAACGATGACGGTGGGTAATGAGCCATTCTACATAGCATCTACTCAGAATGGAGCACAGAATATCAGTGATGATAATACAGTAGAACTTCCTAATACATCGTCAAGTAATATTGCAGCTCAATCCGAAAGGTAGGATGATTGATTAATAAGAAATTTCATTTTTTTCTTCTAAAGAAATAAAATGTGAAAACTGAGATTTTTGTTAATTGTCACATGCTAGATATGATATTAATTTTTTGTAAAAGAAGTCAACACATACATGACGATAAATCAGATGAGTTAATCTTTAGAATAATTACTGATTGGAAAATTGGCTTTGAAATGTTTTTAGGTGTAACTCACTCAACTCACTCGGTCCATCTTTTCTCACAGTGAAATTGGGAGATGACTACTTTCGCATTCCAAAATCTTTAAGCGTTTTTATGATGAAGGAACCAAACCCAAACGAAAATGATTCTGTAAAGAAAAATGTAGTGAAAGAAAAGAACAATGATAGTTCTATACAAACGAGAAGTAAACAAAAACGTATTAAAGAAAATATTGATATTACGGATGATTTGGACGATACTCCTCTTGATTTTAGAAAAATGTGCGAAGAAAAGAATTTAAAAACAAAGTCTGATAGATTGGCTAGATTAAAAAAAAAGCCATACTCCTGTGAGATTTGTCACTTTACTTTCGATCGCAAGAGTAAACTCACCAGTCATATGTTCAAACATAGTAATTCGAGGCCTCATAAGTGCCGAATTTGTTCGAAAGGATTTAAAACTGGTGCTTATTTATCAAGACATATGGAAATACATGACGAACCGGCACAATTACATGCATGCACATTGTGTGATTTCAAAGCGAGAACAAAGCCATATCTTAAAATTCATTATATTCGTAAACACACGGAGGATTACAATTACAGTTGCGAACAATGTGGAAAAATGTTTAAAGTTCAATCAGACTATACTACACATATGAAGGATCATGATACTGAATCTTGCGTTTGTGATATCTGTGGATCTTCATATCCAAGCAAAAGCTCTCTCTACTTTCATAAACATTACAAACATAAGACCAAAATCAAGGAATTCGAGTGTTCGACTTGTAGAAAGAAATTTAAAAGTCAAAAGAATCTTGATAATCATGCAGAGTTACATAAGATGAAATATGTTTGTGAACAATGCGGAATGGAATTTAAATTTAAGTATGGCCTAACGAAACACTTGAGAACACATTCTGGTGAAAAATCTTATCTCTGTGCGATTTGTGGGAAAACATTTGGTTGTTTGAGTTCCCAAAAAATACATCTGCTCAAACACGTTGGCGAACGTCCCTACGTTTGTGATATTTGTGGTCAAAGTTTCACACAGAGATCTCCAATGATGTTGCATAGAAGAAAACATCCTGGTGTGCATCCACCACCACCTCCAATCAAAATCACTAATCTATTGCACGGTGTACAAGACAAGATCATCATAAACACGAATGTAAAATAAGATTTGTAATATCTTTTTCTCAACAAGATAAACGCACAAAGAAAGTTCATTATGTATGTACATTAAGCTTAATGTCTTTAAAAATTATTATGATCTATTTATTAGCATTGTTATTAACTGAAAATTACACAAAAAGAAAAAACGTGCTTAGAAAAAAAAAGAAGATGCAGATAAGTAACTCGTAATTTCAAAGTTTAAGATTATTTTTACTTAATTCTTTTTTTCATTAAATCGTCACAAGTTTATTTAAGCCTACGCTCTTAAACTATAATATTTTCTAATGACTTGTGAATTTAATTTATGACTTTTTATACTGCTATATATACATAAAATGTAAATTTATTTTCTCTAGCGTATAAAGAAAAAAAGGAACAGTAAAATATGTTTTAATAAAATATATTTCTCTGGGATGATGCAATGTACAGCATAGAATTTATGTGATATGTATTTGAATTAAATGTATGTTTTTGATAAATGAAAATAATATTTACTGTTATCGCAAAAATAATTGTATTGTCGAATATCTTTATGATTTTTTATGTTTGTATTTATTTTTTATTATATACAAACAGTGGAATATTATATCTTCTTACGTAAATAAGTCGATATAAAATAAGATTTTTAAAAAGGATATCATTTGCGATATTTGCTCGTACCCTGCCATTGATGATCATTTTATTGTAAATACATTGGTCTATATTTAAAATATAATTTTGTAAATACTCTATATCCTAACTATTCGCTATTATTATTTAGAAAAATTATAAAATATAATAGGAAATCTTTATAATATTTTATGTTAAAAATAATGAAATTGATTATTATGATTTTTACAATTTTTACAGTGCACTTAAATACATTTACTTTTAATATAACAATAAAATTTACAAAATAGATTTATTACAGCTGCTCCATAGCTATTCGACTATTCGAATTGCAAGTGAGGAAAGTGTTTGTGATCTTCTGCATAATTTAAATTGGTATCTTTCTCTGATCCTAAGATAATCCAATTAACATTATAAAATTTCTGACGTAAGAGAATTTATGTCCCTTTCTCTATTATCTACGTATATTTGTATATGTGTGTTAATATACATATACACAAATTTATTGTTCTAGTAAGAATATTTATCTATATATACAATTTATTTTTTATTGCATACATAGTTAAATTAATTTACTAGTATATTTTCTTTTTTCTAACGAAATTAATAGTAATATATCATCCTACATTTTTAGGTTCGCAGTCCAAGATCCACTCGAGCAAAATTATCTCTTAATACACAGAACTGACGAGTACTATGCAGTGCCAATAACGATGAACAACTCGTTATCGATAGATGAACAAATAATGAACTCAGAAAAAGCCGTAATCGAAATAAAAGTAGAACAACCTGCAGATGAGTGCATTATTCCAGATGTGCCAAATCCATTAATAACTACCAAGCATCTTGAACAATCGAAAACGAATGTGACCTATGTATTTATATGTTACGTATGTAAGAAGTTTTTTGATACAAATTCGGACCTGCAGTTTCACCTGATGGATCACAACATACGATTACAAGAATTTTTACAAGTGTTCAATGTGTAATATTTTGTTGAAGAACAAAAAGTCTTCGAAACTTCATATGAAAACAAATGGCTCCAAATCTGAGATGCGTTATTGTAAAAATTGTGAATTCAAATCTGTAAGGAAAGAAAACGTAACGAGTACTTATTTCAAAATTTCTCGATTCTGTTGTCCGCAGTGTCCCAATCTTTATAATCACAAAAAAGATTTACTAAGACATGTAAGGAAGAAGCATTACCAAAATGATTGCATTTCACCAGAGAATACACTTGTTAGAGATGAAGTAGTAGTTCGATTTTGTTGCCCATATTGTCCGAAGAAGTATAATTTCAAAGGAGATGTAAAGAGACATATACATATAAAACATGTCTTAAAAAAGTATATGGAAGATATTTATCCTATGGACAATATTGATAAGAATAGTAAGCTCATTACAAATCCATTACCTATTGGTTGGAAACATAAAATCTTAAGAGCAAACGAGAGAGATAAATCTAAAAATAATCATCAGTGTCCTCATTGTAAATGGTCTTTCAAAAATGCTTCCGTTCTCGAAAAACATAAGCTACGATATTCGCTTAATTTTTCATGCGACATCTGTAAAGCGAAATTTAAATATCAAGGTTCTTTTTTGAAGCACAAAGCATTACATGAGATTTAAAAAAATTAAATTACGAGAAAAGGAAATATTGTTATTGGTAGGAGAAATTCTATAAAAAGGACTAAAAAGAAATTAATCGAAAGAAATTTGATATTTTAGAATGTTCGAATTATTGATTTATTGTTGTAATATTTAAAAATGTAGGGTAGACCAAGACGTAGGTGGAAAGATAATATAGGATCGCGAATAGAGGGATCTTGCTCAAGAATGGAAGCATTGGCTGGCGGGATTTGGTATTTGGTATTTGTGACAATGAGCTTTTTTTTTTTTTTTTTTTTTTTTTTAATACCAAAGATCGTTAAAATCCGTTAGTGCTTCAGTTTAATGTCTCCTTGTAAGTTTAAATTATAATATGAATACAAATTTACATGGTATATAATATGTATATAGTACCCACATATTTACGCAAATCTGTTTTATCGTTTATTGTGTTTATCTACTTAAGGATATTGTAATATAAAATACTTCAATACATATTTTATATACATATCTTGATTCAACGTTCAATTTTGATTTTGTTTTTCTGTATTTTTATCATCAAATATTACGCATTAACAAATTTTTACATGTAAAAAATTGTAGTTAGAAATGTTACTAAAACCAATAGCATATAGTGCAAGTAATTGAATAACTACTTGCACGGTAGAATAATTATTACGAACAAAAAATATTTAAGATACTATATATGTATATACAAGTTTGAATAGAATTTTAACATTGATACAACAATTACATTCTTCCTGTTCAAATTAAATGAAGAAGATAAAGGTGGAACAAAGAAAGAAAAATTTTGATGGATGCAACACAATCAAATAAAAGAAATTAAAATATGATCGAGAAATTTAATAAATTTTTAAGACAATTGAAGAAAAAACGAACATTTATAAATTAGGAGAAAACAGATTTCTTTTAATATCTCAAAGATTATGTTTAATAAAAAAAAGATCGAAATATCATAAACATATATTAAAGTATTACAATTTTTATTTAGCACAATTAAACGTTTGTGCTAAGAAATACCAATATAAAAATAATATGCAGAGATTCAAAGTGAAAGTACACGAAGAGACACCAATTTATACATGTCCATACTATAATTTTACCATAATACGTTGCTTTTACCTACAGGTGAGAACTATTAATCCTTAAATAATTTTATTTACAAAAAAATTAAATAAAAATCTATCACAACTTTAAAGAAACTATTCTTTAACGACAAGTCATTTTGTAGGTACACTTCGTATGAAACAATAGTTTTTTTATTTCGCATACAATATATGTGATCGAAATATGAAACATTTGATTACTTACGAGAAAGAAAATTGTATTTGTGATCAATGCATCATCACTTTTATCCAACAAGATATTCTTGTACTTCTATAAGAATTATGAGGACAGAACAAAAGATTTGAAGTATTAATTTCCTATGTGTAACAGGAAATTTAAGTCTCAAAAGAATCTGAAACACTCATTAACGTCAACTTCAATTACCATATATGTGCGATAAACATAGAATGGAATTAACATGTAAAACGAAGAAAGTGAAGAAAAACATTGAAACATATTCCTATGAAAAATCATATTTCTATTACATTTGGAAATGCAATGAACAAGAAAGTTCATTTCTTGACTCACACATATATCAGAAATTATTTTTTTCTATTTATGGATAAAATTTCACTTAACCAATATTCTTTGGATAATGAGGAAAAAAACATATTGATTATTCAGAGGCTACTTCATTAATGTCCATTAAGGACATCTTTGAGAGTGTTATATGAAATGCAAAAACAGAACGTTTAATTCATAATAAAAAGAAGTATATAGTAATTACTCTAACTCAGATGTCTTCTCAAAGAAAAGAACAGTCTTTTTATATTTTTATATTTTTTGTAAACTTTGATAATTCTGTATTGCATTTAAAAAGATTTTAATATTTATATTTTGACTTTAACGATTTAAGTAGTGCAATATGCAATTTTCATTGTAGATGAAAATAAATATGAGCAAGAGGATGATTAACACATTTGATATGTTTCATTAGACCTTTACTTGCAGATACTAAGAATGTATTTTATTGATTTAAGAAAGTTAATGTACTTGTGTGTGCTATTTTCAGAATGTAAGAAAACGTCCTTATCATAAGAAGAATACTCCTTATTTCTGGAAAACGATGCTAATATTTCTAATCATATGACGTAGCAATTTATTTAGAATACGTATACTGATGTTGATAATTCTTGTTTTAGGAAATCGATTCATCAATTAGACAAAAGAAGTTTGGTCAAAAGAAGAAATTCGGCAATACGCACGAAATGGAATGTTAAGAAATGTCTGGACGAATCACAAACTTCCTATTCAAAGGATTCTCATCTCAAAAGCATCAGTTTTCGATACGAACGTAAAGCAGCAATAAAAATGTTGAGGTCATCAAGCACACTGAAAACGAAAAGAAATCGTGTAAAAGAAAATACTGAAAACGATAATAAATCGCAATCAGCAAGTAATGAAAAACGTACTAATCAGGAAGTTCTTTACAAGAAACGAAACGATGGTAATTACACATGTGACATTTGTCAAACAATATTTGAGCAAAAGAGCAAGATATTACGACATATAATGAGTAAGCATAGCTTTCATCGACCATTCAAGTGCAACGGCTGTAATAAATCTTTCAAATACAAATGTGATTTGAAGGCACATAAATTGATTCATCAGGATTTGGACATCAGTTTGCTTCATTGCTGTGACAAGTGTGACTATCGTACGAAAACGAAAAATAACTTAAAGTCTCATTACATTAGAAGACATACCGATGATTACAAGTTCGCATGTGAACACTGTGGCAAACGCTTCAAAATGGAATGGGATTTGAAGTTTCATATTGGTACTCACAGTAATTCACGACATATGTGTGATATTTGTGGAAAGTTTTACACTAGTGATTACTCGCTCTATAAACACAGAAAGGTTGCTCATTTGAATGAATACAATTTTCAATGCGACGTGTGCAACAAAAGGCTTTTAACTCAGGAAAATCTTGACAATCATATGCGTCAACACGATAGAACGTACGAATGCAAAGAATGTGGCAAGATCTTTGCAACAAAAAGATATTTGGCTACACACACGACCACTCATACGGGTGTTAAACCTTACGTTTGTCAAATTTGTAAGAAGAACTTTCGTACATCTCACATGAGAAACACGCATCTATTAACACATTCGGCGGACAGGCCTCATGTTTGTGATCTTTGTGGACAAGCTTTCAAAAGACGATACTACATGATTGAACATCGAAGAAAACATCCAGATTCTCATTTATCCTCACCTCCTATACCATTTTGAAAAAAATAGAAACATTTTAGAAGTCAATATTGATTCTAAATCGGAGAATGTAACTTAATAATGCTTTTCATTAATGTTTCTTTTATCAATAATATTTATATTATTTAATAAATCAACATAGAAATTAGTTAATGTGCTTATATGATGTATTTTATAATATAAATATCACAGTTGTACATACTTAGATATATATTTAAATCATAATACTTGTCATATCTTAAATATCTACGTATGTATTTATATTTACGCGCGTGTGCGCGCTTGTAATGATATAAATTAAATATATATATTTTATACATGTATGATTTCTTAAGAATTAGTGGTCGATTCTGAAAACTAAGTATAACAAACAGAAATTACTTACAATTTTTTTTTGTTAAATGATCTCATCGACAATTATTTTGCACAATTGGCTCTTATAGTCGCGGAGTAAGTAATGTCTCAATATGTAATCAACATCATATAATTTCACAAGATAATAATCATTGTTTTGTCATTCTGTTTTAGAGATCAAAATTTTATAATGGAGAATTCAGAAATGGATAAACTTGGACAACCAGTTGAAGAAAAGGATTCTCTTTTATTACTACAACATGATTGCCCCAGCATCAAATTGCAATATTCATCTATATCAAGAACAGTGGAGAATCAAATAAACACAATGTCATCATTGTTATCTGTGAAGAAAGAAACGGGGGAACATCGCATTAGTGCTCAAGGAAATGCAATTATAAAGTACCATAATTGTGATCGTTGTGGAATGAAGTTTCCTTTGAAAACGATGTTGAATAGACACAGATTGTCCCACAATATCAAACGTTCTATTCCAAGGATCAAATGCTCAAGAGAAAAATATGGATACTCTAAAAACTCGGATTTACTGAAGTACAGTAAATCTGTATTTGGACAAGTTGAAAAACGCGATTACACTTGCAATCTCTGTAATTTTGCATGTGGAAAAAGTATCAATTTGACCGTACATTTGAAAAGAAAACACGGAATAAATGAAGTTAAATCTGTTTCGAAAAGTCGCAAATATTCTTCCAACGAAGGTAATTCAAGCAAACGAAGATCTACGAGAAATAAAAAAGTTTATCACTTCTGCGACATTTGTGATTTTGAGTGTAAGCAGGGTGACATTCTAGCTGCACATGTGGCACAATGCCATCGAAAATCAGAGAAGAGAATAAAAAATTTATCAAGCAGGTCAACCAAGTGGAATTGTGGAGTCACAAAAGCTGAGGAAGAAAAGTACGATAAAGAAGTACAACAAAATTCTCCGACTTTTTCTTGTTCATGTTGTACATTCCGTTGTAAAAAGAGATCAACTATGACGAGTCACGTTGCCAAGAAGCACAACAACAAAACTAATCTAGAAGAATGCTGTGATCTTTGTGACTTCAAATGTGCAAAGAAGAGTACACTTTACTCACACAAACGTCAACATAAAATTGAAGCCTTGAACAAGGTTTATGCTTGCAACGAGTGCGGCTTCAAAACGATTAAGAGAACGTCGTTGTATTCTCACATTAAAAGAAAGCACAAAACTACAAGATCTTGTACTGGTAATGACCAACCAGAGTTATTTTATTGCAACCAGTGCGATTACAAAAATAAGAACAAATATGAACTAAAGGTTCACGTAGCTAGAAAGCATACTGACGATTTTAAATTCTCTTGTGAAACCTGTGGAAAGAAATTTAAAGTCAAAGGTGATCTGACGAATCATATAAGATTCAGTCATCGAGAACAACCAGTGATTTGTGACGTCTGTGGAAAGACTTGTCTAAATAGCAATTCTCTTTACGTGCATCAAAAGTTTGCTCATTACAAAGCTAAGTACGAATGTCAAGTATGCAAGAGACGAATGGTGAGCCAAGAAAACTTGAATGAACATATGATCAGACAGCATGAGAGAAAGGAGAATGTTGTTTGTGAAGAATGTGGTAAAACATTTTCTAGAAACAGCAGATTAAAAGTTCACATGAGAATTCATACAGGAGATAAGCCTTATACTTGTACCATCTGCAGCAAAGCTTTTGCACGTAGAACTGCATTGAAGCAACATCTTCTCATACATACTGGTATGAGACCATACGTGTGTGACATTTGTGGAAAGGCTTTTACTCAGAAACCTGGATTAATCAGTCATCGGAAATCTCATCCTGGATCTCATCCACCTTTACCAAGAGTTCTCATCGATCATATATTGAATGACGTTATGAACAATTAAGACTGCTTGATTTTCCACCGATTACGTGTTTCCAAATTACTACTTTTCTAGTGCTTTTTCAATATAGCCATATGGCCCAACCTGTGCTTTTTACAATATTTTGTTATTAGCTCATTTTAAAAAACGTAGATAAGAAAAGTGTCGAAAGGAAAATACGTTAATGTTATTATTCTTTAATTATTATTAATATTTAGATAGACATACGTGTATAGATATCTTTTTACTTAAAGTGCAATGTTTAAAATACCGTTTACAGGGTTTATTGGGTTTTGACTATTATCCATTTTAATAGTTCACTTGTAATCTTTCACGGATTTTCTTATAGTAACATATCCACATCTGTTTTACAGTGTTTCTGAATTATCGATGTTCTTCACATTTAAAAAAAGAGGAAATCATATTTTACATTTATTATATCTATATTTACATTCATGTGTGAACTAGTATATGGTTAATTAAATATAATGTATCATTCGCAAAGTGATAAAAAGTTAACTGAAAAAAAATAATTATTTGATATATATACATATATACAGTAAAACTAGCGTCTTTCACTGATTAGAACACTGGTTTTTGATATACAAATATTTTTCTGGGTGTATATTTATGCATGTACGATATATCAATGGAAATTAAAATTTCTCCAAATTATTTCAGATGCGAACAATTAGTTTAATAATTACTAACGAACATCTTCACCCTGGTAACTTTAATTTCATCATTATTATTACCAATTTATTGTAATATAAGTGACTTAAATAGAAAAATTATAAACTTTGAATATTTCAAAGGCAGAAAGATCCCATTATAGTCTTAAATGTTTTTATGATAAACTAAAATAAAGGAATATTAACGCATTATTATAATCTTTGTTTTATCTATTCGATACTAGTCTGATATTTCTCTATAATTTTCAGGATTCTAAACGGAGATGGACGTTTTGTGTATGGCAAAGAATCGATCCAAATGCAACCATGGCAAGTCGTCGATTTGGAAGGCTGTCTTTACTACGCATTTATTCCAGCTAAACAAGAAAAGAAGTTAACTGAAAGAAACAAAATTAATTCAGAAACTCGGGGGATTAAAAAAGAAATTTTCGAGGAATCACTACGAATTTCAAATAAAAAGGATCTTCCGTACACTGAAAAACATGATACATTTTACACTATGAAAATAAAGAAAGAAGAATCTTTTATGGATGAACAAGCAATTACAAACGATCAAGAAACATACGACGAAGATAGCAAAATGTATGCTTGTGAAGAATGCAACATTTGTTTTCCAGTAATCCAAATGTTGAAACGTCATAAAAATGCCGTACATGAACAAGCCCAGCGATACAAGTGCAAAGTCTGTTTTAAAATTTGTCGTAGCTTGATAGCTTTCAAGATGCATGTAGCCTTAGAACATAAACCTGAGCAAGAAGAGAACATCGATGACGTGGAGAGCCTAACGTATATGTGTAATTATTGTAATTACGAGAGTACAAATAAATCTACTCTCTATTCTCATATTAGTAGAAAACACTCAACTCGTCGAACTGGTAGAAGAAAAACTAATCGTGGAATTCTCTCTGAACAGGAAGAGTATGCTTGTGATGTATGTGAATTCAAATGTCAGACTCGAAGACGTTTAAAGGAACATCTTGAACGTAAGCATGCATCAGAATACAAGTATGATTGTGAATTTTGTGGTAAGAAGTTCAAAGTTAAAGGAGATATGAGATTACATGTTCGTTTCAAGCATAAAGAAGGCCCAATAGTGTGTGACGTTTGCGGTAAAACTTGTTCCAACAGTAACTCCTTGTACGTCCATCAAAAGTGGGCTCACTTCAAGCCCAAATATGAATGTGCGATTTGTAAGAGAAGAATGGTGACCCAAGAAAATCTTGATCAGCATATACTTCTTCAGCACGAACGACGTGAAAGTTTCGTTTGTGAAGAATGCGGAAAATCCTTTTCTGAAAATCATCGATTGAAGCAACATATGATGACTCATACAGGAGATAGACCTTATGATTGTCACATTTGTGGCAAAGCGTTTGCTCGTCGTACTGCTTACAGACAACATCTTCTTATACACACAGGAAAACGTCCATATATCTGTGATATTTGTGGTAAGGCCTTCACGCAGAAACCTGGACTGATTTGTCATCGGAAATCTCATCCTGGAATTCATCCACCCTTACCAGTTGTACACATCAAACACATACTTAGCGATTTTATGAAAAAGGATTAATAATAATTTATAAGATAAAATACAGTCCATCGTACTTAGTTTCTATATAAAACAATGAACTATTTAATATTTAATATAGTTCTCGAAAATTGCAATGTTTAAGGCAGAAAAGAAGATCTACTATAAAGCAATATGAGATTTAACTATATTAAAAGATTTTTATTTAGGATGACAAAAAATAAGTTTTATATTTGATATATATTCATATTTCAAGTATTTAAAATTACTGTTTTTCTTCAGTTATATAAGTCTTTCTGAAATTTTGTATTTTGAGAAAAGCTAAGTTATATGATCAGAAAAAGCAAGGATTTGGCATTTTTGATCACGTAATTAATTGTGATAATATTATTTGTAAATTTAATGAGCTACAATATATTTTAATTGGTTGATTCTAACTTCTATCGTAATAAGAAATATTATTATATTACATTTATAACATATTTAATTATAGTAATCATATAAATTAGTATGAAAATATTAATTCAAGACGTTTTTAATAAAGTATGATTTTAGACAGATATATAATATGCGTTTTTTTATATAACAAATAAGAGTAAGTTTTTAAAATTTATTTTTATGGTAAGTAAAATATATTTTGATGTATATATAAACATTTTTTTTATTAAAACTTTACAATAAAACTGATACTAATTAGTTTTAAGAATGTTGCAGCTTATTTTCTTTGGCTTTTTTTAGAAGTGGTTTTTGGAAAATGTAAGTAATTTTTTAATGTTATATATTATTTTAATAACAGATATTTTAGACAAATTTTGTTTCAGAGTGACTGACAAAATTATGAATGACTTCAACGAAAATAATCATTCAAGAACCTTACAAATGGTGAGAAAAAGATACAAATGTGAAAAATGAAGCATCACTATTATTATTATCACGTGTAAAATAATACATTTACTTGCTATTATGTATCATATTTTATTTGTTTATTACCACAAATAGAAAAAAAAATAACAAAAAAATAAAAGAATAAATACCTTAATATAATACCTAATATTTTTTCAAAAAACAATCTAACAGCCCTTAATTCAGGGAATGAGATCATTTCTATCATGATCTTCGTTAATTATTACTATGAAAGTAAGTAATTATAGATTAGAAATTGCCATTAGAATGAAATCATCATATATTTGTTATACTCTCTTTTCTGTTTTAGAGATACATCAAAGTAAATAAATAATAATCACTTGAAAAACACAAAAATACTTCAAATTAGTGTCTAAAAAAGAACTGATCATTTTCAACATATTAAATTAAACATAAAAAAAGACCAGAAATCAGAGCAAATATCTTATTATAATTATATAAGAGAGTTGAGAAAAACAAATATTCTTTATGAAAACATAGACTGACATTGGAGAATAATTAGTAAAATTTTCTTCAACGAAGGACATTTCAGATTTTGCTGGAAATCAAGAAGCATTGACTTATGTGATATGTTACTTCAGATGCAGCAAAAGATCGATCATGGTCGCTTATGGCGGAGAATTCTAATGGAGATGGTACAACGAGCAAAAATGAAAGTTGCTAGAAGAAACGTAAATTTGTTTGTATCGTTTGTGATTTGGTATGGGCAAGAAAAGAAATGCTATGGTCACACTTTGTACGAAACCATACTTAACATTATTGTTACTTCTGCGAATACTGTAGCAAAAAATTCAAAATCAAAAGTGATCTTTCGACACATACAAGACTAAATTTATCGAGAATTACCAGTGATATGTGATGTTTGTGGAAAAGTTTGTAAAAACAGTAGTTCGTATATTCATCGGAAACATGTTCATTATAAGGCAATGTTTGAATATCCAATGTGTCATAGGTGATTGGTCACCAAGGAGAACCTGGACCAACATGTTTTGACTCAACACGAGAAAGAAGAAAAATCGGTTTGTGAAGAATGTAGAAAAACTTTGAAAATTATAATCTTCGTGAACAAAGCTTGTACTACTCATAGTAGTCTCAACCAACATCTTCTCCTACATACCAGCGAACGAATTTTACACCTGTGACGTTTATAGCAAGTCGTTCGCTCAACAAAATCTTATATGCCACAGGAAGATCTATTCAGGAACTCTACTACCACTACATATTATACAAATCGATCACATCTTAAAAGAGTTCATAAAGAAACGAAATCGATCGAAATATTCTTGTCTTGTATTTCTTGAATTCTCCTAATTAATAACATTTTTCTATTTTGTCAACGAATTTATTCATTATCATATTTATATATTATATTTAATTATCATATTTTTATATAATTTAATCGTAATTGCCTTTGTAGTTAGTAACACTTGTAATAGTTTGAAAATCTATTCTTCGAAAGAATGCGATTTACAAACATAAAAAGACATGTTCAAGGAAACGTTTTAATTATTTTTGATATTTTTTTTATCATTAATAAAAATTCATGCGTTATCACGTCGTATAAAGTCTTCTGCATAAAAATCAAAAACTTATTAAAGAAACTCATGAAGCCGAATTTGGTAATATGAGTTTTTTTTCGCATTATGATTCTTTTTCACAAGAATATACCAATTCTTGCACAAAAACTAGGCGATAACACATCTACAATGTATTTTTCGATATAGAATTTATTCACACGTAACTTTAGCTAGAAACGTACACCTGCATAAATTAAAAAAAAAAAACAAAAAAAAGAGAAATCTGACAATCCCTAGTATTAACGTAATTAGAACAAAACAAAAGAAACTACTGTCGTTAAATCATACATTCGACATCACAAAACCTGATCATAACTTTTATCTTATACGCTTTTATAACACGTTTAATCCATCGATGTTTCAGATATGATCACGAGGCTACTTACGACTGTCGCGGTATTTTCTTCTACGATAAAGAATCAGTGATAATGAGGAAATGGCAGATTTTAGAGTTCGATGGAAAGCGGTATTATGCATTTGTACCAGAGGATGACATACCTTTACTAGACGATAATATTCCTGAAGAATTGGAGGAGATCACAAAGAGTGGAGAAGAATTTTTGAAAGAAGAGGACAAAATGAAAGATGAATTAGAAGAAGGTGAAGAATATAATAAAGAATCAAAAGTTGAATGCTTTTATGCAGAAGAAAGTTTACAGTATGATTCGATAGATGAGAGCCTTTATGAAGAAGGAAATATTTTTAATGGGAGTTACGAGCAAAAGGAAGAAGAAGTGGATGTAAAACCGATTATACTTAATGGTAGTAACAGAATAGATAGTAAAAACACGGTGGGAGATTTATATCAGTTGAAACTCCAAGGTAGCACAGTAACTCTCGAAAAGCTTTTCTCTACAGATGCCAATGTAAAATCTGAAAATATTTTTCAAACTGAGGAAACTTATAACAAAGATGCTGAAGATGAAGGAGAAGTAGAATACCTCGAAAGTGAAATTTTAGGATCTACTAATAATCCCGTATCTCCAACGAAAAGTAAAAAGAAAGTTTCGAACACTGCATTAAAATGTAAACTCTGTTCGGAGATGTTCAACTCAGCTATATCCTTTCGAAAGCATGTTGCATGGACTCACAAAAAAAAAGTGTGTATAAAGGAGGACGGTGCTTACATATGCGCTGTGTGTGATTATAGAACATTAAAGAAAAGCTTGTTCGCAGCACATCTTGAAAGAAAACACGAAACTTGGTCTAGGAAACGACAGAACAATATATTATTTCCTTGTGATGCTTGCGGATTCGAATGTAGGTCCAAACACTCATTACAGTCACACTTTATAAGAAAACATACAGATCGATATGAACATCAATGTAAATTTTGTCCAAAAAAGTTTAAAGTTAAGGGTGATCTCACGAATCACGTAAGATTCCATCATAAAGAAAAACCATTAAATTGTAACGTTTGCGGAAAGCTCTGTCAAAACAGTGGTTCTCTTTATGTTCATCAGAAATGGGCTCATTATAAACCGAAATACGAATGTCATATTTGTAAAAGACGAATGGTGACTCAGGAAAATCTTGATCAGCATCTTTTAATGCAACATGAAAAGAGAGAAAAAATCGTATGCGCGGAATGTGGTAAAACCTTCACAAAAAAAGATTCCTTTAAAAGACATATGGCTGTCCATACTGGATGCAAACCACATTCTTGTCTAATTTGTAAAAAGCCTTTTGCAAGAAGATCGCAACTAAGACAGCACTTGCTAATACACACAGGAAAGCGACCATTTGTTTGTGACATTTGTGGAAAAGCTTTTACTCAAAAACCAGGTCTAATATGTCACAGAAAGACACATCCTGGTCCTCATCCACCATTACCTGTGATGCCAATTGCTGACATCGTTAAGGAATTTACTGAGGAATATGTTCAAGAAATCAATGCTCGTGAAAATGATGAGAGAATTGTTGAGGAAGAAACATAAAGTGTCTTCATTCTATTAATTCGGATCATTTAATTATAATTCATATTAATTCGGGTTTGTCAAGCGAAGGTTTTTTTTTTTTAAGATAATTAAACATGGTATCTACGAAAAATATAAAAATCCATGGAACAATTTCTTTTGAATCAAACTCGTTTAAAAAGACGACTTTTTGTTCTTTTTATATATGCATATATCATATACAAATATATGAATGTTTTATCCCATTTTTAAATTCTCATGTAATTTTTCTCTCGCGATCCTTTTCTGATTACAAAATATATAAAGAAAAAAATGTTTGACTCTTTGGCTTTCATGGGCTGATTTATAGTCCCTCAATACCCTTTGATTGTCAGGTTACATTCATTCACGCATAATCCCTTTCGCCTTCATGCTTATTAGTATGTATCTCTAATATGTAATATCGTATTATTAATAAAGACAAAAATCATAATTTTCTTCTTTATAAAACAATTTATAGAAGTATCAATCTCTAATCTGCTGGTTTCTAATCGTGGCTGTTTTCACGTCGGTACTGATAAATTAGCCCGGAGCAGCCAAAGGGTTTATAATTTTTAAATTAAAAGAAAACTGATTGAATCTTAAAACTTGGTTTCTTTTGAAATAAAAGTAAAGAATAACGTTTTATAGTTATATGATTAATTAATATATTTGATTATAAGTGTATATAGATTTGTGAAAATTTAACCTATCGCATTCATCTTATAGTTCAAGCAGATTTTATACTAAAATAGTAAGGCGAGCTGTATTTAATAATTTTGAAATTATTATTGTAAGTTTAGCGAACATCACATAACGACAGCATCGTTTAACCGAATCTTGGGTTTTTTGTTACCATAAAATAATAATAATAATAAGAATAGTAATAATAAGAAGAAGAACAGTAATAATAATAAACGTCTTTTCCTGTTAATATAGTTACGTTTTACCAGAGTATAATTATGTAAAAAGTAGAACATTGTTCATTAGTATGAACGAATTGAGTCAAATTTTTTTTTTATTAAGGATCGCGATGACAAAGATTTTTTATTTTAATGTGACACACGGATAAATTTTTAATACAGAAAAAGAACGTAAAGAAGAAGAAGAAAGATAAACTACTTTATTCTATTAAAAAATAATTTTGATGCCACGCGATAGCGATAAGAATACAATTTTCCAAATTATCGAATATTTGCAAATGATGGAATAATTGGCGATGATAATAATGTACCTTTAACACTCGTTTGAATGTGTATTTGAAACATGTAGACAAATTAAAGATGTTAAATTTCTAAATGTAATAATAATATATATAGCGAATCCCAAACCTATCAAAAATCATCTTTTCCAGATAAAAAAAAAATAAAAGTAAGTAAGTAAGGGGAGGTTTTTGTCTTGCATGATGTTATAACAAATATGATTATCACAAACTTCTTAAACAGAAAATGAGACTGTTTCGTTTGTTATAGATTTTTCGTCTATCGTAAAAAAGCAAAAGATACGAAATTATTTCTTAGTATAATTGAAACTTACAATAATGAAGTACTTCGCTTGTATGTTTTAGAGTATCCGATCCATTGAGTGTGGACATTAAATCCGCTCATCTGTCTTCATTGAAACTTGAATATGACGAACACAACGAAACAAGATCCTTGAAACAAGCTGATAACGACGATAACTCTCAAAAAGAAATATCTGTTCTCTTTGTAGATCGCTTCAAAGATGAGAGTACATTAAATAACAAAGGAAATTCGAAAAAGAAAGTAGATAAAAACGTGGAATGTGATCATTGTCAACGAAGATTCAGAAAAAAAAGTAATCTGATAGAACACTTAAAACAACACAAACATAAATGTACCGATTGTTCGAAGACATTTAGTCTTCGACGTTATTTAATCTCTCACATTGAGAGAATTCATCATCGTCAGATCTACGAGTGTAGCGTTTGCGAGTATAAAAGTAATAACAAAGGTACCCTAAAGAATCATTATATTTGTCTACACACCAACAGTTACGATTATTCTTGCGATACCTGTGGCAAATTATTCAAGATCAAAAAGGCTTTGAATCATCATGTTAAACAGAATCACAGTGACGCACCGCCCATTGTATGCGATGTTTGTGGACACTTCAGCAAGAATCTTCATGCATTGAAGGCTCACATGAAGTATAGACATTATAAACCTGAGTTCGTGTGTCGTATTTGTAGACGCGGTATGACCACTCGTGAAAATCTTGAACAACATTTAGCTTGGCACGAGAACAGAGAAAAGGTTCTCTGTCCTACATGTGGGAAAAGATTTCGAGGTCGTGATCTCGATTCTCACATGCGAATACATACTGGTGTTAAGCCTTTTCCTTGTCCAGTTTGCGGTAAATCTTTTAGAAGACAAACTGCTCAAGAACAACACGTTCTTATACACACTGGAAAAAGACCTTACATTTGTGATATTTGTGGACAGGCTTTTGCACAAAAACCTGGCCTAATTTGTCATAGAAAAAGACATCCTGGTCCTTTACCACCTCTACCTGTAGTGTCTGTGAAAAATATAGTTACTGAATTCACTAGAGAATATTCAACGAAAAATACGATAAAGATAGAATGAACTACGTCGTTGAGCTTTGATTGTGTGTCTGGTTTGGATTTCGATCAATTAGTGCTACTTTCATTTCTTTTTTTACACTGAAAAAAATTAAATTCTTTTAGAGTATATGTCATAAAAATTGTTTAGAATAATCATTTTTTCAAAAATTAATTATAATAGTTTCATTGGTATTTTAAATTAATGCAGATAACAATATGTTTATTTTGTTACTACAACAACAAAAATAAAAATTTATTTCACAAACGTCTAATAAGTAAGTTAATTTATTTCATATTTTTGTAAATAATACACCGAGTGATAAGATTGTGACTAAATCACAATGTACATATACTATTAATTTCAAAATTATTATTTTTTATAATAATCTTATAACGAACTATTTTCTAGTTTTTATTAACTCTATATTTAATGGGGCAAATAATTAAAAAGATACGATTTATACCATTTCCTCATCCATATTTGATCGGTAGGTACATATGTATATATATATATATGTACTCATATATCAAGTCCATTATTATCCTAATTACTAGACAATCAAATAATATTAAACGATGATTATGTCATATGTATATTATATGTCTCTTGTTTCAGGCAACAGAAGAAGAAATCGCAAGATATGCATGAGTGTATCAAGTGTCGTGCTCGTTTCCGTCACATGATGAAATTAGTCGAACATTTGAAAAATCTTCATAGTATTGAACGTGCATTCCATTGTGACGAATGTGGAAAAGCTTTTCGTAGTCCAATGAACATAACTCGTCACAAACTGATCCATACTGGTCAAAAAAAATTTACTTGCGATATTTGCGATTACGCTTCTAATCAAAAATCAAACTTAGAGTCTCATCTTCGCAGGCATAGAAAGGATTACGTTTACAAGTGTGAAAAGTGTAACAAAGGATTCTTCGATAGGGCAGAATATGAAGAACATTTTAATGTACATGTAAAAGATAAATTTTATCAATGTGAATACTGTAAAAAATTGTATTTATATAAGAAAAACTTGACTAGGCATTTGAAAACTCAACATGCGAATTTATCGTCTAATACAAATGTTCTAAGTCCAACAACGAACAAACTCATTGGCAAAATCTACTTGTCCGATGAAAAGTTGTTAAAAAACAAATCTTCTAAGGTAATCACTAGGAAATATCTTTGTGATTTGTGTGGTAAAGCGTTATCCTCGCATAATAGACTAGCGATTCATAGACGTGTACATACTGGTGAAAAAATAGCCAATTGTGAAATGTGTGCTAAGAAATTTACTAGTAAAGAGAATTTAAAAATTCATTTGCGAATTCACACTGGAGAAAAACCACACATTTGCTCCGAATGTGGTAGACGTTTTACACAAAGAACATCTTTGGTTATGCATCTTCGTTATCATTCGGGAGATAGACCATTTAAATGTCCTGATTGTGATAAGAGTTTTATTTCCAGTACGTTTCTTAAGAACCATCGTAAAGTACATGACAAGGGCTCTATCAATACTGGCAAAGTACTTATAAGGGACGGCAATAGTATAGAATTAGATCCATTGATTTAAAAAAAAGATCTGATACTATCTAAATAAAAGCAATTTACATGCATGTATTTTTTATTCATATCAGTGTTAAATATTTCCTTCGTTTGAACGGCTTGTTCAAATTAAATAGATATGTTCTTCTCTATAATCGATCTACCTCCTTGATAAATGGAATGATGTCTAATGCACTGGCTAATAAAATATCTCTACGTATCGATCGAAAGGATTCAATTAACTCTGCGATTACAATTCAAATATTGTAAGTTTTATTTCTTCATCTTCAAGTACAAGCTATAATACTATAAGATTAGAGCAAAATAATGTATAAAAATGAATGTTCAGAAGATGATACAATCAAAATTTAATAATTTCATTGTCTAAATAACTAATATCGCATTTTTACAGATACGAGACGAACGAGAAAGTCTGTGATCTATGCGAACAAAAATTCCTCTTCGTAACAAGACTGGTTGCTCATCTAAGAATTATTCATGGGATTCATCGACCATTTAAATGTATGATCTGTGAAAAAAACTACCCTCAACAATTTATGCTAAATGCTCATGTAAAAAAATGTCACACACCAAAAACTGTACTGTGTACGCAATGTACCTTTATGGGCGTTGATACGAGTGACGTAGAGAGACATAAAAAGCGTCATCATCGAGAAGAAAAGTTTACTTGTGAGATATGTAATGAGATATTTACTGAGAAGGATGCACTCATCGCTCATACGACTATGCATAATTTTATGAAGCATCATCAGTGTAATGCATGCGGTGGAACATTTAATGATGTTTTAAGGTATCCAATTTATTTCTTTAATAATTATCAATCATATACATATTTTTTTTATTTTTGTAAAAAATGTTAACATAATATATCTCTTCTAATTCTAACTTGTGAAAGTTTCTTTAAAATTTAAAAAAAAATTTATAGCAAGTTTACTGTTATCGTTCTTCCAGCTTGAAAGAACATAATCGTTTGCATCATTACGATCCCAACAGTATAATGATAGACAACAAGCATGTGCAATCGGATCGTCAAAGTTCGGATCACAAATGTGAAATTTGTGGAAAAATGTACAAATACAAATCCATTTTAAAACAGCACAAAGTGAAGGCCCACGGCAATTCGTTGAACTATGAGAAACGTCGATATCTTTGTGCTTTGTGTGGCAAGGAACTAAAAACAGCAAAAGGTCTCGAGATTCATAACAGATCACATACAGGTGAAAAACCATACACGTGCGAAATTTGCGGCAAGTGTTTTGCTTGCGAAACTATTTTAAGGACTCATAATGTCACCCACACGGGTGAAAGAAAATATTCATGTGATCAGTGTGGTAAAGCATTCACGCAAAGATCCACACTTGTTGTTCACAAAAGATATCACTCAGGTGAAAGGCCCTATGTGTGTTCTCAGTGTGGTAAGGGTTTTGTCACTAGAACGGTTTTGAATACTCACATGAAATCGTGTCGATGAAAAATTATACTTTTGTAATTTAAAAAAATCTGATCTTTCTACTCACACTTCCATGCATATGGATTTTGATAACTACATTTATACTTGCCAAATAAATTTGTATACAATACATGAAAATTCTTCCCAGATGAAATTGAACGATCGAACGTATTAATTAAGTTTTTTATATATTATGTGTACAATGATATTTAATCGTTAAAAAAAATATATATATATATATTGATTTGTACTAATTAAACTAAAGTATTAATTATATCGGAAAGTAAAACAAATATACCAGAAGTTAAACAAGGTGCAATTTTTTCAAATTTTCGTATAAATTCAACGAAACAAATAAAAATTATATAAGTTTGATATTAAATATAAAAATGATCTTTGTAAATTATATTAAACTTGTTTCCGTGCAACTCTCTTTACTATTAAAATGAAATAAGTAACGTAAAAAATAGAATATATGCATAATATATATAAACAAACATTTAGAAAAATAGTAAATTAAAAAAGTACCTAAACATACACTTTGAAATGGCATTTGGCTGTATTTTATTTTCTGATGTTAGAAATTTAGAGAGACGTGGATAAATAGATCGGGGATCGTTACAGAGACATCACATAATGTGTGATCAATAGTACATAAAAAAAGAAGCTGTATCTTCTATACGAAAGTCGACTTCTTGCTCAAACATCTTATGAACATATTGATAATTTACATCGTCCAATATGGCACGATTCTTGACATTTATAATACGTGGCTTTATGTGAATCGTACGAAAGTCTGTAACAAAAAACGTCTTAATTTATAATTTCACTTAAATTAATAGCTAATGTTAAGCTCACAGGTTTTGCGTTCTGCTTGTAATTGACAAATATCACGCAAAGTATCAAGACTTCTCATAATTCCATCGTATTGCAATTTAGTTAAATTTTTACATTGAATGAGCATAGAAATGAGTAAATCATCAATTAACTCTCGATTGTTTTTAAGTTGTAACATTACTTCGGCTGAAAATAAAAATTACTTTTTTATTCTTTACAAATTTGTTTAATGAATTATTTTCCTAATGAGATACCTAGTGTGTTTGTGTAATGAGAAATTAACAGCCCAACAGTGCCTCGAAAATTACGAGATCTACTTTGGTCCCAAACATATCCACTGAATAATTGAAACTTGGCAAGTGGAACACTAGGGAGCAACAAGTAGCACATGTCTTCATAATGTGAAATATTTACTGAAAATAAATTTTAAAAAGCTGAGTACCATATATATATATATATATATATAAATGCATATTATTGGAGAATAAAAGTTAACAAATAAATACATGTAAAAACGTTTATCCTATTGTATAATAAGATATATCTACCTATGGTATAAGCAACTGTTAATTTTGGACAGGAACGTGCTAGATTATTCCAAGAACTATCAGTAACAGTATGCTGTCGGGAATCAGAATCACGGATGGATATATGCAAAATTTTAAGAACTTTTGGAGCACCATTAGCCAAAGCATTTAAAGTATGATCCGAAATCGCTGGATAATCTAGTTTCAATATAGTTAATGCATGAAGACGACCCAATAGGCGTAAATATCTAAAATAGAAAAGTAAAACGTATTAATTTTATGTAAAAGAATACTAGTAAATTTTATAAATGTATATTTCAAACCTAGGATTGCTATGAGGAGTTTGCCATTGTCTGAATGCACCACGAAGATCCAAAGATGCTAATTTTTCACTGCTTCCTCTTGCAACAGTTCCTAACAGACGCAGAACATCGCTTACTCCAAAATTAGCATTGAGTAAACTCAAAGTTTCAAGATTATACTGATAACTGAAAAGAGTATCGGATATTTATTCTTTTAACTTTAATAAATTTAGAAAAAACTATAGAAATTATATTAAATTACCCGAGAAAATTTGCAAGAGCGTACAATAGTTTGCTTCTATCTCCCCATTTATAACTGAAAACCCAATTAGTTAATATAAGTTCTTTTAATTGTACATTCTTAGCTCGTACGACTGCAAGAAAATCTGCGCCTGCTTCTGCCTGAATATGATGAGCAGTTCGTATTTCTTGTGGTAAGGTATATGATCTTGACCAAGCGAGTTCTAAAGTTCTCATATATTGTCCATATTTTACCTTTAAAATTAAAACAAATTTTCCCTTAATTATTTGGAATTTGCCGTTTTTGAACGATATTATTGATGGTAGATAAAAAAGAAATCGTCGATAAAGATAAATATTTATAATGAAAAGCACTACATGTATAAATTTAATTGAAAATAAATTTATTTATTAATAAATGTTTATAATGAACAAGTATATAAAATAATGAAAATTACAAAATCGTCGCGTACGTACAGCCAATTCTCCCGCCAAAGGGAAATTTCCTCTAAGATCACGATCAATGAGGACTGTGACAGAACGCCATAAAACAGGTGATGAAAGCGCTGAATTCCATGATCGACAAATTTGAGATACACTGGCACGATCTCCACGATCGAGATGACTAAATATTTGTATTAATATCAGCTCCGGCAGCTGATCCCACATCTCCCAGATTCAGCTTGGCCCTTCTTCATTTCTTCTAAACTAAAACATCTACTACCATAACAACTTTGTATTTTCTTGTCAGATTTTATGGCCTTCGCGATCCTTTCCTACTTTTTTTATAAACATAAGACAGACGATAAATACGAATGAATAATTCGTGATATATGTCAAATTGAACCATTAGTAATCATGAATACTGTTACAAGTTTAAATTTTTAATTACGAGAGAAACAAAAAATATCAAATAAAAAATATGATTAGGTATAACGTTAATTAGTATAATTTTCACTAAATAGTCATAAAAAATATGAGGATTCGATCCGGCGACATCAAGGATACAAGACCGCGCTGTTACCCGTTCCGCTATCCAAGCAATAAACGTAAGTAAATATAAGAATTTTTATGAAATTTCTAAAATTAATTTACACCTTACCTCCAATGTAATCGTTCGCGCATATGAACACAACATTTCAAATTTCAAATCTTTTATCAAAACACATTGCACCATAAAATATCTTCACAAAACATAGAATAGTAGCTTCGCATGAATTATCATCTATGATTCCAGGGCTATCTTTTAATATAAAATTTAAATACCCCTCGCGCGTTCACTCGAAATTTAAAAGTAAAAATTAAATTAGCCGTGAAAATAAAATTAATTACAAATCATATGATTAAACATTTTCAAAATCTTTAGTACATCCATAAATATTTGAAGTTATATTTTTTTTTATAAAACTATAGGTAATTGCATTTAATTTTGTTTTGTTTGTTTGTCTACCTTCAGAAATGCATATAAAAATAAAAAACATTTGTATTTAAAAAAAGTTGCTATTTAAGCCGCTTTAAAAAAATCGACTTTAAATCCAACGAAGATCATCTATAATAAAAGGAAACTATATTAATCATCTACACTTGCAATAACAATAACAAATTATTGAAAAATTCGTGTTATTGATCTGTCTTATTGATTAGGTACCAAATTACTACTCCAGTTAGTCTTGTTATTTTATTTTTTTAAGGATAGCTAGATTACTTTATGTCAATTGTTTTAAAAATATCAGCAACGAGGTTTTTTTCTATACGATTGTGTTTTTCTGTGCGATTTGACAAAGTTTTTAGTGTATATTGTTTTTATTTTATTCGTTATTTTTTAAATATTAACAAGGAACGTGAACACTTAATAAATATATAATAAATAAATAAACCTTCATATTCGTCGTGGTAAGTTCATCTCTTTGGTATTTCAACGAACATACACCTCAGCTTTCTTCTATCATAATGGTAAACTTCAATAATTCACATTTTCCATTAGTATATTCTTTATACATTGTTTTAATATATTGGTCGTATAATTGTTTAAAGAAATGTACTTTTTTTTCATTTACATATACGTTAATAAATGCGACGAAAAGTAATTTAATTCTTTCATGTTACTCTATTAGTTAGTATTGATCCAATATTTACAATTATAAAGCTGTAATTTATATATAATAATTACATCTTTATAGTGTAGTTTTATCTAAACAATTGCATAAAAATGATAAAAAATGCTTAAATCAGAACGTTATAGTCTTAAATTTTATTAATTGGGTACATTATTCCCTTTATACACATGCGCAATGTTCGGAAGATCATATAAACAACATTTAATAAAAGAAATTTCATAGAAAACAATGATTCAATTCAACGGTAGTAACGGTACACAGATCATATATTCCGAGCTTTTAGACAACACTAGACACTAGCATCGATTAATTAACAATTATTTTAATATTTTAATACACTCTCTTAATATTTCAGACTATTTAGATACATATATGTACTAGTTTATATATATATATATATAAGCATTACATACTTATTAACATACTTTGAATATTAAATAATTTCTATATGATATTTTTTTCGATGAAAATTTCTCCCTCTGAAGTCACCACTGCACAGGACAGTTACAACAAATTTACATTAGTTTAAACAATTACATAAAAATTGAAATATAGCTAAAATCATAACTTTATATAATTTTAATTTCTATTTATTACAATTAATTTTCTCGTTACATACATAAGAAACTTTCGGAAAGCAATGTAAACAACATTGAATAGAAAAAACTTTTTTATATGACATCATGTCAGTCTTACAATAGATTTCGAAGAGGAAGGTACATCAAAAGGTACATCCATATTTTTAGATTACAATATACATTTCCATCGATTAATTAACAATTATTTAAGATGTATTGAACAAAGTATTGTTCTCTAATAATACTTATAATTGCTTAAACATATACATACATTATTTTAAATATTACATATTCTCCTATTGACGTATTTTGAATAGAAAATAATTTTAATATGAATTTATTTTTATGATTTTAGATGACTGTGTCTTCAATTTGGTTGCGTTCTTAGATTGAAACATAATTTTAAACTTCTCCAATTACTTAGATTGTTTTTTCATCATTGTTACTAGTTAAATAAAATTCCTTTAAATGTCTATTAAAATTTTATTCTTTTTTTAGAAGCAATTTAATGGGTAGCGGGTGGATTTGTTCTTCGCAAAGGGTGCCATTTGCTAAGAAAGAGTCTACTTCAGGGATGCGACCCTGCCCACGCGAGCCTTGATTCTATCTTACTTCCAAGAATAGAATCATGTCCTTCCCTTAGCTTTTTAAAGTGAAACGCCCTATCCTTCTTTTTTTATTTTTTTTATTTTACTTTGCTTTTTTTAACTCGCGATTTTGCAAGCATAGATGTGCACGTAGCATAGGAACTGAAACTGCATTAGAAGGGATGTCTACCACCGCTATTAGTAAGACGGGCCCAGGGATTCAGTTCCTTAAGCTTGTAGTAAATATAGTACCGGTGGGCAAACTGTACGTGCAGCGTAAGTTCCTCGTAATATAGATTAGAATCAGTGGATTAATCCAACCGGTGGGATACCACTTAAAAAAAAACGTAAAATGTTTCACTTTAAAGAGCCTACTTTTCCTCTTCTTCCCTATCCTTTTGTTTTTTTTGTTGCAGGTTACATAGGAGGAGGACCACACGAGGACCAGAAGAGAACTAGTCGAAGACCACACCAGAACAGCACGAGGACTTAGTTATAATTAAGTATTGAGTAAGATAATATTATTTGTATAATTAAATGTATAATTTTTATCTATTTATTCTTCTAGTTTTAGCATCGCACGCGTGTGATATTTATTTTTAATGTATTTTATTTGTTCACAGGTTCCATGATATTTCGATTCTATTTATTTTTCACTTCTCGCTTATCATTTTGTTATTTGGTATTCCACTTTTCTCTTCATTCTCGATAATAATTTCAAGGATTTCCCTTCTCGGGACTTTCATTCTCTATGGTTTCGACTTAATTCGGATGGGGACATTTTCAGGATGCACATCCCGGGTCTTCAGAAGCGGTTACCTCCTCGTGGTTAGACCTGGGCAATGGTGTTTTACTTTCAGTATAATGTTTAACATATTTTATATGTTATTCATTCCATTGCAAGTAAAATCTAGCCAAAGACCGCTTACCATAAACATTATAATTGTAATTAGTTTCTTTTTACTTCCTAATTAATACCATATTCTTGTACTTCTTTCCTTGCTTTCATTTATCCATTTAATATACAGAAACTAATTACTTTATAATGTTTTTTAATAACTTTTATATTTACAATATATACTTTTATATACAAAAAAATTTTAAAATTTTTAATTATCAATAAATAATTAAATAATTAATAAAAAATTTTAAAACATATGGATTTCGAATTAGCAAATAGCTAGCAATAAAATGTATATCTTCATTTTTCTTAGTTCTGGTGGTCGTGTACCAACTTTTTTGCGCTATAGTTTGTACTGTTACCGCGTTAAGTACCTGCTATCGCCCACTGGTTATCGCGGTAGTAACTAAGATGAATCTGGGTAGATAAAAAAGGGGATCTCGGTTACGTAGATTTTCAACACACTTTACAATTACAAACGTTATCTATGAAAAATTTGCACTCAATGTATCGTTGTTCTTACAATTAGTTCTTCACACTTAAATTTTTGGATGGTACGAAGGGTGGGGACCCTTATGAGGGGCTCGTGGGTGGATAATTTTTTCACTTAAATTTTATTTGGATGTGTATATCCCCTCGTTCTCACTTTTTTTTCTTCTCTGTTCTCTTTCCTACTATAATTACTTTTTTTTTTTACTTAATAATAATCACGTATTATAAATTATTTTATTCAATTTAAAACATGTTTAAATATTAAAAATGATGGTTTTATTGTAGTATTACACAAATATAATGCGAATTTTTATCAGTTTTATTTGGTAATTTCTACTTTTTTTCTAAAACAGGTTTACATGAACAGAATTGTGATTATTATTTAAATATTTATAAGTAATATTCAAATATATTCACAAAGTATAAATAAATGTATTTGAATAACTATGTAGGCTTATTATTATAATTAATGTAAATATGTTGTATTCTTTTACGCACCGTCCGGAATATTAATGAAAGTGTTGTTACGTAACTGTTTTTTTCTGCTGAATTGATTTCTATACGCAGAAAATACTTTCATTCGTTCTTTTACCTCTATAAAGTAAACTTAATGATTTTCTGTTTTTTGAAATATTCCGATAAAATAATAAAAAATGGTGTGCTGTTGTCTCTTGGTGATTATTCCCATTTTGTATTTTTTGCTGGACATTAATTATTTTCTCCGACTATTATTCACGCTCTCTACGACTAAGTTTTTCCAAAAAAAGGCAAAAATAATGGACGAAACTACGATCTACGGTAAGCGTTTAAAAAATTCAAATTTTCTTTCCTTTTTTTTTTTAAATTTAGTGTCTCGTTTAATTTTAATTATTCTCGACGTCAAAATTATTATTTGATAATCATACAAATTTTATATTCACAATATTATTCATTATAACAAAGCACGAAGTAATTAATTAATTTTTCATTGTAATATTATTACAATATTCTTATATTTTATTTTCGAGGTTACTTAAAATTACTATTATCTCATGAAAATACTGGATACGATTCATATGTATTTAATTAAAGATAAAACACAACAATGATTCGATTTGTTTGTTTCTAATGCAGGTATATGTACCCCTCAAGACTTGGATGCCATATTATCAAATATGAGTAATTCAAGATATTTACGTGAAATAGATTTTTCTCGTTTCCATTATCTTATGCAAACCGAATTGTTTTCTGCTATGAGAAAAATAGGTATAACAGCAGTTCTCGGTGGATCGAACGCGAGATATCGACGACCGATTCCTTTTCTCATGATGTACAAAATCACGACTAAGGTATAGATTAAACATGTTTTTTTTTAAATAAAAAAATTTCAGAAATCTCGTAAAGAAATAGATTAAATATCCATATTGATAGAACTGTAGCGATTAAAAAAATGATATTATTCCATTGCAGTTGATTTATTGGGACGAGAAATCATTCTATTTCGAGCATAAGTTCATAAATCTTCGAAATAATTTCATTCATACGGTCATTCTTTCTAAGCAGACAACGATAGGCATGAAGATGCCAATTAACGAGTTTCTACAAACATTTGAACCTGAAATTCGTTTACCTGAATTACAAGAAGATCTCCGATTATGGATGGAATCAATGGAATATTCCTCTCAAAAACTAAGAAAAAAGGATTAGGGATCTTTCTTTCTTTTTTTTTCTTTTTCTTAAACTTTTTACAAAGTTTTTTAGATTATATATATATTCTATTTTTTTATTAGCATATCTATTTATTTTTAATTAAACATATCTTCTTTATCAAGTGTCTCTTTGTTAATCAATAAACTTTTCTTCCAATGTAAGAAAAAAACAAATGTGTTTTATCTTTGTAATGTAAATTAATATTGTATTATTTCTTATTCTTATGGTATACATTTTTTACGATAGAGGGAATAATTAAAATATTATAATTTGTATTAAATCGTTGCAGTTTTTATTTCTTATCTACGAATGTTAAGCAATTATATCTATTTAATGAAGGAAATATTTTTTCCCAGGGTATGATTAGATGTATATTTTTGTATTTGTGTATTGTAGATATATATTTTTAAAATCAAAAGCTTGAATTTTTATTATATTTAACGAAATCTGTTTTATACAAACAATATGTTCTGACTGATACAATTCTCAATCATAATAATTGGCTACCTAAATTTGACCCGACGAGATTCGCTTCTTTATAAAATATTATTTTGCGAGCTGACATCTTATTAACTCTTTACACTTATGACCTTTTTCATTCGAATAAATCAGCAACTCGAAACGATTTTGTGATTTCATAAAATGTAGCTTCTCATTCAATCGGAAATAACAGGTCATTCTATGAAAAGCCTCCACATGTTGACCTTAGAACTTTATATTTTCTTTCCTTATATTTAATTATTTTCCTAATAATAATAAATATATGATTTGATATCTGGAAAACTGTTCAATCTAACATACTCTAACATATTTTAATGTAAATAAATTTTACGATTCTTTATCGTATCGTTTATTGAAGTCGCATCAAAAAAAAAAAGGAACTTATGCGACAACCTAATGTTACATAAACCCGAGACTTTTAAAATTCGTCTTGTTTTATAGAATACGTTACCAGTTCCATCTGCTGTCTAAAATGAAAACTATAAAATTATCTATCGATAAATTCTATCAGTGAACTAAATCTTTAATTGTCTGAAAGTAAATACCAATATATTTGTTAAAGATAGATATTGTTTATCACCAATAGATATAATAAATATTTCAAATTAATTTCAGCAATTAATCGAGAAATGACACTAGGAGTACGATGTTCGATCAAGAAGAGAACTAACTTAAAATTCATTTACATATATATTTACAGAGATACATAATAAAAAAACTTTGTATTAAAATATATATCGTAAATGTAAATATTTTATGTTATGCATATATTAGATTTACAATGAAACATGATATAATAAATTAATAATTGATATTTAAACAGCAGTAACACATTGAAAAACAACTATTATATTAAAAAATTTGTCGTGTATCAAAATAATTTCATCGAAATGTCTAATTCATGTCGCGTCCGATCATGAAAAAGACTTTTGCAAAACTTTTACAAAACTCCCTAATAAATTAATATGCTGTACGTTCGAAAGGACGAAAGGAAGGAAGGAAGGAAAATATTGAAAAATCGAGGAAAGGCGTTGCCGTGAAGAGGAGCAGGGGAGGGGGAGGTGGGAGGAATATATCTGTTTTTGGCGTGGACATAAAAAACCCTAAATTCTCAGAATTATTCTGACGTAGGAGTGTATAAAAATCTTATCACGCGCGTGTGTGTACACCCTTTTTCGCACAAAGGGTGATATTGAAACATCATTGGGCAATTCGATGGACAATTCGATGCACGTGACTTTTGGTGATCGTATAAAAGAAATTTAGGTTGGAGGGTGGTGGTGGGGGAAACAAAAAAGAAATAGAAAAAAGTGATAGAGAAAGATGGAAGATTGAACGGTGGATAGGATACGCGTGGCTTTAGTTAGTTATCTGTGTTTGAAGGGTTGCCGAAGATATATAACCGAGGTCCAGCCGAGCTTTTAGCTTTTAGCGCGTTTCACTCGGATGTAGTTTTGGTCTATGCTTACTGGGCATCGTAATATCGACATATATATATATATATATATATATATATATATATATATATATTCACACATCTATCTATGTATATATATATATATATATATATGTCTAGATATCTATCACTTTTTTTTCCCCCCCGAGAAAGATAGAAAGAGAGAAAGAGAGACAGGTTCGCAAGCTTGGTCCTCTCTCTACTACGTTCTCTGAGCTTTGACCTCGGAACTTTAAAAAAATAAGCCAGGACATTATTTTTCCACCCTTCTACGGATGCCAATTCGATGGACCTGTCCAGTTCCACTCCTCCTCGTCGTCGTCGTCGTCGTTTCTACCAGAGCATAGCTTGCAATGTGCGGCATCAGCGAATGTGTAAAAATAAAAAGGAGAGAGAGAGAACTTTCTATGTGTATTTCTATGTATTTATATATATATATATATATATATATATATATATGCATATACATACGATCTACATATATGTATCAGTCTGTACATGCATATACATGTATATGTGACAAGTATATACACACACACACTTCGTACGCATGCATGCACACATACTTATAAATATATATATATACGCATGTCATCTCCCTCGTCGCCTGCCTGTTCGTACAGTCGTTTCCGGGATATGGATATGCCCGCAAATATGTCGGAGCCAGAGAGCCATTTTCAATTCAATCTGTTAAAAGCACGTCAAAAAGTCATACGATATTTCACTGCAACGGTGAATCCCGATGACACTGCAGCTGCATCGCCAGCGGAAGAGCAGCGAATGATACGTAGGATTCGTATATGCGTTTTTGTATGTGTATTTATGTGTCTGTCCTATATATATATATATATATGTATATATAGTATGATCTATGAAACAGAGATTCATGTAAAAATTTAATTTTATTATGAAATATTTAAGATGTAGATAATTCGTAGAAACGAAGATAAATTTTGATTTTCTTTCATTCTTTATTTTTATTCCATACTTTTTCTGTGTATATGTATTTTACTTATTTTTTTTATTCTTTCTTATAAGTATCTCTTATTATTCATGGAACATTAAATTTGATAGATATCATTAACTAATTATAATAAATTTCAGTTAAATGTTTCTCGTTTATCAGAAACTTTACTGTTATCGCAAAAGTGCGACAAATTGTATTGCAATTTTTTTTTTATTTTTGCTTTTTCCTTTACAATACAAAGTTCGTATTTGCTTTATGCATTTTCAAAGAATTCAAATGCCGCTTACGTGGAAGTTTCATAATTGTATCTATAGATGGCACACCTATATGCTCGCCGTAAAAGCCGTTTTATTCCCTTAAGAAGGAATGGAAAAGAGGGTGGATAGAGAAAGAACATTCCGAAAGGTGAGAAAACGTTCGATAGTTTTTTCGTAGCAGTGTCATTTGTAAAACTAGACGGGGTAATGATTCATTTTTTTTCTGCTTTTATCTTTTTTTGTTAAGAGTAATTTAACGGACTCATTTAAAAATAGATTTTTATGCGGGATTGAAACATAATCTTGATTGTCCTAGTGTTGTGTATTTTAAACGTATTTTAATGCGCACTAAAATGCACTCTTATATCAATAATTGTTTGCATAACGCTGTCAAGTTGTTTTTCCTGACTCGAGGTAATACCCTATAGTTGAGATAATTTCTTTGAGAAAGAATGTAAATACTTCCTAGCTAATCAATATTTTCGGATATCGATAAAATTTAATTGCCGATTAAATCGTTGTTATCTAAAATTGTTCATCGAGATATTGCGTATTAAATAAAATAATATTTCGTTAAGGTATTTTTAATAGGATTACGTCGAGCAATTAGTACATTCGTAGAAAAACTCTTACATTTAATTAAATTATTTCGTGGAAATATTCGAATTGAAAAATAAAGTAGCCACATTATTAAGAGTATCAAAAAGATCTCTTTTTCCCTTTCTGTGCCTTTTTTTAACTTTTTTCAAAACATATAACCTATATATAGAAATATAGTATATATAGGTGACATCAGAACTATACACCATTACATAAAGTTAAACTGCACTTTTAAATGAAATAAAGAAGAAGAAGAAGAAGAAAAAAATAATGCACAAAGCATAAGGTTTTTTGTATCGATAGAGATAAGCAAACATTCTCAAAAGCGTCTTTTCTTATTAACGAATAAGAAGAAGAAGAAGAAAAAGAAAAAGAATAATACGCAAGGAAAGCTTTCTCTAGCCTCGTTTCGGATAAAAAGTTTTTTCCCTTTTGAAAGTCATCGAAGCGTTTCCCTTCCCTTTTTTCCACGCCGCCATTATTATAATTCTCGACGATGAGCCTTCCGTAACGCCTCTTCTATTTTCGCGGTCAACCCTTTGATCCTTATCTCGTTTCCCGAAGCGAATAATAAATTATCATTCCGTAACATCTACGCAAACATGCTACCCTTTTCTGCTTTCTCAAAGTTATAAGATAGAAAAGAACCATGATGAGTAGAGTACTCTATACATATATACATAACGCGTATCGGTTTTCCGGTTTGGATCTCCCTCACGCCTATTAAATTCAAAAATAATCTGATTCTCGTAAAGCCACGAGCCTCTTCTCATGTGAATCCTTGTTCAGTGAACGGTAGCCGTTCGTGGTTGGCCGCGTTTAGAGAGAGAGAACATACATACTTACATATACGAAAGTATATAAACGTATGTGTGTGTGCGAGTAATTGAGAGTAGTGAATAGTGGTGGTTCAGGTAAAAAGGACATAGGTAAGCAAAGATACGGGATCATAATGCGTACAATGCTTTTATTTCATTCTTATTGCGGGTAAATAACATCTGTACATTAGATCACTATAAAATCGTTCGTCATTGGTAACGACAATGGGGGGTTAGCGACCATTGAAAATCTCCTCTTCTGAAGTATGATTCAAAGGCACGTCGACGTCGTCCTCGTCGTCGTCCTCGTCCTCGGCTAGGATGACGGCGCTTATGCTAGTGTGTCGGTGGTGGTGGTGGTGTGGTGGTGGTTTATAGGTGAACATTTATAGTACGCGCTGAGAGAAGAAAGGAGAAAAAAAATATACGTTCGTCCAATACAGTACGACGACGAACGTCGACGAGGACGAGGACTACGATTACGGTGGTAGTGTTGTTGCCGACGGGGTGCAACGTTGGTAAGAGAGGCAAGGTGAGGGAGAGAGGAACTAGTAACGTCGAGAAAGAAATAAAGAAATAAAGAAAGAAAAGAAGAGAGAGAGAGTGAGTGAGAGAAGAAGAAGAAGAGGAGGAGGAGGAGGAGGAGGTTGGAAGGAACGACGAAGGCGTGTATAGTTAAAAACAGTTGGTCGAAACAAAAGGCGGAGCATACAGAAACGTCTGAGCATCGGTCCGCATTGTGTGTTTTACATTAAAACGGGTTTTAAATAAAAGAGTAATGTGTTGGTTCGTTGCATCGTTCCGGGGGTGGTGAAGAGAGAGAGAGAGAGAGAGAGAGAAAAAGAAAGAAATAGAAAGAAAGACGTTGCCAGTAGTAATGATGATGGTAGTGGTACGAATGTTTCTCTCTCTCTCTCTCTATATATATATATATATACATATCTCTGTCTCTCTTTCTCTCTACAAATATAATACTCACATTGATGATGTATATTGTACAGAGAGAAATACTTACACACGTATTCACCTATAAGTGAGTTAGATAGAGAGGGAGAAAGCGAGTGGGGTCGGAGGTGGGTACGCGACTAGGTATGTCCCCTTTTAACTCTGGCAGATATAAACTCTTAACATCTCCGGGGAACCACTCGGAGAACCAATCGGAGCTTGCCACGGGCGTGGCGTCCCCGGCAACCGTCCCTGTGTTTGGCTGAGAGCTTGGGGTGGAACACTGTGGCACAGTGTTTTATTTCGCGCGCCTCTCTCCTGCGTAGAGGGGTTGTCGGAGAGGTTGTCGGAGGGGCTGGCGGTTTCTCGGCCCTATCCCACACCGATAAATTCTATCGGGGTGGCTCTCGTTGCGTTCAAACCAATCCCCCCCCTCCCTTCCCCTCTCATATCATTCTAGGTAATGTTTTTCTCTCTATCTCCCTTCCTCTCTCCCGCCCCTCCCCCCTCCCCCGTCCCTCTTTCATTTCCCTCTCCCACTCGAAAGATTCCACTTTCTACGCGGTCACCGTCGACACTACCACACCATCAGACTATCACTAGCTTACCCTCCGAATAGCAATACCAGTCTCAACACCCTCTTCCTCCTCATCCACCCTCCTCCTCTTCCACCCTCTCTTCCACCTACTCCTTGTCCTCTCTCTCTTTCTCTCTCTATCTCTATCTCTCATTCACCCCCTCCCTCTGCCGGCGCACGATACCTGAATCGACTCAGCCGAGAGATGCTGCAATTGTTGACAGTGGCGGAGCGCGAGTAGAGTTGAGACTCTGAGTGTAAGGGAGAAAGAGAGAGAGAGAGAGGGAGTAGGTACCGGGAGACAGGGATAGAGAAAGAGAGAGACAGAACGAGGTGACCCGCCGATCCCGCATTTTGCTCCCCGACACTCGAACGCGCGGGTCCTTTCCTTTCTCTCTCTCCGATTACTTCCGAGACATTTTCGAAAAGTGTGCGCGACCCTCCTGGCTCATAGTTATCTTTCTCGTATAGTCACTTTCATTTCTTCTCCGAGCTGGATCTAAGTACGTGGCAGATATATATTTATATCTATATATATACATATATAATATATACATATATATATATATATATATATATATTATATTATATATAGATACATACACACACATAAATATATATATATATATATATATATATATATATATATATACATATCTCTACATATATATTTATATATGTATATAAATAAATATATATACATCTGTCATCGTTTTTATTTGTATATTCGTGTGGTCAAACGAAGTGTCGCGTTTCCGTCGGGTGAACTTTGATCGCTCATGGATAACAGGAAAATACAGTGAGAAAGAAAAAAGAAAGAGAGAGAGAGAGAGAGAGATTGGAGATCTAGGATTTCGTTGTTCAATGCTTACCGAAGACACGAGAATTAAGGAGGAATATTTTGATTAAGAAGAATATAAAGAGAAGATTTCGGAAGGATGTCGTTGCCGCGAGGTGTCGGACTCGGCGTCGATGTCGGTCAATTGATGCAACATCAGCAACAACAACATCATCAACAACAGCATCACGTATTACCGGCAGCTTTTTTTCTACGGGCCAGTGCCGAAAGATATCAGAGGACACCGAAGTGTGCTAGATGTCGTAATCACGGAGTCGTTTCCGCCCTTAAGGGACACAAGCGTTATTGTCGATGGAGGGACTGCGTGTGTGCGAAATGTACCCTTATCGCTGAGAGACAACGCGTCATGGCAGCTCAGGTGAGAAAACGTTTATGTTATTTATTTTATTTTATTTTATTTTATTTTATTTTCTCCTTCCCTAACGAGTTAGAGTCCGAGTTTCAACGTTTCAACGTTTAACTTATTTTAAGATAAGATTAGATCATTCTGCAAACGTATTTTGTTCGCGACGATTATGAGTAAGAATGTTTTTTTAAACTAAGTTTCAAATTGACGTGAGTTGTATTGAACGTTTTTTTTTTGTTAAAATGAAGATTTTTCATCCTTAGCTTTGCTTGTTTCTCTTTTTTATCTATTATTTTTTAGACAATATTTAATAGCGTCATTTCTTTTTTCTTCCTCGTATTTTAGTTTTATAATATATTCGAATAACAAATAAGAACGATTTGTTTTAAATCCGTGTAAGTTCTGTAAATGCACGAAACAAAAAAGCTCATGAAAACGTCTGGAAGATGTTACCGTGGCAAAAAAGTTCTTTACTTTTCGTGATATAGATATGCGAATGCTCGAGGGTGGCAATAGCAGCACTTGGAGGGTAGCCAAGTTGTTCTTTTTTCTTATTATCATAGTATACAAAGTCAATGAATCAAATGTAACTGATCTTACAAACTCCCCCCCCCCCCGAAGATAAAACTTCCAAGAACTGATTATTCTTTTATATAACATCCCGTGGAACATCTCGTTAAAAAAGTTTTGTCTTATTTTATTTTCATCTTATTGGTCTCTCGAGAAAATGGAGAATAATTTAAAATTACGTATTTTTAACTATCCTAATAGATAAGATATTCGATATATTTTAGTTGCAAATATAACATTAAAAAATCGAGGTAAATCAAATTTATTTGTAATTTTCAAAAGTGACATATTTTGGTATCATGAAAAATGACAACACCGTATCATCTTCCTTTCGTTAAAAAATTTTAATAAGAGTAATCAAGGAAGATAGATAGAATATGAAAAAAGAAAAAAGCGAACCAAAAAACAAGAAAAGTTTGTTACGTAACGAAGCGTGTATCGTAGGGCTTCGCATTTTATTTTGCCTGATCTTTTGTTTACGTCTTTCTTTCCCTCTCTCTCTCTCTCTCTCTCTCTCTCTCTCTCTCTCTCTCTTTCTACATTTGCAAAGTAATTAATAAAACAGCGTTCGGTGTTACTGCACCGTCGAGCGTGCATTTTCCACTTCTCTGCCGTGCATAAAGACTCTACTGAGCTCTCCCTTGGCCCTTACGTAGTCAACCGAGTATGAAATATCGGCATACCATAATGTAAGCTTTGCATCGGATACCCTTTTTAACTTTCCTACAAGGTAGTAGGTGTACGTACGTAAGGGTGATTTCACGAATTTTCAGGTGGCCCATTGCGTACTCTTGGAAGACGTTTTGTTTCAATTATATTTTTGTTCTGTCATCGTCAAATGTGTTAAGTACCATTTTTATATATTAATCCTTTCATCTAACTCTATCTTTTTATTTCATTTTGATATTAATAAATTACAAAATGTTAGTATGAATACACCTTTTTTGTTACATATATAGATATATATTTTACACATATAATAATATTCTATCGTATTATTCGTACAATTGTTAAAGTCTATTGAAAATTGTATAGATCTTGCATTTCACTCTGGTATTGTGATGAAAAAAGAAAAAAAATATATCAAATATTTAGAAGGATCCGTCCCACCATTGTATTTTTGAATTATTTGACATTCTATATAACTTCTTAGCATTATTCAAACGTTACAAAGATGATCATGGGGTGAACGATGGGTAAAATTTCCAGCAAAGTTTGGCACACCGCCTCGCGTAACGTTACAGGATCGTAATACTATACGTCCTTGAAAGAAAGAGAGAAAGAGAGAAAGATAGAGAGAAAGGAAGATAGAGAGAGAGAGAAAGAGAGAGAGAGAGAGAGAGAGAGAGAGTAGAGAGAGTAGAGAGTTCCCTCGTGCAACGTTTATTGACCTACTTGTGACACCGTATACTTACATTTGGTGATAGGCTTATTCTCAGCAGCCGTGATCCGTTTCATTCGAAACCTTAATATCCTTTCCTCGCAACTCTTCATTGTATCTGTTTCACCCTCACCTAGGACCAATAAGACCTATAGCTTTAGGATCGGATGTAATTTGCTCTGGTGAGATTTGATGTAGGGTACAACAAAGGAAAAAAAATAAAAAGAAAAATATAAAATTAAATTATGATATTTTTTTTTTATGTAGGAATAGTGAAACAGCTGGTACCAAATAACCAATCATTTTTATATGACTTGTGTGCGTGTGTGTGTTTTAATAATATAATTTTGATAAAATGATGTGAAAATTTTGGTTTCTTATGCAACATTGTGATATTGTTAACAGGACGATGAATCTTTAATTAATATAGAATTTGTGTACAAAAAATCGTATATCGTTTCATTAATTTGTATTAGAATGATATGAAATTTTTACAATAACAGATTTTTCCTCGAAATAAATTGAAAAAAAAGAAAACAGGTTCAGTTAAATCGATGGTAGAAACAAGAATATTTTAGTAGCTTAGAAACATCTTCAGCTAGATGTTCACCGTATTTATTTGTTTGATATGTTGGTGATCATAAAAGCAAATCTTTTTTATATTTTTTTTGAATTTTATTCACAGAATATATTATGTCACTCATAAGAATTCACATTTACATAGTCGCTTTTGACAATCGTCGTATATTATTTATATTCATATTTCTATTCTTTCATTCTATATTTCTTTTTCTTATATTCATCTCGACGCGTACCGTTCTCATATTTTGATGTATGATATATATCGAGCTTGTAAGGACCTAGTTTCGGTTTGTAATAGATATATGACCCCTGTCTTTTCTTTTTTTCTCTTTTTCCCTACTATGGTTCGTGTAACCCTTCGCTCTCTTTCTCTCCCTCTTATTTAACGCATGTGTGCACTTTGTCTATGGGGGTTAAACGGTACGTATACATTACGTTTTGCTTTAAGTTACTTAAATGATTTCCGCGAGTGTATATAGTAGGAGTTTATATATCTTTACAAATTGTCCGTTTAAATTGATATAATCGAAGAATCGTATTATACAAATATATCTCGAATGTGATTTTTAATAATGTTTTAGATTTAATAATTTATTTCATATTGTCAAACTATTTGCAAATACGTATATAAATATTATCGTTTGATATTTATCTAACGTCATAATTGTCAGACTAGTATTACAGTTTATTTCAACGAATGTTCCATACATCTTTTATTCTGTTGAAAATACTACTTTAGAATCCGATCGAAGAATCCACCCTCTATCACGTTTCAAACGTTATTACACTGTAGTCCAAATAGTAGTCAAACGAATACGATAAACATCTTCTCTCACCGTTTTCATCGGACTTATTTTCTATAAGAAATCTTTGGAAATTCACATCAATGACAATGAAGAAAAGGAAGTGATTTTAGAGTATCGTGGGATGAATGATATATCCATGCAAAAGATAGTTTCACTTTTCGATCTTTTAACAAAAAGAAAAAAGATAAAAGAGATTAGGAGCATACAATGTCAAATATACAACCATTGACAATGCAACTTTAGAACTATTATCTTTATTTTTTATTTGAACGAGTAAAATTAGAATAACGTCTTAAAAAAATCAGTAATAATTGAAATTAACATCAAACGTACTATGACCAGTCAAATGACGTGAGTCAAAAATTCTTATTGCACAAATGGTATATTTTTTGCTATACATAAATCGTAAAATATATGACTTTTTGAAGATGGATCATTTGATCCATTATGATAGAAATAAGTATACATAAAGCTCACTAAATTTAGCGTTAATATTGATCAATATTATTTAGAAGTAGACATACGTATCTACAATCTATTACGTTTCTTGATCTTTGTATTTCGTATTCTACATTTGTTAAAAACAAATTTAGAAGCTACGTAAAAAAGCTAATAAAAATATGTTAATTACATTTTAATGAATCGTACATACGTGAAATACGCGAATACTCGACAATATAAATACAGGTTTATCGTGAGACCTAGTTAAAGGAAAATAAAATGAAAGTAAACGAGAAAGAGTGACATAGAGAGAAAGAAAAGATTAAAAAAAGAGAAAAAAAGAACCTGAAAGAAATAAAGAGAGACGACGGGGGGTGGTGGTTGGTGGGTGGTGGGGTAGTTATTACGTGCGAATATTTTTATCTTTGGAGTAATATCAGGGATATGCGTCGACGATGTTTCAGAACGAACGAACGAACGGTCGTTTCATGCACCGTTACCAATGCCATCGATCGGCGTCACCCGATGCTCGATACTCGAAGAATAATTGCGCCATCGACTACGTCGGCGATGCGCAAAGTGGTAGGCGCGTCGACAGGGGGTAGGTTCAAAAGGTGGGTGAAACGTTTCATGGGTAGGCGTGAATCTTCGTTTCCTCGGAACCAGTAGTAGAGAGTGCCTCACGTTCTAAGACGTGATTCTCTCTCTCTTTTTTTACTACCATTTCACCATCTCATTTCTCTCTCTCTTACTCTCACACTCTCTCTCTCACTTACTCTCTTTCTCTCTTTCTTCTTCTTACTCTTCTCCCGGTCGCGTATCAAAGTGAACATTCCTCTTCTATTGCGGTCTGGTCCATGCCACATTGCTGCATCCAACACTTCTTTTTCTTCTATTCTTTTTTCTCTCTCTTATTTTTCTTTTATACACAAAAGTTTCATTGACTAGAATCAAATTGGACATTGGCTTTTTTTTTATTTTTATTTTTTGTAGGGTGGGTATAAATCTATAAATGGATTGTATGCATTTTAAATAACACATTTGTAGGCTTGGTATTTTTTAATTTGTTAAGTCTGTTATTGATATAGATACTGAGATAGTGCATATACGTGTTGATAATTATGACAGGTAATTAAATGAAACAATATTAAACGTTAACTTTATGATTTATATCTTAATCAAATGAACAATTGTTATTTCTGATAAGAATCATGCGGATTAGTTTCTTTTCTTTTTTTCTTTTCATTTTTCTATTTTCATAATTCCAAACACACGCGTATTTACTATATTTCATATATTTGCACTAATGTTATCAATTTTACTGATACGACATTTATAAAACTTTTTAGAAAAAAATTAACACTAGTCAAATAATAGTATAAAATGTTTACACACGTTTCGTATAATATTGAATAGAATAATTATTTCGTATTATTATTGGAAATCATTCATTTAAATATAATTTTTAAATCAAAATCCTATAAAACATACTTAATTTTAAAATAATTAATCCTCGTCGTAATTTACGTTGCATCGCAATATACGAAAGAAACGTTTTCTTTTCTTTTTAACGAAATAGCACGAAATGAAGAATATCCAATTATCGTCCGTGACCCCGTCCGACGGCATGCACTTGGCTGCATAACTCGAAAAATTTGGACAAAATGCATTTATTCGAAACTATTCGTTCAATTGTTAAATGACCCATTTTAATTCGTCATACTTATTCATTATCGTCTTCAAAAATCATTCTTCTATTTCTTTCTAACATTATCCTTATCGATCATGTTTCTCATGAAACCCATTACACATTCCTTGCAATCACACAACCACTCGATCGAGATTCATCTTTAAAGGAAAAAATAATCATTAACGAGAAAAATGGCAAGAGAGAGAGAGAGAGAGAGTTGGGGGGGGGCGAGTAGGAAAAAATACAAGAGAGGAAGAAAAGGAAGAAAAGAAAAGAAAAATGGCCTCGCTCTGCTTTCGCAAAAATCGTCGAGTTTGATCGAGAAAACGCTAAAAATTTAAATTCTACTGGATTCAATCGGCAAATGTGTACAGTTTGTATGCGTACGCGATGCATCCGTCGTGTATGTGCGTGTGTGTGTTGTGTGTGCGAGAGAGAGAGAAAGAGTAAATTGCATTTCTATCGACTTTCATTTTTCTGGCCGACGGTGCGCGTCCGCGCAAATTTTCTCTCTCTCACACTCTCACACTCACTCACTCACACTCACTCACTCACTCTCTCGCGCGCGCACCAATTTGCCGGCATTTTCAGCCAATGGATGAAAATAAAAACTCGTTGCCGCGAAAGTGGGCGGCCAACGCGATGAATGATCCACTTTTAATCGTTGCTTCCGCGCGGGCGTTCTTTTTTTTCTCTTTTTTTTTTCGTTTCTCGTTTTTGTTTTCGTGTGCGTGTTTTCTCTCTCACTCCCTCTCTCTCGTTTTTTCTCGCTGTTAAAACCCAACCCAGGGTGCAGTAGCGCGTTCCTTTCAAAAGCAACCATGGTCTGTTCAATTTGTACGGAGTTTCCAAATCGTTTCGCTATTCCGTTTCGAGCTTTAATGCGTCGCTCATTGGCGTATGTAAAATATGTATACATATATATATCTGTAGATCGTTCAATAGGTGAAATTTATCGGGCCTAAGTATAAACTTTTTTCAGATCCTTGGTATTTAACGAAAAACACCCTTCCACCCATCCCCCGTGGCGCCATGGTTATTCGTAAATCGAATACAAAAGCGATCATTCATCAGTGTTGCTCTAAAAAATGTGTCTGGTATATATATGTATATATGTATACGTATATAGGTATATGCGTATGAATAAGGAACATATGTCTTTTTTCTTTCTTTTTTCTTTCATTCTTTCTTTTTCTCTTTTTAATTTTTTCTTTTCTCTCTTTTTTTTAGGGGGATAGTAATATATATATATATATATATATACGTCGAGTTTAAAACTTTTAAACGCAGGCAATCGTAGAAACGCAATAGTCCCAGCAAGCGGGCCAGTCACCCCAGTTTCGACTCTTCTAACAATGTTCTCCTCGCCCTCTGACCATCCCTTTCTCTCTCTCTTTCTCTCTCTTTCTCTTTTCCGTCGTTATGTTTCTTCAGCTCGTTTCCTGGTTTCCATTGTTCTCGAGCATTTTAATACAAAAGAGAAAAGAAGGTTTGAACGTCTTTAGACGCGAAAATTGCTCGAAACCCAGGAGTGGTGTGGTAAACCAGCCAGCTTTTGATTTCGTTTAGATCGGAGTTGAATGGCAAGAAGAATGGTAAGAGTCATCGATCTTTACTACTTTAAAGATCATCGGAGTTTTGTTCTTGACGTGTCATGGGTATCGCGTTTTCTATTGTATTAAATGTTCTTTTTGTTGAAAAGTTTCTTCGCGTCACGCCATTTTGGATAACACCACTTTTTGTTTGTTTGTTCCATTATAGAAGAAATTATTTATTCGAGATTTTTGTTTACTTTAACGGTTAACGTTTTCAATGGAATATTATCTTCATTTATTTTCATTTCAATTGCTATTGTAATTGGTTTTACAGGAGATAGAAATTTAATAATAATTAATATTGCGAATTCGGTATACACTATTTTCTTTTCCATCGAAAGGTTATATTAGCAATATTATTAAAATATTTGTAAAATGTAGAAAATATATTATAAACTTTTGTCAAATATTGATGACAATTATTTTCATTTCGAAATTTTTCACATTTAAATATAAATATCTTAAATAAATAACATTTTTATCTCAAATGCAGTTAAAAACTAACTGAACATATTTTGTCTTGCAATCATTCCTCCGATCATCTATAGTAATAATTATTTGATAAAAAATATAAAAATCAAGATTATAACCCTCAATTACCAAGATAACTTATTAAGTTTACTTCAATAAATAATCGGATATGATATTAATATCGAATTAATAACGTGACACGGTTAGGTCGTGATCGAATAAAGAGAGAAAATGAAGTGGATAATGAAATAAGTTAGCAAGTGGGGAACGTTTTACAAGAGATTTAAGTGTAGTATCTCTTGATAGTACTCTCACCAATATGATGGGATTATTTTCGAGGGAGTTGCCCTAGCAAAAGAGATAAATAAAAAAAAAAGAAAAAGTAAGAGAAAGAGATCGTTCTTGAAACGTGCAGCATTCCAGCATACCAAACTACCTTTCGGAGATGAGGTATCTCTACTCGGTACAATTAACACCAGTGTGGGTGCATGTATCTATTCTTTGAAAAGGGCTCGGAATATTGCCGGAAGGGTCGTACAACACCACCACCACCACCACCACTACAGACTAGGAGACGTGATCCTCCCTTGACAGAAACTTTGCGGCCTCCCATGAAAAAGCCCCCAATTCATCTTTGCACACGAGGCACGTCCTCGTTTATTGACTTCTAAATTGCTTGCCTATTCCTTCCTCCTTCTTCTTTCTAAGACACGATTGTAACCATATCGATATAATTTCTATAGATGATTCCTCATAAATTTAATATCTAATTGAAAATTCATAAGAAATCATTTATCATCGTGTCTTTGACTACTTTATATATGTAATCAAATATTATCTAATCGATTGTACTTTTTATGATTTTGTAAATGTAATGTTTATGAAAATATTTGTCTATATTATATAATAAATATATTTTGATTGAAAATATTTTCAAATACGTGATTGATTTTTTATTACAAAATTGAATATCGTTTGAAATATTAATAACAAAATAATGAATAGGAAACGAAATTTGATATTATTCTAAACATTAATACAGCATATCAAAACTTACATAATTTTCTTATCACCGATCAAAATCATTCGAATGAAGATTATTTTTCAAACCAAACAAATGCAACTAATTGTAAGAAATTTCATCATTAACGTATAAAGAAACAACAGATTTAATTGTAAATGAATGAAATATTTGTGCCCAGGTCGCGTTAAGAAGACAACAGGCTCAAGAAGAGAGCGAAGCACGTGAACTTGGATTACAATTACAATACAATACCGGTAGTTGCACTGGTACACCGGTATTGTCAGGATCAGCCACAGCAACGACACCAACCGATAGTCCATCACCGCATCCGGTCCACGTAACGAATCCGACGGGCTTGGCTATTCCAGCAGCGGCCGCGGCTGCTGCTGCAGCTGCTGCAGCGGCACATATTCAAACGCAATTGACTCAACCTGAATGTGGTATGATACAACGAAAAAGATCGATTCAAGACGATTACAGACAACCTAAGCAAGAAAAACCCGACATGATCGTTGGCGGTGAGTACCAATTTCCATTTGATCTTTGTGATTCTTTCAATCATTTTTTTCTTTTTTTCCTTCTACATAGGTGGGAAAAATATTTGCTTGTTTTATTATTTAATGTTATTTAAAGTTGTTTCATTTCAAATGGTACACATTTACGATTTTTATTCATTTTTCAAGACCGGACAATTCGTTCAGTTTTTTAATTTTTTTTTAAGTACAATTTCAACATAGAAACATTTCGATCATTCCGACAATACCATTTTATGTCTTCTTTTCGCATATTCGATATTAAACGTATAGGATTAGTAAGCTCGTGTAATCTTTGGTCTATTCTATAATGTATAAATAATAATGTGCAATGGAGAATATTATTCTGGTCTCTATTCTGTTAGAATTAGAAGCAATTACTGTGGAACTTGCATAATCGTAAGAGTCTACGAACTCTCGTATCGTAGCAGCCATGTAAATTTGCTGTAGGTTAGCTCCGCCTGAACGGAGTACCAATTGTGAGTCATTACACATAAGTGTACCCGACGGGTCTCGCGCACAACTTAGGGGTAGGGGCTTACATAGATCGTTTTCCCGGGTTTTTTTTTGAAATAAAAAGAACGACGACGACGAGACTCGTGGCATCGACTTTCAAAGATCCTCGTCGAATGGGAACTCTTAAATTGACGGAATATTTTGTATGACGACCAACGAACGACCCTGGAGGACATGCTTTTTTTTTTAATTCATCATTTATAACGAACCATTTTAATTTAGATCGTTTTATTATTTAATCGATATCGATGTTCTCTTCTTAATATTGAATATTTCTATTTAGTATCTACAACATTCAAGTACATACTTCAGGGGTTTAGAATTTGAATTGTTATCCGAAAGTATATATGTATATTGATTGAATTGAAAATTGAAAACATGAATATATCGATTACTTTTAATGTCTAAATAACAATTTATATCATTTTAAGAGGTTCAATTTCTTTCAATCCAAATCCGATTTTCCAAAGCGAAAATTGTAAAGCCAATAATAGAATAACCATTATATTCCAAATTTAATGTATACTACAATCATATTTACGTCTACACATATTAAAAATATCCAAATTCATTATTTTCAATCATACCATTAAAAAATGCCATATATTTGTTAGCGAAAGTGACGAGGAAAAGTAAGAATAACAATATACGTATACGTATGAAGGGGGGAATATATATATTTTCTCTCTCATTTTCTTAGTTGTCACTTAGGTGCGTAGGCTCGCGTGTGCGCACTCGAGGAAGGGTGAGAATGAGTCAGGTTGGAAGGAATTCGATAAAGGAGCGGAGAGGTAGAGGTACATTGCAAGAAAGAAAGAAAGAGAGAGAGAAAGAAAGAAAGAAAGAAATAGAAAGAGAAAGAGAGAGAGAGAGAGAAAGAATTAAACGCCGTCACTAACGAGTGCGACTTTTGCTTTGAGTGGTATAATAAGAGGCCACGAGTTTGGCCATTATTTACTTAACATTATGGCCCTAGCCACTTGGTCTACTTATGCATATATACGCACGTTCCTAATGGGGCACTTATATTCCGAGACTAAAGCGTGCGAGCCTTAAAACGCATGCGTATACTTGCACGGTCGCGTGCCAGGACTTGGTTGCTGCTGCTGTTGCTGCTGCTTTCGTTTCAATCTGTTCCAAATCTCAACGCTTGCTCGCTGCTCTTATCGCCGTTCTCCTTTACATTAATAACTTAATTGCTTGACGTTCTCAACGATTAATACTACTTATTCTGGTAACTGGTACTTATATTTGTAGTAGTAATGGTAGTAGTAGTAGTAGTAGTAGTAGTGGTACTACTACTACTGCTACCAAGAAATTTTATGCGAACGAAGATAAGACATTTTTAAGTAAGCTGCTCTTTTCTTTAGCTTTCGAGTCTCAAGGTCACGAGTTTTACAAATTTATCTTACAGAGATCAATTGTTATAGGTTGATTCTGATAGTTATGTATATATTGGTTGTCAGTATAAGAGGATTTGTTTAGTTTATTGTTCTTGATTAATATGGATAATTTTGGTTGTATTATATATTTTTTTTATTTTTTGTTTTATTTTAGGAAAGTTATTTATTTCTCTTTTTCTGTCTCTCTTATTACAATTCTGAAATATTTGTGCTAGTGGTTCTTAAAGTATGCGTCTAGGCGACCAACGAGCTCATCTACCTCAGTAATTATTGGAATTAGTTGAATTTCTTTAATTAAATTCTTTATGTATCTCTCTCTTTCTCTCTCTCTCCCTACAATGGATTTTTTTTTGTATTTATTTTTATTTAAGTCTAGGCTATTTTCCTAAAGTGTAATTGTTCGAATTTGACACACATAGGTTATCTTGAGAAAATTCTGGATTCAAAAGTTTGGGAACTACTGATATATAGTATTTTAAATTCAACCTAAATAAAAAAGATATAAAGAATACTTATTCATAGAGAAAAATAAGTAATTAGTAAATATTTTATAATTGTAATAAATAAAATATTAATTATTTCGAATATTCTTATAAATACTTTCCTACGAATAGTTAACATATGTAAGAATTAAAATGTTATATCATACTTTGTAGAAAAAATATATATTTCGAGTTATATTTTTAAATTATTTATAATAATTCGCGAGACACCCTTTTATGATTAATTTCATTTCTATTTTTATTAATCGAATATTTACGAATGTCGTCGTCATCATCATCATCATCATCATCATCATCATTTTGTTCCTAACCTTTGTGTGATGAAACGCGTTTAAAAGAAAAGAATGACAGTTTTCTTTCTTTGGGCAAACCGAAATATATATATTTCTAAGACACTTGTCTGAATTTCATTCTACGCGATATAAACACAAGGACATCTTTATTAACGACACGCAGTAGTGTGTTCCAAAAGAATACGTCAGCGTCGTTTCACTATAGCCGACTTCCTTTATTCGGTTTCCCCTTTAACCCTCCTTTCAATTCACATTCGCTCGTTGGCATTGCGCGCGCGCAAATTCAATTTATTTCTCTTTTTTTATTTTTTTTTATTTCTCTTTTTTTCTTTCTTTCCCTTTTTCTTTTTTTTTCTTCTACTTCTTCTTCTTCTTCTTCTTCTTTTTTTGTTGCTCACTGGTCCTTCTTCCTTCACGAAACTTCGACAAAATTATCCGTTAATGCTAAACTGTTTTTATTTTCTTTTTCTTTTTTCATCGGATACCTGAATTGTATATTTATCTTTCTTTTTTTTTAATAAATTTGTCTAAAAGAAATGTTTTCAATACCTCGTTCGAACCATGGATTTCCATATTTATTTTTCCTTTTTTCTATTTTTTTTGTTTTTGTTTTTCATTTTGAAAGAAACACTCGAAAAACTCGGCAACCCCTTTTCGTTTCGCTATCAATCGATACTACCACGTGAAAAGTCTATTAGCATGTAAATCTGAAGTGTCCCCTAGAGAATTCACGTTGGGGTAACGTGTTAATAATTAGTTACTTATATATATATATAATAATAAACCGCAATTTCTATTTGCAAACTTTCGAAGGAAGAATCTTTAATAAAGATTCATGTTTAATTATATGAGATGAGATCTGTCTGTAATATAAAATAGAAAAATTTATAAAAAAAATTGTAACTCTGCCTACAAAAAAAAATATAGCTGACCGATATACTAACTATTGTGAGAAAAATAAACCTTTATCTCATTTATCGAAATATGAACAATTTCACGCTGAGATATTTTACGATTAATCTTACAATTAGAATTATAAAGAAAGGAAAAAATCGATCGTCATTTTAAAGTAAAACGCGTTTATCAAAAGTGTTAACATTAATTAGGAATAAAAAATATTAGATGACGATAAGAATCTTGATGCCTTTCTTCGGTAGATATAAAATAAGGAAAAAGAAAATAAAATAATAATCGAGAGAGAGAGAAAAAGATGGTCCCTTTAATTGGAAGTTGTTTGCCATTGAATCTTAACGGTGTTTTCATCTACGAAGGGGAAACCAATCTGTACAAATTCACCGTCCAGTTTCTGTATTTTCCGTGAGGAAGGAAGCCGTACGATTTGCCCTCGCGAAGATAGCAGGACGCGTGCCGTTTAAATCCACTACCCTACTACTACCCCTCGTGGGCAACGCGCTTCAATTACTTTCTCAGGGTGGTGTACATTTGATTCGAATTAAACGAATACTAGTTAATGCGACTTTTTGTACGGTCACGGTTAAAAATGGAGGGGGTGAGATTGGTCTCGGGGGTAGATATTGATGCAAATGATAGGAACGTAATAATTGATTGATTGGCGCAAATTTTGTATAAATTAAGGTTTAATATTTATTCGATTTATTATAAAAATAATTTGTCAAAATTATTTCGTTTTATTTTATTTATAATACATTTTTAATGCATTATATTATTTAATTTGGATAATAATTTAGTCGACCGTATTTTAAGATTTAATTTTTTGTTTCATATTTGTATTTATAAAAAAATTATATAAAAATTGTAGTATCTTTTCTTGAGACATTTGTATAGAAAATTAGCTAGAAAATATTCTTGGAATAATAATAGTTAATTGAACCAAGATAAATGAACGATATTACAAATGTTTGCAAATTATATTTTTTTTTTATTTAATTTGATCAATTTGTAGAAATAGTATTATGTTAATTAGGAATAAATGCGTGTAATTGGACGAATATCTTGGTAAAAATATGGTATTCCGTAAGAATAAAAAAAACAAAAAGAAAAAGAAAAAGAAAAAGAAAAAGAGAAAGAGATTAAGTCCTCAGAAAGAAAATGTTCGGTCATAATTTTCTTTGTCACTGTGGACCTCTTTCTTGTACACTCCACAATCACCCGGAGTGCGATTACCATCGGATATCTTTTTTCTTCTTTCACCTTCTTTCACCATTCGTTCTCCGTTCCATTCTCATTTTGGCATTGTGAGACGTGTGCCGTTAAGAATGAGAAAAGGATAACAAACGAAAAAAAGTGGATATGCAAATTCCCAACATATTTAATCTGATATCTATTTTGAAGAAATTTATTTTCTATCCCGTATCAATCTAAGACAAAATCCAAATCGAATTGAAAATAAATTTAACCGATTTTTGTTATTACTTGTGTAAAAGCAACAAAAAATTATCTAATGCGAGCAAAAAATTAAAATAAATTTCGACCGAATAAAAAAAATCGAAAAAAAGATCAAATTATTTTAAAACTAAAAAATATAATAAATCTGTAATAATAAATACAGTTCGATTTATCGTGAACAAAACTTAAAAAATAAACTTCGTATCAAATAACATGTGTATTATGGGAATCATAAAACACTTGTTAAATACGTCAAATTAATGGTTTTAAAATATTAACTATTAATTTATTTGACAAAAATAATATAACTAAATTGTATTATTCATTAATAAGTTTCAATAATTGTAATTAAATAATGATACCCAAAGGATATACAAAAAATTCGTTTAACCAATCCGTGATTCTCACGATTACTTGATCGAAGAACTCAATGAAAAGTACTATCACGAATATCTCTATCGTTCTTTGAAACTTTATCTCGCGGCACGTTTTAACGAAGAAAGAAACGGGGTGGAAACGAGGAAGGAAGGAAGGAAGAATTCATCGAGGAGTGAGGCAGGGTAAGAAAGAAAAGTAGAAGTACAAGGGGAAGAGTAAAAGGGGAAGAGGGAAGAAGGATAGAAGAAAGAAAGAAAGAAAGAAAGAAGAGGAAGAAGAGTAGAACTGGGGGAGGAGGAGGGAGAGGGGTTAAGGGAGGGTGGTGAAGGTGAAGAGAAAAGACTCTGACAACGGCAGATTCTTTCGCGGCCCTCGGTGGTTTCCGTTAGCCTTGCTTTCGCAATATCGCGTTTTAAAAGGTACGAACACTTTCTCAGGGCTCTTCTCAAGAGCGTAGGAGGAGATCGCGTGGTACTTCTCCCCCCTCCTCCTCCTCCTCCTTTTGCTTCTTCTTCTTCTTCTTCTTCTTCCTCGTATCTCCTTTCTTTTCCCTTTGCTTATTCTCCGACTGTTGATGGTGGTAGTGGTGGTAGTGGGGTGGTAGATGATAGGGTGAGTTGAGGAAAGGAAAGGAAAGGAAAGGAAAGGAAAAGGAAAAGGAAAGGAAGAGTAGACTACGCGCGATATATATCGCATTTCAATTTATATAAGGGCACGCAGACGCTTAAAGCTTGCGAACGAAGTACACACATATACACGTACATGTATATGTATATATATATATATATACATTACTTATAAAGATGTATACACGTTTCTACACTAGGACGAGACGGCGCGTAAGATGTCTTTCACTCGATCTCCGAAACAGAATGCTTACAGTAAAGTACGAGCCGAACCAAGACTTCAGTCGAGAAGTTCAGCAGTAATTGAATTTCTCGGGCCAGTGCCTTCGACCGCGGGGGATGTCGGGGCTTGGTTGATTCGTTGCTTGGCTGGCTGGTTAGCTGGTTGGCTGCTTGCCTCTCTCTCTCTCTCTCTTTCTCTTTCTCTCTTGATCTCTGACCTACGAAGAAGAGAAATCGAGAGAGTTAGAGAGAGAGAGAAAGAGAAACGAGCTTTTCGAAGTACTTGTATTGTGTGTACTCTCCTGTAGGTATCTATAGGAGAGAAACGCGGTGATTCTCCATTCTACTAGGACCGCTACGGAAATCGAGCTCTTACGGTTTTGCACAAGGGGGTACTGCCGTTTCTGGAGACACTTCTAGATGTCCATAATAAGTTTAACTGGCGAAAACACGATCGTATGTATGTAATAACAAGTTTGGGTATTCCTTGGTTCCCTGAACTTCCTGACTTCTTAACTCTTTGCTAACTGATCGTTACCTTTTCAAAACCTAATTCTTATTGTTTATTCCTATTTTTCGTACTTGATCAAACTACATTATCTATCGAAATGTTTACAGCAAGTTTAACTGACGAAGATACGAATTTATGTATCTAATTTATTCTAGTTATCCTTCGGCGCTTTTAGATTTCTCAATTTTAAGCAAACTGATAATTTCTTCTTTGATCTTTTTCATATTTTCTATTTCCTATTCTTTATATTTGATTCGATTATTGTTTCCAATAGGGAGATGTATAGTTACGTTAGTGTGGTATGCACATTCATCTCGAATAGGTCAAAAAGAGTTGACACTTTTAGAAAAAAATGAAGGAAAAGGAGGAGGAGGAAAAAACGTGAAGAAGTGATATTTTGAGAGAGCCAACGTAAGAGTGTCTGGTTACATTTGAAGCATTCTTTTAACATTCGCCGTTAAGTGAAAGTAAATATTTGAGTCGGTGGAAGAGGACAGTGACTAGCGTGCCACCATTCGGTATCGAACGCACAAAGTAAGTAGGTAAAAACGTATGTTTAAACTGGTTAATTCGTATATATTTTTAATCTTCCGCGAGATCATACTCGGATCTCTCTCTATAATTCTTCTTATTTGTATTCTGCTTTTTTTTTTCATTTTTGAAACCATTTGTGTTATTACTTCTTTCTTTACTTTTCTTAGTCATAACGAGAGTACAATGCTAAACAATATATAGTATCTTGTCCATCGGTATTAATTAATATCGTTGTTAAATTCACGAAAATCTTTAAGTTTTGTTCTTATTATTTGCGTTAAAATAAGTATAGAATATTTCTGGATTGTATTTATTTAATATGAACGTGATCTCTCGAAATATTTAAATATTAAACCTATCGAAAACTTTACGTATAATTATTCTTATCGTGAGCAGAAAGAAAAACATATATCTTAATATAGAATAAAATTCGAATCCAATCGGAATAGTGACAAGAATATATATTTTCTTTTATTAACAAACGAAAATGTATTATTTTATACATTTTAACTACACATTTCTTACAAACTTAAAGACTACGTTTGGCCCCGACGTAATAAGTCTTGTATGAAATAAATATTAAGATGAATTAAAAATTCGTGCTTTTTTCTATTACAAATTGTGTTATAAACTGCATAATGTATTGTTATTTTTTTAAAATTTACTTTAGAAAAATATTAATAAAAAAAAACAAAAAAGAAGTACGTACGAACTTTTGATTCACCCTAATAATCTAAACAATCTCGTAAGGGAATAAAAATTTGGGAACAAAAAAGAAGTTCTTCAAAAAAAAAAGAAAAAAACTCTCCATTCATTCCCTATTATAGAATCCATTGTAAGGTATAAACATATCGACTTTTTTCGCGTTCCTTGGATGGCTTAACCGTTAAGGTGCATCGATTTTCACGCATGAAATGTACAAGAAGTGAGAAAGAGAGAGAGAGAATCGTTACGTCGGAAAGAGAGAACACGGGAGAACTTGGATTTCCAAGTGAGTTCTTCGAAGTAGGGAGAGAAGATATGTCGTGAATGTGTGTTTCTCTCTCTCTCTCTCTCTTTCTTTTTCACTCTCATTCACTTATTCTTTGGTTGTTCTCTTTTGCACGGTACGCGCACACGCAGAGGGTTACCTTCGAGTATACACGTGCGGGGTTACGCTGTTTATTCCGAAGGATCTATCTCTCCTTCTCCATTTTCGTAGACCATTATCTCGTATGGTTGAGTGGGAACACCAAAAGGAGGTGGGTGGATGGAGAGATGCTCCTTCCAGTGTCCAAGAAACTCCATTCCACCGATACTTTGGTGGTCCTCGTTCTCTTTCTCTCTTTCTCTCTCTCTTCCTCTCTCTCTCTTTCTGTTTCCCCCTTTCTCTCTTTATGTATTCTCAACTATGCTGGTAGCGAAAGGAGGATACCTTTGGACTTTAAACTTATTTTCTTTTTCTTTTTCTTTCTTTTTTATCGATCGTGATCTTATTTACCCTATCTTACTATAGACTTAAATTTATCTTAGTTACTTTGATCTCCTCATCTCTTTGAAATAACTGATGTCTCTTTAAAATAGATCAATAAATTGTATGAGAATTTAAATTATAAATCGTTTTGTATTTATGTGTATCAATTATATTGAATGTTAAATTTAAAATATATACATTTATAACTAGTATTATTGCGTCATTATATAGGATTAATAATTTTTTAATAAATAATATTACAAAATAGTATTAAATATATATGTTTGAATAATATCTTTTCGTTTTTGTATGTATGTATGTATGTATGTATGTATGTTTCTAATAATGATATTTGTCGATAAATAATACATTATTTTAAAGAATATTTTAAAAGATCATCGTTCTTGATGTACTCTATGAAATATGCTATATTGCATCGTAGATCAAATAACTATTATCTCTTTGGTTATTTTCTACGTTCAATAGTTTAATGAAGCAAATACGATTGCTACTTGACTGCTGGAATGATAGATAAACACGTGCACCTTGCGCGTACGTATACATATACGTATACATACATATATTTATATTTTAAAAACGTGCCTTGCCGATGGCGTTATTTGCAAAGATTCAGGATTATCGATATGTCCTCGTTGTAGTTGTAGCCGAAGAAAATATAAAGAGATTTGACGTGTACAATTGAGTTAGAATCTTTTACCTGTTTGCATAGGTGTACCTACTCGGTACGAACGTTTACACGTGCACCGCCACGGGAAGAGCACGTTTCCTTGTGTGTTTGAACTAAACTTCTGTTAACGTCTCCTTCCTTTCTTTCTTTCTTTCTTTCTTTCGGCGAGACTCTTCGCTAACTTAGTCGTACTTCGACTTTTGTATGCATAAAGACGTGCTCTGCAAGCGCGTTTTAAAGTAATACAATATTACCAACCGCACGTCTGTGTCTACATTATTTTTTTTCAATCTATACGAGTTATACTTTTTTTTAACTATTTTCAACAAATTGTCCATTATTCAAAGATAATTTTTTTTCTCTTTTTTTCACGTAAAAGACAGATTTACGGATATTATTCATTGCACATTGACGTATTATTAGCCCATTGTCATTCGTATTAAAGTTCAATAAAAATTAATGAACAAAAAAAAAATAATATTAATTAAATAATATTTATAAAATTTGTCAAGTCTACAGGTTCATTAATTCTACTTTTTAAATATCAAATATTACAAAACGAATAAGGATAAATTGCATCTCTTTCTTTTCCATTATTAAATGAATAATTTTTAAATTTCGTTCTTCAGAAAACAAAGAATACCAGATCTGAAGATAGAAATTGAAGAAAAATTTTTGTTTTCCGTCGAATAAACTTCCCTCCTCATCATTTTATACGTATATTTTTAATATCATCGTCAATTACAATTGAAATGTAAAATACGTGTGGTACATACAATATATATATATAAATATAAGTAAAAATAGTATACGCACACGCGTGTGTACGTACCAATATAATCGTAAGGTACGATTCGTAAAAAACGGATCGTTTCTATTCAACAACGACGGATCATATAATAAAATCTTTTTCTTTGCCCTTTGCACGTTTTCGAACGCGTATTACTACTACTACTACTACTACTACTACTACTACTACTACTACCACTACTACTCTCAGACGCGTGGCTTCTCTTTTGAAAAAAAGCCTCCTCCTTCTCAAGTACTACGAGAGAGAACATATTTTTATAGTCCTACGCTTTGGTTCTTATTCATGGTGTGTATTGTTAACGAAAACCAGAGCGCACTCTTGTTCTTTGTTTCGTCTTTTTGAATACGAGTAAGTGCGAGAGTAGGTAGGTGCGCGCTCGCGCGCGCACACGCTAAGATCGTCTCTTCCTGAAGAATGAAATAAAAAGAAAAAAAAAATATATATATATATATAAATAAAGAATGAAAGAAACGAAGATACACTTCTCTTGAATAAATATTCCAATAGAAAATTCCGCTTGAAATTTTTTTCTGATTTTTCTCTCTCACTCTCTCTCTCTTTCTCTCTCTCTCTCTCTTCCTCTTACTCTTTCTTTCTTTCTTCTTTTCATTATTTTATTCGTTTATTCTATTGTTACGCTCGTTTTTTACCCGGTTATTATTATAGTATGTAAAAAAAAAAGGATCGTGTTATTTGTACGTATGAGTAAAAGAAGCAAGGATTGCATTTAAAACAATAAACAATAAACTAGATAATTCAACTTTTTTTTTTAGTTTATGAGCAAAAAACATATTATTGTATAATAAGAAACTTACGTTATACCTTGATCGAACTAATCATAATCAATTGTGTAGATTACTCAAGCAAAGTTACGATATAAATTATTTATATCATATCGATGATCAACAATTATCTTTAATTACAATTAACGAACAATTATAAAAGTCAAATTTGAAATTCATACTATTCTTTTTTGTTTGTTTCCCTCAGTCCCACCCCTCTTCCACCCTCCCCCCGAGAGATACGCGTGTACTTACATACTAACATATCTAATACGTATTTCGGTTCGAATGCAAATAAATAAATATATATATATATAGAGGTACGAATTCGATTCGCGATTTATTCGAACAATAGTGACGGCTGAAAACAAGGGTTAGAGAGAGGGGTTAATAGTTAAGAGGAGTAGTAGAAAGGGGGCAGGGGAAGAGGGGAAGAGACGGATGGTTAAAGCGCGCGCACGCGTCCCTATAATAAATTATTATTCTATTTCGAATATTGAATATTATTTCCCGGTGATATTCGAGTGCGGTGTTATTATCATCGAAATGTTGGTTCTCGTATATATACATACACGCGAAATAAATATATATACACACACACACACGCGTCTGTATATATATACGCATATGCTCTTGTGTATATATATATATATATATATAGAGGTAGTAGTTAAACGCGTTAACGCCGGAGACGTAGGAGGTGGCGATCATGGACGTCCATGCTTCGGCGATCGTTCACATTATTATCGACTGAGTACTGTGGGTGCTAGTCGCGAGCGCCTGTGTCAATGTGATAGGAGAGAGAAAACAGCACTCGATACGGAATTCTGTGATTGTCAGATCTCGAAAGCATAATAGGTCGCAAGGAGGGTGGGAGAGAGAGTTGGTTGGTGGCTGCGATCGAAGTATGCATAGGGGGGTTAGCACGTCTATTCAAGTTCTTCTATATCTGGAACACTCCTTTTCTATGTGAAGGCAGTCCAGGATGATGAGCCAATGTACGCTCGAGTACTACAAATTGATGGACCAGAAGTACCGTTTTCTACCGGTACATCACGCCGCGTATCCACCCCCCTGAACTCCCCTCAACCCCCTCAACCTCCAACCCGCTGAACTTGAAGAGTAAGGTCTGACTATGTTCTTACCAGTCAGATCCTCTCTTCTTCTTTCTTTCTTTTTTTTTCTACTTTATTCAATTCTAAATCGACGCCGGAGTTTTTTTATCTCAAGTTCTCTTCTCCACGAGCATTGTAAAATAAATGTATCGACGTTTTTATTATTTTTCTTTTTTTATTTACGTGTTTCTTTTTCCAAAGATTTTAAAGTATATAGAATTCTCGTTTTTTCTCTCGATCGGTACGTTTACGATCTAATATTGAATAGACTGTGTACGAAGTTTGTCGATTCTTAGAATTTTTCAAAGAATTCGAAAAATGTATAAATATATATATATATGTATGTATGTATGTATATATAACTCCAAGAAAGCCATATAAAATCCATGAAGAAGAAATCCAAAGCTATCGAAATAAGGATGCTGCTGCTCCTCTTACCACGGGGGGTGCTTCTCATCCTCGCATTTTTTCTTTTCGTTAGAAGAAGTGGCTAGTTGTTACATTTGATACGTATCATATAACGAGAAGTAATCGAAAGAGATTAAGTATAATGTACGGTATCATTAAAATACGAAATTTCATATTTCAAGCATCTTTGAAATTATTTCTAAAAACTCGAGATTATTACTTAAAAAAATAAAACTATATATTGTATTGCCAATCTAAATACAATCTCAACGGTGAAAACTTAACAAAATGATATGATAAAATGATACCGAATTAATTTGAAAACTTAATTACATTATTTCAAGAATAATAGAATTGTCAAAAACGTTAAAATCGTTCGAAAAATCCTTCTCATTAACTTTCGGGACAACCCAATACGCGTGCACGCACGCACACGTATAACGAATACACGTATATATACACTTACTTACTTACAGATCTCGACTTTCCTCCATCGAGGAGAAGTTAGAGGTTTCGTAAAACTCGCGACGAAGTCACTCCAAGCTTGGGGAAGCGAAAACGCGCGAATGCATAGGTAAATACATGTTCGTCTCTCTCTTTTTCTTTTTCTTCAACATATATATAAGTAAATACATATATACATGTATATATATATATATATATATATATATATATATATATACATAAAATCGACAAAATAGAAGGAAAAGCGGAAGGGCGACTTCTTCTGCCCTTCCTGCCCGTTCCCGCAATCCCTCCTGGTGCTCAGGGCAAACGTTTACGACGCATAAACGCCGAAACAAAAGACGGCTGGGTGCGAAACAATTAAAAACGTTACGCCCGATCGCTCTCTTCCCTCCCTTCCTCCCCGCCACGCTTCACTCTCCTTCTCTTTGCGGTTCTGTGTCTCATTCCCACCCCCTTAAAGCAGCAACCCTAGCCAGCTCGTGGACTACCTACCTACCTACCTACCTACCCCCCGCTCGTTTTCACCCTTTTTGGCCGCACAATAACGAAAACACAGCAATGTCTGCGCGCTCTCCTGCACCCCCTCTTCTTCCTGCTGCTACTCCCCCTACTCTTTTTTACTCTCCCCCACTCCTACTAACCCTCCCCCCACTCTTGGTCGTAAACTCCCACCACTGCCGATCCGCGCGCACTGTCGCCCAACAAACAAAAGGGAATCGCGTCGATTTAATGACTGATCGGGCTGTTGCTCGCTGTTGCTGTCGTTGCTGGCTTCAAGGATCTCAACGTTTTTTTCTCTCATTCATTCTCTCTCTCTCTCTCGGTTTCTCTCTCGGTTTCTCTCTCGTTCTGTTTCTATCATTCTCTTTCTCTTTCTGTCGTTCTTTCTTTCTTTCTTTTTTTCACTTCTCTTCTTCTTCTTCTTCTTCTTCTTCTTCTTCTAGGATTTTTCCATCTTTCTCTACCTTTCTTTCTTCCTATTTTCCCTTGGAATAAGGAATTTCTGTTTTCCGGCACTGATTTCTTTCTCACCCTTTTTTCCTTCTTCTTTTCCCGCGAAGCCTTGACTTTTTTCCGAAGTCAGCAAGAAGAGGTGAGGAGGAGGAGGAGGAGGAGGAGGAGGATATCGGCCAGCAGCTGCTATTGTACAGGCTTATCGATACGTGATAATGAGAAGCTTTTGTTGTACCAACACACGTGAATAGAACCGTCATCATCAAGACTTTTTTATTCGTCTAAAAAGCCTTCGGATTTTCTATTTTTGAGCTCAAGCAACTACCGCCCGATTGCTTGGGTCGATTTCTGCTCTGTCGCTTGCAAATACAGAGACGTAGAGAAAAGTTGCACTGTCCCCCGTAAAAACGACGTTTTTTCTAATCGACGAGAGAAAAAAAAACACAGAAATAGTGTGCGAGCATGTGGATGTGTGGTGGGTGTATGTGTATATGTATCTCTGTGTGTGTGTATGTGTGTGTGTGTGTGTGCGCGCGATAGAGAGAGAGAGAGAGAGAGAACGATCATTATGTATGCTCGATACGAACAAGCTTTTTTGCGAAACGAGGTATAATTAATGCACGGAGAAATGGAGTTTAGTAATTTGCGTGAGATTCGAGGAGTCGTCGTTTCGTTTCGTTTCTAAAGCTACACGAATTTTTACGTACTCGAGATAGCCCGCTCGTGAAAAAAGGAGAAACTCGAGTTGTCGACGTACACATTTATACGTTTATAAACTCATGCTAACAAAAATCTACCCACGTTTAGAGAACTTTTATTCGAATCATACTGACCTTTAGGGGTAGCATATATTTAATCATTTTATTTAATTATAACAATATATATATGTATGTATTTATGCGTGTAATACAAAATTGTAATAATAAGATTATTCCTATTGAAAAACTTACGATTAAAATGATTTAATTATTTTCTTTTTTTTAACATGTTTATGTTACTTATAATCGGCGGTTTGAGATTCATCCATGACCGGTGTTATTATATCTTTTTATATATTATTTTTTAATATTGTGCGGTGTTCTAGGCAAAACGTGTCGAACTTGTAAGACGGTCAATGTAATCAAATAGAATTAAATCTTTACCTTTCTTTTTTATTTAGAATCTATTCATACATCTATCTTTCCTTTACATTTACAAATATTGTCATTGTCAGTACGATTCTTTAATCTATACGCGATCATTGAAATGAATATCGTTTTATACGTCAAGAAAGAAAAAAATCACATGGGGACAAATGAGGTAAAATAATACGTTTTTTTTTCCATTTTGGATCGTTTTAGTCGGTGGTTAAACGCAATGTCGTTTATCAAAAAAAGAAGAAAAAAAAGAATAAGAAGTAAAAGAAAAGTAGAAGAAGTTTCCTTTACTATAGGGGTTTTTGGATCCTACTCCAATTACGGTACCTCGACACAGCTGCCGATAATTACCGGTTTAGTCCGTAACCTCAGAATTCCTCTCCTAGTGTAGTACCTTGGAATTATATGGATATTGTCTCTAATGATGCGGAAAACTTCGCTGGTTCTCGACTGGGTATCGCTTTCGTAACGCCCACACTTCAACCTCGATCATTCTTCTCTATGACGAGATATTTTGGACGTTTATATTATCGGATCAGGTTACGTCGAGTGCATTTTCAGTGCACCCCCTCGCTGCAATCGAACACATCGTTTACAATAGACGTGATACACTTTTGTCAATCCAATTTGCTATGACGTACAAATGTACGATATACTCGATCAGAATCCTACAACTATGAGAATGTATCAAGTGTTGCCGAATGATTGATAGCAAATATGAATGTACAATAGATTATCTTGTATAAAACGATTATTATATTAAACATTGTTAATGAATTTTTGTTATTAGAAATTTTTCTTTTCTTCGTTATAAGTCACTATTATTTTCACGAGAATTTATGTATTGGATAAAAATGTTGAAAATATTCTTTCTTTTTTTCTACAAACTATTATTAATAATATACTAGGTCAGAAATAATTAAAAAAAAAAAACAATTATAAAAGAAAACAAGAATGTAATGCACAATTAATGCAAATTTTAATTTAAGAAAAGAAAAAAAAATGAAGAAAGAAATATCTTTGACTCTTCATGGGAATTTGCAATGTAAAAGCTCGCGATATATTATTATTAAAAATTTTTTTTATTTCGAGATAATTATATAATACATTTTAAGGAATGAAATTAAATTGAAAAATATTAGATAATATCGAGTAAACTGATTCTTGTAATTATGCAATAATTTTTTTTTGCTACATTATCGCATTCGAAAAAGAAAAAAAAATGTGTGAATCGATAATTGATTATAATTTGAAAATTTTCGATACTTTTTTTCCCACAATACGATACTCCGATATCACGGACCGGAAATCTTCCGACGGATCTTTTTTTTAATATGAAATAGTTTGACGAAAAGTTCCGTCAAGGTGTCGATCGAAATAGTATTAAATCTCCAACTTGAATAACTTGGTTTTACACGCGGTTTAATCCGAAAGAAGAAAGACCCTTCTGTGTATTTTTTTTTATCCTGTATCCGTGAAAGAGCTTTTCAAAAACACGCAGGTACCTGAACAAGATGATGATTTAAGGTTCGTGCGAAGATGAATCTATTTTTCCCCGAATCGTTTCGAGTTACTGAAATATTATCGGATTACCTGGCAACTTTTTTTATTTCATTCTATTTAGTTTTGTATTCATTCTTGTTCATTGCTCTTTTAAACTAAACACAATTATTCAATTAAAGTATTCGTTAAATTATTTATACGATACTTAAAACTTACAAAATATATTTATATTAGATTTGGAGAAAAGTTAGGGAATAGATTTATAGTTTTAATTTATATTATAATTTCTCTTTTTTTTTCTTGTAGAAAATCGGCCCGAATTTTTTTTCGGATTGTGTGCACGAAATATTTATAAATATTTAATAAATATATTAATCGAATATATAGATAAATATAAAACTCAATACATGAAAAAAAAAATAATTTGTTCCTATTTTATATAGTATTATACGTAATCGAATAAAATATTTTCTATGGGAAGTCGATAAACTGGGGGGGTTAAAATGGTTCGAATTTTTCGCTACCAGTGATACTTTGGAACCCTTACGGATAATAAGTCCGAGATAATTCACTATCCCCGCATTTCCTATAGCCCTTAAGCGCACACAACCCTTGGTCGTCCTCTGTATCAATACGTCAAGCCCGCGTGATCGTGAAGTCATATGATTCCTGTGAAGTGACACGGCTACTGTCACCTATTGTCCCTTTTCAATCCGAAGGGTTGGTTTTCAATACAAATATATACACATATATACATATATATTTAACCTTATCAAATTAAGCTAATTTATTATATACTAATACGATTTAAATTAAATTCCAAAATTATTTTTACAAAACACATTAAAATTATATTAATATTTATTAATAATAATAATATCAAATAAATCTTTCATCTTCTTCTTATAGTTTTCTATGTCATATTCTTTTTTATGCGGAATACAAAGCGCGAGAAAGTCGTAAGTAAGATACCCACGAAGAAGGGAAAAGAGATTGATAACGCGAACCGAATCGATCTGAGACCCTTTCTTATGATAATCCTTCTGCAAAATTTTATGTCAGTGGGTGGAGACCCCGGAGTCGGTGACGGGAGGAGGAAGTTGAACAAAAATTGCCGACGATTTTCTGCAGCTGTCGCCGTTAAGGTGTTCGGTTCGTTGTCAATTCTCGAATATAAGATTCGAGAAGAAGAAGAAGAAGAAGAAAAAAACGAAAGAATTTTTACGTATAATTTCTTACTTGTATTTTTTTCCCAATGTCAAAATATCGTTTTTTCTTTTATCACTTTTGAAAAAGATACGAAATCTTTTGATTTCTAAATCTTATTTTATAGAAATCATTACGTACAAACTTCAAATTCCAATTTTCTGGCATAGAAAAAAATTATTAATTTTTTCTTCATACTTCCAATGACGTTTTCGAAATTGTATGAGTACTTCAATTCTAATATAAATTTCCATTTGTCCTTTCTTAAAATAAAAATTATAACTTTGTTGAATGATATCCAACGAGACACATTTATTAATTACAAATTAATTTCCAATGAACGTTCGTGAAACTAAACGTGTATGTGTAAAATTGAAATATAAATTTTCCCGTACGTAGTTGTACCAAACGGAAGTAATAAATCCGGAAGGCAGTTAACGAAAGAGTATTTATTAATTTCAAATTACTCCCTCTAGTAAAAGAGGGGTTCCAAAAGGGCGGGTAAGGGTGGGCGTAAAAAAAAGAAAAGAAAAGAAAAAAGAGAGAGAAGAAGAAAAAAGAAAAAGAATGGATGAATGAATGAAAGAAAGAAAGAAATAAAGAAAGAAAGAAAGAAAGAATGAAAGAATGAAAGAAAGAAACGAGAGGGAGGGAAGTAGAAAAAGAGATAGAGTATACGTAAAGAAAGAAGATTAAGAGAGAAAGAGAAAGAGAAAGAGAGAAACAGATATATATATATATCTATAAAGTGAGAGAGAGAGAGAGTCGAATATCATTGTGGAGTGTGGTTATGCGTGCTTGCTTAGTCTTATTGTAAGCTTGGCTTAGGCTAATTTATAGAGATGTTTCGTGTCCTCCACAGTTACCCCGCAGGCTGTGTCCTATTACTCCTATCCTCTATTATGCAGTTCCATCGTAGGCTGGAGAGCACCCGATATCTATATGCCATTCTAAATTATTCGGCATTGTACTCGCATGATTCCATTGTCCGCGTCTGTCTCCACCACCGTACGGTGATGCGCAATGCCGCAAGTTAGGGCGTAGACCCACAACGACACGCAAGCTCCGACGGAACCTCGAGTACTTCAATGTATGTATGTATATGTATATATAGATATATAGATAGATATATATGTGCTTGTTTCTACATACAACCATATAGTATAACACACCTGAGTGTGTTGATCGTAGTCCTTTCCAACTATAATATCTCTAGGTTGTCCTTCTCTTGTCTATGTTTGTTTCGAGTATACCGCTGTCATCGATCAAGAATTAGAGAGAATGAGCTACACGAACACCGATCTATGTATTTCTATTTCCTTTTAATCTCCAAAATCATTCGTGTTTTTTTTTAATATGTATTTATTCGTTGTTAATTTAAACACGAGATTATAATAGTTAACTGCATTGTCTTATCAAAATGGGATTCTATAATGTCTTTTTGACCTCTTTCGTTTCGAATTATCGATAGATGTGAAATTAAAAATTTAAGGAATTCTTTTTATACAAGTAAAAATTCCTATGTACATTACAATATATTTCCTTTTTTTTCTTTTTTCTTTTTATTCCTTTCGCTTACCATACAAAGTGTGATTGAAAAGTTCCAAGTTGAAGTTTCTTACCAAGATCTTATATAGTTTTTATCCTTTTGATATATAATGAACGGGGATCTTACGAAAAGTTAGATTTAACTTTAAAAGGGGTTGGTTCTATTCAAAAAACTATTTTCTTTAGAGAAATATTTTCCTTTTATATTATCCCGTACTACTAAGATATCGCAAACACTTTGTTATTTGTATTGAACTTAGAAAACCCGAAAACTCAATCACCGTGAGAATTTAATTAATTGAAACAAGTTTTAGAAGAAGTTTCGAATTATCGAAGTTTTCTACAAATTTTATCGTCCTCTTTCTAATCGTAAAAAACAACAAAAACACTCTTGGAAGATTCTAATTCTTGAGAAAATTATGCGAAAGAAATGGTACATGGCTAGAGACGGTAGTTTTGAGGACGCACTTGAATTAAGATATCCTTACAAAAGCTCTCCTTTTATTGCCATTATTTCTACTTCCACTTGTATCACCACCTACCAACCAACCCTTATTAAACACCTTCGTTGCTTTTCTTCGTTAGAAATAAATTGCAAGGTTAATAAAATTAATTAGTACCCGATCGAATTGGTTGCCAGATACAAAGAAAAATTATTCATACAGAAAGGATATATTTATAACCAAAACCAAACCAAAATCGAACGGATAAAAGACGAATAATAACGAAAAAAAGGAAAAAAAATGAAAGAAAATTAAGAAAAAGTAGAAGAATCAAATGGGAGTAAGATTGATTTATAATTTTCCATCTAGCTAGCTACTCTTCATATCTCACACGATCACCTGATCTTTCAAACCATCCTCTCCCTTTCACACCCCTTCTTCCCCCTACCCTACCTATTCCCTCTCTCTCTCTCTTTTTTCTCTGTCTCTCTTTTATCGCAGAACACGAGCGTACCTTACGCTCTTCTTCGTTGACACTCGTCATCCACCCCAGGCCGATGTCGTCATTCGCACGCATTTTCATTCCTCGCTCGTGTCAATTGCTTCGGTATCGTGCCTTTCGTTTATTTCTCTCTCTCTCTCTCTCTTTCTATCTACCTCTTTCCTCCCCCTACTATTCTGTGTATATCTATATCTATATATATTTCTCTCTTTTTCTCTCTATCTGTTTCTCCTCCCTTTTACACAAACGAAATTCGGAGTTTAGAAGTGCCTCTATTATATACGTCCACGCTCTTTGGCTTATACAACCGATCTGGAAAGTAAATTCATTTTTCTCCATCAAGTTTCACTCATTTTCCAATCTCATAAATCAATATATATATATATATTATTTTGTTATTAATATTTAAGTTTTATATTTGCAGTTAGGTTACATTATGAGGGGGGGAATAAAGCAGGAAACGAAAGATTAATGAATACGAGTTAATTATCTTATGTTAAATTTTGAATGATATTCGATGAAAATTAATAAATTGATTGTCGATAGACTAACGTTACATTACGTTATCAATTGACAATCGTAATAGAAAGATTTCCCATTGAGTGTAAAATTTGTTTAAATCGATCGATATTTTGTTATATATGTATTTTTATTTTGTTATTTTTGCTTTTTCTTCTTTCCTTTTGTCAGGAACATTTTATCTCAATGTTTTGTTTGAAAATAAAGAACGCGAAATAGAAAATGATTGAGAGAAAATAGATGAAAAAAGAGATTTTTAAGAATGGGAAGAGGGAAGAAACGATAAAAGTTAAATTTCTTTCTATATCCGCATATATGCCCTGGGGAGAGAATCAGATCAGAATAAAATTGCACGAACGAACCCTTCTTGAAATACAAGAGGAGTACCGTTTCTAAAAGTGAAAGACGAAAAACACTCGTGTTCACTACTATAATGTGCTTCCTTTTATGATACGTTGCGTTGGCCCTCACCGAAGGGCAAGCCCTGCGATGGTATAATGGCTCGCTTTTTCTTCAGGTACGGCTAGACGTTTGAGAGGGCGATGAGGAGGATGATCCTTTTATATATACATACTTTCTATATATATACACACACACACACACATATATATTTATATACGTATACATTCGTATAAAAAAAAGATGAGAGAAAAAGATTCCAAAAGAATTAAAAAAAAGAAAAAAAAGCATAGGCCAGGCATATCAGTCGCTTCGATTTCCTAATACCCAAAGCATTTAACCTTTTCGCGTGAGAAGAAAGCTTTGCTACCTCCTACCGATGATCTTTTCTCTTTCGAAAATTCTCAAGAGACTCTAACTCGGAAAAAAAAGGGAGGCGAGTCATTCAATCTTCATTCTTTTCGTCGTTTTATATTATATACATATACCTTTATATCGAACGATTTAAAAGTTCATTGATCTTATTCATTTCTATGAAATATAAAAAGAAATGTTTTAAGTTACTTGAATTACAATTTTATTTTTTCTATTTATATTTATACTCGATATATATCTATTTATTAATTGTAAAATATATAAAAATAATATCAAAAAAATAGATCGTTCATTTTAAGAGAGTACATATGATAATATGATAATAAAGGAGTTGTATATAATAATAATAATAACAAAAGAAATTTTATAAAATTAAAAATAAATACTAAGGTATATCAGAAGTTCGTGCGTTTTATTGCGTTGAAACTTTACTTTGAAATTGCACAATGGATTGTTTTTTGTAAAATTTACTTTGGAAATGTTAATAAAAAAAAAACGCACGAACTTTTGATTCAATAACAATTTCAAAAAGAAATGTTATCACAATATTAGACGAAATATTTACCACTAATTACACTCCTCGATTAATCGATTAGCATATGCTCATTATCTCTGTATTAGATGCGCACAGAATACTTGGAATCAACGTATCGTAATTCTTGTATTGAATGAGGGTTTAGGACCCTATCCACCAGCATATTATACATATACATACGTAAGTAGTGTATATACGTGAGGGAGGGTAGTAAAGGGGGTTGTGTCTCTTCTATGTTATCCACGATATACGGTAGTGTGTCGGTTTAATACGTGGACAACATTTTAATAAGAGTTCATAATGCATATAATTCTGCAGGCACGACGGGTATGCATTTGTCTGCGTTGAAATTTTATGCGTACGCGAACAGAGAATAGACGGATACACAGTACGCTGCTTCAAAATGATTCTCTTCTCTTTCTTACATATATATATATATATGTAGGCATCTGTGGGTGCTGTGTGTACATGTATCTGTGTCTCAAATACAGAAGCTACATTTACGCCTCGATATTACATTCCTTTCCTTTGACGTAGAGTAATATCATTATCTGAATGCTGGCACACGATAGGAAACGTGGAAATCATTTTCACGTAGAAGGAGAAATGGAAGAGAAATACACAGTGGATGGTGGAATTTTCTTCACTTTGGAATTTAACGGTTAATCCGACAAACTTCGGTGCCCGAGTCAATGCGAATTTATCGATGTGTCATAAATCGATTGATATCGCCCATTATTGATAGTAAATATATTCAATACTAATGTACTATTATTAATTTTGTCGGATAATATTTCCCTTCAATTTTAAATATTCAAAATTAAAAAGTCTGAATTAGAATAATAATAATAATTGATACATTATCATTTCTTTCGGAAAGTTTTGATTACGATAGTATTATTAATTAACAAATTATGTGATGACCGATTGAATGATCCCTGTAAACCAGAAATTCTATTATTCAATCGTACTATTTATGCATACACATTGAACGTAACTTAAATGATATTCATAAATGAAAAAAAAGTAACACTATTTCCTCCGGGTGGGGGGAGAGGGAGGAAACAAAAATACTCAAATAAAAGCTTGCCAATATTGATAGGGGTTGCTCTAATCGTTATCGTGACCGTGATATCAGGCATCAATTTAAGAATCGACCATTATCTGTGTATTAATAAATCGAGAGCTGAGTTGTATAGCAACCACAACAACACAACCACGTCAAGGATTATCAAGGGTTGGTTTATTAGAAATAATTGCTGTATAGACTGGCAAAGTCGAGGCGCCTCATGAACTCACCGACAATGTAAATGAGAAATCTAAAGAGAGAGAGAGAGAGAGAGAGAGAGAGAGAGAGAGAGAGAAAAGGATATAACCATTGCGAATAACGCTATAATATCGAACTTGTTCTGGCCACTTGTGCACGTGCACGGCCATCGAGTTTATATAAATGGGTAATGCCTGAAAGACTCGGCTTTCTCTGTGTTAGGTGGTGGAAACGTAACTCGGCTGACCGCTCGTTAAAAAGTTTAACCGTTCGTTTATTAGTACGAGAAGTGCGTTCCTGGGGGTGGAATGAAATGTAGCTAGAGTCTAAGCCAGCTTTTTCTCTTTTCCTCTTTTCTCTTTCCTCTTTCTCTTTCTCTCTAACTTACCCTCTAACCTCTTCTCTTCGTTACCCCAACCACGAGTACTTTTCCACGTTTTACCTACGAGTAATAGCATAATATTTCTTTACTATATTTTATATCTACTATATATGTGTGTGTGTGTGTGTTTATATAAATTGAACCTGTAATTAGTCAACTTTTTTATATTTATTTTAAACAAGTATTTGTACATATTTTATATATATATGATATAATCAAATAATTTGATTAATTTTAAATAAAAGTTTTAATGTTTATTAATTACAAAAATGATTATAAGTGAGAAACAGTTGACATTGTGTCTCGATAGCAATATGTTTATATTATTTAAAATGATCATTGAAATATTTCATTCGATTAATCATAATTTATAATAATTAACTTTTTGCATTTCTTATCATAAATATAATGATAAAGGAAGGTTTTGAATGGTAGAGAGTAGCGAAGCTGCTAAACATTTGGTCTTTTGTCTCCGTTCGAATGGACAAAAGGGTGGAACTAAGCGTGGGGTTAATTTATAGCCAGGGATAGATATGAATGGTATATAGGGTGATCAACTTTTTTTTTTAAAACGTGAATACTAACTTTACTATTTCTATACACTTTTTCTTTTTCTTTTTTTTCTATAATATCATAAATGAATATTAATATACTTATAATACTGTCACGATTTATTATTAACAATAGCAAACTATACTCGTGTATAGTTCAATTTAAGATAATTATTTAAAGTAAAAGTTGAATTATCTCGATTCAACTTTATTTCATTCTTTTTCCACTAATCATTATACTAATCGTAAGATATTAGTAGCCGAGAATAAGCATTATACGATTATCGTATTGAGCAGTCGCTCGATGAGTTTCCTACGAGTGCCGTTGCGTCTAACTTTCAAGTGCTGTTATAGAAACGGAATGTGGTATAGCTTCTTAACTAAAGTGTCCTCCCCTTGCTTAGGATGTACCTTCGAGTGGGTAATGCTTAGAATAACGGGCTCTTTGAAAGCACACCGAGAAAGATAAGGACAGAGAAACGAAAGGGATCGAAACCGCGTTTCGAGAGAGAAAGTTACTGTTTAGATGAGATACTTTATCACAAATAATATCTTTCATACCTTTTTATCCAAATTCTAACGAAGGCATAAGTATGTGTCTGATAATTATAATATAGTTGACTAATTATTAATCCGAAAAATTTTAACACAAATTTATTTTACGATTCATTTGACAATACAAATTACTTATATTTATTTTTATCGAATAAATGATAAAAGATTATTTTTAAATTTAAATCCTAACTTATTGTTAATCGTAATTCACTTATGTGTGACAATTTTTTTGTTATTTAATATATTATGATATTATATTACGATCATTTTTATTGTCATTTGTATTAGAACGAAGAAATTAATTAATTAATTATTAAAAGAAAATCGTATGTGAATAATGAATGTTCTTTTTTTTAGGTTCAAAGAGAACGAGACTTTCCGATCATGCTAAAGGAACGATATTAGCTGGGGATGATACGGGAAACGAAGACGATCGTGAATCAGATTCAGGTGGCGAGCTACGTGCCAATCATCCACTCGGTAAGTGGTTTCATCTTATTTAAGATTTGTTTTATTTTTATTATTATTACCGATAAATAAAGATATCGTAAAAGTACAATTTCATCAATATTTTATTTCATCGATTTAAAACCTTATTTGTTTTCACCAATTATATATTCATTTTAAAGAAGTATGTATTATTTGTACACAACGTTTAATACATTTTGTACGATTGCTTTAATAACTTCGCTCGTGATTATTATTTTTTTAATTAAAGTAATAAAATATTTAGCAAACTGGGTCATACAAGAGGAATGCAATTAAATGAGTTTCCTGCGATATATTTAATCTTTTTACAGTTTAAATGACGTTAGTAAGTTAGAAGAACGCAATAAATTCAAAACACAAAGTTTAATAACGTAATACAATATATATTATACATGAGGACTTATCGGTACTGTAATAAAAATTTAACTAACTTCCTTTCATAAAAAATGAAAATTCAATTGAATTAAACTCTGTAATATAATCCTATAATATTAATATAATCCTAATATTAATATATTAGATTTTATTAATATTAATATAATATATTAAGGATTAATATTAAGATATTATATATATATTAAGGAATAATATGAATATTAATCCTGATATATTAATATTATATCATAATATAAATTCAATCAACGTAATTACAATAAAATGAAATTTAATAAAATTACTTATCTTACAATTAGAGAAATCAAATACGATAAAGGATGTAATAAATCCGTAACATCGTTGAAACAAAAAGAAAAAGATAAAGAAAAAGGTAGAGAAAAAGAATAGAAAGGAAAAAATTGCAGTGCGCGCAGGCGCGTTATCTTCGAGCCAAGCCCCTTGATTTCGCAAACATGACGAATAGATGCGCGAACGGCGTTAAAATTTGAGTGTGAAAAGTTTGACGTGGGCAGCTAGGCAAGGTAATTTTTCCCTCTAACATGTCTCTCTCTCTCCCCTTCCCTTTCCACACAATTCGGCCAACACACACGAATACCATTTTAAAGAGAAGCTCACTCGTGTACACGTTCGCCGTTCACGTAAAACACACACACACATACACTCGTGATTCTCTGCCATTCTCGCGGCCTCGACGAAGCCACATGATTGGCGGTTACGCGAGTTTGCGCCAATCTCGTCTACCGACCTCCTCCAATAGCAAATTCCCTTGATACTGTAGCAATCCTCTCTCTCGGAAGCTCTAACAAGTGGAGGAAATCCCATTTCGAGCTACTCCTCTTCCTTCGAGTTCCCACCTTCCGAGGTAAACCCCGGCACTCCCATAACCTCTCCCTATTCGTCTTTTGAAGATCGTTCTACCCCCTTGTCGTTCTTAAGAAAAGAACCCCGGTGGGTACAAAAGGGTTTTAGACTGGTCGTGTCGGTCCTATCCTTGTTCCAGGTATATATTATGGTACAGTACATCTTCGAAATAGTTCTCGCGTTACATTCAACCGATACGGTTTTATTACTCCTCTTCTTTATTCTCCCTACCCTCCTTTTTGTTTTTTATTTATTTATTTTTAAATATAATTTTAATATCTTACGATGATCTTTTATAAAAAAAAGTGTATTACTTTTATTATTCGTAAAGTGAAAGTATTTTTAATATAGAAATTACGAGGGGGTAGTTCTTATTAACACTCTTCTACGATTTTTTAATTATCTTTGATAATGTGTAATCATATAAATAATTTTATTTATTATATATTTGATCATTTGTAATAAGTTTGTCTATGTCTGATTAAAATCATTATTTTGTATAATATAATATGTACTTTTTTTTTCGTTCATAATTATTCGTATATTCTAATGTTTAATTAAATTTACTTTTGTTTTGTATTATAGTTGTTTCCAGTCCCGTTGACAGTCAAGACGCTGAAGTAGCAAGAATGCGTACAAACAGCCTAAACGATTCCGAAGAAGGAAGCCCGGAGCCGGGTTCATCGAGTCCCACACATACACCACCCCTAACGCCTGCACTTACACCACAAAGAGAAAGTACACCAGCACCGGAGAACCTAAGCTTGCGTAAAAGCGGAAGTCCACCACAGACACAGCAAACTCCGCAAGCGGTCGATCTCGTACAACCCAGACCAAGTCCGCCATTAGCATCCTTGGCAGTGAGTTCAATAAATTATTTTAATGTTATTATGTCAACAATTATGAAAATTATTCATTTAACGTCATCGATCTATGAATTATAATACTTACATTTTTTTTTATATAACATCTTATTCACAAATTAATCGTTATTTCGTTATATTTATTTATTGATTTTTTTTAATTTACAAATAATTTATTCGAAGTTGCATATGAAATTAAACATTATTCTATTGTTCGTTAATAATATTCATTTATAAATATCGTTTATAAGCAACATTATGAACAAAGTATATAGAGCGATATAAAAATATATTTTCAACAACAATATTTCTAATTACAAACAATCATGAATTAATTCGTCTATATTCGAATAAAATAAAAACGATGTCCTCGTTAAATAATAATTGAAATAACTTTAATTCGTTTATCCCTTTTATCTCTCTTGAATTTTTTCAATAAAATTTGTTAGGAAAATCCGTATTCTATGTTTCAGGCAGCAGCAACGTCGGTACATTTTCCTACATATGCACCACTTTATGGACCAGCGGTTAGTTCACTTTATTGTTCCCCGGCAATCTATCAACATCAACATCATCCGAACGTACACGAGCCACGAGAAATACAAATGCAAATGCAAATGCAAAATATTCAACAACCATGCGGTATACAAGTTCAACAGCAACAACCACAACAGCAACAGCAACAACAACAACAGCAACAACAACAGCAGCAGCAGCAACAACAAAGGTCTCCAGTCGACGTTTTACTTCGCGTATTTCCTGGAAGACGTCGAGCCGACGTAGAAGCCCTTCTACATCGATATAAGGGTGAGTTTTATTATTCGAGAATAACGTTTTAGATATTAATATATAATTATTAATCATCTATCAACTATATTACCATCAATTAAAATAAATCAATATATTGGTAAAATTTCTATCTAACATAAATAGTTAGAAAAACTGATAAAAAGTGGACAAATATATTTGTCTAATTAAACGAAAAAAGAAAAAAGGAAGAAAAAAATGAAAAAAGAAACCCTATGAAATAAAATTGTATACCATTAGGTGACGTGGTATCAGCGATGGAAGTACTTGTATGCGAGGACAGTCTTCAACCAAAATCAGCGTTCTCACCATTGGCGGGTGCTTTGGCTTCAGCAGCAGCTGCTTCGGCATCAGTTTCAGCAGGTTACACGACACGCAGTGCTTATTGTACAACTCCGATCCCATCAACGAGACATAGATTTCTCGCAGCACCTTACGCTGGTACCGGTTACCTACCAACCGTGATAAAACCACCTAATCAAAGTATTCACGCAAATGGTACTGGTGATGCTTATCGAGAAACCTCACCGGATGATGCCAGTGATAAGACCAGTTATTCCGAGTGACCTGAACAAGATAGGACCACTGTTTGGTCGTATTTGCAGTAGTCGAAGATGTATTTCGACCGCCATTTTTTCATTATTCTTTTTTTCCGAGAAGAACGAGCTATACCTAGGCTATTCTAATAAAAATCAAAGAAAAAAAAGGAGAGCCGTTATTTGAAAAAAAAGAAAGAATTATCATCGTTCTCTCCGATCAAACTTTTCTTCTGGTTCGGACTCGATACCAATATGGCGGTTGTATAGAAGAAATCACGTCCTACCCCCATCGAATTTGTATTTTTTTTTATATATATATATATAGATTTCTTTTCGCAAAATTTTTAGTAAAATATTAATCGTGTTGTTATTATCGATATTTTTATTTTCATAATAATAATCACATTACAAAATAATGGAACTTGCTATTGAATTTTTTCGATTTACGTTTACGGCACTCTGAAAAATAATAAGTTACTCTCGCGTTCGATTAGGAAACAAAGATTTGAAGAGACACGCGTGGTTTGACGTGAATAAAGACTAGAAGAAAAGAAGGGGTGGCCACCCTTTCGTACTTGTCCGCGACACTGAACCTAATGCGCGCGAACGAAATCGACTGGTCTGCTTACGGGCGAGCTGATTTTAAATCGTACGGAGTAGATCTCTATTCAACATCAAAGGGATTAGAATTTGCGCGTAGGAAAAGCTGGTTTTATCCGTACCAATGTCAGAAACAGTTTCGTACTAGTTTTAATTTCGATAAGGATAGATTTACGCACGATAAACAACGTTTAACTATAATAAGTTTCTTTTTTTTGTGACAAAGAAATTAATCCGATCAATCTTTTTTTTTGTTGGAAATAAATATCATTATTATTATTATTATTACAGAGAAAAATGTATTATTATTATTAAAGATTTTTATCTTTTTATTTTTATTATCTTTTTTTTACAAATGGCTACGAAATAAACGAGAAAAAGACTTTTATACGATCCTATTTCTTATCGCTTTAAGAAAAAAAGAAAAAGAAAAAGAAAAAGGAAAAACAACAAAACTGCATAATTCCCTAATTATAAATAATAATTTTTGTTATAAAAATGTTAAAGAAATTTTCTTAGATTTCTCCCCCAGCATAATTATGATTAATTTTCGTTAATATATATATTATAGCAATGAATGAATTACCATCGAATGAAGCCCCTTCCCCCCTCGATACGATTACGTCTGGATGTGCACATGACAATCCGCCCGAGTAAAGCGATAAATATTATAACTTCCTGTCAACCCAAATTGTCCGCAAAACTCGCCGTCATTTCTACGAGAAATGAACGAACAAACGAACGAACGATTCGTTTTCGTACTTACTCATGAATAAATTAAATAAAAATACAAATGTTGACGAGAGAGATAAAAAAAATAGCGCGATGCTTTATGCGAAATTTTATTCCGATAATAATAATAAATGATCGATCTCGTTGATGGAAAATCATTTTGATCACGAAGATATACGATCAAGAGAAAGAGAGAAAGAGAGAAAGAGAGAGAAAGAGAGAGAAAGAGAGAAAGAGAAAGAGAGAGAGAGAAAGAGAGAAAGAGAGAGAAAGAGAGAGAAAGAGAGAGAGAGAGAGAAAGAGAGAGAAAAGAAAAATAGTATACTATAATTATACATATAGATTCGGTTCGTTATAAAGATTATTATACTTTATACATGTATAAAGAGAATGCGAACTACGTTATTCGAAGTACGCATATTCGTAATATTAAAGTTTAATAAGTACGTATGTTGGATATAATATAAAAATAGGCCCAAAAATGAGATGAATTGTAAATATAATACTATGCGTGTGTGTGTGTGTGTGTTGCCGATTGATTTATGTTACGAGGACGACCTTGAGATTGATTTTTTTTTCGCGATTTGTCGCATTTGTAGTACGACGTTCTCTCTACATGTTCGACCAGTATAATTGTTACGCGCGTGCCCGTATGTTTGCGTATGTATGTATAATATGTATGCATTTAAAAAAAAATTACAGAGAGAAAGAGAAAGAATGATTGAGCGAGAGAGAGAAAGTACGTGCGAGCACTCGAACAAGGAGAATGTTATATGTATTATCATTATTTCATTTATTTCCGTATCCTAATCCTTAGAATTTTGGCCGAGATCTCGTAATAACGAGGTACAAGGTTTTGCGTGTAGCCTATCGATTAAACGCCCTTACTATTCGATAAAATTGCTAAGAATAAAAAGATAAGAGAAAGATAAAGATAAAGAAAAAGAGAGATAGAAAGAGAAAGAGAAAGAGAAAGAGAGAAAGAAAGAGAGAGAGAGAGAAGAATTGGATAGTAGAAAGAAAAGCGTCAAAATGTTTAATCGAAAAATAATATTCTTGAAAAAAAAGGTGGATAAAAATGCAGTAAAGTAATCCTCCCCTTTCTGCCCCTCGAAAAAAAGAAAGAAAAAAAGGAAAAAAAATAAATTAAAATAAAATATGAAAAGTTTGACGACCATGTACAACACTCGTTATACATACCATAAATACATGTTTTACGAAAGAGACGCGCGGCGCCATCATAATTATGTATCTGCAATATACTTAGATTATACTTCTCCGTCTATACGGCCTCGAGAACGCACGTCGTACTTTGTAGTTACCAATAAATATGTTACGAAAAATTAAAAGAAGAAAAAAGATTAAAGAAAAAGCAGCAGCAGCAACAGCCAGCCAGCCAGCAGCAACAACAACAGAAAGAAAAAATGTATAGATCGGACGTAAAAAGTGAATAAACATATTGATACTCAATGATGAATTAATTACATTAACTGATACTATTCTTTCTAAATAATTTAATCTTGCACTCTTAATTTTCTTATCTTCTAAATAAAAAAAAGAAAAAGGTAAGTGCGTACATTATTCTTATTTGTCAATTTTTGTAGGTATTTCTTTTTTTTCTTGATCTCCTTCTTAATCTTCTTATCTCATTTCTTATTCTCTTCTTTCTTTATTTATATTTTTTATTTATTTATTTATAGTTTCACATATTTCTTTCGTTAACACAAAAGCCTTTATAATCCTTATAATAATTATTTCATAATTCTTATTTTATATTTTGTCTTATCAAAGTAAGTATATATATATATATATACAAATTAAAAATAATTCGTCTGTGTATACCTCTTAAAAAAGAATTCTTAAATTCGCTTACTTTCAAATACAATAATCTCCCTTTTTTTCTTCGTAAGCTTTACTTGTATTTGTTCAAAGGGTAACACAGAGTGGCATGAAAAGAATATTCGCGTAATTCGAACGACTTTCGTGCGTGCCTCTGAAACATAGAAAGAAAGAAAGAAAGAAATACAGAGAAAGAGAGAGATAGAGAGAGAGAGAGAGAGAAAGTGAATGTATGAGTGAGAGTGAGAAAAAGATAGAAAGAAAAATTAGCCGATAAGGAACAGCAAGAGTGAACGTGACTTTTTGAACGACCCTCGTGTAAGCAAACGGCGACGAATTACGCGCGAGTTTCCGTGAATAGTTTTATGCTGTGTAGAAAACCGCTTTTAATATGACAAAAGAATAGTGAGTGAGCGGTGAGTGAGAGAGAGAGAGAGAGAGAACGAGAGGGTGAAGTAGGAAGAAAGGGAACGAAAATTAATATATAATGTAGCGTTGAAGTAGTATATGCGGTATCATAATTTCTTTTTCCACCATGCAACCGGGAACAGAATAAGGGTGGGTTCCAGTTGCTACGCCACTACTTTTTATTTTTCCTTCTCTTTTATTTTCTCTTTCTCTCTCTCTTTTTCTCTCTCTTTCTCTTTAACTCCCTTTTCCCACTCTGGATCTTTCTCAACACTGAACGCGAGAGTAAAACGGGTATAGTCTCGCCTCAGAGGAATATAATCGACTGAACCTATTAGCGACACACGTTCCAACATTATCGCACCGTTTCTATATATATGTATATGTATATATATATAAATGCATATATATATATAGCTAAGTATTATCATCGAGAACGAAAGGCGTTCGGATGCATCTGCCAGATATTGCTTTTGGCCTTAACGTTAAAAGATTTCCATGCAAATCGTGTTGAAAGCAACGCCTACGTGCCTTCTTTCATCATCTTTAACAACAGAAGCCCAAAACTACTTCTTTTTTCCGTACACTTTTCTCCCCAATATAATAACATATTTCTTTTCTTTCGTTCATCACATTTTTGCCAGTCTTATATATAATATTTAACAATTAAAATACGTCATATTGAGATGATATTACTGTGTTACGAAACTCACAATAAAATCGATTCAAATAATTATTATAGATTTTTTAATTTCGATCGTTATTAAATAATACATTATAATGAAGATTAATAATGTAATATCGATCTTTTATATCGATATATTATATTTATATCGATTGGTTTTTATTTTTAACATCGTAAAATGATTCTCTTTCTTACGCCCAACCCTCCACCGCTCCTCCCCGATTTACAATTAGATTTATTTCTTTTATTATTTTTTTTCGCTTACTTGTTCTCACATTAATTTGACTTTTTCATTGTCGATTGGAACGCTAGTGGAAAATAGGAAGAAAGGGTGAACCACTTCTTGGTCTTACCTTTTTTCCCCCCCGATAAGAATGAGAAAGAAAAAGAGAGGAAATAGTATGAGAGAATAGTTCATCATTGATTTATATAATCTGTACGATTCATTAACGACAAATTCTGTATATCCCGGACCAATTCCACGATGGCGCAATCAAGGTGGCATCAAGAAAGGCATTTCTCGCCCTCGACTCAAACTACCAACAAGTATTTCAATATCCGTTCCAATATATTCCTATCGACCCTATAAACGTATGTGCGGTTATATTGGATTTTCCATCTGCCTCTTGCGCTAACCTCTTCCCTCCCTTTCGTCCCAACTCTTTTCTCTTTTTCTTTCTCTCTCTCTCTCACTCTCTGTCTGTCTGTCTGTCTGTCTCTCTTTCCTTCTCTTGTTGATGTAATGAATTGGTACGTGCCGACACAACCGGGTCCTTCGGTGTATATCGATGTACAATTTTCGAATGTCTACGTTTTATCCATTTTATAATACATTAAAAGATTTATACTTTCTAAGATAACGGAAAAAAAGAAAGGTGCTTTTTCTCGAGTTCAATTAATTATTTAATTAATTATGATAATACTTTCTTTATCTCTTTATTATTATCCTTTTTTTTGGTTATATATATATAATAAAAGAAGAAGGAAAGAAATAAAAACGTATTAAATACAAATTTATTTCTTTTTTTTTAGTTTCCTTTTTTCTTTTGTAATCAAAAGATTAAATTTCTCTTTTTATTAAAATTAAAATAATTAAATTTCAGAATACAAAACATTTCGATTTATTTTATTTGAAAAACAATTAAAACAAAAAATAATATCCATTCCCGGATATTAATAATCCGAATCAATTTTAAGAATTCTGCAAAAGTATAATGTGAAATGATCAAATTTATGAATATCTAACAAAAATAAATTTCCTAATTATTTATTAACAAAAAAAAACAATTTTGTTTGACAAAGATGTACAACTAATGAACAGTAGAAATATAAAAGATAAAGTATCAAGAAAAGAGATTAATTATGCGTATCTTTCGAGAGATCAATCCTACTTCACGAGTTTGTGTGTCTTTATCTGTGTGTCCATGTATACATGAGACAATTCAACCCCCAGAAAAGGGATTACGCGAAACAATTTTCAAACTCGATAATATTAATGTCTAACAATGGGCGTGCTAAATTGAAATACAGACAATTCAGCATTGTCCTGATCACCCTTCTCATACAACCGTACGATAGAATGCACACGCACGCACACACAGCGTGTATATCATGTATTCATGCACAAGTCGCTTACTAATCTCCGTTTCATTGATGTGTCCGCATTTACTCTCTCTCTCTCTCTCTCTCTCTCTCTCTCTCTCTGTGTCTCTTCTCTATATCCTAATATAGTTGTATTGAACAAGACGAGTACACATTTGAGGGTGAGAGTGTGAAAGTTGTGGTAATGTTAGTGACGGTAGTAGTAGCGTGGTGATACGAAGGGGGTTGGAGGTGGCGAAGGCGCGAGAAACGACGTATAAACGAAATATTAATTAAATTGGCGAATATCTCTGTCCCTTCTTGCTTTCTCTATCTTTCCATTTATTTGTCCTTATGTATCTCACTTCGTATACTTCCCCCTCTTCCTATCATTTCACCTCGACGCATATTCTTGTTTTTCTTTCTCTTTTTCTTTTGTCACTTATTTATTATGCATTTTACGCTTCAGATATTAATCATTCATATGGATATATGTATACCATATATGTATACATATGTATGTATATATGTACTATATATATATGTACATCGAGATATAATATTGTATAGTACTCGTAACGCGATAAAACTGATTTAAATCAATTATCTCTTTTTTTAAATGAAGGGGTGGGGGAAAAGAAATAATTAAATAATTAAAGTAATTAAACTCTTCGGATAATTGTAAAGGTAATTATGACGATAAAATAAATAACAAAAGAAAATTCATACTGTAATTTATATTATATTGCAATTATTGATGCCGTAAAATAAATCATAAAATTAGTTATTATTGTAATTTCTCGATGAACGATTAATCAATTCGCTGTCGTAATTACCTGTACAATTGAAAAAAAGGATTATAAAAAGGATTATAAAAAGGAAGATAAATGTTCAATGTTATCTAATCCTTTTCTAATAATCTAAACCGTTCTTACAGTCACGCGTATTGTTCCTCGATGAGTATAAAAGGCCTATAAAGAGAAATTAAAAGAAAACAAAAAAAAAATAAAAAAATTATAAGAAAAAGAAGATTGCGGAGGTAGTAGTCCTAGCAGGTATTGTAATGTAAGTAATAGGAAGAAGGAGACAAAGGGAACAAAATACTGTCGGGGTGTCACCCTGGTGCAAACACTCCGCCGGTAGTGGTGGGCCACCGCGTCTAAACCCAAAGGACGACGGAAGAGAGTTTAAACTTTTAAGGAAAGTCTTCACTTTTGTCCCGTCGAAAGTTTTTCAAATTATGGCCGTGGCGCGGAGAGAAAGGTTGGTTCGCGGGGATAAAGTCCTGAGATTTATATCTATCCTCGCCAAGGTTATGAAGTTGAACTTTCAACTCAAAGCGCGGATGGGAACGGGTACGGGAAGAAGTAATAGGGAATTTTCCCCCACCGAGCTTGTACTATAATTAAGCCGCTTTTCTAATGGAGATCGATGGGTAAATTAGCGCCAACTTTCCACCGCCACTAACATATTTCCTTATTTCTTTATCGTTCACGCCATTAGAGTCAGATATTTTTTCTTTTGTTTTTGTTTATGAGGAAAACGAAAAGCTTCATTCGCGTTCTATTATTCTTTGTTGTAATTAATTAATATGAGTATTGTAAATAATATAATGATAATAATAATAGAATTTCATTTTATTCGAACTTCGAGAAAAATGCATTTTGAAAAAATATTAATTAAAGCGAATTTACTGTTGCAATGATTCGTATATATTTTAATATCTTACCGATTAATAACGCAAAACATTTTATCATATACATATATATGAAAAATTTTAAATTATATTCAATTTAAATCCTCTTACAAACTAGAAAATACAGTACATTTTATTTAACTCAAAGGGTGCACATATGTGTTTTAACAATACAGTTAATAAAAAGTATTCATAAATTATTATATGCATAGATAACTTATCGATCGATTGCAGATAATAATATGATCTAAAAAACTGTCCTGTCATTTAATATTTAAACCTTGAACTAGCATATTAAGTACAAAAACTTCCAATCAGTATTTCGATTAGATCGAAATTTTTCTTAATATTTATAAATATTTTTAATAATGAGCATCATTTTAAACTGTAATTAGTACTTATTATCATTAATAATTAAAATAAATAAAAATAATCGAAAATTATTTTCAAATACGGATGAAAATATGATCGGAAAATATGGTGACAACAGCGAAAAAAAGTTGACAAAGAACATCAAGAAATCGAGACAATAAATATATTCATTTAGTTGCTAGCTATTCGCTAATTCAAAATCCATAACTGATAACTTTTTTAATTATTTATTTAATTAGTTATTGATAATTGAAAATGTGAAATCTTTTTTTTTATTTCTAAGTAAAACAACGTAGTTTGCAACAGCAGAAAAAAATGAATAAGTGCGCTAAATTGCTAACAAACTGCTTAATTAAAATCCATAATTGCTAACTTTGTTAATTAATTATTTAATGAGTTATTGATAAGTACAAATGTAGAAACGTCATGAGTAGGAGATTTTTTCGAAATGCGCTTGCGCCTTGAATTTGTGGTTGCGCATGAGTATAACGTATTTTTAACAACTTTTTAATGCAAGACAGAAGTACATAGAAGCTCACAAGTCCACTTTTCGCGTAACCACATCCATCTTAGTTACTAACCTGACCATCAATGGGCGATAGTAGATACTTAATGCGATGACGGTACAATACTATAAAAGAATGCAATATTCTTTGATAGTATATGATAGTATATGACATATATTTTGATAGTATATATAGTATAGTTATATTGTAATATAGAATTTTATATAATTATATTTAATTTTTAATATATAAACATGTGTGTGCCTTCAGAAATGCATTTCTATATATATTTTAAAATGAAGCAATTTAAGACACTCAAATAAAAAAGAATCCAGAAGGTTTGATGATAAATCCAACGATGATCACCTGTAACAAGAAGAAAACTATATTAATCATACAATCAAGTGATACAATAGCCTGACATATAAGTGGTCCAATTCGCAGATGCACTTTTCAATTGAATCCTTTATTTACTTTTTATCTAATCTCAAATTACCTTTGCAATAAAATTAAATTTAAACGCGTGATTTTACATTTATATAAAATAAATAAAAATCAAGAAATAGGAAAAATAAGAACACTAAGTTACTGAAAAAAATAATATCTATTAATTATTTTGAAATATTTTTAAACTGCATTATATAGAAAAGAAAAATTGGAAATTTAATAAAATACAATCAAAGTGAAAAATTTTAAAGAAAAAAACAAGAAAAAAAAACAAGAAAAGAGAAATTACTATAATATTTACCGAACGTTATTTAAGCTTCAAAATTTAATAATACAAAAATTTTAATATTTCTGACTCTAACTAAACACATATGCATCTTTTGGACGATATGGCACACAGATTTGATGTGCCAAGGAGATGGAATGATCCATCATCTCCAATTATAATTACAAATTAATGACGAGCAAATAAATAATACAATAGAATATAAGATATGACTAAAGAGCTATTTTCGAAAAGTTCGAACTTATTGTTGAACCTTTGAAAATAACTTAATAGTCTATGTAGTTGCCCTCTTCAGCCACAATTAAGTGGGGGCCTCTTCGGCATAAGCCTCTTCGGCATTTAACCTCTTCTTTCTTCATGCCCTAAACTCTGCTGTGAGGCCTTTTTTAAGCGCATTTTACAATAAAAACCGTAAAATTACATTTACTCGAATGCCTCAACAGATATTTGATCTAATCGATGTACCTATTATTAACACTTTGCATTTAAAAAATTAAATAATATCGAAGAAAAGCAGAAACTTTGTCATACATCATAATATGGTCTTATTTTTTTACTGGACCACTTTTATCTTTTATCTTTACTCTACTTTGTATTTACTATACATATATAACAAATAAAGTATTCAGTAGGAATTACTAAAGAGCAAAGCGTTAATATACTTAATATTAAGTAAGTATCCAACGTATTCAGCTATCTTCGCTTTTTCGAAAAAAAATTAATTTTTAAGAAAACGCAAAGACTTTTAAATCGTTCGATACTGATTTATATCTCGCGGTACAGAGTATCAGCAATATATGGAAAAAATACAAGAAATATTTAAATGAGATAAATGAATCTAAAAGTTGCTGAAACTTTGTATAATATTCGGAGAAGAAATTGTCCACTCCTAAGTGGAAATTACAATCGCGCGACTTCTCCGGTCTCTACCTACTTACAAATTAAATAAACATTCACACCTAAGTATGCTACCTGCCTATATATTGGCAATATCTAAAAAGATCAAACATACATGCATACCCACCCACTCACTCCACGATTCTCTCACATACCACCAGGGTGCAAAAGCCTAAACTAGAGAGCATGCCCCGGGGCACCTCCGACACCCTAGTTCAAACGCGTGTTTTCTAAACTTATGGGAGTACGTACCAATTGCTGTAATCGTCTGCCAAGGCTAATGATTATTGCATAAATGACTAATGCAAAAATACAAGTATAAACTAGTATATATGCATACTAGTTATATACGAGTATATTATAGTTTCCACAAATAAATGCGGTAAACTCTACTATGCAAAACGATTGTTAAAGAAAAAAAAAGAAATTCGTATCGTACGCGTGACTCTACAAGTTATTTTTATTCAATAACTTTAAAAAATAATAAGCGCGGTATTACGTATCGCGAAACGATGTACAATGCACACACCTAACGCACACACAAGTGCAATGTACACCGTGCAATCACTAGCATAATGACAGTCGCCAATAGGGGGGGGGGGAAACTTAAAACTAAACCCATACTAACCGTTTCTCACCCATACGCGTAGCACCTGGGCACACGTATAGATGAGAACGCAGAAAGTATAGGGGGGAGAAACGGGAGATTAGTACATTAGAAGCTGAAAATCCTGATCTAAAAAATATGATTAAAAATACATATATACATTACATATAAATACATTTTTATAAAAATTCATCTAAGCGGCTAAGGACTCTACAATTTATTTAATAAATAATGACTTTGAATATCTTTTAATATCTTGTAATATATTTTAAAACCTCGGACGACTCCTTTCATTAAGTTGGCTGTTCTAATAAAAGAACTGGGCTTTGAGCCACCACTTAACTGCTAGAATCTATCCGCCGCGAATGAGTTTGTCTTCTTGCTCATTTATTTATAATATCGAAGTATCGATATATTAAAATTAATCGCGATTAGATAAACTAAGTACAGAGCAATGCATGTAAGACATTTATTACATGCTTTTCTGGACGAAAACGAGTAAATAAATGCTCGATCTCATCACTACTAACCACGAACAAAACACGTAATAAAAAGAAAGTGCATTATTCAATTGCATTATTAATTAAATGAATTTAACCGGTGAGACAAGAAAACCTATCCTGAACTAATATAAAATATACAATTCAATATACAATACAATATACAATTTTCATGAGTAACTCCTAGAAAGGAATTATTCATGTGCTCGTCACTAATTTATTGGAATAATTACAACCAGTAACTCGTGCCGATTAGGACCTTTCATCCTCGACATGATTGAGCACCGGAGGGTCTTTAAACTTTTTGACTCACTGCGTAAGAAGTTCTACGATGGCTCCAAAACACTCCTACTTCGCAGCAAGTATCGTAGTCTGACGATCGAAGAATGCCTCGATTTGGTATTGAAAAAAATCCATCGAAGATCCATCGATGATCCATCGAAGAATTTATTCCACATCTTTGCAAAGTAAGGAAATCCATTGTCTTATCTGTAACATAAAATAGAATATAACGATAAGTTATCTGCAATATAATCCAAAATCATATTAAAATAAAATCAAATAAAATGTAAATAAAAATAGATACTTACAATGCATTCCAATGGGATGAAATTCAATTGCACCATGGCGATGCACCTCGCGTGAATCTAAAAACGCGGTATAAACGAAAACAAGAAACTATAGATGAGTTTCTTATCGCGAAACCGAAATTTTATTATACGGCGAACAACACTGGCTCTAATTCGCGTATGATTTTAATTTATTATGCGCCCGATCACTGATTCTACAACTGCTTCCAAATACTGCTTTGTACACAGTCAATGCAAGTAAAAAAATCTTCATTGATGCACTGACTCTAATACGCGAACAGTCTGTGCGACTGTTTTAAAATAAAAATACAACTTTTGTCGAACAAAATCTAATGCACTTACTGCTTTGGTCGCAGTTAATTTAATATGAAAAATTTCTAATACAATCGCGTAACACGAATGAATTGAAATGAGCGAACGAACGTGCTTCTAATCCGTGATTTTAATTATATTCAATCGATACAACACTCCCGTATATTGCTTCGCGCACGATTGCAATCTGAAACAGAAATAAAAAACAATACTATTAATATCATTACTATTACTGAAAACAATTAAAATGTTTGTTGAATTATTAAATACAAAAATATACTCACTTTGTATCTCCATCGATGAATGCACCATGGGTCTCCTACCCTTAGGATGACGATGACAATGCACTAACACTGATTCTACAACTGCATTACATGCAGTTAATTCAATTAACACTAGATTAATGGACTAACAATAAACCAATTTGACTCATATCAAATTTCTTTGCTACATATGTAGCATATATATAAAATTTTAATATTATTTTTTTAAAATATACGTTGATTTTTAATACCATAATGAAATATATGTAAATATTAATTCCTCCCCTCTACCCATTTCTTCATGCAAACAATTTTTGTAAGTTTTTAAAAAATAGTAAATGAAATAATAATGAAAAAATCTAGTTTTAAACGAATTTCCAAATGAATTTAATTAATAAATTGTAACACTATTCCAACGATAATCTGAAACAAAAATAAAAACAAGATTATATAGACCATTGATATAAAAACATTATTATAATTATTGAGAAATAGTTTAATATAAAAATTGACTTACGTTTATTCTTCAGTGATGAATGCACGATGGGTATCCTACCCTTAGGATGACGATAAGCACACGTTTAAACTGAATAAAAGAAACTTACGGAGTTTCTTAACCGAGCAAACGAAACTTTAACATGCGACGATCAACACTGATTCTACTTTCCGACTTTTTTATATTTTATTTTAACGATGCAACACACGAGTACAAGTCATTGCCTACGCGCTCGATTGCAATGATGTTCTGAAACAGAAAAAGAAAAAGAACAATTAATGTCATCGTCGTAATAAAAAACCATTGAAGTTTTTATAGAAATTTTTGATAAAAAAATATACTTACTTTTAGTCTTCATTGATGACTGCAGGATGGGTATCCTACCCTTAGGATGACGATGAATAAAATAAAATTAAATAAAACTCTGAAAAGCTGAAACATACTAAAAATTATATTATAATACAATATTCCCTGTGAATCATTTCTGAAGGTATAGCACACTTTAAAAAATATTCTATCATAAAGAATTAAAATTATTAAAAGTAAAAGTTAAACGATATTTAAGGAATTTATCAAAGTATGCAACTATTTGTTTGATAGTGCTTGCTTTGTATTTTAATATACAAACCAAACAATATCAGTTGCCTAAATCTCATTACTTGTATAAAATTGCATATAAAATATAAAATATTATTAATAACTGATAATAAAAATCTTTAAAGAAGTCTAAAGAAGACAATAACGTAGTAGTAAACTCAATAAAGAATAACCTAACAAGTGTATTAATTATTATGCTGTCCAATGCTATAATAAACTTTTTAAACGATTAATTCAATAATGATAAGATTAGAAATAAATTAATTAAATTGTTTATATATATAATACGTCACGTTCGTTAGATCTTTACTTGTCGAAGGACGGAAGAGGAATGATGATCTCATACTGTTTATCCTTGAGAGTATCTAACGTTCGGTGCTTGGCTGTTTACGTTTTGTTTTCGGTTGTCTTTCTTCTGTTTTCACCTCGAGAAATTCCTACAAATGTACATACACATTCATAGTTGCTTGTAGGTGAATGTTTTATTTTCTTTCTCTCTCTCTCTCTCTCTCTCTCTCTCTCTCTCTCTCTCTCTCTCTCTCTCGTTCTCACTCTTTCTGTACATTCTATATGGGTTAAAAAAAGAATAACGCTTACCTCGATGAATATGAAGATAAAAAAAGAGTAAACCCAACTGTTAGACTGAGTATATGTATTCCTGTTGGACTTTCCCAATGAACGATAACCTAAAAAAGGAAAAAACAGATTACATTAGTATAATATAAAGGAAATTAAATATATGAGTGTGTGTGTACGAGCAATCTATACTTATGTATATATGCCTGTATGTGTGTGTGTGTATTAATTTAATACGAAATATTATCTTTGAAGACACAGTTATGAAAAATAATTAATTAGAGAATCATTAGAGATGGTAGTAAGTACAGATATCGTGAAAAAAAACTGGAAATTAGAAAAAACTATTGTTAAGTAACATTGGTGAAATTGGCGGGACGCCGAGATATATCGAAGTTACATTGTCACAGATATCGTTCGAACTTCTTAATATTTCGTTTTGAAAACACTCACGTATGAAAATCTTGTGTATAGCTATCGTTTGATATATAATAGGAAGGTGTAAAATACTTTGCAATTACCTGAATTAAACGAGATAACGCAGTACGCTGGAACATACACAGCTGACAGGTTCTTAATATGGCGGTGCCTACGTCACAGTGATCGCCGCTGTGACGTACAGTCCATGCACGTAGTTGTATACGGGGTAGTCACCCGCAAAAAGACATAGCGTCATCTGCTGACGTCACGGCTGCATGATGATTTTGCATTTTTTCCATCTATTATAGAAAAATATCGAATAGTTAAAAATAGTATATAGGAACACAAAAATTGTCGAAATATATACTTTATTAATCCAGACAATCAAAATTGATCATTATAAGTCGATATCTATAGAAATGATGCCGTATATATATGATTGCGTAGAAAAATGCATACCAATGTACATGGAATTTTTTTCTACGCAAATATTCTTTATCCTCGACATTATCGTAATCTTTCGATTATATCATTTGAAAGTCATTTGTTAGAATAATCGATTAGTATATAGGAAAATTATTTACGTTAGAAAATATTTTTTAATTACCTGAGATTAAAAATGAGATTACATTTCTCTAAACAATTATACAACAAATATATTAAAACAATTAATAAACCATATACTAATGGAAAATGTGAATTATTAAAGTTTACCATATTGATAGAAGAAAGCTGAGTTGTTTGCTCATTTAAATACGAAAAAAGTTGCCTGGATTCATTTTAAAATCTTGTAAACTTTTCTTTTATGTATGTACTTAATACGCAAAACAATAAGAAAGCCTAATAGATGCTGTGCTTTTCCAAATCTTCAAATATTTGCTACGGATACTTGATACTCACACGGATGCTACGTCGTCCCGTTAATCTCAAAAATATTTTCTAACGTAAATAATTTTCCTATATACTAATCGATTATTCTAACAAATGACTTTCAAATGATATAATCGAAAGATTACGATAATGTCGAGGATAAAGAATATTTGCGTAGAAAAAAATTCCATGTACATTGGTATGCATTTTTCTACGCAATCATATATATACGGCATCATTTCTATAGATATCGACTTATAATGATCAATTTTGATTGTCTGGATTAATAAAGTATATATTTCGACAATTTTTGTGTTCCTATATACTATTTTTAACTATTCGATATTTTTCTATAATAGATGGAAAAAATGCAAAATCATCATGCAGCCGTGACGTCAGCAGATGACGCTATGTCTTTTTGCGGGTGACTACCCCGTATACAACTACGTGCATGGACTGTACGTCACAGCGGCGATCACTGTGACGTAGGCACCGCCATATTAAGAACCTGTCAGCTGTGTATGTTCCAGCGTACTGCGTTATCTCGTTTAATTCAGGTAATTGCAAAGTATTTTACACCTTCCTATTATATATCAAACGATAGCTATACACAAGATTTTCATACGTGAGTGTTTTCAAAACGAAATATTAAGAAGTTCGAACGATATCTGTGACAATGTAACTTCGATATATCTCGGCGTCCCGCCAATTTCACCAATGTTACTTAACAATAGTTTTTTCTAATTTCCAGTTTTTTTTCACGATATCTGTACTTACTACCATCTCTAATGATTCTCTAATTAATTATTTTTCATAACTGTGTCTTCAAAGATAATATTTCGTATTAAATTAATACACACACACACATACAGGCATATATACATAAGTATAGATTGCTCGTACACACACACTCATATATTTAATTTCCTTTATATTATACTAATGTAATCTGTTTTTTCCTTTTTTAGGTTATCGTTCATTGGGAAAGTCCAACAGGAATACATATACTCAGTCTAACAGTTGGGTTTACTCTTTTTTTATCTTCATATTCATCGAGGTAAGCGTTATTCTTTTTTTAACCCATATAGAATGTACAGAAAGAGTGAGAACGAGAGAGAGAGAGAGAGAGAGAGAGAGAGAGAGAGAGAGAGAGAGAGAGAAAGAAAATAAAACATTCACCTACAAGCAACTATGAATGTGTATGTACATTTGTAGGAATTTCTCGAGGTGAAAACAGAAGAAAGACAACCGAAAACAAAACGTAAACAGCCAAGCACCGAACGTTAGATACTCTCAAGGATAAACAGTATGAGATCATCATTCCTCTTCCGTCCTTCGACAAGTAAAGATCTAACGAACGTGACGTATTATATATATAAACAATTTAATTAATTTATTTCTAATCTTATCATTATTGAATTAATCGTTTAAAAAGTTTATTATAGCATTGGACAGCATAATAATTAATACACTTGTTAGGTTATTCTTTATTGAGTTTACTACTACGTTATTGTCTTCTTTAGACTTCTTTAAAGATTTTTATTATCAGTTATTAATAATATTTTATATTTTATATGCAATTTTATACAAGTAATGAGATTTAGGCAACTGATATTGTTTGGTTTGTATATTAAAATACAAAGCAAGCACTATCAAACAAATAGTTGCATACTTTGATAAATTCCTTAAATATCGTTTAACTTTTACTTTTAATAATTTTAATTCTTTATGATAGAATATTTTTTAAAGTGTGCTATACCTTCAGAAATGATTCACAGGGAATATTGTATTATAATATAATTTTTAGTATGTTTCAGCTTTTCAGAGTTTTATTTAATTTTATTTTATTCATCGTCATCCTAAGGGTAGGATACCCATCCTGCAGTCATCAATGAAGACTAAAAGTAAGTATATTTTTTTATCAAAAATTTCTATAAAAACTTCAATGGTTTTTTATTACGACGATGACATTAATTGTTCTTTTTCTTTTTCTGTTTCAGAACATCATTGCAATCGAGCGCGTAGGCAATGACTTGTACTCGTGTGTTGCATCGTTAAAATAAAATATAAAAAGTCGGAAAGTAGAATCAGTGTTGATCGTCGCATGTTAAAGTTTCGTTTGCTCGGTTAAGAAACTCCGTAAGTTTCTTTTATTCAGTTTAAACGTGTGCTCATCGTCATCCTAAGGGTAGGATACCCATCGTGCATTCATCACTGAAGAATAAACGTAAGTCAATTTTTATATTAAACTATTTCTCAATAATTATAATAATGTTTTTATATCAATGGTCTATATAATCTTGTTTTTATTTTTGTTTCAGATTATCGTTGGAATAGTGTTACAATTTATTAATTAAATTCATTTGGAAATTCGTTTAAAACTAGATTTTTTCATTATTATTTCATTTACTATTTTTTAAAAACTTACAAAAATTGTTTGCATGAAGAAATGGGTAGAGGGGAGGAATTAATATTTACATATATTTCATTATGGTATTAAAAATCAACGTATATTTTAAAAAAATAATATTAAAATTTTATATATATGCTACATATGTAGCAAAGAAATTTGATATGAGTCAAATTGGTTTATTGTTAGTCCATTAATCTAGTGTTAATTGAATTAACTGCATGTAATGCAGTTGTAGAATCAGTGTTAGTGCATTGTCATCGTCATCCTAAGGGTAGGAGACCCATCGTGCATTCATCGATGGAGATACAAAGTGAGTATATTTTTGTATTTAATAATTCAACAAACATTTTAATTGTTTTCAGTAATAGTAATGATATTAATAGTATTGTTTTTTATTTCTGTTTCAGATTGCAATCGTGCGCGAAGCAATATACGGGAGTGTTGTATCGATTGAATATAATTAAAATCACGGATTAGAAGCACGTTCGTTCGCTCATTTCAATTCATTCGTGTTACGCGATTGTATTAGAAATTTTTCATATTAAATTAACTGCGACCAAAGCAGTAAGTGCATTAGATTTTGTTCGACAAAAGTTGTATTTTTATTTTAAAACAGTCGCACAGACTGTTCGCGTATTAGAGTCAGTGCATCAATGAAGATTTTTTTACTTGCATTGACTGTGTACAAAGCAGTATTTGGAAGCAGTTGTAGAATCAGTGATCGGGCGCATAATAAATTAAAATCATACGCGAATTAGAGCCAGTGTTGTTCGCCGTATAATAAAATTTCGGTTTCGCGATAAGAAACTCATCTATAGTTTCTTGTTTTCGTTTATACCGCGTTTTTAGATTCACGCGAGGTGCATCGCCATGGTGCAATTGAATTTCATCCCATTGGAATGCATTGTAAGTATCTATTTTTATTTACATTTTATTTGATTTTATTTTAATATGATTTTGGATTATATTGCAGATAACTTATCGTTATATTCTATTTTATGTTACAGATAAGACAATGGATTTCCTTACTTTGCAAAGATGTGGAATAAATTCTTCGATGGATCATCGATGGATCTTCGATGGATTTTTTTCAATACCAAATCGAGGCATTCTTCGATCGTCAGACTACGATACTTGCTGCGAAGTAGGAGTGTTTTGGAGCCATCGTAGAACTTCTTACGCAGTGAGTCAAAAAGTTTAAAGACCCTCCGGTGCTCAATCATGTCGAGGATGAAAGGTCCTAATCGGCACGAGGTACTGGTTGTAATTATTCCAATAAATTAGTGACGAGCACATGAATAATTCCTTTCTAGGAGTTACTCATGAAAATTGTATATTGTATTGTATATTGAATTGTATATTTTATATTAGTTCAGGATAGGTTTTCTTGTCTCACCGGTTAAATTCATTTAATTAATAATGCAATTGAATAATGCACTTTCTTTTTATTACGTGTTTTGTTCGTGGTTAGTAGTGATGAGATCGAGCATTTATTTACTCGTTTTCGTCCAGAAAAGCATGTAATAAATGTCTTACATGCATTGCTCTGTACTTAGTTTATCTAATCGCGATTAATTTTAATATATCGATACTTCGATATTATAAATAAATGAGCAAGAAGACAAACTCATTCGCGGCGGATAGATTCTAGCAGTTAAGTGGTGGCTCAAAGCCCAGTTCTTTTATTAGAACAGCCAACTTAATGAAAGGAGTCGTCCGAGGTTTTAAAATATATTACAAGATATTAAAAGATATTCAAAGTCATTATTTATTAAATAAATTGTAGAGTCCTTAGCCGCTTAGATGAATTTTTATAAAAATGTATTTATATGTAATGTATATATGTATTTTTAATCATATTTTTTAGATCAGGATTTTCAGCTTCTAATGTACTAATCTCCCGTTTCTCCCCCCTATACTTTCTGCGTTCTCATCTATACGTGTGCCCAGGTGCTACGCGTATGGGTGAGAAACGGTTAGTATGGGTTTAGTTTTAAGTTTCCCCCCCCCCCTATTGGCGACTGTCATTATGCTAGTGATTGCACGGTGTACATTGCACTTGTGTGTGCGTTAGGTGTGTGCATTGTACATCGTTTCGCGATACGTAATACCGCGCTTATTATTTTTAAAGTTATTGAATAAAATAACTTGTAGAGTCACGCGTACGATACGAATTTCTTTTTTTTTCTTTAACAATCGTTTTGCATAGTAGAGTTTACCGCATTTATTTGTGGAAACTATAATATACTCGTATATAACTAGTATGCATATATACTAGTTTATACTTGTATTTTTGCATTAGTCATTTATGCAATAATCATTAGCCTTGGCAGACGATTACAGCAATTGGTACGTACTCCCATAAGTTTAGAAAACACGCGTTTGAACTAGGGTGTCGGAGGTGCCCCGGGGCATGCTCTCTAGTTTAGGCTTTTGCACCCTGGTGGTATGTGAGAGAATCGTGGAGTGAGTGGGTGGGTATGCATGTATGTTTGATCTTTTTAGATATTGCCAATATATAGGCAGGTAGCATACTTAGGTGTGAATGTTTATTTAATTTGTAAGTAGGTAGAGACCGGAGAAGTCGCGCGATTGTAATTTCCACTTAGGAGTGGACAATTTCTTCTCCGAATATTATACAAAGTTTCAGCAACTTTTAGATTCATTTATCTCATTTAAATATTTCTTGTATTTTTTCCATATATTGCTGATACTCTGTACCGCGAGATATAAATCAGTATCGAACGATTTAAAAGTCTTTGCGTTTTCTTAAAAATTAATTTTTTTTCGAAAAAGCGAAGATAGCTGAATACGTTGGATACTTACTTAATATTAAGTATATTAACGCTTTGCTCTTTAGTAATTCCTACTGAATACTTTATTTGTTATATATGTATAGTAAATACAAAGTAGAGTAAAGATAAAAGATAAAAGTGGTCCAGTAAAAAAATAAGACCATATATGATGTATGACAAAGTTTCTGCTTTTCTTCGATATTATTTAATTTTTTAAATGCAAAGTGTTAATAATAGGTACATCGATTAGATCAAATATCTGTTGAGGCATTCGAGTAAATGTAATTTTACGGTTTTTATTGTAAAATGCGCTTAAAAAAGGCCTCACAGCAGAGTTTAGGGCATGAAGAAAGAAGAGGTTAAATGCCGAAGAGGCTTATGCCGAAGAGGCCCCCACTTAATTGTGGCTGAAGAGGGCAACTACATAGACTATTAAGTTATTTTCAAAGGTTCAACAATAAGTTCGAACTTTTCGAAAATAGCTCTTTAGTCATATCTTATATTCTATTGTATTATATTTGCTCGTCATTAATTTGTAATTATAATTGGAGATGATGGATCATTCCATCTCCTTGGCACATCAAATCTGTGTGCCATATCGTCCAAAAGATGCATATGTGTTTAGTTAGAGTCAGAAATATTAAAATTTTTGTATTATTAAATTTTGAAGCTTAAATAACGTTCGGTAAATATTATAGTAATTTCTCTTTTCTTGTTTTTTTTTCTTGTTTTTTTCTTTAAAATTTTTCACTTTGATTGTATTTTATTAAATTTCCAATTTTTCTTTTCTATATAATGCAGTTTAAAAATATTTCAAAATAATTAATAGATATTATTTTTTCAGTAACTTAGTGTTCTTATTTTTCCTATTTCTTGATTTTTATTTATTTTATATAAATGTAAAATCACGCGTTTAAATTTAATTTTATTGCAAAGGTAATTTGAGATTAGATAAAAGTAAATAAAGGATTCAATTGAAAAGTGCATCTGCGAATTGGACCACTTATATGTCAGGCTATTGTATCACTTGATTGTATGATTAATATAGTTTTCTTCTTGTTACAGGTGATCATCGTTGGATTTATCATCAAACCTTCTGGATTCTTTTTTATTTGAGTGTCTTAAATTGCTTCATTTTAAAATATATATAGAAATGCATTTCTGAAGGCACACACATGTTTATATATTAAAAATTAAATATAATTATATAAAATTCTATATTACAATATAACTATACTATATATACTATCAAAATATATGTCATATACTATCATATACTATCAAAGAATATTGCATTCTTTTATAGTATTGTACCGTCATCGCATTAAGTATCTACTATCGCCCATTGATGGTCAGGTTAGTAACTAAGATGGATGTGGTTACGCGAAAAGTGGACTTGTGAGCTTCTATGTACTTCTGTCTTGCATTAAAAAGTTGTTAAAAATACGTTATACTCATGCGCAACCACAAATTCAAGGCGCAAGCGCATTTCGAAAAAATCTCCTACTCATGACGTTTCTACATTTGTACTTATCAATAACTCATTAAATAATTAATTAACAAAGTTAGCAATTATGGATTTTAATTAAGCAGTTTGTTAGCAATTTAGCGCACTTATTCATTTTTTTCTGCTGTTGCAAACTACGTTGTTTTACTTAGAAATAAAAAAAAAGATTTCACATTTTCAATTATCAATAACTAATTAAATAGATAATTAAAAAGATTATCAGTTATGGATTTTGAATTAGCGAATAGCTAGCAACTAAGTGCATGTATTCATATTTTTGAGTTTATGAAGTTTTATGCCAATTTTTTTATACTGCTGATAACAAAGAATAGAGAAGTACATAGAAACTCAAAAGCCCTTTTTTATCTACACAGTTTCATTTTAGTTACTACCGGAACCACCAGTAGGCAATAGTATGTACTTAATGCGATGAGAATACACTATCAAAGAGCGGTACAATAATATCAAAAAACGGTATAATACTATCAATGAATACACTGTTCTGCTTACTACCGCTTACTGGTGGTCCCGGTAATAACTAAAATTAAACTGGGTAGATAAAAAAGGATTTGTGGGCTTCTTTGTACTTCTGTATTCATTGATTAAAGATTTATGTTGCACAAGTTTGACTCCCTTGAAGTTTGACGTTTGGTCAGCCTGCACGTACGTGTCCCTGCGTATCCCGCTCTGTCCCGCGTCTAGAACGGAGTGATATGAAAGCTGTTTGACGAGTCCTCAATTATTACCGAACTGTTTAATTCCACGTTCGGAGTCATGGAAGACGTATTTCAAAACGGTAATTATTGTAACGAGGCTAACGCAAATATGAGCACTTCGGAGGCGTCGAAAGAGGTACGCATAGATATTTTTAAACATGTATACGTGCGTGCTACATTTAACTTTAGTAAATCTATGTGGTAAAATCAATACGTTCATTACCCTTCATTTCACATAGAATACAAACGTGTTGTGTGTTTATTGACTGTATATGTAATATACACGATATTGATTTCGTCGATAGTCATTTATTTCACATTTTATTCAGTTAGAAAGACATTTATTTTAAAACACTTTGGATTGTTCAATTGTTTATTACATATTATTTTACATTAATTTTTATCGTTATTCTTAATATCATTTTGGTGTGTTAATGTTTTATACAAATGAAAATTGTGTACATGAAAATATTTATTTTAGGATTCTTTATTGGATCATATGGAAATTTTAATAGTAGAGGCTGAAAAGCGACCTAATGGACCATTAAATTTAAGAGAATTCTATACTGTGTACCTTATCGAAACCAAGTATGTATGAATGTATTTGACATTATGTTTATCGTAGAATATATTTGTGATAGTTTCAATTTGCAAGAGCAATGCAAGTTAAAAGTTGCATACTTGTATAGAGTTACAGATCTTACTTTCAAAGGTGCTCTAAGTATCACAAGTTCTTTATGGAGACGTTATACTGATTTCGAATTATTAAGAACATACTTAGACATTGCATATCCATATATAGTTTTACCACCATTGCCAGAGAAAAGAGTATTATATGCATGGCAAAAAGTCACAACAGATACATTTGATCCAGATTTTGTAGACCGACGAAGAGCAGGATTAGAGGTATGATACTCATCATTCTAACTAATTTTATTATCTTCTATTCTTTAATTAAATTTTCTTACATTATGCGCAGAATTTCTTATTAAGAGTAGCATCGCATCCTGTTCTCTCTCAAAATGAACACTTCATGGGATTTTTACAACAACGGGAAGGCTGGAGGGAACATATTCAAGAGATAAGTAAGTAGTCAAATAATTTTATTAAAATTACTTTTACATTTATTACGATATTAAATATGATCCATTTTTATTTTGTAGGTTATTTACGTTTAGCAGAGTCCAAGTTAAAAGCTCTTAGCGTAGCTGTTCGTCTAAGAAAACCAGATAAGAGATTTGAAACATTAAAGAATTATGGAATTGAACTTCAGGTAAATTTTAATTTATTTCAATACAATAAAGTTATGAAATATAATACTTCTAAAAGTATGTAATATTTTTTTTAGAACAACCTTTGCAATCTTCTTAGAGTACGAGCCCGTCTTGTGGAAAAGCAATACAGCTTATATAAACTACATGCGAATTATGGTCGTGTGTTCAGTGAATGGAGTGCTATAGAGAAAGAAATGGGAGATGGTTTGCAGGTAGTAATAATTTAATATATATATGTATACATATATGATACCTTATTGTTCTTAAAATCTTGAAACAGACGCTGTCATGCATCTACAATATGAAAATTTATTAAAAACAATCAGATGGTTATAAGCACACTGCATTACAGCATATTTTCTTAGAAATCAGGCCATTACTTGGACTCATTAGCAGCTACGATTGACACCACGCTTGAAGAAGAAGAACTTATAGCAGACCAATTAAAAGAATGGCTCTTTGGTGCTTCAGCTTTACAAGCTGTCGTTAGACGAAGAGAAGCTTTACAAGTGGCTAGGGATGAAGCTCAAGATGCGTTAATAGCTGCATGCGAACAAAAGGACAGGGTGATACAAGGTACATTTTTGTCTAATTGTGAATATATATTCATTAAAGTGCATAATATTTTAATATCTTATGAAAATATATAAATGTAAAATACATGGAAATTATTACAGGAAAAGCAGGATTAATGTCCAGACTTTTTGGATCGGTCGATACAGAAGAAGTAAGAGAATTAAAAATTCTTCGATTGGAGCATAGAATCACACAGCAAAATGAGATGGTGAAACAAGTTGATGAGGACTTAAAGTATATACACATATATTTTATTTTCTACTCGTTTTTTTTATCTGTAATTTTTAAATTGTACAATAATATAATTATTATTTATAACATATGCGTAGATCATTTTCCAGCAAAGCTATGGTAGATATAGAAAGATTTCAACACCAAAAGGTTGTCGATTTAAAAGAAACCTTGGCAGCTTACTGTGTTCTACAATTTAAACTAGCTAGAAAGGTAAAAGTTGAATTTATACAAACAAATGTATTCATTTATAAATTTATGTATGAATTTTATTGAATAATCTCGTTATCATTATTTGCAGAGTCTCCAAACTTGGCAGCATATTAAGGAATGTCTGGAAAGTATACCGTAAGTAAAAGTAATTTTAAAACGCGATTTTTAATCGATGTGAAAATAAAATTAATCATTCCAATTTTTCGCGTGACACATATATAAATATATATATATATATATATATATATATATTTATGGATTCACTGAACTGTACGCTTATTAATATTATTGATATATAAGAATTTTTTTATCATTAGTTTAGTTCCATATGGGTGCGTGCGTACTGGTTATTTTGTACGCACACAGGCATATGTGTGTGTATACTATTACCATCGTGTTTGGATGTATAAATTTATGATACAATGTTATTTCGTATTTATATGCATTTAATCGAACGTGACGTATTCGTTAATCAATACGCTAAAAACAAAAAAGAAGATATTATTATATTAAGATCACACATTTTAATCATGTTAAATATGTGGAAAAGCATTATCACATTTATTAGTAAATTTACTTGCAGAATCTGCAAAATACATCATGCATAAAAACATACATAATTTTTGTTCGAGATTAATACGACGTACCAAATTTATCGGTACTTATCTGTCTTTTTTTTTTTTTTTTAATCATTTTATCATTATCTCCAACAACGCTAAAAGAAAAAGCTTTGTATTTTGTGCTTTATATATTATAAAAAAACAAAAAAATCGTTTAATTAAACTCGTGCACGTTCAATGTCTCCGTATATTCGTATATTTCGTTAAATCTCTGATATATACGAGTCAAACTTTGTTGTATTTAGCATAGCAAATAATTCCAAATCTCTATATCATTATTTTATTTAAAAGCAAACGCTGCGCATTTTACTAAGTGTATTTTTACAAAATTCACTATGTAACCTCCAGTGCTTTAAGCAAATAAACGATGCCTGATTGAAATGAATTGTTTTATATAATAAAAAAAACAAAAAAAAAATAATAAATAATCTACGAATATAGATTTTTGATCATTTTCGTTATAAATTCCGAAAAATCTTGCGAAATTTGTTTCCATCAGGCATCGTCTGACAATCTCCTATACATATGTCACAATGTTTCTAATCTTTATTGTCAGTGAATATATAAATAATTATATATATATATATATATGTACATATATTTACGTATATGTATATGTATGTATGTATATATATGTATATATATGTATATATAATATATATATATTCCTATGGAGAAAAAGTACCAAATGAATGATACTTTTGTTTATTTGTGAAATATGTCTTTATTTATCCTTTTGTTATGAGTTATTTTATATTTACGTATAAAAAGAAATTTTATCTGTTAATTTCACACGAAAGAAAAAAAATGTTTCTCTCAATCTTACATAAAAATAAAAATAAAAATAAAAAATAATGTATATTCTCAGAACTCATTATCACACAGAAGCGTTTTTTTATTGTAACGCTAAGAACAAAAAATTTATTTTGCAGTCTTTTTTTTTTAATTTTCCTTTTTTTGTTGGCATACTTGTTTTAGCAACACCATGACCAATGTAATCGATTTGTTGTTAAGCATTATATGGAGTAATTTTTTGTAGGATGATAAATGATACACGTGCGCTTATTAATTAACATAATTATTTTTTTATCCTTGACATATTCTTCACCTCAGTGTATTGTAAACGACATGTTTCTCTTTTTTTTTCTTTTTTAAAATACATTCGACGAGGAAAAGGAGAGTGTCAGAGATCTAGAACGTCTTAACATATAATTATATATATTTACATTAAAAATATTCATTTTTATACATTTTATACATCATAGAAGAATACTGTCACAAGTTAAACGTGACGAGTTTTGATAGAGAACATTCCATAAATTTCATTATATCTAAATGTTCGCAATTTTAATTGCAAATAATTATTTTATAATTCAGTATTTTAGAATTTTTAATTTCTCTTATGACAGTGTAATAATAGTTTTTCAATTGTAACAATATTTTTCTAAGCGTGCGATTATTTCAAATCCTTACTTAACAATGACTTTATATAAAAATTCTTTTATTTTAATTGATTATTTACAATATACAAACAAGTATAGTAAAAAAGAGAGATACCACTCTTATTGGCAAGGAAAGAAGAAAAAATTATTTTACTTATTATACGTAGTATAATGCTTATTACAACTAACTTTTTTATTTATATAAATAATAACATATACATAATGCTGAGCGTTAAATGTTAAAGTAAAAATGAAAACTAACTCGTGAGAAAAAATACGAAGGGTGGGCTTTAAGCCGATCGATTTTCCTTCCCTAGCTATTTAAAAAAAAAAAAGAAAAGGTTATAATCTTGTGTATATTGCGTTCCCACTCCCTTATCCTTAAATTACGTATATTACACGTTATTGTGTTTTTATAATTCGAGAATGCTCAGTCTTCGGGACGATGATGCGGCTATCGAATATTTAAACTCGAAAAATTTGTTATGAAAAGCTCATAAAACTAAAGTTCATTAAAAGTGATTTCGAGTGTTATTAATTAACAATTTTCTGAATAATATTTGTGATTTCATTTTTATCTTTACATTATATTCCTAATTCTAACGATAAATCTTTCTCACATATTTTCTAACTATCACAGTGAGTAATTGTCATTTTAATAATTTTTCCTTTACAGTATTTTTGTTATAAACATTCGTACAATAAATTCATTATCAGTGATATTAATTAATCATACATATATATTATATATATATATAATTATTAGTATACTTATGTGTGGCTCAAATAAAGTATTACGTACTATTTTCTTAGAAACTTATGAAGATATCTAGTTCAGTTTTGCAGTAATTAAATGATACGGTGATTCCCTAGATTTTATTTTCATAGAACGTAGTATTAATTTTTTGTTCGAATCGAATTAGCTGTTATTATATATTGTGCATTCCCTTACCTTTTTCTCTTTAAAAGTTACCTCATAAAATATATTGCATACTATCATTATCTACCTTGTACTATTTAATTATCCTAAAAATGAAATTGTTATCTTAATTAGTTTATAAAAAAGAACAGCTTGTAATACTTTATTTAAATCACATTGTACATATAATTAGACTCGAAATTGACATTCGCACTGATTAAAGTTCATTAAAGTTCATTATCTTTTTCAAGCCGCTTCCTTTAAAAAAAAAAAAAAAGAATATTATCGAGATATTTAATTGCAGGAATTTATTATTAATGATACATATTGAAAATTAGATGCACTATCGATAAAACAGATCCCTCGGATTAAATGAATGAGCGCTTTTTTTCGAACGCATATTTAATTATTATTTACGTTCTAACACGATCATGCTCGTTGCCTTCGCGTATGTTCCACAAAGTCATTGAAAATTCGCATTGTCGATTTGTATTGATGACGTTCGATATATTTTCGTCGTTGGACGACAAAGAATAATTTGTTCTTCGTGGAAATTTGAGATGTTTTAAGCCAGGTAGCCATTTAAAAAAACGTCGCCATCTTTTATCTTGATCATCAATATTGGTGACCTTGAGAGTTGTATATCTCGTTGATTCAGGCCACCTAAGTTCGTTGTTTGATCGTTCGTCAGTCGATTTATTTTCAGAAGAACATCTTTCTTCGATCTTGGTCATTTTCGTATCTCTCGTGTCGCGTTTTGTTTTTTCGTTTACGTTCAACCCCGTCGTTTGTTTCGTGGATCTTTCCAATGTAGTAGTAATAGACGATTTAAAAGAACGACGTGGACTGTCATCTCTTGCCGAATTTCCAGAACATTCGGTACTATCCTGTACCATACCTGTTCCTGCTGTTGCTGCTGTTCTCGAACCAACTGTTCTTTGTTGGGAACGGGATAGACTTGAATAAAAACGTTGATTTTGTCTAAGACCTGACATCCTGCAGCTTCTTGATAAAGTTTCCTATATAAAAAAGAGATCGAAATATTTATATTATTTTATTTGTCATAAGTTTTATTAATATATTTTCAGAAAGATACTCATTGAAAATATCATTAATCCTTAAACTACTTTAAATGATTTTACTATAAATCATTCTGTTTCAAAGCAATATTTTTAAACTAATTTTATTTATCTTCATTGTTATAAAAAATTATGTACATAAATAATGAAAAACTGTTGTTGTTCATTTTGGTAAAGTGTTTTTTGTCGAAAATATTTTTTCTAGTTACATATTTATTTTCGTTTATATGGCGTACGAAAGCATATATCCACCGTACTGTCATGGCCAGTAGCTAAAGGGTTAATGATATTATGATAGATACTTTAAGGAAGGGGTTTCTGAGGAATATTAACTGACTTATGTTCTAAAATATGATCTTCAATTTATTCAATATGATGCGTACGTGACTACATCTCAGGTTAGCATTGTCCTTCGTCTATTCTTTAACCAAGTACATATGTCTTTCTTTCTTCATACTATCATTCTCTCTCATTTTCACTCATATTTCTTAAGTAGGTTCGATCTCTATCCATTTTTGGCCTAAGATCATCTGATAAAGAAAGACCATACGGAACCATTTGTCTCTTTTTTTTTTTATCTAAACAGATCTTGTGTCGTTCAAGGACACCTAAATCGAAACGTTTTCTCTCATATTTTTATTATTTATACTACGGATGCATATTGAACTATGAACTTTTACAACAATGAATAACAAAAAAATAGTGATTGGTTTTTAATTTTTAAAATACCATCGTATTAGATTCTTACGAAATTGTTAAAAGTAAAAAAAATCGTTCAGGGAAAAATGAGATCCGACAAGTGAAAAAATGTAATAGTGATTATAAGAAATAATAGTAATTATTTAATTGACTTTTTCGTATTCCTTTAATCAATCGAATATTTCTCTGTAATGTCGTTATATCTTACATTTTCTTTTCAATTAATTTTCATCGATATTTTTCCTTTTTTTCATCGAAACAAGTAGGACTAAAGAAATTTCCTAGCACGTATGATCTTATTTCCATATCAGGTTCGTTAACACTCGGTTTTCCTCGGTTCGAATATTTGTGGAGTTAGTTCGTGCTAGAAGTAAGTAATCTCAATGTAATTTTCTATTTGTGAAGTATTCTTCAAAGAAAAAAAAAATAAGAAAAAGAGAAAAATGTGTTTCCACGATTACTATTCACTTGACGAATTTTTCACCCTATTTCGTATCGTTTCCCGCGAAATAAAGTTAAATATTAAACGTGACGCGTAAAATTTTACCCTAAAAAGTTTCATCAATCGATATTGTGAATCGACCCAAAAAAAAAAAATATATATATATATTAGACTGTGCCAAATAAATCGACTATTTTTTTTTTTCGGTCCCACATCAAAATTTCGTTGAGAGTGACGAAAAAAAAATTGTGTCAAAATTTGAGCCCCCTATCTTCATTTTTCAGTTAGCGCTCGCTAAAATAAGAATTTTCGCCAAAAAAAGTTTTCTTTCACTTATTTTTTGGTTATAGACAATTCAATATACCAAATATTAAAAAACCCTTGGTATGGTTTTGCAGGAAATTAAATTCTCTACAAAGATGATTTTTTATCGAACTTAAAAAGTCAACAGCTTTTTTTTTATAGCTGATTAAATTATATTTCGTTCTATAATTTTCATTTTTAATTATTGATGAACACTTATTAAACTACTTCCTAACGAAAAGAACATACTAATGCAATTTTTCTAGGAATATTTATGATCTAAAAAAATAGTTTTTATGCTGTAATGAATGTAAATACTGTTGAGTAATTTATATTCTTTACTTTTAAAATAATGAATTACATGTCAATTCTATTTTTTTTTGTTTTTCACCTTATTGATTCAAAATTCGGTGAAATTTTTCTGTTTACAGTGAGAATTGCACAAACCTATGATTGTATAAAAAATCATTAGTATTTTAATAGAAATAGAAACATTAATATAATTATGATATAATTAGAATATAAACATTAATATAATTATGATAGACACACAAAACAAGAAGATTTAAAATCATTCGGCTCAAAAGATATAAGTGATTTTGTTACTCAAAAGTCGATGGTTTTATTCGAGAAGTTCGGTTTATCTACAAGTTTTCTTGATTTACCTGTAGATCAATGGGAATTCGATGACGAGTACCAGGCTTCTTTAAAAATTGTTCGATCGATAAAAGTTGTAAATGATATTGCCGAAAGAGCTGTAGCGTTAATTGATAAATATAATGATAGTCTCACTTGTGATGAAGAACAAAAACAGTTTTTATTACAAGTTGTTGCTGAGCATCGCAAAAAATATCCCAATTGTAACAAACGAAATTTATGTGAGTAATATGTTTACTCGAATCTCATAACTGATTTTAAAATAATTCAAGTAAAGATCTTATTAGTTTCATTTATATATAACAAGATTAAAAGTGTGTCTATCATAATTATATTAATGTTTATTTAAAAAATGTAAGCTCTTTAAAACTAGTAAAACATATGAATAAAGACAATAATAAAGATTAGCATATCATTTTTTTAATTTATTAAAATTTTTTAAGATATTTCGTTTTTAGTAATTATCTATTTCTATTAAAATACTAATGATTTTTTATACAATCATAGGTTTGTGCAATTCTCACTGTAAACAGAAAAATTTCACCGAATTTTGAATCAATAAGGTGAAAAACAAAAAAAAATAGAATTGACATGTAATTCATTATTTTAAAAGTAAAGAATATAAATTACTCAACAGTATTTACATTCATTACAGCATAAAAACTATTTTTTTAGATCATAAATATTCCTAGAAAAATTGCATTAGTATGTTCTTTTCGTTAGGAAGTAGTTTAATAAGTGTTCATCAATAATTAAAAATGAAAATTATAGAACGAAATATAATTTAATCAGCTATAAAAAAAAAAGCTGTTGACTTTTTAAGTTCGATAAAAAATCATCTTTGTAGAGAATTTAATTTCCTGCAAAACCATACCAAGGGTTTTTTAATATTTGGTATATTGAATTGTCTATAACCAAAAAATAAGTGAAAGAAAACTTTTTTTGGCGAAAATTCTTATTTTAGCGAGCGCTAACTGAAAAATGAAGATAGGGGGCTCAAATTTTGACACAATTTTTTTTTCGTCACTCTCAACGAAATTTTGATGTGGGACCGAAAAAAAAAAATAGTCGATTTATTTGGCACAGTCTAATATATATATATATTCGATTACGAATATTAATTATTTTTACATTTTGCAAGATGGTATACGAATAACTACATATATATTGGCTATTTGTTTTTTGTTTTGTTTTGTTCTTTTTTGAATTTAAAAGTTCGAATAATAATCGATAAATCTTTTCCTCTTTGATTATTCGATTTTTTTTATATTAATTTTTATCATTTCCGCTAATGCACTTTCAGTTATATGAAAATCAAAGTAAAATTTTGTTAAAATAAAAGAAAAAGAAAAAAGAAAGAAACAAGAAGGGAGGGATAAAGAAAAGAACGAAACATTGCAGATGTAAGGAAAAAAGTTTGATCTCTTATATTTTCTCCCGTAAATATATGAAATACATATACGTATTATACATATATGTGAGTTAACGTCTGTTTCATAGTTTGTGTCGAGTTTGGAAAAAGTTAAGGAAAAATCTATGGTTATATGTATGTGTATAGAAATTCACGTATTTGAAATTCGATATATATGTACGTACAAATACGTTTTCGTTTTAAAGGTTGTATAAATATTTCCATATAACGTCGTAAATCGCAAAAAATCATTAAATTCTATCGATAACGTATAAAATAAGATTTATTACAAGAAAGAATGAGAGAAAAGTTTTATTTATTCTATAGATTCGACAAAATGTAAATCATCTTTGTATTATACTTATGCACACACTTGAACATGTCTTCAGAATTTTCTCCAGGATACATCCTTAAATTTGATATTCCGATTTACGCATTACGTATTCAAATTTCGAACAATATTCTAATATATGCAACAGAAAAACAAAATATCACAACTACGCGATCAGGATTATGGTATTTAAATTACAGTATATAAGAAAATTCAAAATTTTATTTTATTTTATTTTTTTTTTTTATTCTTCCTATCTTTTCCTTTTATCAAATAATTTACATCACTTTTATTTCCTAAGGTTTCTACGCTATATATCATTCAATTAAGGCTTAAACAAAATTTTTTTGATCTAATGAAAAAATATATCGATATAATAATAATCCTGTCTTCAATACACCAATCAACTTACTTGTTTTCTTTTTTTAAATATTTTTTATTGCAATTCGTTTGAAAGATCAGAACGAGTATCTTTAAAAATTGAATAACAATGTACCTTCGCGTGTTATTTTAAAAAGAAAAAAAAAGCAATTTGATGTTATCTCCTACCTATCGATTATTTTAAATATTCTATCGAAAGAAATAAAGAAAGAGGAAATTCAATGAACTTGATCTTGTGTGCGAGGATTTCTTAACTCACCATGAAAGCCACTCGAAATTTATTCGACATGATGTTGTAAAGAATCGGATTGATGGTAGTGGAGACATAATAGAGGACTCCAGACACATAGGTCATCAACAGATTAAGGGATTCTACCCATTTACTGTAGGACGTGAAGTGATCCTCGCTATTGGTACCATAAATGGCGATCAATCGTTGGACGTGAAATGGCGCCCAGCAGATGAAGAATGCGACGACGACCGCGACTATAATCATGCAAAATAAATACACTCTTAGAAAATAAATACATATCAATTTTTTTTCTTCCTCTTGGCAGGAGAGATAAATTTTAATTTTTTGTGTGTGGTGGATTTTTTTTTTGGATTTTGTATTATAAAATATTACCATTCGATACGAGTTCAAGAAAAAAATTTTATACGTCGAGATTTTTTTGTTTTTTTTTTTTTACATTCGTCAACTTTTTTCACGTTGTCTGTATATATAATATGAAATACAATGGATTGTTTAAAAAAACAAAATTGTATTTAATTTACCTTGACTTAATTTAAGTTTATGTAAGCTTTACAAATAATAGAAAATTTACATAACAATTTTTTAGGATAAGTTACAGGAATTATTCTTATAATGTTCATACTTTGATACTGAATAAATGTAAATGTATACGGTGGCTGGTATAAATATTCGGACACGATGTAATCTAAAGAATTATTATCTTATATCTTTATATTTTATGGAAATAATGATTTTTTTTTCTTTGTTTTTTAATTAAGTAAGAATACTTATTTGAAATGCAATAAATAGAATATTTTACGATTTGTTAAAATTGAATATAATTTTAATTACATTTTATTAATAAAAAATATAGTTATATAAATAAGTGTTATATTTGTAGCTTCTAAAACAAATGTTCTAACTTATTAAAGTAGAGAAAAGTCATTATTTTTATAAATGACAGACATATATATATATGTATATGTGGGAATGATTTTTCGGATTTAGATGCTGTCGGAATATATTTATGCTAGTCACCGTAGCTTCATATATAATTGTATTTCTTTTAATATTTGATTTATAAGCGCGCAAAGAGTAAATTTAATTTTTGATATAAAAAAACTTTTTTGTCATTTCAAAGATGTAAATGTTTTTTAAAGACGAAAATATTACACGAACAAAACGTATTCAAGTTTCATATGTCAAGGGTTTAATTAACAAAATATTTAGTTTTCTTCTTATTCTTCTCTAGTTTTGAATTACAAACGATTGAAATAAATCAGTAACTCGTTGAAAGACATTTGATGTGATCAATAAATCAAATGGGTAATCTGTTACTAGCTTTACGTATCGTTATTTATCTCTAATTTTTTCTTATTTTTCTACAATGGATTATACGAAATCCTTTTAAAGTCCATTTCAAAGATTTTGTTGTAAACGAACCTATTGTTCATGTACGAGTCACAAACCAATGTCGTCAACAAGATTAAATTATTGATATTAAATATCAAGTGTCAAGGAAGGAATAATATTTGAAGGTAAGAGCGCACAACACTTGATTATATTCTTGACAATCTTTTTGATCTTCAATTTTTGTTAAGTTTGTTTTTTTCTTTCATCAAGAATGCACTGGGGTTGTAAACGATGATGCATAGCAAGTTGTGTTTACTATTCCTTTATATATATTATCGATACGTAATATTTATTTTTTTGTTTTCAAAAACCCATCACGAAAAAATAATTTGAATATTTAGTTTCATTTGAAATAATTTCTGTACGAAATAAATAAAATATTAATCTCTCTAAATTGATAATTTATATACAATTACATTACTTTCCTTACGACGATGATCTATCTAACCATATTATTAATGTACAAAATAGTAGATAAAAAAAAAGTATTACATCTCTTAAGTGAATTTACTCGGACCAAAGTAATAAAACAAAAAAAAAAGTAAAAAAATAAAAATTATATAGTTCGCGTATTATTCTCTACTTTTCTTTTTTTCGTTGTAATTTCTGTAAAAAAATTCTTATCGCAATCGTTTTTCTCTTTTTCCCTTTTTTATTCGATTTATTATTCTGCCTCTTTTCCGTCGGCCACTCGAATCAAGGCTGACCTCTTCTTGACCTCATCCTACCTGCTGTACCCCCATACCCCCAAACGATATTCGCATTTCCGATGTGGAAATCGAGCTCTCAACCTAATTCAACTCGTTCAACTTTTCCGATCCTAAGTCGATATGAAATTGAACTATGTGTTCGTATGTTTTTTTATATTTTATCTGTCTCTCTATCTTTCTCTTTCTTTTTTTTTAATATGTTTCTTTATTTTTTCTATCAAATTTCTTTTTCTTTTCTTTTTTTTTTTTGACAAAAGAAAGTATCTGTGCAAATAATTCTAAAAATAAATTGGTACTCGAAAGTATTGGAAACTTCTAAAAATGAACAATCAAGATATAGCGTCGAATAAATTAATATTATATTAAAAGTAAGTTTTCTTTTATAATATATAATTGATATATATATACTAATACTGTATGTATAAATGATTGTGTTCAATTTATGAAACAAAAATCGACGGTACATTATAATACGGTTAAATCGAGAAATAATTTTCAATTAGGAAAAAAACAAAGAAGAAAGTGCAATCGTTTTCTCGCAATTATTACGAACGAAGATGGGTTCAACGTTACGCGGAGAAAAAGAGGAAATGAAAATTAAAAGGAAAAAATAGAAAAAAAATGATATAAAATTATACGACCAGAGAGTATTATCCGTGACTTGAATATTCACGTACTTCTTGATACGTTTATATCATTTATATTCGTGCTATAACATTTTTTGTCGCCAAATGCTGTTTTCGGATGCTTCTCACTCAACAAAATTATATTATTTATTTTAAAGCTCACCGGTACAAAAATTTCCAAAATATGTTTTTACATACGTATGCATAACATTGCCGAAGGTTTTTTTCCATTCTCTTAAAAACAAAAAAAAAGAAATAAAAAATATATGTTAAAAAAAAACAACCAATTTTATGCATTACCACGAAGAAGGAATAGTAGTCAGGACCTCGTGTAGAATAATGCAATATTTTTCGTAGAAGAAATGTAGGAACAGAGGTAGACAAAAATTATTTCGTACTTAGGATATATAGTAGATAATATATATAATGAATACTATATATATTATATATAGTGGATATATAATAAAAGTACATTATATTCATATTATATACAAGATCCGTCTGAATATTATATAAATGATCATTGACAAACAAAAAATAAGAAAAATTTTTATTCCACATATCCTTATTTTTTTTAAAAGGTATTATCCTCTTGTCCGCTCGTATATGTTATTCGACCGGATACCGTATATAACAGCGTGAAAAATAAAATGACTCGAACATTATTAGGTGTACAGATTGCAACACGAATAAAAAGTAAATAAATCATGAACCTTTTTTAATGTGCATTTTTTATTTTTCTCTTCGTTTTTTTCCGTTTCTTTTTTTTTACGATTTATCCAATATGGATTCGCAAAAAAAAAAAGCTTTTGTTCTCGCGCGCGTTCGCGTTTCATTAAAATGAGGGCCACACAAGCGCGTTGATCCCCAATGGCGCAAAAATTTAAAATTGTCATCAGCTTATTATTAAACTTTTATAATTTTATCTACTTTTTTTTTGTATCACATTATTTACATCCGTTCTCGTAACTAGGTCGATATAACGTGTTATGCAAATCGACATTTCGAATTATAGCTACTTACATATAGTACATATATATATATGTGTGTATGTACATGTATGCACTTAGATGTGTGTTTACATTTTTATATAAGAAGGTATCTATTTCAAGAAAATTATATTGTTTTTCCCATTTCTACTTTACAAGACGATAACAACTATCGCGATCGAAGTTTTTATGTAAAACAATAGGAAAAGATAATGTATAAGAAATATAATAAAAATATTACACTTCAGCGACCTTTGCGTCTATCGATTGCATTTCGATCGTTAACAACGTTTTCTATATTTTCAACAATTCCAACGTTCGTTTTTAATTACCATATTTTTCAAAAGAGAGAAAAAGAAATATATAAGAAAAAAAACAAACAAAATTTATATCCATATTTTATATACAATATATAGAAATATGTAACAGAGATCTTGATATGTATAAATAAATTATTTAATATAAATATTTATTAAAAATTTTTTATAACGTATAAAGAATGCAGATGAATTTATTTAGAATAATATAAATCTATTAAAAGAGAGCACATTATAATATTTATTTTCGTTTTTAAATCATGGCAATTAATGTACACAAATTGGTAATTGTCATTGTTTAAACGCTTCTTCTGTGCATTTCGAGTTAAATCATTGAAAGTAACGCCTTGGAATTAATAGTAATGATAAGCTAATTAAGTAAGTAACGTTTGTTTTTTTATGCTAATTAACCGTTACGCAAAGTCAAAGTTTGAACGGCAAAAACTTGTATACTTCTTCAACAAGCTTGAAATGCGACGAAGAAAGAATAAAAATAAACAGAAAATAAAAAATGCATCGATTATTTACGCGTAAAATGGTCCAAAAATAAAAACAACAATTCCTTTTAAAGCTAACATGATGATTCGTTGAATATTATACACTAAACTTGTATATCGACTTCTTCGACATTATGTCAAAGTGTATTTGATGAATATGCATGTACTTGCATATACCGATTCTTGTATAACAATGGCTCCGAAGTGGAATTCGAAAATTTACTTCGAAGAAAAATTTCCACGTTGGTTCAATGGAAATGTTAGCATTGAATTAAATTCGATTTATTCGTTTGATAAGATATTGTATAGTATCATTAACACTGCAATAGATAATTTTTATATATATCATATTTTTTTATTTGTGTTGATTATTTGTCTTACTAAAAAAATTATTTAAAATTGCAAATTTACTTAATTTTTCTCGGGGAAAAAATATTTATTTTAAAATTCAAGATAAATATTTATTATTCGAAAGATACTTAAATATTCAGGAGATATATCTTTTTTAGTTTATATCATATTTTTTTAATTTTGTATACTATCTATCTTATCGCTAATTTAAAAACGCTTTACGGGATAAGAATGTTTTTTATTATTATTTTTTTTTTCCTTCTTTGAATATATTTTTGTTGTATATAAAGTGAAATTATGCAGTGTCATTTATATGCAATAATATTTTGCGAGAATGATTTTGTTATCGCTATTATTATCAGTATTATCTGAAATATTTTTATTTTTTTACGTTGGAACTTTTTGATTTAGTATACGATGTTACAATACTCGTTCGCAAAGGGCTAATAAAGTTACATAATTAATCTAATCTGATTCGTACAGTTATTTTAATATGTAATTTATTAAAAAATAAATATTAAAATTATTTATTGTATATATTTTCAAAGTATATCGTTATTTTTCTTTTCTCTCTCTCCCTCCCTCTTTCTCTCTCTCTCTCTATTTCTGTTTCTTTCTATTGTATTATACGACACATGGCAATTAAATCGTCTAATTGAAATAAAAGTAATTTCGAACGTAATTGGTAGATTGTTTCGTTCGATTACCGTGAAAGTAAATAACAAATTAGATTATTCCAACAAAATATACGTAATATTAATTACGTAAGTGTCAATGAAACGATACGTATTTCCTGAATTTAATGAATGATCAAAGAGTTGAACTAAAGTTACGTTAAATCTCGATGAAACTTGAATGATGGATCTAGCTGAAAATACAGATACGTTATGCTACCGTTGTGTTTCTATGAATGAGAAAGTGATCGTGACTTTGAATTAATGCATGTGTTTATATAACATTGTCGTTTCACCATTTCATTCTTTTATATTTGTGCGATACACACGGTATATATGGCTATACTGACTTTTGTTATCCATACATTACGTATGAATTATTTCCTTCTAAAAATTTATCACAACGATAACACACTCTTTTTCTTATTATACATATACATATTTCTTTTCTTTTTACAGGGTGGGTGTATTTTAATTAAAAATACTTGCATTTGTAAATTTATAGATGCACGATAATACTTGAAAACAATTTTAATATAATAATCGATAGCTTTCGTTTTCATTTGTAATCTTTTTGAAAATGACAGTTGCAATGTCCCATCTTATATATATATATATATATATATATTTATTTTTTTATCTATCTTCTTTAATTACACTACATAAAAAAATTTTACAGGACTATTATTTAATTTTATTAACAATCCGATAACGAGATTTACATGATTGATTAGACATACATTGATACATTAGTAAAAAAATAATACTCGGTTTTTATTCGATAATAATATTCTATGAAACATTCCATTTACTCATTAATGAAAAAAATGTATATATATACATATTAAATGTTAATATTGAAACGAAAATAAATGAAATACAATATGAAACAATTTTTACGCGATTTTTTAACAAAAGCCAGTACTATAATATAATGACTATAATAATAGCACATTATCGCGTTCATAGAATCGCTACCCATTTCCTTTCAGTACTAAATCAATTTTTTTTCTGCAACTCAAAGCAATTAATTTTTATGCACTTCATGTATCTACTTAGAAAAAAAAAAGATACGAACGAGATCTTCAATGCATTTATCGTCTTCGCGATTCTTAATTTCTTTAGTAGATATAGTTACGTAATGATGCATATATCTTGTTAGTGAAAATTATAGCTTCTTTTTTCTTTTCCTATTTTTCTTTTTAAATACCAGAGATTATATCTTTGTTACGTGTCAATCGATTAAGTGGAAAAATAATCGGATGGTATGTAAATCTATGGAAAATGTGTGTTTCAATTTGAAATAAAATTTTACGAACTAGAACATAATGTCAATGCGAATTAACGAATTCATCATAAAGACAAAATCAAAAAGTAAATCTTATAGTTGGAATTAGAAGAAAAAAATAAAAATTTATATTTTAAATAGAAATTTATACAATGTGAAACATGAATGTAACGTGTTAGTATAATTATATAACTTGTATATATATTAAATTTAAGAAAAAGAAAACAATTTTATATACAATAACTTTATTGAAATGGAAGAAAGTACATTTGTATTATTATAAAATAAAAATAAAAAAGAACGGAAAGAAATAAAATAGCTTGAAATAGTAACAAAAAATCGATTTCCGAATGGCATTCGAGCTTTTTAAGTTACGTTAAAAAAAAAAAAATTGCTAACGATTGTTCCAGATAAAACATTTTATCTTATCCCTTTTTTTTTTCCGTCCACATGTCTAACCCACCCCCAACGTGTAATAGCACATTGATTCTCCAACATATCAAAGGACCAACATTTTTCTTTCTTTCCTTTTTGTTTCCTTTTCTATCAACGTACCAACATTCTTTTCTCCCTTCTACCTTTTTCTTTCCTGTTAAATGAACCCTCTTCTTCTTATGCTAGATTTCTTGATTTGTGTGAGTGCCATTCTTACGAGGGAAGCTAAGCAATAAATTTCAATCGCGTCATTTAAAATAAGATTATTATTATTATTCGAAACTTTCTGATAAGATTATAAAATACGATTTTATTTTTTATATTTACATATATATCGTTAATTTTTTCTTTATCAAATAAATCATATTTCTTTTGGTATACATATATGAAAATATTTATGGAATAATATTAAAAATATATTTTTAATATTGTCTTGAATTTAATTTTAATATTTTATTATATTGTCTCGGTATCTGGTACTCGTTTAGGCACCGAAGTAAAAAATTAATAATAATTGAAAATTAATGTTATTATTTATTTCTTTTTTTTTATAATATAAGAAAGCATTTGATTAATTGCAAAATTTGTTTTATTTTATTTTACAAAATGATTAATTATTTTAATTCAAGTCCCAACTATAGCGTGTAAACATGCACTTTTTATACATTGCTTCAAGTAATGTGGAACACATATACACTCTTAAAGGTATCTAAAAGATTAAATAAACAATGATAGATAATAGGTTTTATTAGAAATTCCGTTTTTAGTAATAGGTCAACTTTCTATTTTATTATATTATATCATAATATATTATATTAATATATAAAAATCTCGTTAATATTACAATTGATTATTAAATAAAACATTATATAATAAAAATAATGTTATATAATAAAATTTTTATATTTGTCGATATAAAATATGAAAACTTGTGACATTATTTATTAGTTAGTTTAATATACATGAAAAATAAAAAATAAAAATGATACACTCTAAGGGCTAATTATTTTTATTTTATTATTTTTGTCATTTTCTTATCATCTAATTTAAGAAGCATTTTTAATGAGTGAAATATTATTATAGTATGCATTTTTAATATCGTATTACATTTACCGATATAACTATCGTACGTAATTTTGTTTCGTAACTTTAAGACGTACTAGAAGTTTTCTTACCAAGAAGAAAAAGAACGTAAGAGAAATTGTAAGAATTAAAAATCAATATCGATGCATTTTTGTTCTACGTATAACATCTTCGAATATAATACTTTATATTCATTTTTTCTTATATATATATATATACATAACGTGGTACTTACTAATCATAAGAGATCGCGATCATGTTAGAAAACTTTGGCCGATCGATGTCGACCATTCCGTTATAATATTTACATTTTCTTTGTATTTACACTTCACATCGACTAGGTCTACTAGGGTTGCTAATGTAAAAATATAAATACAAAAATCAACGTTCCAATTTCTTTTTCAAAAGGAAGAAACCATATTTATACCATTTCATGTATAGACAATTTCATGGTTAATCTCGAACATTAAACGTATTACGATTGGTTACATTTTACATTGGTAATATTTTACACTGTTATTTTTGATAAAAATAGATATACGTTAACTCTTTTGATATATATATATATATATATTATATTTAAATCTATTGTACTATATAATATTTTGTATTCACTTTCTTTAAACTCATCAATTATAAATTATATGATACTAAATCTTAAATAGTTTCTACACAAAATCATACCTGTGAGTCATATGTATTAATCAATATTCAATTTAATAATTAATTTTCAAGAAATATTATATATACAAAATACTTATATATATATATATATTACTTTTAAAATATTAAAATATATTATTTCTAATGAAGTTTTAATAATCATATCTTTAAATTTATATCGTATATGGATGTAGAAATTTCTCATATTAAGGACTATTAGTTTTCATCGATGAACTTGATTACGTTATTTAATCGAATAAAATCGTGTCAATAGATCAAGATAAAGGGTCATGTGATCGAAGAGACAGGTTAATTTGGAAAGAACTTTACCCATTTAATTCTCATTGCATTCTCATCCGTAGAAAAGGTGAGTCGTAGAAGTAAACTAATCGATATTGCGAACACATTAGCGGCCTAAACAAGTTCCTTTAACATTAGATAGATGTTTCTGTAGGGGTATCCGTATATATATATATATATATGAATTATAAGCATGTGTGAAACTTTGTTCACAATTACTTGCTATTACGTGCGTAGGGTAAAAGTGGAGAAGGTGAAATCATTTAACTCTTTATCTTGTCTCCATCTGATTGTCTTTGACAACGAGCATACTACAACATTGTTAATAATTTTACCATTGAAACTTATTTAGCGAGGTCATTGTCTTTTACGAACTCTTCTCTTATACCTTTATAAAGAATAATACGATCTTTGACCTTTGACCGTTGCTTTTTAATCTCCCAAAAATGAAACGAATTTTCTATAATTTCAATTGATGATTATTATTCAATCAAAAATTGAATGACTATTAAATTTAACCAAAATGATATTAAAAACATTGACATATTCCACTGTCAATAATTATCGACATATATGTCTCTTGTATAATTTCCATCCTAAAAAAAAAAGAAAAAGAAATGAACAGAAATATTTCCGTATTTCACTATTTACTCGTATGCTTGAACGTAAGTAAACAAGAAATAAAAAGCGTACAAATATCTTCCTTTCCTTTTTCCGGTTTATTCGAAATCCTCGCAAATTTACTTTCCTTTTATCCGTTAGTTTCGTAACTTCGAAGCATCGATCGAGAATCTGCCCGAGTTGAATAAATTTCGGTTATGTTTTCGCGGCATGGTTGTTATTATTATTATTATTATTATTATTATTATTATTACAAAATAGCGTAAATTTATTTCGAATGTTACGTAATAAATGTCAGTATTACATTTCCCGAAAAGGGAATGAAATTTCGAGATATTAAATTGACAAACAAGACGTAAAAATAATTTTCCTCGATTTATCGAAATAAATTCGAGTATTACTTAACGATAGTAATGTATATTATTACCTATATACGCAGGCATAAGTGAAATTCGTAAATTACAAATGTTGCACACAAATAATCAACTTTAATTTAATCAATTGTAAATCCGAGACATACTAAGCGGTCGATTTAAATTCTCATTGTGTTCAATTTGATTAGGATGATTTATATATTAATTAAACCAAACCACTAACGAGCAAGCCAATTCATGTACGTTGAGTACGTACTAACAATTAGAAGCAAATTCAAGGAGGATGAAATTGAGATGGATTATCGAGAAGACAATTTATCGTTTGATGACAAACTCAGATTCAGATTCAGATTAGGTTTTTCCATTGATTATTTATATTTTCATAAATATATCTTAAATTCAAAAAAATTGATAATAATAATGAACACGTTAAAATTGAATTATACAATAACTATCGTAATTGTTTCTAGACAGAAAGATATAAGACAGTTCATTGTTATACTTTTTTTTTAAATTTTTATTTTACCCTCATCATCAAAAAATATATTTTTAATTTATTAAATCTCGCTAATTTAAGGTAATTTAAAAAAAAATGTTTTCAAATTATGCCTCAAAATTTAAGTACTATTCACCGATGATTTCAAAACTACTCAACATGTTGTGACAATCAAGTCTTAAAAAGAAAGAGAAAGAGAGAAATTAAAATCATCGAATAACTTAAATTTATCTCAAAAAAATTCGAACGAACGTGTTGGCCTTTCGAATCGTTTTCGAGTGAAAAAAAATATATTACTTTTAAATATACTAAATTACTTTTATTGGTGAAACTAAAGATAAATTTTTATTTTCTTGACCTTATTGTTAGTAGTTAATAATGCAAAGCAATCAACAAACTCGTTTATTGTTTTCGAGATTGATTAAAATAAATAAAGCAAGAGTGTGTGTGTGTGTGACGAGAAAATTCCTTGGCGTATCGTTACAAACGTATCTTTGTATTGCTTTTTATTCGTAATTAAAATTTGTTTGTTAAAAAAACAAAGAAATTCCAGGATACGAAAAAAAACAAACTTCGAAGATATAAAAAGTAATCGTGGATTTGGTTGCGATATGTGAAGGATAAAATTTAATTGTTCAATCGAATTATGTGTGTTAAAATCATTTAAATAGTTCATTTTTAAATATTTATCTAATATTGAATGTAAAAAAATAAATAGAAATTTATATCATTTATTATCAGCGATGTTTTGCGACAATGGAAATGATTCAAAAGCTTGGAATTCAATTTCACAATTAAAGAAAAAATTATTATTCTACCCCTACTTCTCTTCCCCACTTTTCTATAAACCTATCTAATTTACAAGCATTATCGAACTTTTTTATGACAAAATGTTTCAGTGCGAGTAATTGTATAATCGAAATTCTACATATTATACAATATATATAAATATATTTTTTATAAGTTTCACGTTATATGTGCATTTTTTTTTTGTATAAAAATTGAAGACAATTAATTAGAGGATTAAGATATGAAATAAAAACTTACCGAGCATTTTAAGAACTTTTTTCGAATTTCTGCCAGGATGATGCCTACAACTCCTCTGTGATTCTCCACCGTTTCCAGGTTTTCTCTTCATCATATTAGATTTTCTTAATTTAAGACCAATAAGAATGTATAGAACGGTTATTAAACTCATAGGTACGATGAAGAATAGGAAAGTTGACATCTCGAAGGAATGTTTTATTATAACTCGTTTCACCGTACACATAACGATATCTTGATTAGGATTAACAACACCAAATTGTAATGCCTGAGGCAACGCGAATGACAATCCAACTAACCAGATAACTAGGATTAATTTAACGGCACGTGATAATTTCGACATGGTCTGTGACAAAAATGGATGACAAATAGCAACGTATCTTTCAACGGTAAATGCCGTAATCGTTAGAACCGATGCGTTGGTTGACGTTTCAGCAGCCAATCCACGAATAACACAAAAACCTTCCCCAAAAATATACGAATATTTGCACCATACCAGATACATTTCGGCCGGTAAACCGGATATTAAAAGCAACAAGTCCGATATTGCTAAACTAAAAAGATAATAATTCGTTGCCGTGTGCATCGACTTGTTGCGTGCAATCACGATACACGTGCTTATGTTACCTATAGTACCACTTATGAATATCGATGCATAGATTATGGTAACGGGTATTACTATGTACAAAGAATCCCTTCGTATTATCGTCGATGAACTTTCTTCGTTTAATAAACTTGAAGTATTATTATGATAACACGATTCACAGTTTAATTGTGGAAGAATATTATCCTTAAGCGTTGAATAAAATGTACTTGTTGGTGCTACCAAACTAGCTGACAGAGTATTATCCATCGTTTCTTTTATCTTCTTTTCTTTAAGATCATAACTTTTCAAATTGACATTTGATTTTTATTTCTGATTTTTCTTCTATAAACATTCTTCGATCTTTTCGTTATTTTTCTTTCTCCACTTTATATATATATATATAAATATTTTTTTTTCTTTACTTAAAACTTGTAGCCGGTCGAAATGAACGTTTAATTTCACTTATGATTTTTTTTTCCGTTAAGCAATGCTCTTTTTTTTCTTTTTTTTTTCTTTTGATTCGTTCGAAAATAAACGTAGCTTTTGTGTTATTTAAGATCTCGAAGAAGAGTTGAGAGGATTTTTCTGCTATTTTTCTTCTGTTGCCTTCTAATTGATTTTGCTCCCACGTGATATTGGTAAAAATACGTAGGAGGGATACGAAAGAGATCGAGATCGTTTCTTTTCTTTTCTTTTTTTTTCCCCCCTTTGTAAATTGATTTTGATATCCACGTGACACCTCGAGAATGACACTCGAGAAGATAAAGTAAAAATAGTTCAAATAAAAAAAGAAAAAAAGGAAAGAAAACAAAAAGAGAACTATAATTCTATTATACAAAATATATATATATAAATAAATTATTTTACTTCTCTTACAAATACACAATATTCAACAAAAATACGAAAATAAAGTAACGACGAGGGGGGGGGGATTGGAAAAAAAGAAAAAAAGAACGTTTAAAAATAAAAAACAGAACAACAACGACCGACTAAAAACAAAAAACAAATAGAAAAAAAGGAAACTAGAAAACTAATCGGAATTTTTTCCCCCTTTCCCAAAAAAAAATGTTATATAATTCTATACAAGAAATTTGCATTTAAAGCAAACGTGATTTTCTTCGGATGTGTAAGATAGGTACGCGGAAATAATGAGAAAAATGAAATATGAAGGAAGGAATATTGAGCTGAAAAAAAATAAAAAAGGATATTATCGTTTTATAATATCGCACACGAGACCGTCACGAGTGCCGCACGAATCGCGACTGAGACGTTAAACACAACCGCGAAGAGGAGGAAATACCGGCCGGCACTTTCTGCGTCGTCTCTGACCATCCTCTTCCTCCTCCTCCTCTTCCATCTCCTTCTACACCACCTCCTCTTCTTCTTCTTCGCGAAGAGGGGTATTCCACTTATCAGTAATAAATCAGTACTCTCCCCAACCCGCGGTTAATGGGTCGTATGCCCTATTCAGGCCCAACAACCAACAACTCAATACGACGAAGGTACTAACTAATTTTAATTTTAACACTAAACGTACCAACAGGTTTGGTCAAATGATCGCGTCCTAGAATTTGTAAAAATCTTTTATTAAGCTGAACCAAAAGTTCGTGAGTTTATTGTGTTATAAACTGCATAATGGATTGTTGTTTGTGTAAAATTTATTTTGGAAATAATAATAAAAAAAAAGCACGAACTTTGGTTCATTCTAATAATTTGTAAAAAAATTTTTTTGAAAACGCATATAATGTAAATACATTAATCAGTTTGAAATAAAAGAAAGTATATATTGTTCACTGTCCAATTGAAATGGTCATTTAACTGTTCACGGTAGGAATAGGCATAATATATTGAATTTCGATACGTTTAATGTTAATTTCTAATTTAATTTCTCTGATCAGTAACTACCCCCTAAGGGGTTGCAACTTATCAGTACACGTCAGTCAAATACCGATTTTACCTTCCTACGTTTGTTATTTGCAGCTAAATTAAATTATGTGAGTGCTGAATACTTTTAGCTTAAATGTTTTTTAGAAACAGTATAGTTTATTATTAATGCGACTGTTTCCGTTGATTGATATTATTAACTAGATTCTAATAATAAATTATATTTAATAATTAAAATTTTTGTTTCTTATATATAATTTTCGTGTGACAAGTTTCAAGACAATAATCAATACGTAACATTACAGTATTTTACATCATTTCATATTGACGAACATGTATATGCGTTGATAAACTACGCTGAAAACTTTTACCAAACGCATATATGCGTCCATAACAGTCAAAGGGTTAATGAATGTGGCGTAACGAAGTAACAGAGTTCCACAATTTGCGGATTGGACCATGAATCTTTTTCCAGTGCACACGAAGATTCGATCAGCTGATGTTGGTAGTTTCTAACGCCTGAGAGCTATTCTAAATTTAAAATTAAACTTAAAATTAAACTTAAAATTCTAAACTTAATACGTATCATCATATGGCAACCGTTTTATTTTAAAAGTTGCCTAAGTCCATTTTAATATTTTTATTGTTGACCGTAATAATATCTACAATTGGAAATTAATTGTCGTAAAAAAAAACATTTCAGGGAAAAATTTAAAATAGACACAGGTCACACACACACACATGGAAAATAAACGTTTCATTTTTATTTTATATTATACATCTAATTCTGTTTTTAGATACTTTTTCGAAGAATACGTTTAAAAGTATTCGTGTAAAATAATATATCACATCTATCGAATAGTAGAAGATTGGTAGTTTCGGTTCTAAGAAATCGGCTAAAAATAATACGATAAATCATGAGTTTTCAAAATTATCTTCTTAAAATTTGAGTCGATCGTGTAAAAATAAAGTTCGTGTTAAAATAAAATAAGGTGTAACTTTATTATTTAACAATTATCGTTAGAATAAGTATATTTTTTTTATATACTGTTCGAAATTATTCTTATTTTTCTTCAAAATATGGTCCTAAGAATTTCAAAGGTTTAACGTCACTAAATTGTAAATCAAATTGCATTCTTAACTCTTTCGTCTGATTCCTTTATAAAGAAGAAAGCTTTTATTTTTTCATGACAATCATTGTTTAGGAAAGATTGATAGATTTGAAAGGTCTCAGGAAGTGTCCCAAATCTTTCTTAATCTTTCCTCAGCTAAATAATGAAACTTTAGTGATAGTATTGTATCAGTATTGGTTAAAACTTAGTTGACACTTTGTAAATTGGATTTCGTGCACTTGAGCGACCATAATACGATATCGTATATGTGGATTTAAATAGACAGATATTAATATTATAAATATAATAATAATAATAATAATAGTAATAATAATAATAATAATAATAATAAATAAATCATTAGGATAGATGCAGAAATAAATATGTTGCACTGATTTATAATCAAGTGTCCGTTATATATAAAATGAATTTCTTACAATAAAATGAACATTTATTTATGAATTCAAATTTATAAATTACGATATTTTATTAACGAGAAGAAATTTAATATATAGGGATTAAATTCTTAATATTAAACAATATTTGAGGAATTAATCATTTTCTACGTATATCAAATTGATTCATAATTAAAATATGTTAATAAGTTATAAATTGAAATTTATTATAGTAAAACGATAAAATTTGCTGAGTGCATAATATTACAAAAAAAAGTATCCAAGAATAATTTCCTAAAAAAAAAGTAACATTTATTTAAGATATTATTATTCCATTATAATATATAATATAAAAAAAAGAATTATTACTTTTTTTTTCATAACTCACTGATTAATTTCTCGGTAAAGTAATTGCATTTCACGTACGATGGGTTTGTAATATTCGATTGGTTAGTTGAATTCGTTCATATGTAAACACAAGTTAGTGTGAGTAGCACGTGTCCGAGACGCACGTGCTTTTCCTTCTCGCTAAAATAAAATAGTCATTTAAAGTTGAGAAACGACTAAATTGGATAGCTCTGAAAATAGATTTGTCAGTTTTTTAAAATTTGTTGTTTTTTTTTATTTGTGGATGCGTCTTTTTATGGGGGAATGGATAAAACACAACGTAAGAGAAAGGGTCAAATTTAATCATTTTTATTTCGAGATATGATATCATCTTATATCATCTATAACTGTCTAAATATTTTCAATATGCTATATTTAGATGGGTCAACAAAAAAGTATCAAAAAATGTTTTCGAAATGATGAGGATTAAAAAATGAAAATAAAAAAGTTCAAGTTTTTTCAACGATTCATCGAATCAGAATAATGGATATTATAAAAGTAGATATAACTTACCTATAAAGATATCGAGATAATAAATGTCAGGTGTTATATAAGAAAATATAAAAAAAAACCATATATATATATATATAAAACTATTTAAATATTTGCGTTAACAAAGTGGAATTTCTTTTCCTAAAGTTTTTCTCTAAAAATTTTATACTATTAATAATTTATAACTTGGTTAGAATAAAATTTTATCTATCTATAAAACGTTTCACGAGTTTTTAGGACTTTGAAAATTTACAATCTTTTCTTTCGTATTATTTTTTTAAGAATTTTACAATAAAAAGAAAGAAAAGAGGGGGATAGAAATTTTGTGTTGCGACGATAAAAGGAAATTAATTAATGCAGACAAAAAATTTCATACCGTTTGTGTGCAAATGAAGTAATAATTTCGTGTCGCCGTGGATACCTAATGTAATTAAAATAACGATGGAAACTTTTGAATCATTGGGACAATCAAGGCTATTGCATGTCTAAGTTTAGCCAAATTTGAAATTCCTTTTTTTTAATTTTTTCTTTTCTCGATAAAACCTTCGAATAATCTATTAATAATATTCATTAATTTAATTTGATAAGATTTAATGTTCTGAAATATTTTTATATATATACTTTTGTTATCCCAAAGAACAATAATCAAAAATAAGATTGATCGTAAAACTTATTGTATAATAGTAGGATTCTTTTTCTTTTCCGTAAAAATATTTCGAAGTTACAATTAATCTTTTTTAATAAATTGACAGAAACACAAGGCTGCTTTCATAAATTAATTGATGAAAATGTTTCGTCTCAGCTAAGAATGTTTTCTTTTTTTTCCATTATATATTCTTTAAAAATAGCCAAGAGTTGACGTTATTCGCAATCGTATTTTCACAGAATTTTAATAAACATCTGTGACTACTTTATAGTCATCTCGTATGACGTTTTTGAATGTTGTTTTCTATGTGACACACATACATCGTAGTTTTATATACATATATATATAATTTTCAGTAGATTCCTTTTCACGAAAACCTAGATTTACTTAAATACAAACTCACGTGTGAATACATGAGTGAAGGACCTAAAACGTTGCAGGAAACTATAAGTATAAAACCCATTTTGCGTTTTCAACGAGAGATATGCGTATTATTTATCTTGTCTTTTTATATTTATATATTTCTCTGTACCTTTTTCTTTTTTTTTTCTTTTTACTCTTTCTCGTATTAAACTTTTATGAAATCTACAAACAATTCCAACGGTAACAAAATAAAACGACGCGAACTTTAAAAAGCAATAACGAAATTAAATTACATTTTAAGACCGGACAACAGTAAAGAACATTATGATAAGATAATCTATACAAAAATAATAAATAAATAAATATATATAAATGAGAGGACATAGGGGATAGAAATAATTATAATAAAAGATCTATATAGGTTAACGTAATTAAGCAACGATAAGCTTCCCATCGATAATTCGCATAATTTGTATAATTTGCATATTTAATATAGAGAGTTATGTATGTATATCATACACATATTTACATGTATATGTAATGTAATTATTTATTTACCAGTTTAAAAAAAAGTGTTTCGTAAAAATTGATATTAAATAGTAATAAATGTTAGAAATGCAAGAATAAAAAAAATAACAACAGAAAAAATCAATCATATCGGCAATACTTATTTTTACTTCGATATTTAAAAAAAAGAGTAATATTTATCGCAATGAGAATTAAATCAAACTTTTCTACAACGATCAAAAGATTTTCTTCTGTGAGTTAAAATAAATTTATCTTGGAGATAAGAAAACTTGGAGATATTATTAAAATGAATCACGAGAAAGCTTTCCCCCTTTAATCGCGTGTAATCCACTCCTGTCTTCTTTTTCGTATTCATTTTACTTTCTTCCTTTTTACGTGCTACCGTTCTGCTTAGTTTCTTTGGAAATGTATTGTATTTCAAATAATTTTCTATTTAGAAAAAAAAATTATGCATCTATATATATATATATATAGATATCCTTTTTTTTTTTATTATTATTATTTTCTTTACTCAATTTTGTAACGAAAAGATAAAAGAATTAATTTCGTGTTTCGAAAGTTAATTAAAATTTACAAATGCCCACAATAGGTAAATATTTTGTTCATATTTATATGTATATATAATATATACATTCGTAGACAAGATAATTAAGCGTAATTCGTTTCATTTGTTAAATGATTATAACAAATGTTACGTGGCAAATTGATGGTCTCTAGGCATATCTTATTCGACTGATATTAGGATCGGGTTGGACCACCTAAAAATAAATAAAGAAAAAAATTATTAATTAATCGAAAAGTTAAAAAAATGAATTAATCCGTTAATCCATTAATCATACTTCTAAATCATTATTATTATAAGGTAATTGACTTACTTTGAAGCTATTAGTGGTTCCTTGATAAGGATAGATGCCTCCTAGAATATAACGATAATATCCAAAATGTTTGATACGATATTCACCAAGTTTAACATCTTTTGGAATTTCCCAGGTAATGTAAACCTGACTCGAACCAAGGACAACAGATTTTCTGACCCATTCGAATCTACGATAAAACAAAATAATATAATCGAGTCGTGTCTATTTTCTATATTTAAATTCGAAAAATAATTCGTTTAATCTAAATTGTTTATTAAATTATTTGAAACGCATACTTTGTTTCCCAGTCAGCATCCGTAGCAACAGTAATCCAAGTATTGTTATTTATCGCTAATCGTTCGATTATCAAATACGTTTCATCCGTCATTAGGTTATTCCGCGGATGTCCCGAGATCTGGAAAATGAAAATTAGATCAAATGTTGATATAAACAATAAATGATACACGTTTTAAACATTATTATTCTATCGATTTTATCATCTCGTTAATACGCCCATTGAAAATACGAGAAATTGTATTATTACATTTTACGTGATAATATGTAAATGTGGTTATATTTGATTTATATCATTTAAAAAGAGTATTGATATATATAATGAACTATTCAACATTTATTCATTCATTTTCATAACAATCGTATGTATGTAATACGAAACGATAACAGTATTGAAATTATAAATTCAATACGATTGGATGTTATGTAATTTATGATTTATATAAAATGTTTTAAAATTTATGATTTATATAAAATGTTTTATTTAGTTTTCTTTTTTTTTTTAAATCCATTATAATGATTTGATTACATATCTATTTCTTTTTATTGCAACTTCTTATTCGAAGAATGATAATCATATTTTTTTGTCTCAAATGATCGCTATAGAAAAAAAAATAAATAACATTTCCAACTTGTTACTCACGAATGATGCTTTGACGATATCTCCGGGATAAACGACAGAATTCGGTTGTACCACACAATCGCCAAAATTGTATCCCCAGTTTGCCGCATCGAAAAGAACCGGTGTGATAAAGCTGATCATTTTTTTCGAGCTTAAATACTGCGGGCTTGGACCCGGATTAACTTCTTTCTTCTGCGAATAATATAATAGATTTTTATTTTGTTAGCCAATATCAGATTTGATTTGGAATATAATAAGTCAAAGAAAAAAAGTTTTATAATAATCGATAAAATTAAATAAACGAATTATAATATATGTTATTTTTTTTATTAATTACTTACTTGAACGGCAGACATTACAAGATTTTGATATAATTTAAGATAAATAGTTAATGTATGTGGACCGTATATAGTGGATGCTCCTTCATACCTTTGAATCTAAAAATCAATAAAGTACAACACTTTATAACGATAAAATGATAATGATATAAAACAAAATAAAAGTATGTTTAACATTCTTGGTACGATAATAACTTTCATGTCCTGTAAAAGTATACATGATAGATTCATCTATCAAAATTCAAAGTGAAACAAGATAAAAATGTCATGATCTTAATTATTCATTTAACCGGTTTTCATACTTAAGACAATTTTTAAAACAAATATTTAAGAGTCATTAATAATTGAATATTACGTATTCGTTGGGGAAAAAATGTTAATGTAAAAAGAAAAGGAAAAATCTGTGAGATAACGTTGAACGAACAAAACTAAAAAAATTTTAATCCTGAATTGTAAGAAGAAGAATCATAAGAGTTGATGTTAGAGAAATGCTCGTTACACCGAGAGGTTTTACTAAATTAATAGACGTACTTGGTATTCCTCTGGGGTGGTAATGTAATCACTGTAAGTGTTACAAAGGCCTGCGATTATCACAGTGTAATCCTCATCGTATGTGACGCTATTCGTAGCAGTTTTAATAGCCTCTCTCAGTCTTCTTCCAGACATTGTCGTGAATTCACCTGGTACTCCAGCGATAATAACATTTCCAATAAAAGCGACCTGCGTCGAAACGATTCTCGGTTGCCACTGGTACGGGAACTTCATCTTCGGCAAACAAGATTAATGTGTTATATAGAAGAAAAATAAAAGAGGAAAAATAAAGAAACGGAGAAAAGAGAAATCACAAAGATATTAAGAATGACGTTATTGTTGTTAGACTGATTTTTCGTTATTTCATTAAATACTATTATTCGATTATATAAATATATATATATAATTGTAATTAACAATGTTTCATTCATTCGATACTTCGTATTATGAATTCATTTATATAAAGATAATATATTTTATTTAACAGTCATTCGATAATGAATTAATTGCGACGATTTATTGTAATTAAATTTACAAACGATACGTTAAAAAATCAATTTCGAATTTAATCTTTCATATAATTTTGTTTGTTCAATACTAAATCATATATAAAGTTTATGATATAATAAAATAAAACAATTAAATAAGAATTAAATTATATAATTTATCAAATATTATTACGTAAAATATGTTTATTCTTTGAATGTCATCCTATCATTTACTATATAATTTAATTACATATTACTTTTATCGAAATAAACGAATCGATGAACGAATTATCATTTGACTTTTTTATTATTGTATATTATACTTACTCGACCTGTGGCAAGTAAAATAGGTTTAGGACTGTGACAACGAACATCTTCATCCGTAGGAGCAGCTAAAAAATTTCGTACTGCGTTCCAAAAAGGATTAGAAGTCGTGGTACCTTGTTCGAAAGAAAATGATCCTGGCCCATCAGTTGTACCAGCAGCAAAACTATAACCCATTGCTGGTAAGCAACCATATACCTAAAATAAAAAATAAGAATAAGAATAAGAGAAAAAAAAGAGAAGAAAATAAAAACATTTTTATATAAGTAAGAGCCTTAGTCCCGTTTATTTATTTATTTACTTTCTTTTTTTCTTTCTTAGGAATTTATTCTCTATCCTTCGCTTTGCTCTAAATACAATAATGGTAATAAAAATATGAATTCTCTTATTTAGTTCAAATATTAGAAAAAAATATTCATCGGTATAATAATTATCTCACAAATACCAATACTACTAGCGCTTGGTACGGTGAAGTATAATGATTTTATGTAATCCGAGATCATCGACTCGGCAAACGCTATAATTCTATACAAATGGAAATTTTCGCAGAATTAAGAAAGACGTACGGTTTAATCGATATCATTATTATATGCAACGCGTATGTACATATATGTTTATTATATATATTATATATTTCATGTTCCGACCGATGAATCGCGTGAAAGGTTTTATAGAAAAATTTCAAAATAATAACGTTTAGCAAGAATCGCGCGATCGAATGTAAATTGATACGTTTGTTGTTAAAATGATTGAACAATATAATACCAAAATAAATTGAATGTTTGTCATGTGTAAATAAATGGCTATAAAAATTAATAAAACAATTTCAAATGAAAACGTTTCGTATTGAACGTTTAAATGACAAAAATATTTGGTCAACCATGTAATAATTCTCTTTTTTTTTTTTTCTTTGGAAATTAAAATATTTATGTAAATATATTGTTTTACTATATATTGAATTAAAATGACTCATAGAAATACAAATTAATTTCTGTTTCTTTTCGACTTATTGTAGAAATGTGTTGATTAAATTAATATGAATTATTTATTTACTAAGAAGTATTTAAATTTTTCTAATAAAAAAAATATCTTTACTTTCTCGAATTCTTCTGTAGTTTTATTATAGAACGTCGCAGATTCCTTAGGCATATCAACAAATTGATGTACAACACGTATCGGACCGACTACTTCCTTCGGACGACCATTCTTCCAAAGATCCTGCAATAAACAAACGAACAATTATTATTTTACAATTTCTCAATAGTTCCTTCGCGTTTTTATTATAAAACTTTGAATTAACGTAATTAATTTTGTTATTTTAAAAAAATGATACTATCATATATATATGATTATGCGATATCGATATTATTACACAATTTTATGTATTGTAATATTTTTTTGACCTATTTCCTGCTTCCATCTTTCTGTAAAGATTGATGTATGTTTAATATAAGTATTATTATTTATTAATTCATCAAAGAATAAGAAAAAAGTATTGTATGTATTACATGGTAATGCTATAGTTTACTCGACTATATCAACGTTATTCAAAGTATAATGATTCAAGAACATAGGTTTTTTACTGAGGTACTAGCATAATTCTTGTGTAACACTTGCCGGATAAATGTATGATAGAGTTTCCGATCTTTGAACGGTACGAGGTAAAAAAAACCAGTACAATTGTGGTTACATTTTAAACTTGTCCGACAAGTTTTATGAGTTTCCATCTTCATTACTTTTAATGTTTCACATAAAGCCTTACATTATTATTATAACAATTTTATTTTAATTCTAATCATGATTACTATAATATTATTACATCATATATTTCTCAAATATTTTATTATTATTTGTATAACAATATTATTTTAATATTATTATTAACACAATCACCATCACCACCACCATCATCATCATCATACTATTATCATTATTATTATTATTATTAATATTATTTATTTAGATAATTATACGTATTATTATATTGTTTTCATTACTTCAATAATCGTGAAAAATTGAAACACTTATGAAAGACTTTGTTAAACGGATGTTGAGAGATCTGAAATCGACGAATCAGAAGCTTCGACGCAATGGCTTTGTAATTAACATACATTCGAGTGTTTCTCATCCGTGACGAAGGAATCAGGCTTATAACGCATAACGTATACAGCTCGAAGAATTTTCCACAGAAATGGGGGATTAGGATGATAAAGGATTCAATGCTTGACACATTTACCCTTTGCGAATCTTACACACATATATATATATAGGTATAGACACCCACCTAGTTCAAACTTCGACCCATTGCTTGTCAAACTAAAGCCAGAGTATGCGTATAAACAGAAAACGCAAAACGTTCTTCTTATTTCAAGGGGATGTGTTATAAGAAAAAAAATACGGTTTCTTTCCGAATTACTCAGCATTTTACCACGTATTTAAGAATTATTTGATCTTATCGAAAAATAATCAATCCGATCGTTGACCGGATCGTTTTTATGAGTACCTATTATATAAAAACAATGTAGAGATATATTATATGTCTTACAATATTGTTTTCTTTTATACGTGTTTTTAAATAAATTACTTTATTAGTTGTAATTTCATAAGATTATTTTGTAATGATCGAATTCATTTGTAATAATATTATATGAATCAATGTTTAATCTATTACATTATGTTATACGATTTTAAATGTAATTTCATATTCTATCGTTACTTCGTATCAAAATTTATTTTTACGATCCTTACGTTGTATTATTTTACGATTAAACGAGAGAACGGAAGAAAAATAAGAAACAAAAAATTAATTTATATAGAATTTAATGGAAAAATAATGAAATCATTTAAATTGATGATTATGTTTAGAATGTATACAAGAAATTTGAACAGTATGAACAGTTTGAAATAAAAACGACATAGAAGGAATAAACGAAGGATATATTCTTTTTCTTTTTTTTTTTTTCATTTAATGATCAAATAGCGGGGAAAATCATCTGCGCCAATTGGTCGTACGAAGAGAGTCTTCTTAGCAACTGGAAATTTTCGTGGTCTCACGAGAAGTGGTCTATCGATACCATTTCCGACGAAGTTCACAACACCCAAAGGGAAAGTGACCTAAGTAAAGATCGTGTTGGAAGAGATCCGACCACCACTTTGAAAAGAGACAGATAAAAGTAAATACAGAAAGAAAGAGAGAGAGAGAGAGAGAAAGAGAACATCATACATACGATACACCACTTTCCCTTGCACAACCACATTAAGTGTTTTTTGCACGTCTTAAGAGACAGATCATTATAAACTTTAAACGAAGTACCGAGCTGAAGTCAGAGATTCTTAAGATAATTTAACGTTCCTTGCAAGATGACAAAACTTTACTCCAAACTTTATAAAACAAATTTGAATTATATCGTACAGTACTGTGTAAAAAAAAATTAATAATATTAATTAAATAGAGAAAGAAGAACTTAATTAAATATTTTTCAATATGCCATTATTCGAGGAATAATAAAAGATAATCTCTAGAAAAAATAAAAAATGTAGAAATATTTTTAAAAATTCTTAATGAATCTATGCAAAAGTAAAGGTTTCTTAACGAGAATTAAAATAGAAGATGTAAAAGTGAGATTTATTATGTTAAAGGAAGCAAACAATTAGTATGGTAATTATGTGAACAAGTTATAAACTAAATCTTGGATATTATATTTAAATAGTTCATATATATACTTTTCTTTATTGTATATTTTGTTTTTTTTGTGAATGAATAAATGTAAAATGTAAAATAATCGGTGAATAACGTTAAATGTTACCGGTTCATTTCTAACTACCTACGACAGAATAGTGATCGATGTTGGTTATTGATCAGTGCTAATTACTTTCCTTAAGTAATTTAATTTTCGTTCCAGTATTAACGAGTAGGAGTAACAAGGGGTGAGACTTTAAAAAAGAAGAATCATTCAGACGTTTTTGCTTTTTCCTATTGGAGGTTTCATTAATAAAATTTATATTAACAAACGTAATGCTTTTTAAATGATTAGCATATAAATGAAATTCACAATGATTGTTTAGCAAGAAATAAAATTTCGTTTGGTTATATCAATGGTTGTATTAAAGAAATATGCATTTACATTTCTCTTCATGAATTTTAATGTTCTTGAAAAAAAAAATATCTCTTTTAAAGGAAAAAACATTAGAAATTGTTTTATAATATACTCAACTCATTTATCATATTTTTTATTTTCATAAGACACCGAAATAATATGGATTCGAACGAAATTAAAGTGAACGACCATGATGTCGAAGAAAAATAATACGTCGAATCTAAGAATTCCAGCCGTGTTCATAAATTATACGGATAAATAAGTTTCATGATTTATAAATAAAAAAAAAAGTAATATATTATTTTAAATATGTAATTTAAAAATGATTTATCGCACGGGCGTGCCACTTCTCGTTGTAACATTTTCATTATATTATTTACGCCCGACTATGAGGAATTTTTCATGCAATTTTTATTAACTTTAACTTTTTCAATTAAAAAGAAAAAAATTATAAATGAGTTTTATATATACGTTTTTTATATAGAGGTTTTACCATATTCGATACGGTTCATTAATAAAAGATTTACTGACGCATTTGTCCAAATTTCATGTCATCGATTTAATTTAGCGTCAAGTAGAAGGTACAAATAATACTAACAAAAAAAAAAAAATAATTGTTTGTAGTGAAAAACGTCAAAGAATGAATATAAGCAGTGTTAAATTAGTCATACGAATAAATTTTGGGTTTAAATGGATTTATTGAAATTCGTGGATCGTATCGGTGAAAGGTGAAAGGTTATATATTTGCAAAACAAGACACGTACACCAGTACCCAGCATAATAATTCGATTACTAATCCCTTACGATGAACATCTTAGACAGTCTTGGTATACGATTTTAACGTCATTAACAAACAAATTACGCCAAAGTATCTAGAAGCTAGTATACGAATAACGCATCTTCAATATAATACACTAATGTAAGTTACGCTCGAGAAACCTTGGTGAAATCTTGGTCCACATATTCTTGCTTTTTTTTTTCTTCTTCCTTGGTTTTAATTATTCTTAGAGTATAACTTTGATTAACAGGAAAGAAACGTGTATTCGTAGCGATCACCGTAACGAACACTGATCTCTTTTCATATACGTATAAATATGTATATAAGTTTTGTATATATATTAATGTAAGTACATTTTGCATTGTGAACAAATTTTTATAATAAGAAAAAGATTGGTCAATTTAATTGTTTATTTTTACGATGATAAAGTTGTCTTTGTATCCTAGTACTTTTCAATTTTTTTATTTTTTATTTTTAGATTCGTTTTATATTAACCGACATTAATCCGATCCAATGTTAATTAGAATTCCTTTTCTTTTTTTAAATCGTTTCAATTAAAAAAATTTTCCGTCGTATTGGCGTATCGTATTACGAAAAAAACTCTATCGATCGTTTGCGTTTTCGTATATCGTAGTATGTATTCGTTAAATTTCTTTCACCATTGTAACTTCAAAACCGAAAAACATTTTACCTTAGTCCCTAAAACGTGTTCTCTAAATTTCTAATAGGGTCGTGCGAAAACTCGGAATTCGCAATTTATGTCGGGGTGGAAAATTTGCGGAATGGTATATACTTCAACTAACTTTATAGTACCACTTGAAAAAGCATGTTGCTCGGAAAAATTTCCAACACAGGTGTGTAAGCTCGATATCGAGTACATGAATAACGATTAAAGTACGATGAACGTAGAATAACTAAAATTTCACTATTTAATTATCAACAAAAAAGTCGACACAAATTATTCCAAGCAAATAATATTAAAATACGATTATATTATTAATTTATATAATTTCTTAATTAGCTTAAATCTTTTGAAAACCCATTAGATCGATTAAAATAAAAACTCAACGAAATGTTCTAATTATCTTTGTATTCGTTTAAAAATATCTTCATGAAATAATATGACCGAATTCAATTGTATTATTTAAAATTAAAAAAAAAAACTCCGCTAAATTAATTACTTTCAGCACGAATACATTCACAAACGATCGAACGTTTCAATTACTTTCTTACGTATATAAAAATCATTACGAAATAATAATTATAGAGATCGCGTGATTATTTTTTAATGGTTTCTGTTCATTTAAAAAAGACAAAAAAAGCTCAGCAAATATTTCACGCATAAAAATTGGACCATTCCAAATTTTCAAATTATCTGATTATAAATCTATCAATGCAATGCTAAAATCATACGATTCTTTTCTTTCTAATCACATCTATGATGATACTTTACATGAACATTGATAACTATAAAATATCGTAATAATAATGACAAATCGAATCGTAATTTATATTTAATAATAACAAAGCGAGTGCAATGGAGTCATCTCGTTCACACGCATATACTTTTAATTAATCTATTACGCATTTACTATACTTCGTAACTTTCCTTCCGTTCGACATTGAACTATTTCACTATTTCTATCGATACTATTCAATCCTGTTACGCTTCTGCAATTTTCTTCGTCATTGAAGGACGTTATTACATTACGCGTTAATCCTTCACGTTAATGTCGTAAAGCTGGTTTCCGCGATGAAGCCAGTCGTGAGAAAATCCAATCAATAGATCGCTTTTTTATTTTGTTTTTTTTTTTCAACATCTTATATATATATATATTTTATTTTTAATTTATCTCAGAATAATCGGAATACACTTTAATTTGCGTAATGTTTTATTAATCCTATTTGACTTCTTTTTCAAACTATAAAATCTAAAACGTTAAAACACAAATTTTTATTTATTGATTATTGTAAAAAAAGTGAATGATTTATTATATATTACGACATTTTTATATGATAATTAATTAAATGTGATTTTAAATGTTTTTTTGTACAAACTATCGATTTACGTATGAATGTTGAATACGACATTAATTTAAATCAATGTTATATCATTTTGTAATGCAGTAAAATAATTTTGACCGATAATATACATTCGAATATATGAATGTAATGTATATATCACTTGTTTCCATTCAAAGAGTATTATTTGCTAACGTAAACGATCAGAGACGAACTGAAAATGAAGTACTCACCAAGTCTCATTCGATTTTAACGTCATTAAGGTTTGCAGCACGAGGTCATCATAGTAATTCTCGCGAGAATATTGGATCGTCATTTATCCTATCGTTCCAATCCGTTGTAAAAGTTAATTGTTAAAGAACCATTCGTTTTGTGATTCGTCTAGTTAAAGGTGTGGTTTGTTTTCCCGGAAGGGGCAAGGTAAGAAAAAGAAGGATTGAAAAATGAATCACGAAACTATTTCATTTTCGTTGTCCTGTATGAGTTACATTTTTATCGTTCGTTGAGACAACGAGCACAAACACGTAAACACATACGTACACACACAAACAGATACAAATACACGTTAAGTTATATTAACAGGTAAATATTTCAACATTTTTAATGAGACACGTTGATTATGCGATGGTTCAAGCTGCTTACTAATCATTCTTTTGTAAATCAATATACACACACATACATATATATACTTACATACATACAGATACAGATAGATATATCTGTAAAACAAAAAAATAGTAATATAAGTCTGAAGATATTTCGAATAATTAGAGTAATCCATTAATTTCATTTTGCACATCGCCTACTACTATCTCGATCTTCATTTTCTTTCCCTTTCTTTTTCTCATTTCCTTACTTTTTTTTTCATCCTTTCCAGCTCGTTATTTCTCGTATGCTTTCTTTATTAAAAAAATTGCGTTTCTACTACGAGAGGGGGGAAAGGTATATCTGATGTGCGTGAAATGAAAATGTAATTAGTCGTTTAAATATTTCATGTAATTGAAACGATAATTAAAACCATAAGAAATAAGCAAAAATGGATTTATATCTGACATATTAATATTTTATAAATGCAATGTAATAAATAACAACGAATTAAATGTTACGAAGAGATTAAATGAAATCGATAAACTTTGCAAAAATTACGAAAATGATTTGAATGTGATTATATTTATGGTTGGAAAACGATTCGATGGGATAATTATTAACTCTTTAAATAGGTAAGAACGAAATATCACCGTGACAATTCGATAAAATCAATTGTGATAGTAGAAAAAGAGATAGAGGAAAAGTAAAGAAGGGGAAGTACAGACGACAGAGGCACGAACAAATAAATAAACAGAGAGACAAGGAGACAGAGAGAGATGAGTATACAGATAGACAGAGACAAATAAACAAGGGAATGAAATAAAACGAGGAGAGGGGGAGAGAAAGAAATAAATAAATAAAACGAAAAAGAGAGATAGATAGATTAGACGGTTTTAGACAGAGATAAACAGTTAAGGTAAAGAATAAGAGAGAAAGAGAAAGATAGATTGGAGTAAATATATGAAAGAAAATCCACACATTTAAAGTAAAAAATAAAAAAATAAAAAGAAATAAAAAGGATTGCAGAAGAAAAGAAAAAAGCAAATGTTAAAAAATCGAGAAAGAGGATATTTGATATCAAAATGTATTCAAATTATTTTGGAATTTTTAATTAAAATTTTCTATTTGATATTATTCCTTTGTTCTTGCCATTAAGACTTTTTACGATCATAATAATTATGAATATTATATTACTATTATTATTTTTAAAAATGTTTATTTTATTTAAACGAGTATTTTTTATTATCCGTATTAAATTGTAAACAAAAAGAGAAATATAATTTTATTTATTAAGGACCAATTGTACGACCGATTTGATAAAATTACAATTATTATAAATATTATATTATATTATTTAAACAAGTATACAAATTTCTTATCATCTGTATTCAATTGTGAAGAAAAAAGAAATATAATTTTATTTATTAAGGATCAATCGTGTACGTCCAGTTTGATAAAATTATAATTATCATAAATATTGTATTATTTAAACAAGTACAAAATTTCCTATCATTTGTATTCAATTGTAAAAAAAAACAAATTTAACTTTATTTCGTATGATCGCTAATATATATATATAAATCATTGGTAGATTAAATATTTAAATAACGAGATAAAACTTGGTAGTAAGGATTTTTAAGCGCGGAAGCTGAGTGCCAACTGGAATAGATCTTAAGATACGATTTATAATGAAGGCAGAGGTGCTACATGATTGCAATGTCCTGCTTTAAGACGTGGGAACAGGAACGTGTAAATACGTCGGATCGTTAGTGAGTGAGTGGTGACTCGTTCCATTTTTATTTCTCTCGACTTCTTTCTCTCTCTCTTTCTCTCTCTTTTTCATTTTCATCTTATCCCTACTTTAGAAGACTATTTTCTAGGAGAATTACGGCCACCCTATGCTAATCGACCCTTGCACAAGGCGGCTTCAAGCTAATATCAAAACGTATAACCCTCATTTCTAACTTCTATCGTTTATTTTCTTACCATCGTGAGACGAAATTTCTTCATGAGCGCAATTGGTGGTCTTTAAATTCACGTTGATCTGATTTATGCAATTCAGGTTTCGATGCATGTTAAGAAAAGTCATGTTTCATGTGAGAACGTTGAAGTAATTCACAATTTCTTAGTTTTATCGATTTTTTTCATCGATAATATCAAAAAGTTTATAAAAAATATTTATATATATATATTTAATATATATAATTTTATATTTAATTAATTTAATGAATTATTTATAACTATTTAATTAGACACACAAATGTAAAAAACAATGTAATTCCAAGTAAATACAAATTCCAACTGTCGTTCGTTAATTTTTCTTTTCCTTTACTCTCAATAAATAAAATTTAACATAAATCTAAAAGATGTCATTCAACTAATACGACACAAATTGATCATGCGTTTACAACTCCTCCTTCTTATTCTAATTTTTTTTCCTTCTCCCTTTCTACTAGTGAAATGCTCGAGAAAGGGTTACGAAATCTTCACGTAACTGTGATAGTTCGTTGGAAATTTTGTGCGTACGCTATGAATACGAAAGAAGAAGGATATCGGGAAGTGATGTGATTGGGAGGAAGAGAAAAACAGAGAAAACAAACAAACAAACAAATAAACAAAGAAATAATGGAAGTGGTTCTTCTTCCTCTTGTCAACGACTAAGAGACAACTATGGTTATTCAATTGGTATAGTATAGTAGTATTAGTTGTAGTAGTTGTTGTTGGTTTCACTTCTTACAAAGTAGTTTAGAAGTGTTTGCTGTGTTAGTCTCGCATGAAATCGAACTAGGGAGCAGTCATACATTAACTATTCACAACCTCGTACGTTACACACGCTTCCTTTCTTAACCGGCTTTGAATAACAAGTGTACATCATCATCTCCAGCCTGCACTTCTCTTTTCTAATCTTGGCCATATCTAACGAGAATATTGGCATGCTTCTTCCTTCCACGTTTTCACTAAAATTTATGTGATAGTTTCGAACGTTACTATAGTATCACCAACTTTTTTTTACGTGCAATTTAAATTTAAATCAATTCTATATCACAATTCAATGAAATATATATTTACGTTTTTTCCTTTTACTTAGATTCGATGCAATATTTTTTATTTTTTTTTTATTTTTGAAATAATACATTTGTATATTAGTCATTATGTTTGAATACTATATCATCGTAAAAATTAATATATATATTTATTATAATTATATTATATTATATTATATTATACAAAACACTTCGTCTCTAATATCACGTTAGTTGTTATTTAATTGTAAATTTTATTTTAATTCTTTTATTTGTTTGTTAGTTTGAAATAAATCTTTTCTTTTATTAATAATCGCATTTTAATAGGTAACAAATATTATCGATGATATAAAAAGAAAAACGAAATGCTAACGGATGATCGAAGACATACCGTGTATACGTGATACGAATCACAATGAATCATATTTATTCTACGTGCTCGATCAATGAAATCAACGACGAGTAGTAGTAAAACGAAGTGTCATGATCTATCGAACGATCGATTATATACTCGCTTCTCACGCTTCGACAAAGTAACGAGTTTAAAGGTAGTAATAAAAGAAGACGAAGGAGAACTGGTTGAAACGTGAGATTAAACTTGAGATAACTAACTTGATGAAACAAACCTATTACAATAAGAGTATATATCAATAATTCGTACTAAGCAATAAATATATAAAACAATTCGTCAAAGACATAAATAGTATAAATATTCGGATAGTAATATATATTATAGGTAGTAAATATTATAAAATATTTTAAATAACTTAAAAAAAAAAATAAAAAATATATCAATTTTATCAAGAAAAAATTGAGAAACACGTTGCATAGGTAATAAAAATTAATGTTATGGAATGTGTAAAATAAATAAAAGCATGGGTAGGAGAAAAATAAAAGAAATTAATTGTTTCAAAGACAACAAGGAGGATATTATATAAAAATGATCAAAAATCGCATTCAAAAAATAAAATTGCATGAAAACTGTCAACGACTTTTAATTCACGCACCTTATATATCCTTGAATAAAAGAAAGAAAGAAAGATAGATAGAACAAAAAAAATTACTCGACACTGACTTTATGTTAGACTAAACTAAACGGCAAGGTAGAAAAAGTTGGCCTCGGTGAAGCAAAGCCTTCGTTTCATACACTATAGGCAAGGTACTAGAGTAGAAAAAAGAAAAAAAAAAGGATACACACACAAATACACGGTTCGTGTCGTTCCATCGGCCCGTGCCAAGGATACGTCGAAACATTTCTTCTTCTTCTTCTTCTTCTTCTTCTCCTTCCTTCTATTTTATCTCTCTCTCTCTCTTTTTTTTTCTCTCTCTCTTGGATGACTTTTATTTTCACACGATTGTATTGAAATTACAACATTAAACAATGCATTGTGTAATTCAATCGACGTAAGTGCAACGAAGATAAAAACCTATATGATTTTCAAGACATACGAGAGAGAGAGAGAGAGAGAGAGAGAGAGAGAGAACGATAGAAAAAAATAACAAACATCAAGACGACGATATTACACGCATATTTGCTTCCGTTAAACGCTACTACACCGATCTAACTTCGACGTACTATAAAACGTTTCTAATAAATGTATCTTTATCTAGCAATTGATTAAATAGTAGTATAATTATTTTTCCAACATTTTTAATCGGTCTATCTAAGTTGATTCATAATCAAGAATCTGGTAATGAGATTGAAGTTACATTAAATCAACAATCTTTTAATCTTAAAACGATACGAAAACGAGCTGTTGATGTTATGCTTCAAGAGTATTTGATGTATCATTATATCGTAGATTTTCAGGGTCCTATAAGTTGGAATATTTTATTGAAAGGATCTTAAAGATAAGAATAAGAGTAGGAGGAATAGATTATTTGCATTTCATATGTGTTGTCGAATGCAGCGTGGGAGCTAAGCTTTCCATAGGTTTTATAATGTTAGTACGATGCACGTATATATATGTGTGTGTGTATTCGAGTTGGCGCTGCTATGGTGAAGTTTGCCATACTTACTAAATACCGTAAGTAACCGTGCACAACGTTTTCGACATACATGTCACGTTCCTTTTATCGATATGTAACTATATCTGTGACTGTGATCCTCCCTCTTTTCTATTACGGTCACGAGGCAACCTTTCACGGTTGTTAGAATCGTAACAGTGTGGGCGATTTTTAAAAGAGCTTCTTTCTTTCTTTGGAAAAAGAAGAAGAAAAAACTTATATCGATCGATAGATCGATCTATAATAAATAAAATTCGATGGAAACATTTATTATCGGTTATAGAATCCTAGTTTTATTTTAATAGAAAAAAGATTTAATTAATTTTGATCTTATTGTATATTATCTAAAATAATTTATCCCTCGATAAAATTTAACTTCGAGAGTATCTAATTAAAAAAAAAAAAACAAAATAATTCGTACGTAATTTATTTATTTCATCGAAGATATTCTTTTCTTTTCTAACGTATCGCTTTTGAATTACTTGAAAACTTGTATCGTGAATAGTATGAAAATATCGTAATTAAACTTGGAAATATTTTTATTTTAACGTGTTACTTTTTTATTTTATCGAAAATATTCTTTTCTTATTATTAATTTTTTGTCTTCAAAAATCATTGTAACCAAATTCTTATACAGAAAATATTCAATTTCGAATGTTAATTCATCGAATCGATATCGAACGAAGAATAAGAATTTCTTTAAAAAAAAAACGTTTAACAATAAAATCTTACATTTATTGTTAGATGAAAGTGTACTTCTAAGTAAGTGGTGTGATGCTGTTATGTCGTAGGGGACATTGACATTGATGATAAAAGCATACGTAAAGGCTTTCATTTTTGTTGTTGTCTTCTTTTCCAAGTCAATCCCCCATGTAACGAAACACCACGAACGTGGTTTCTTCGTGACATACCGCAACACCTACTTGTTTTATATGTATATATACATTGGAAATGATTGAGTACATACACTCACATATGTTTAATAGCAAACGTGATACGGAAACATTCGATACATCTCGTGGATTCAGATATTGTTCGTAGCTTTCACGGCCCCGCGGAAATTCGTTCAAAAATCGGATCGATATATTTACTTTGACTGGATTAACAAAAAATATAAAGAAAAAGAAAAATAACATAAAAAAAAGAGAACAAAAGCACAATTCCGTTCTCGAAATCGAAAATGACGTAGGAAACGTGTTATGTACATACTTATTTAGTATATACAGTTACTACTCTGATCTTCCGGCCAATGCTCGGACAATAAAACACTTTCACGAGAGACTACGAGCTAAGAAAATACACGTATAATGATTAATATTTATAAGACTGTTCTATTTTTATTTAAATCTTTCGAAGAACGCGTTAGAATATATTTTTTCTTTTTGTTTCTCTTTCATTTACTAGTAAAAGCAAGAAATAAAAAGCAAAAGCAAAATATATATATAAATATTTATATACAGGGTGTAAATAAGATTATTAATCGTGAAATAGAAAAATAGAATCATTTTTATAACTAATTACAAACTTTTGACTGTAATAATTTTAATTATCTCATAGATATGAAACTTCGTTTAATTTAAAAGATAAACGACAAATCGTTATAATAATTTAATCAATCAATAAAATCATATATTATTAATATCTAATTAAATCTGTTAAATAATAAAACAAATAATATTTATTTACCATTTTAACAGAACATAATTTCGATAGGTGTTTGATTTATATACACCCCGTAAACTTTAACTCACGGTTAGTTCGAAAGTAAAGACTTGAATGGCAGATGTGTATTACACATACATATAATAATACATACACCATTGAAAAGTATACTTTTCCCTGTATCGTTTATGAGATTCTAAACGACAACACAACAACGGGTGCGGTTTTAAACGGTAGGATGAATCTTTTCCTTATAAAACGATAAGTCGAGTAAACGTGGAAACGGTTATTATATTCGATCTTCATCATGCAAGGACATTGCCGTCTGGGTTGGGTATAGTTAACGAGATAATATCCATAAGAAGCTGGTGCGAGGTAGTCATTAAATAAGAATATACCTGGTTACTTCTGTTGCCTTTTGTTTTCCATGCCTTTTGATACTAACCGATTTTGAAACGTTATGAAAGCAAATATACATACTTCCTTTGCATTATAACATAAGAATGCAAATTGTTAGGTGAAACGACGAAATGAGATGCCTGTTTAAAGGAAAATTACAATCTTACAATTTTAAAACGAATAACAACGAATTTGTAGTTGCAAAATCCATCGAATATTAAGTTCGTGATTTTTTATTAATTTCAAACAAAACAAAAAAATAATAATCATCATCGTCAAGGTCGATTTTGGCGTACTCATAAGATTAACGTGAAATAATGAATAAATTAATTTTACAAAGAGCGGCAAGACAGTTATTAGTGGGAATAGTTCGATTAATATAGAAAAAAAAAAAGAAAAAATAAAGTTTCCTTTTAGTGAATAGAAACGAAGTAAAGATCTATCTTCTTCTTTTTCTATTTGTCTTTCTTTTATTCTATTCACATTCTTCCTCGTTCTAGATATCTACTCAATGAAAAGCTACTTCCACTATCGACAATTGAATTTTCTTTTTTTTTCTTCTTTCTTTCTAAGGTCGCGAAGACTTGGAATGAAATTATAATATTGTCGTAATTTTAGTTAACTAAAGTGGATTGATATGTGAAAAGAAATGATGTACATATATATTATAAGGAAGAGGACGTACAGGAAGAAAAATGGAATAGAATTTGTTAGATTTTATTTTCTTAAACAACACATTCGTATATATATGTTTATTATACGTATGCGAGGATTGAAGAAAGTAAGGAATAATAAAAAGTTGACGAAATTGAAACTAATTCGGTGGAGTAGTGAATTGTATACCTTATGAAACATGATTGCCCACAGGACGTAAGAACGCCAACGGATAATAAGTAACTGCGTAAGAGAATAATAAAAGAAAGAAAAAGGAAGAAATATTTTATCGAGGCTAACGTTGGAAGAAAGCTTGTAATATTTCTTTTAAGTTAACGAAATCGTCCAAGGAAACGTATAAGAGAGTAACGTTCAATTACAGGATTCTCATAGCAATGTCATTCGCGTAATAAAATCTACTACTCGTAACAATTTAATAAGAAGTAGGAATAATTGACTATTACGCGTTCAAAATAAAATATTCCCAAACCAGTCGTCTACATTTCCCATGCGTCGAAATTTGTGTGTACAAAAAAAAAGAAATTATTACAAAATTCATTCGTTCGTTGTATAACGTGTCCGTGATAACGAGAACTTTTAAAAATACAAACGGAACGCGTGATTCAACTTTTGGCTAACTCGAAACTCATGAATATAGTTAAAAGTTATTTGCCAATAGAACGTTCAGAAAACTAAAGTTACTTCCTTCATAGAGTTTAATCTCATCTCTTTCTCTTTCTTCCTGTTAGGTTCGTTAAAATTCGAACGATGTTACGTATTTATACGAAGAAACTTTATTTTTAGTTTATGAACTTTTAAGGTAGTCCTATTAACCGTGATTATGAACCGAAAATGTGAAATCTTTTGTCTTTCGATTAAAAGCCAATTACGAAATGAGATCGTTGAATAAGATTTTTGAGAATTTGAATTTGCTGCTGACGAGTGAAAATATTCTCGTTTACTGTGCTAATCAAATCTTTATTGCAAAATATTACTTTTTCTTTTTTCTTTCCTATTAAACCGATAGAGACAATTTCGTATATTATAAATCGTAAAGAATTAACAAATTATTAAAAACAAAAAGAAAAAAGGGAAAAGATCACAATATTTCTAAACAATGAAAAATAATTTTTTATTATTTAATTCTTGCTTCCAAAAATTTCTGCGTTAGTTGTATTGTATATAAAACTTTTGAACTTTTTCTTTTCCCCCTTCTCCCTTCTCCCCCCAGAATACAAACGAAGAGAATTTCCATAAAAATAGAAAAAAATAAGAATAAAAAAATAAGATTTAAAAACACAGAATCGTTCACGTTCGAAAAGAAGGGAAAAGTTTTACATACTAACGTGGTTCATCGCATTTTAGTTGCGTGTACCACGTGCCACTAAACGTTCTACCTAACACAGGTAAAAAAAAAATGAAGAAGGGGCTGTGATTGCAAGCAAAAGATAGAGAGAGTGAGGGAGTGAGAGAGAAAAAGAAAATACATGAAGAGGAAGGGAGTAAAAAGAGGAGGTTCGAAGGAGAGCTTTTGCCCGGAACGAAAGCATAGTTGGTGGGAGATGGATATAAGCACATCGGTTCGAGAATAATGCTATCAGTGACTTCGTGTTCTCTCGCATAAAATAACCTAAGATAGAAAACTGAAAACTTTTTTTTTTCTTTTGTGAAAAGAAACATCATGTTTAAGGTACGAACAAATATCATCATATTCGTTGTCATTTTTCTTTCTTTTTATTTTTCAATTTTTAATACCTAAAATTAATTTATCGCACATATACAATATACTAATGCAACTATACAATATATTAGTTTATTTTTTTTTATACAAATAAATATTTCAATGTTTATTATCATGCGTGACTGTAATTATGGCAATTGACTAACAATAAGATAACAATTTTTATAATAATATACATATATATGTATCATGTGTGCGTATAAATCTTTATTCCAAAATATTACTTTCGTTACTTTTTTTTTTTTCTATAAAAACTGTAAACAATTTCTTATATTACAAATTGTTATTTAATTCTAATCGTATATTATACGAATTCTTATCTTACATTATAAGTAATATAAGATAAGAATAATATAACATAATTGTGATATTATAAATAGTAAAGTCAATTGCTGTATAATTTTCTTTTTCACTTATTGTTAGTCCAATATTGGTAACTATCGACACATATGAATTTATAACGACTACTTATTTCTTTTTCTCCTAACATTTCTTTTTACGAATTTTTAGTACGTTTTGAAAATATGTTTTTGTTATTGTGTTTCACTTATGGGTGACACACAAAAGACGAAATTATTTGAAGATTTAGAACCCTCGTTTTGTTCTTGTCAATAGTCATTTCAACCCTCGTGCTTCACTCATATAATACTTCTTCCTTTTTCTTTAGATTGCTTCTTTCTTTCTCTCTTACTCACTTTCTCTTTTTCGTACAAATCATATTAGATATATTTGAGAAAGAAAAATCGTTACCCGGATGTTGTGTTTTCTTACTATAAACGCGTGTGCGTTTCTTTCCTTCATTTTTTTCACTTTTTTTCTACACCACCATCTTTCATTTCACACCTCTTCAACACCAATATATTATATTCGAGAATATAATATTAAATCAGGTTGATATATATATATATATATATATATATATATATATATTTTTTTACTTTTTTTTTATTGTTTCATTTCAAATCTGTTTCCAAAAAATAGTTCATACGTCATAATTAATTCCATATGTTTTTTTTATTTTTTAATAACTTTTTATTGAATTTTAATTTCGAATGACAAGTTATTCATTACTTCTTCTAATTTTATTTCTCCATAATGCATACGTATAGATATATAGTAACGTAGTACGTGTGATTATGAGATAGAAATGTAAATAAGAATGTGTAATATGACAGAAGAAAGAAAGAAAGAAAGAAAGAAAAAAAAGAGAAAGATAGTTAGCAGGTATTTTAACCATTTGAATTTCAAACGAATAGTCCAAAGGAAAGTCTGTAACAAATCTTTCTCACCGATATATCTTCCTCGTAGTATACTTTTCGATTGTATTCTATACGTGTACACCATTTACGTACAAAACAATAATTATTACTGCTAGGAGTGAAAGAATAGAAAAAAGAAAAAAAATTGCCAAGCAATAAATCCTCTCGCTTTAAATCAAAGTGCAAGGTTTGACACAGTTATTGTAAAATCGTGAAAACAAATTTCTTATGATTTTCCCAATAAAATAATGAGAAAGAGATAGAGAGAGAGAGAGAGACAGACAGAGAAAAAGAAAACTAGATAGACCTCTCTAACTTTTTCCAAAAAAAAAAAGAAACTCATATCAAACGTTGAAGTTCGATTAAAGGAATATCAACGTGTCACGTGAATAGGAAATGACATTTCTCTACTTTTCTTTATAATTCAAGTGTTATTACATTTTCATGATAGAAAAATAATCCAAAAAAGATATGAGACAAAAGGGGAACAAAAAGTTCGCGTTAAGAGGCTACATATTTAGTTTTTATTCAACGTCAGAATACGAAAAGATATATTTTATTCTTTCGCGAAATAACGAATAAAGAAGTTTCCTTTATTCCTTTATGCGAATCCTTCGGGAAAGTGATAAATCAAAAGTGGGAAATGGATAAACTAATGCCTCTTCGTAAATAGACTTCTCAAGGAGAATATTTGATGCATAGTTTGAAACAACTTGCTGCGAAGAGATACTATGAAATTTATGAAACTTTTCCCTTCCTTCTCTTCTCTTCCCTTCCCTTCGCTTCCCTTCCCTTTCTTCCGTTGTAAGGTTCCACCATAGAGACGATGTGTTGCTTTTATAGCATACGTGCGGTTCTTTTTCACGGATCGATAAATATCTTATCGTTGATAATTCGTAGAAAGAAAAAAAGAAAATGATCTTTTTTAAAAAGATTCCCAGATTGATTAAATAAATAGTTATAATAATTATAATAATAATAATATAACCATAAGAAACGTATACTTGTATATTATAAACGTTCGTACGTAATGCATCGATAATTAATTTATTAAATATAAAATATTTTACATACGAAATGCATACGCGTAAACTTACGTAATTTGACAAAACCAAGAAATATATATAGAAATTTGTTAAAATATTATCCTTATTGTTAATTAAAAAAATAATAAGAAATAAATATAACGGACTTACTTTTATCTACGCTCGTAATATACGATGAAAACAAAAATCATGGCAATTTTTTGTTCGACAAATATTTTGTACCTTTTTAAAATAATGTGAATGGCAGATGAATATTCGTTTAAAAAAAAATAAAAAAAAATAGAAAAAAGAAACAAGGAGCGGAGACAAACGCGTTGGAATTGTACTTTGATTGTTATTATTGTTTTGTCTTTTCTTTTCTTTTCTTTTTTATTTTTCGTAGATTTTGTACCTGGTCTGTGCCATGTTCGCGTGGTGCGAAGGGATTCTCGTGAGTGGTTACAACGGAGGAGCAGCCGGTCACACGGTTCCTTACGGTGATTACGAAGGCTTCGATGGGGGATATGCTGGATCTTCGGATTACGAGAGACACGCTGTTCTACCGACTATTGCAGTTCCGGTGCACGCGGTCTCGGCCGCACCGTTACACGCCGATTCATCCTTCGATCATACTTTCCATTCCTACAAACAGCATCACGCCGACAAGGACCACGACTATTACGTAAGTTTCTTTCTTTCTTTTTTATTACTTTGTCTACTTCCGTCAATTAATATTATCGAATCATTGAGATCATAGTATGCTTATATAGAAAACTTTTATATCACCATTAAAAAAATATTTACTTTCCGTCTAGGTATACGTTTACACACATATATATATTATATTTTTATATATTATATTTATTTTATTTTATATTTATATATTATATTTTTCTCTCCCCCCACAAAAAATAATAGCGAATTACTTATTTACCTTTTAGGTTCATTATTATCGAATTTAATGAAAATATTTCCTATCACAATTTGCATAAAATATTCTCTAAACTCGTCTTTAAATAATTGATTTTTAAAATGAAGGGTAGGGGCAGGAGAAAGCAATCGATATCTTATTATTATATAATCAGTTAACGATCAAGTAGCATTTTTGCATGAAATATTAATGAAAAAGACAAGAAAAAAAAACACCGCGTTCATAAAATCAACATAATCCTAATTAAGATTGGTTTCCCAAAAAAAAAAAATATCGCTAAAAGTGAAAATTTCAAAAAATACGTACGACACGCTTATTGGTGCTTTCTTTTCTTTTTTTTTTTACGAAACGAAAAAAATTAAAAAGAGTCAGGTTTTATAACGTGTTTTGCTGCGTGTTCTTTTTAAAACGCACGCTGTTTTCACATATGTTAAATAGAGACTCCACTGTGTGTCACCATAAGAACTCACACAGATAAAAAGAAAGAAAAGAAAAAGAGACTAGGCAGGTTGACTGCTATCTTGTTTTGTAACTCCTCTTTTTCCGTGCTGCATCTCATTTCTAACGTCGACGACGTTTCGCGACGCCCATTGTCGTCGCTTTCTCGCGATGTTAATTGAATACCAGTAGCGAAATATCGTTGGCGAACGTTACCGAACGAACTTACTATAGTTTCGCGAGAGTAATAACGACAACAACAACAAGCCGAGATGCTTCTTTGGATTTTCAGTTACGAACTTTGTTAGACACACGCACACATTAAAAATATCACGTTGAAACTTTTTCCCACGACATTTTCATTCATTCGTTTCATTCTTTTTTAAATCTATTCGTTCTCATTGTATTAAATCTCACTTAAATGATTAGATCAACTAAATAAGGTGAATGTTGAAATTATAAATTACGAAGTTCGAGGTTGAATCTTAATACTCGTGTCGGTCAATTAATTATAATACAATTAATCGTTCAACGCGTTATTATCATACATTTGAAAAAAATAATTGACTATAATTAATTTAAATACATGATAAATGGTTTATTTATATTTGATATTATTATTAGAATAAATACTGATAAAATAAAAATTAAATATTGTCAAAGAAATCTTATTATTTATCAAAAGTTCGTGATTATAAAAGATACAAGCCTAAAATGATAAACAAAAAACCCAATAAAAGTCGATCGTTTGATCTTCGAAGCCGATTGGGGCGCACCCAGTGCAACAACATTGATCTTACGCAAACACGTTTCGTTTCAGTCGCACCCTAAATACACCTTCAACTATGGTGTACACGATCCGCACACTGGCGATGTAAAGACCCAACACGAAGTCCGTGACGGTGATGTAGTTCACGGTTCTTACAGCGTCAACGAGCCCGATGGAAGCGTAAGAATCGTCGAGTATACTGCAGACGATCATAACGGATTCAATGCTATAGTTAAAAAGGTTGGACCAGCTATTCATCCAAAATCCGTACCAATCGCTAAATACGTATCATCGCCAGCATATTACAATCATTACGACTAATCGTAATGATTAGTGAGAGAAACGGAGATTATTATTTTTAGACGATTAATTAAGATATTGTTTATTTAATTTTATTCACACAGTGCGCAATGTCTTGTAAGAAAAAACATTACATACTTTTTTAATTTGTTCTATCTCCCATCTCTCCCTCTCTCTCTCTCTTTCTCTTTCTCGCTCTCTCTCTACTTTTCTCTTTTTTCTTTTTTCCTTTTTGAATGTACCTCAATTCGCGCCAAATGTTTTAACGGGCGTCCGCCATATTGACTACTCGAGTAGAGTTCTCCTCGTGTAATGTTGTAAATGTAACGAGCGTTTAACTATCCGTCCATCGTAATGATCAACTACTAATGTAAGATCTTACGAAAGTACTTCTTTTATGTCGAATAAAATATTTAATTATATTTATATAGAAATATTGATATCGTCTAATTTTTTTTTCTTATTTTCTATTTAACCTAATATGAAATGGTTTTATAGGTTAGTTATATATATAAATGAAAAAATCTTCCCAACTTACGACAACAAATTTAAAAAATAAACAAATAGTAATTACTTTCGACATAAATTATCCCGCCAAAATAATATTTTAAATGGATAAAATTAAAAAATGATCGATTTATTAACCCTTCCTTTCAAATAATTTTACACAATCTTTTCGTTAGATAAATTTGACCCGATGATAATGTGATGATCTACGATTAAGAAAATATATTTAAATAATTATGAGAAAATATCTTTATGTTATAAACAAATCAATGAAAAAATATACGAGTAACAAATACTTTTAAAAGAGATTAAATCGTAGCATACTCGATGACATTTGGTATAATGAAAATAAAAAATGAAAAAAAAGGGAGAGAAAAAAAAGAAAATTACGAAAATGCGACTTTTTCAATCTAATTCTAGAAAGCGTCAGGTCATTACCTGCCCCCGAGAAAACTCGTTATTTTTTTGCTCTCCTGTGCATTTGTATCGTATTTTCACGATATCGATACAGTCGACATAGTATTTACTACGTAAAAGTATCTAACTTTGAGATAGAAAAGCCATTGCTTTCGTTGCGAAAGAATTCCCTCTAGAAAAGAGATTTTGATTTCGTTATTCGAGCGGAAATAAAGTTGGAATCAAAGAGATTTGACGCTGTTGGTAAGGTAGAACGAATTTAGCGTGAAACCGAAGAGAGTTTTTTACATCATAGATAAGGAAAGAAAATACTATACATATATATATATATAAATGCATAGTATATACAGTGTCAGACAAAAGTATTGGCATAAACTAAAAAATTCGTCTGTAATTATCGTTAATAGTTAATTTTTTAATAGATACGATTGTTTGTTTAATTTTGATCTATCAACGAATTTGAAGTTTAAATGTATTGACAATAAATATAAAATAAATGTGTTTATAAATTAATAATAATTTTTAACTAATAATAAACCTTTTTACATTTTTCATTAATATTTTTTTTTATCGTAAATTCATTTCATCTATCCACCTTTCAATTATCGACTGAAGAGATATATATTTTAGCAATAAATTATAAAAAAAACAAGTGTACTTTTAGCAAAGATTTACATAAGGTGATAAGGATAATTTTGTTTGTTGCAATACTTTTGTTCGATACTGTAGATCTAATATAAACCTATAAAAGTTTGAAGGAGCGTTCCTAAGTATGTATATAGAAACAACCTTGAATGAAACTACGATAAACGAGTCGTTAAAAACAAAAATATTATCGTAAAGTGTCGTTAACTTACAGCTGAGTGAATGACTTAATGTAAATAAAAATTGCGTTATGACTCAAAGAAGATATTTAAATTCCACTCGAATGAGGAAAAGTTCTCCTACAATGTTGGAGAAAAGCGATGAACAATTTTTTTTCTTTTTTTTTATATATCGAATAGCACGATTTTTCAAAAGATAAGACGAACGAGAGTAGAAACATTTGTCAAATTTTTATTTCGACTAATTTCGCAAATGAATAAAATTATAATAAATAAAATTAGATTCATTTACAAGAAAAAAAAAGAATATTCGTTTTCGACTACTATAATACGCAGGGTAGAGAGAAAATCCCTTCATAAACGTAGAAACGGTTGCTCAACTCGTATGATTCCTATCTTCCACTTGTCGTGTGTATAATGAATGATTATAATCATTTCTCGTAAATGAAAATAAAAAGTATAGAGGTAAACTTTCGCTTTCGTTTGAAATTATAATATTTCGTTGGGTATCATCTTTAATTGTCCATCTTATTTTCCGTAAAGTCAATTAAAAATTTTAAACACCGAGAAGGAAGAAAGTTTTAACGAGAATTGTTTAAAAAGTTATTCTAGAATGTTATTAAAGAACAATGCACAATTACAGGATTGGATTAATGTCTCGATTGAAATGTCTAGTTGGTTTGATTTTTATTATCGAAATCTGTAAACCCGAAACGAATTAATAAAAATATAACAAAAGAACAAAAATGTTAAATAGATGGATACATGTAATTAAAATGATCAAATAGATTGTTCCAAAATGTTTATTCGAAGAGTAAGATCTAAAAAACATTTAACCAACAACTTGTTAAACGCAAGTATTGCACAAAATGAATTCGAAATCAAAGTGATCCTTTAGAAACATTCCCTTTAAAAGAAAACCCAGACACCAAAAGATACAACGAAGGGAATATTCTGTCTCAAGTGCGGCTGATTCCTTCTCACTAATTTTTTCATTGCGTTTCTTTATTCGAATAGAAAAAGAAGAAATCCTAATTCCCTGTTTATCGAACCTCAACGTATAAAGAGGTTTTATAGTCTAGAAAGAAAACTTGGCTACATTTTATTTTTCTAAGATGTTTTAGGCAACCTTTTCTTTTGTCAAAAAAAAAAAAAAATAATAAAACGTATCTTTTCAAGGAATAAGAGAAACCTTGGGTTCTTCTAGAATTACCAGCATTAACAAAAGATCGAAGAAAACTATTAAAGGGTCTAGACGAAGTTCAACTATAAAATGTTTCAAATGTATCGTTCACTATTTAACAATTAACAACATGTTTTTCAAGGTGAGCTATCATGAATATTCCTTGAAAAATTTCTTATCATTTTATATTATTGCATCTATAATTAAGCTTAATATATTTCCATAGAAATTGATCATCTTTGAATAACTAATAAAAATAATATTAAACAAATAAATTTTCAGGATATAAATATTGTTTTTAAAAATCTGCTCAGAAACACTGTTCTTTCGATTAACTTAATTTCTACTTACCTTTTCCTTTTCAATCATCATTCTTCTCAGCTTCTGATTGAAACATGTTCCTGTTTTACATATTATACATTTTTCTACATCATTTATATTCTCATTTACAATAGATACAATAATTTATATTCTCTTTGCTAACGATGCTATACTTAATTAATAATGTTTCAATAATTATATTTCCGTTAGTTGTATTTATTTTGTCTCTTATATATGATGCTAATGTATACACGTATGCACATATATATAATATATATATATATGTATGACACTCGCATAATAATCACTTGTATAATAAAAAAACAACACACGCACAATAAATATACGTGAAATAAATTTGATACTTTTTCACATTTTCTCGGCGTTCAAAAAAGTTGTTAGATCAATACGATTTATGATACTGTGATGTAAAATTTAGAAAAAATGCATATTTTACTTGACTTTTTAATCGTAATTAAATATTATTCTTATTAAATAATATCTATTTTAATATGAAAAATCATTTAATTTAAATAATAAATATACTTAAAAATAATTAGTACTCACCGTCGCCTTATTGAATAGTTTTGTTGCTATAATACTGGTACTTTCAAACATATCCTTGCCAGGTCCTGATGAAAAACACATTTCTTTTTTCCCTGAACAAGTGGATTGTTCGGTACAGTTCAATCCGGAAAATTCGCATTTTGGACCACGAGTATTTGGTGAAACGTCGCCTAAGTTCGTTGACGCGAACGAAGCGACAAATGGACCCTAATTGAGTTAATACAAATAAAATCTATTATAAACGAAAAATATTTATATCCTATACAAAGTATAGACATAAGGTCTAATTCAAAATTTTATTATAAATTGATGATTTATAATTAAATGTTATATGTAAAAAATAATGTATTAGAACAAATTATATATACACTTACTATAATCAAATAAATATGCATATAATTTTATTAGAATAAATTTTAAACGTAATTATAGAATATATATTTATATAATACAATAAAAAATAAATTGTAATAAAACTTTATATGTATGAATCAACGTATAGTTTCATAAAGATCTTTCAAGAATTTTTAATTGCAAATTCGATAAAGGTCTTAGTTTCTTACCTTGCCGATCATAGCATCTTTATTCATCATTTTTTCAAAAAGTATAGATGCATAGCCCACATTATCGCTTGATATTAAATGATTAGTATTATTCATACTAGTCGGATGAACAGCAAACCAATTGATGACACCCAACGGTCTGTTATCAACACCAACGAACTGTAGCTGCGTTATCGTTTTATCAACATTATCATCGTATCTAAAAAATATTAAGACGTAAATATGTAAGTTATTGATGACGTCACATGTTAGTTGGTAAACAAAATAATTGGTTATAAATATTTTTCTGTTTTCGAAGACGTTTATTTATATTTATTACCATAAGATATATATTTAAATGAAATGTAAATGTAGTACGAATTTATGCAAATATCATTCTTAAATGTCAAACTAGTTTTTTTCATTCAAATAAAATGTTTTTTTTTTTCTAATTAAAAAGATAAAAATTGTATACAACAAAGTAATCACTTACTTATCCCTTTCTTCTTTTGGATTATTAAGGTATGCGATTGGACTTCTGTTTATATTTGCATCGAAAATTTCTCCTTGAGTAATAAAAATCCTTCCAGGTACAACTGAATCGTGAGCACGTTGGATACTCTAACGATATTATAAAACAAAAATAATAATATTAATATATTTTTATATGTGTTATTGAGATTTGTATTATTTATATTTGCATATTAATAAAAATGAATTAAAAAAAATTAGGAAATTAACTACATATCGTTGCGAAATAGAATTAATTTGCAAACTAAATTAATACTCGTGACAAAATCAAATACCAAAGTCGTAATAGATAATTGATCTAGCATCAGTGTTTGATTTTAAATGGAAGATATTTCTTTTTGTCAAAGATAAGCGACATCTACATACATTTGTTATACCATTTACAATGGCATTGAAACATTCCTTGGAGAATCCATACGTGGTAAGGTCAAAAAGTACGTCCATCATGAAACCACCTGGACTAGAATGCGTATGCGTACCGCTGATCATCACGTTTTTCTCCGTATACAAGTTACCATATTGCGATTTCAATTTATTTAGTACCTAAAATAAAAAGAGAAACAAATAGATAATTTTATAATAATTAAATATAATTAGATATGCACATGACAGTGCGTTGAGATATTCTTAAAATCTTAAAATAAAAATTCCTGTAACACATAGTATTAAAATATTACGATTATTATTTTCATTCAACGCGTTATATAATAAAAATAAAAATTTACATTAATCGGACATCAACATTGTTATCTTTGTCGTTCACAATTTTGTTACTTTTTCACGATTTACTTTTAGTTTTATCGCATATGCAAATATTCTATTTTTAATTTATATTTGTATCAAATGCAAATTTGTAATACGTCTGAAACATGTTTATCACGTTACATGGGTGTCTATTTATAATTTCTGACAATAAACGTCACTAAAAAAAAATGAATCAATCTAAGTACGTACCTCTTTTCGAACCTCATTTCCGATCATAGAACTATCGACACTGACGAAAACAAACCTCTCCTCGCCGTCGTCGATGATAAACGCACGTGAAAAGGTTCGAAGATGAATACCTGATCCTTTTTGATCCATCTTTGCATATCCCATCTAAAGAAAACAAAGGAAACAATTGTAAAAGTGCATATTTGTACAGGTAATTATGACAGTGACCTAAATAAATAAATAAAAAAAATATTTATGAAAAATTTATATTATTATATAAATAATTCATACACTAATTTAATTTATTAAACTGTCATAATTTACTGGCATATTTCATTTAATAGTAAAAAATAAATTATATAAAAAAATTGAACAATAAGATAAGGAAAACTTATATACATTTAAAATACGAAATTATGTGAAAATTATAGATTAAAAAAAAAAATAAAAACAAAAATTGAAAAATGACGTAACATTTATTCATACGATTAAAAATCATGCGCATACTTACGAATACGATTTCTGCAGATGGACCGGTTGAATCTGCAATGCCAACTCCGATGCTGTAAGATGCATGACAGCTCGGAGATATTATGAATAAAATAAAGACGATCCATAGTGCGGATAAATCATCTAATCGTAATCTCTTCGTATCCATTCAGCTTACTGTACTTCTAACCTTTTCAAACTGTAATTAAATAATTTATCATTAGATTTATCAATAGTTGAAATTTCCTGTTTACGTTCTTCGATCAACATACTCTTATCAATTAATAATTATTTCAATTTTCATTTATTTTAATCTTATAATCAAAAATGTCAGATAAGATTTGTAATAGATAAGATTTATAGATAGGTAAGTGTACGCGAAGGCATAAATAAGATATTAAAAAAAATTCACGAATGATTTCTTAAAGTTTAAGCATCGGATCTTTTAACTGAAGTTTGCATGCGTGCTAAAGAATTTTTAACTTTCACTCTTTTACTGCAAGTAATTACATAAATCTTTACAAATATTTTCACTCTTTCTCTTTAACATTTATCTTATATTAAACGTGTGTATTTGTATCCACGTATATATTACATTGTAAATAATATAATTGATATTAATTAATAGTAGAACATATTTATTTGAAATGATGATATGATATTTAAGTTAATTATATTTAATTTAATTAATTAATTTTTTTATTTAAAATAATTTATTTGAACTTATTTTTTTATTTCTTTTTTCTTTTTTCCTTTAATTCTTTTTATAAGTTACTATTCGCAATGTAACATATGCATTGTTGAATGAATCACATGCACACACTAAAAAGATGAGTAATACGAAGATTTTACATTTATGTTACTTTATATAAAGATACATATGTTTCACAATTTTTTCATGTTTTTAATTATTATCAACAATATTTTTATTCAAGATAATAGTTTACGTAATTGTAAGATAAACGTAATCTATAATCATATTTTAGTAAAAATATTAACATTCATCTATAAATTTGATATAAAATGATATTAGGATCGTTAATATTAATTAACAAATGTTATAATATAAATACTAATTGTACGATAATAAAGTGAGCACAAAAAATATAGTCAAGACGACACGAACATCTTATTCAACTTTGTTATCTCGCTATTTTCGAATTAGAAATTTAAAACGATTATTATGAATTTATTCAATATGATTATTAATAATTTATAAACTCCTTTTATTCGGAAAAAAAATTGATTTAATTAAAACAAATTCAAACGAAATTCCCCTCCCCGAAAAATATAGAAAATAATTCCCTCGATAATGAAAAGCATACAATTTTCGATTGAATTACTGATAAACCAAAAACTAATATCATTTGAAATAGCAATATAATATCACTGTTTTCCCATTTGTGATAATAAAGAATACTTACCCAAGGAAGGTTCAAATCAAACAGAGTGATCTTTCACTCGCAAAATTTCAGTTTATATACATATACACATAATACTCCAGAGATTATTTCACCGGTTAATTGACCAATAAAAAGAAACCTTTCGCTTTTGATTAAAATGCGCGCGAAACTAGTTGCTTATACCATTTTTATCTTAAATTCCGTATAATATGAAATATAATCGATAATAATCAAACGGATCTTCTTATAAACACGCGTTACAAAGAAACAACTATTTTCCCAATAACCGATTATATTATTTATTAACAAAAATACTTTAAAAAAACTTTTTGATTTTCTCATAAGAAGTAAAGAAAAACTTACCATCCTTTTCTCATTGGCCAATTCGTAATCAATAATCCTCTCGTCCAATCAGCAAATCATATCGTCGATATCCGTTTCTCGAAAAATCTGATCGAATAACAAATAATAATCAAGGATAAATGAAATTACGTTTGTAGTCACTGAATTATAGACGAACTATGAAGTAAAGCATCAGAGAACGCAATAGGATCGTGATAGTCTCCTTTAACAACTGCTTATGACACTACGTGAGCGTCAAACGTTCCTCGGTTCACATACTGCGATGTGTATCGAGAAGGGGGAACGGAAACGACTCTATGGTTATTCTCTCCCCTCCCTAGATCCTCTCCTCTTATCCTTCTCACATCAATTAGTGACCTCCTCGGTATTATTTTCCTAATTTTTTCTTTTTTTTCCTTTTTCCTTTATTTATCTCTTTCTAACCCCAGGACTAGCTCCAGTTACACGCTTTGTTCATAAAATATTTCTTTCTCTTTCTTTATCTTGGTTTTCCTCTACTTCTCTTCTCTTCTCTTTCTTTCATTCTTTCTCTCTCTCTCTCTCTCTCTCTCTTTCTGACCATGTTCTTTTGCCCCATTCATCGAAACGAGCGAAACAAGGACAACTATCTAGACCACGTGAGTCAAGCGACAGGTGGTCTGTATTCGTCCGAGCACGTGATTGGTTGAGATGATAATTTCTCTTACATCTCCGGTACAATTGGCTACTAGGTCAAGTGGTCGAAGAATTTTTAAAGGCGGTATTTCGAATCTATGAACTCACGTCTGAGAAATTTTTCTCTTATATATATATATATATGTATATGTGTATTAATTGAATGTTTTATTAAGAAATTAAATTAATTGAAGAAATTTTGAACAAGTGGTAGAAGAATTTTAAGAGGGTTATGAAATTTTTTCTCTCACTTGAGTAAGTTACGAATAGAACAAAATTTTTTATGCGAATTTTTAATAAAAATTTCAATTTCGTAATTTGTGGAAATAAATTCTAAAGGAAAAATAAAGAATTCTCATATACGTTAGAATCGTAAATATCTTCTACAAATTTATGATGTATTATACTATTAGAGTAATTTCAAGAGATTAGAGCCATTGATCAACTGTGGAATGCTTGTTTAGGTTGATTCAAAGCTATTTTGCAGTATGATTAATGCTTCTACACAAAGCTTATTCTGTTTGAAATGAGTCAGAATAATACACTGTTATATTTGTGCATTAGCTTGACATACATTCATGTTTCATTCTATATCTTTCCTTTTTATTATTATTAATATAACCACAATGCACATTACATATTTATAACTATAATTAACAGTTTCTCATTTACTATTAAATCAAATATGTTAAATTAAAAATAAATCGAGCATAAACTAGAACTGTTTGATAATGAAAAGAACAAAAAATTCAATACATAATTGAATAATTAATTTGCATCGATGCATTCGTATAAGCTATGCATGTAATATCTACGAACATAAAGCACACATTAACGCAACATTTAACCTATATAGTGTACACCTATTTCAATAGAACTATTCTAGCAGATCCTAATGGTCTAACAAATACAATTATTTCCTCTTTACTATAAACATTTGCGTGTGAATTAAACTAACGGAGGTGCGTACTATTAGAATAAAAAATACATACACATGAGTTATTATCATCTACTAGTTAACAATAATTATCGAATTTTTGTATCCTTAACAGACAATAACGAAACATTGAATAATAATAAAAAGATAATGAATTAATTCTCATACATAACGTTATCGAAACTATCACGTTAAGGGTTAAAAACATTTTATTGCTCCTAATTGTTCAACTCATTCAGTATCAGTTACTTCTGAGAACATTTAAAGACGATAGATCAAAAGGAAACTCTGATTATCACGTATACCTTTTATATACATATATGTATACGACGATGTAAAATTTTATAATTTTAATTAGATCGTTTAAAAAAAAAACCCTGCGTTTTATTCGAAATAATTGTTACAAGTATAGTTAAAGTCTGAGATTGAAATTTTGATCCCAAGTATAAGAAAAAAATATTCTTCGATAGTACTATTTATAGAAAATTTATTTACAAAGGATAGAAATAGATATTTTTCGTGTATATTTTATTTTTTTCATGGTTTCCGGAGAAAATGTTATTTAATCCCAAAATCAATAGAGAAACTATATCTCGAGATTAGATAAGCTTTAAAACGAATAAACATAAGTATTTTTTGTCTCCGGATTTACAACAGTGTGATATATATGTAAGTATTGAAGCGAAAATAAAATATTTTTATATCAATACGTTCATACTTACCAAAAAATTGTTGAATATATCGGATATTAATAGGAATCATTAACATGGTTTTATTCGTATGATTTGACTTTGAGAATAATTCGTTTGAAATGTCAATGATTTCGTAAACACGGATGTTGGAAGGAAGGTTACACGATTATCTTGTTTTAACCAATGCCAAGGTCCATTACATGTTTTCCTTCAATCTTCTTCCTGTCCATTAATTTCACTAGAAGGGAAACACGACTAGAAATACAAATGAAGTTTGAATTTATTAAAATTATTCAGATAACTTTTATACTTTTTAGTACATCATAAATTGTTCAATTTTACGAAAATATTGTGGTAATTAGAAAATTCGATAATCGAATTCATCATCATTCGATATTATTTATCAATGATAAATATAGTTTTACGTATTTTAAAATCAGTTACTTTTATTAAATATATTTGTAAAAAATCATATAAATTACTATAAATCATGTCGCGGTGCATTAATTTTAATTTCGGAAACGTTAACTCTATAATATCTATTATTTTTTATTATGCACATCGATTTGCGAACATATTTCCATGTCTAATTTAATTCAATGTCAAATCATATTGAATTAAAAATCACATAAATTATTATTAATCACTATATCACATGTTAAAACACTTTTCATCTATATATATAAAACAATTCATTGCGAGCAACTTTCACCGTTTTCTATGAAAAATTTACTTACGGAAATTGAATTGCATTACAACGAAGTATTACGAATTACGTCAAGGTCAATTTTTATAACCTTTTTCCAACACGAATAATTTGATAGCACACATAATTTGAAGAGAAATAAAATTGATTTGTCGGTATACTTTCACAAGTTACATAAAGATGATCTAAATAAATATAAGTTTTATCATATCACGAATTATTTGCAATATATATATTTAAATCTAGTAAATATAAAACGGATTGCAGAAAAAATGATATAGAAAATCTATTGATTCATTCTTTAACTTGACGTGTTAGGTACACTATTGAACTCAGACTAACGTTCATGCTAGTAATATATACTTCGATCATACTCATTCGAGAGAAAGTAAAAGAATCAACATTACGTAACCAACATTCGTCACTAAGTAATACACAATCGGTTTACTCGAATGTCCCTGTGTCTCTTTCTCTTTTTATTTTATTCGACATAGTGATTTTCCTCTATACTTATTTGACATAAGCGCATATTTCATATTTTACACTATATCATTCGATGATTCGATTTACTTTTTACAGTGTAAAGTTAGAATCTAATTGTATTCTGTTAATTCGTTTGTGTTCATAAATCGATTAATCAAATTTTATAAAAACGAAAACAAAACGATACTATTAACTTTTGCATATTCGAAACATCTCATTATATTTATTCAAACTTCAATAACATCTCAATGAATACTATAGCAGTTATTTTTTATTAACTGATCAATGAATATTATACTATACTAAATTGAGTTGTAACATTTTATTCATTTGATTATTTTTTTATTTGAAAAATACATCAAAAAAGTACGCAAAGAATTGTTTTTTTTTTTGTTAAATGTCGAATAGTAAAATCAAATGTAAATGCGTTGCAATCGATTTTTTCTTTTAATTTTCACATTACTTTTCTTTGTTTCTTTGAGAAGAGTACAAAAAGAAAATTTCATCCACGTATATTTTCTCTCGTAGCATCGACGATTTGAATAAACGATAATTCAAACGGACGGGGACGTGCTCTCACAATTTATCGTTTCGCCGATTTATCGTATCGAACGCCTATTCTCGATAATCGAATTCTAAATTGAGATTTTAAAGCGATACTTTTTTCTCTATTGACATTGAACTTCTCAATTATCGTGTAATAAATTGGCAAAGGAAATTTATATTTTTTTAGAATTATAAAAAAATTAAATATATTTTATTATATGAGAGACACGAAAAATTATAATAGACTTGAATAAATTAAAAATACTTTTATAACATTAATTTTATAATAACACTTAATGTTATACCTTTTAAGTGAAAATATTTTACATTATATATATATTATTTTTAACAATTTTAATAATAAAAAATGATCGACAAAAATGTTTGAAAATAGTGTTAAACTTAATGACAAATTATATATATACTTCATCTGATAATAATAAATATAATAATAAATGTAAATCGTATTCCTTTTAGAGAAAGAATGGCTAACCTTCGAGTCAAATATTATTCATTACAGACGACGAAGGTTATCATACGTTTCCAATCATCCTTCTAACATATTTTATCATCTTTATATAGCGGAAATAATAAAATACAATAGATACAATAAAATTCCGCTACATTATTAAACAATATGTAACGTAATGCAGGTGCATACGTGACGATCAATTATAGAATCTCTCATGCAGGAAATATTATTATTATATATAAATAATATTTATATAACGCAATGCTTATGTAAGTTTTGATAAAGTTAGTAAAAAAATATCATAAATTCATTTATTATTTATTATCAAAATTATTCTTAATTATATATGATATGTGTGTGCAAATATGAAATATCGTGTTTGATATATGTATTAATATTTCATACTCCGTCGATAATGTAGTCAAGCGCCATCTGTAAGGGCCATTCTCACTCACTTTTTGCTCTAAACTTCTGTGACCAACTGATTTTATTTTCTTTCCTTTTTCTCATTATCAGATAAATATTTTTGCAGAAATTTAAAACAAAAAAAATATATAACTTCCATGTAATATTTAAATAATTATTTTCTGTTTAAATAAATCAATCATTTTTCTCTTTTTGCGTTCTTTCCTTTTTGTCATATTAACATTATTGTTAATTTCATCAAACGAAAACTATGTCAAGAAATGAGTAATCGACTAGTCTGCACATTCCGTAGGAAATCAGAAAAATGAAAAATGCAGTTAATTATTTATCGAGCAACATAGGTGTCATATTTCGATATGAATTATTGTGAAATTAAAAACTTCAATTGAGTTGTATGTTTAATTTATTCTTATTCCATGCATATCATTAACGAAAGTATCCTAACTATCATTACATATAACATGGAACTATGAATAGATATATATATATATATATATAAAATATATATAAATAGTACAAATTATCGAAAATTATTATAATTTTAAACATGATGCGTGTAAACTTACGTGCACCAAAAAAATATTTATCTATTAACTAATTGTTTGCAATAGTTAAAAATCCGTTGTAAAATTTCATATTATCAAACGTTATGCATTCGTTAGTCTTAGACATATATTAAAAAACATTTTCACCCACTTATTTTGTGCAAATTTTGCGAGAAAGATCGTAAGGAAAATGCGTGCAAATCGGGTCGGTCATTAGCACGCAATCGAATGTTGAAATAACATAAAACTTAATCGCTGACACATGTTTATATAAGTTTCAAATAGATTTGCTTTGTGTAATATTTCTTTATTCCGTTTTAAGAGCATCGAACGAAAGGATCGACGCAACGATTTGAAGTTTTTTCTTTTTTTTTTGTTTAATTCATTTTATATACTTAAAAAAGTTTACGTTTAAGTAAGAAATTGAATATTATAATTAAACATTTTGAAGGATCTTTAACATTATTATTTTATAGTGGTTTTTTTCGTATAAAAATGGATGAAAGTGATAAACCTGAAGCATCAACTTCAAAATTACAATCGATTCCAATCGATTGGCAATTGTTAACTTCAAAATTAAAATTTGCTCCAAAAGATCAGTCATATTGTTGCGAAAGTCTCACAATATCCTCGCCAAAAGGTAAGCTATATTTTTATTCAAGAAATATTAATATCCGTTTAATTAATTGTTAACTTCGAAATGATAGATGACACAAATCGATACATTTATGTTCCGTTTAAATATTTGAATGCGATAAAACGTTCCCAAACGAATTTGGTTGCTGCACTTTCTTCTATGATTTTGATCACGTGTCTTCTAGCTTCGATAATTTATTTCATGTCATTAGAACAAGGTAAGATTATTTTTTTTAAATAAAATTTTGAATGCGTCGAGAGAGATTTGAAAAAGAAATTTTCTAAGAGTGTATTGATATTGTAGATGATTACTCCGTTGGTAAAACAGACATGTCGTATAAACATATTCGTGAAAGAAGTAAGGAAAATCAAAGTTCCGATTTCGAATTTAAAGACATTAACGAGGACACGTTAAAAATGTTATATTCCTTTTTTCCTGACGATCTAATTAAAAATCGTTCGAAACGTGAAACTAACGTATCGTTGAAAAGTTGTCGAGAAACAGCTAATAATTGCGATACGATGTTGGAATCGATAAACAAATTTATAGAAATTCTCTCCAACAGCGAACTATTTTCGACGCCATTGTTACAAAATTTAGGCTTCGATATAAGCGATACAGAAAGTAGAAATTCTAAGCTTTTAGAGATAATAAGATGTTTAGAATGTAAAAACGTGGTAACTGAAAATGACGAGGATAATTCGATGAGCGATGAAGACAACGATTCGTGTTTAGAAAATGACGAATATAAGAATTTTCAAATCATAATTAATTTATTAGAAGGTAAAAACGATGTAATGGAAGAATATGATAATTTACAATCAATGGATGTAGATGAAAAAAAGGAAACCGACGTTACCATAATGATGAATATAATACCAGAACCTATAATAAAATCATCTTTTGTTCAAAGTAAAAGAGATAATTTAGGTCAAACGAGTGATGATTTTTCAACGACACTTACCAACAAACCAACGGATAAAATTAACGACGACGAATCAAAGAATTATGAAACTAAATTATCATCGTCGAATCAAGTTGATGCAAAGTCAATTTATAATTGGATGCCATATCCTAAGTGTTTTTATGGACTACCTCCATCATCCCAATCCGATATAAATTCACCTAACTTTCCAGCATCCTATTCGCCAATCCCATATCCTCCAATTCCACAACAACCTTGGTTTTCTTCTCAAAATCAAAAATCATCGTCAAATCGATTACTACCAAATTATTTACAAATTCAAGCACCAAATGTTCAAGTTCTTCATCCACCTGATAACATTATTCCTTGGTTACCTGTACCAAATTCGAAAAGTTCCTTGACTGAATCTGGTAAAACATTACCATATTATTGCATGTACTTTCCACAATCCTCGTCGTCTCAATCCGAGAATATTGGAGATTTTTCAGACTTAAAGAATATAGGAAAGAATAAAGATAAAATTGGTAATGTGGTTTATTATTTAAAATAAATATATATTCGATATTGTAATAATATTTCGTAGATAATAATTATCGTAATAATATTTTGTTAAACAGAACATCAAAGATCTTGTCCTGCTAATGCGTATTTATGCGTTCCAAATAATAAATGTATTTTGAATTTTACATTATGCGACGGTGAAGTTGATTGTTCTGACGGTAGTGACGAGAAATATTGCAGTTGTACGGATAGAATAATGAAAGATCGATTATGCGATGGATACGTTGATTGTCCTAACGGTGAAGATGAAATGAATTGCTCTGGTATTTATATGTTTGATTATGACAAGTTTTTAATTAAGATTATTCAAGTTTTGCTAAATTTTTACTACTAACATTATTTAATTAAATGTTTAGATTGTCCAAAAGATTACTTCAGTTGTTACAAATCCGGATACGGAAATGTATTGTCAAGGTGTGTACCAATTGAAAAACGTTGCGATGGATCTAAAAATTGTTTAAATGGAAAAGACGAAGAGGATTGTAATTTATTATTACCAACATATACCAATAATATGAATGTATGGTTTTTAATTTGTATTATTTTATTTGATGATTTATTTGCAATTATATCTAGGTGTTGCAATTATTAATTAATTATTATTTCAGATTAACTTAGTAAGCTATACTGAAGGTTATTTACATAAAAATTACAAAGGCACATGGTATCCCGTTGTATCGGAAGAAATGTCATTAGCTGAAGAAGCTTGTAAAAATGAATTAAAGTTGAAAAACATGTACGTTCTTAGATATATATTTTACAAATTTAACATTATTTTTCATTAATTAAATAATCATACATACACACGTATTATACATAATTATATTTTATTTATTGATTACAGTGATAAACCGGAACTTGAAATCAGGAATGTTAAATGTAACGATTATCCAGGAAACTTTTGGATGATGATAAATAACGAAGTTAAAATAATTAATTCTTCTACGAGCACAATATACGTTAAATGTCCACCTTATTCTTGCGATGCAACACAAGATAACCAATCCTATTTTTCTGGACAATATAGAACGAAAAACAACGTTGATATCGAACAAAATAAATTATCAACGAATTGGACAGAATCAGTGGAAGAAAATACGATGTTAGGTATTGTTGGTGGTCGTGCCAGTGCACCAGAAGCTTGGCCTTATTTAATTGCCATGTACAAAGACGGCTATTTTCATTGTGGTGGTGTTATCTTAAACGAATATTGGATATTAACTGCTGCTCATTGTCTCGTTCAGTAAGATTTGAAAATATATCATAATTATTTTTTCTTTGTGTTTTGAAAATCTTTCGAATAATTTAATGATGTTAATTTTGAAATATTTTTTTTTCCCCATAGGGCTAAACATTATTACGAAATACAGGCTGGTATATTACGACGTTTTTCATTTTCACCAATGACGCAAAATAAAATCGCTAAGAATATTGTTATACATCCGGATTATGATCCTAATCTAATGAAAAACGATGTTGGATTGGTAATGTTAGATACTCCATTACGTTTTAATCGATGGGTACGACCCGCTTGTCTTCCGGAAGAAAAAATATCAGGTTCAATTTGGAACCAAGTACCATCAGTTGATACTATGTGTGTGGTATTGGGTTGGGGTGCTTTGATAGAACAGGGTCCTGATAGTAAGACTTTTTTAAACCATTCGAATTACTTTATTTTACTATGATAGATAAATTTAACAAAATTATTAATCAATTTTATTTTGCATGAAGCTGATCAATTGAGAGAAGTTCAAGTACCAATTTTGTCGAACTGTTCTGATACGATATATGATAATATAAGTGAGATTTGTGCTGGGTATCCAATGGGTGGTCGAGATGCTTGTCAAGGGGACAGTGGTGGTCCTTTATTATGCATGTATGATGAAATATTATATTCCTCAATAATCGATTAATTATATTCCATGAAGAATATGTAAAAAAAAATTCAAAGAAAATGTTCTATTACAAATTTCTAATTTATTTTAGGAATCCAAAGGTGGATTTGTCTTATTACGTAGCTGGTATAGTTAGTCATGGTGAAGGTTGCGGTCGTCCAGGAAAACCTGGCATTTATACCAAAGTTGTCTACTTCCTCGATTGGATCAAAGACATTTCTGGTAAATTGGTTATATAGTTCTATCCTTCTATACGAATATATTGTTATTAATTTAATTCATTTCATTGTGTAGAAGGGCGAATGACGAATCGTATTAAAGGTACACCTTTAGTCAAATGTCCGGGTTTTAGTTGTAACGATGGAAAATGTTTGCCAAGTAATCAACAGTGTGATCAAAAGATTCATTGTTTGAATGGCGAAGATGAAGAAAATTGTAATTTTTGGCTGGATTTGCAATTATTTAAAACATCCGCTAACAAAACTGATAAGTATATTATAAAAAACGAGGATGATAATGTTGTTACTGATGGATCGATGATTAATGAAACTACGATCGAAAGTTCATTTACCGGTAAAAATTACTTTATTATTTTGTTTAACTATTTATAATTAATGAAAAATTATAATCTTATAAGAGACGTTTAAACTTTTTTCATTTCATAATATCTTGTTAAAAATCTATACTGTCTTTTAATAAACAATACAAAGATTTCACTTAATTTAGATTATAATTATTAATAATAATAATTATTATTATTCTAAAAATAGAAAGTAATGTTTATTTGTTTTATGAATTTGATTGTTTGCAGAAGCTGCATCAACTACGGAAAATATTGTATTATCGTCATTGATAACAACTTCTTATACTGATACTTCAGAACAAACTTCTACTTCGGCTACCACAGAGAATTCTGCTTCTTTTGTATTTACGTGCCAACTGTAAGTATGTATATATATGAAAAACGTTTCATAATATGTGAAATCTATTCGAGAAGTGGACACAGAGGGGAACATAAAAATAATGAAAAAAGTTCACAATAACTGCAAGCTTGGATACAAATTAAGGGTGAACATTTCGATCATCTTCTATGAAGTGATAAACTGTCAAGGATTATTGAAACACAAAAGTGGCTATAACTTTGAAACCAGGTCAAATAGTACACATGTTTATATGAACTTTTTTCATTATTTTGTATCCCTTGTCCACTTCTAAAGTGAATCCAACATATTAGAAAACATTCTGTATAAAACTGTATAATAAAAATACTTTTTTATATTTTGTATTATTTTTACAAGACAACAAAATTATTCGGTGAATTTTTATCAATTCTTTTATTACTTAATTAAAAAATTTATTTAATATTTGTCAATTGTTTAATATTATAATATTTATAAATATCTCGCCTGTAAATAGGCAACACTGTATACATGGATTCGTAAGCCCCTTAAAAATGTTTCCTAATGTTCACGAACATATTGAGTTAAAATTTTCTTTCTTTTAAAATACACAAGCTAATGTAAAGTAAATTTCTTACCGATAGATGGCACTCGTCGTCGCCACATTACCGACAAAGTAAAAAGTGTTGCGTATTTTCAGGCGCAATATTTTATGTTTATACAAAATTTCGACAAAAATATGAAATATAATTTATAGATTACTTCAAAACATACATATAAGTAAACGCTGTGACAAGATTATCGATTGCGAGGACGGAACCGATGAAATAAATTGTACATGTAAAGATATTTTATCTATATATCAACCAGAAGCAATCTGCAACGGATATGTTGATTGTCAAGATAAAACCGACGAAAATAATTGCAGTAAAATTCTTTTGTATTTTTTTTTTTTATTAGATTTTCCTTCCTATTAATTCTCTATTCAACAAAATTATAATAATCTTTCAGACATATGCTCGGATGATCAATTTCTTTGTAGTAAAAGTAAAACTTGTATACCAATGTCGAAGAAATGCGATACGAAATTCGATTGTCCTTTAAAAGAAGACGAATTAGATTGTTGTAAGTATCGATTTTAAAAAAAAACAATAACTTCAATTAAAGATTTGTCGAATTTTTTAGTCACATTGAGTAATGGAGGAGTGGTGAATTTGGACAATGACGGGCGACCAATTTTAAACGTCGAGGGTGTTCTCACCAGATTTCAATATGGAACATGGCATCCAACTTGTCATATTCCTATAAAAGTTCGCAATCAGTCATCGTCTATACTTATTGCTAACAATATGTGCGAGTATTTCGGATTTAAGTAAGTATAATACAAATGAGGAAACAAACGATGATAAATAATGATGTTAATTGTAATGAAAATTCATTTCAAATAATTCATTTTTCATAGGGATGTTGATAAAGTCGAAGAAGTCACGATATTGAACATTGATATTGATACGAATGTTATAAACGGAACCGGCAAATCTTATTACCGGTCTATGCCGATGTACGTCGCTCCTAGCGAAATCCTACCAACTTGTCTAGGTCTTAACATTCGTTGCAGACCGGTTCCAAGTAGTAGCATAAACGTACACTCGATTCTCGATCCAGTAACCGGAAGTCGTACTTTTACCTGGCCGTGGTTAGCTGCAATATTTGTTGATGGTCGTTATCAATGTTCAGCAATTCTTTTAGAACCCAATTGGCTATTATCCAGTTCAGCATGTACTAAGAATATCAAGTAAGTTTATGTTTAATATGATTACTGTAATATTTTATTTATAAAACTCAAATTAATATATATATGAAGAATGTCGGGACATTTTATCGCGATTTTTTATTATATTAATACAAAAATAGATTGATGATATTTTATCTATGTTAATATTTATTGCAAAGTGTTTCTTTAATAATTACGCAAAAGAATTTTTATAAATATAGAATTAATACCTGTCGAAAATTGAATTCATTATATATTTCATATTTCTTTCGTCCATTTCCCGTCATTTTGGTGATCGTAATTGAAATTATTCTTATTTATTAATTACAAACGTTGCTTGGATAAATATGTACAGTTAATGTTACCTACGAGTACAAAAATTGAAACTTGATATAAACAATAATATTGTAGATTATCAGAAAATTATATGATAGCAATGTTGGGTTATTCCTCATCGTTTATTTACGCGGATGGACCTCATCAACAAATATCGATAGTAGATGGGATCAAAGTTTTAAATGACACTGGTGCATCTCTTATTCATTTGAAGACATCAGTCAATATGACGCGTCATGTGCAAGCACTGTTCCTTGAAAAAAGGTATGTATAAAATATTAAATATATATAATACAATATCAAATAATATTAAATTAATAAATCGTATCGTGTTTTTTTAGAATTTATCCACCAAGTACTAAGGATAATTGCATAGCTGTAGGAGCAGATAATGATTTTACAATACATTCAATTATTTTAAGACCGGTATTAAAAAATTGTCCAAAGTGTCATCGTTGTTTTGTCAATGCTCCGAATAATTCTTGCAAGGTAAGTTTTATAAATGAAATAACAAAAAAGAGAACACATACATAAAATATATGTGCTCCGATAATTATGACTACAGTGGACTAATTGATTTTATAGTTTATTATTAATAAAAATTATTTACATTATATAAAAAAGTAGAAAAGGAAAATATTATTTCAGCTTTCTAACTCAGTCAGTTCAATTTTATAATTAACCAATACACGTATAAACCTTTGTCAATTTTTTATTCACACAACAACAAATGAATGCATATATTTTTCAGACAAATAACACGTCAAACGATTGGAACGGAGTAGTATTTTGTCGTGGAGTTAAAGGCTGGTATCCATCGGCAGTGTTTCACGAAAAAAATGCACCTTGCACTTTTCAACAAGTGCAAGCTTTGACAAGCATTGATTACCTAAATGCATATCTTACTCAAGCTATGGGTAAAATTTGTATTATTCTTTTCTTTCGACATAAACGATTATTAAAAAATTTGACTAACATTATTTTTATTTTATTATTTCAGAGGATAAAATAAAATCATACAAAGAACCTATATGCGACGGTATTCGTTGTAAGATTGGCCAATGCGTTCCTTGGCACCGAACTTGCAATGGGATTCAAGATTGTCGAGACGGTTCCGATGAGGAACTTAAAAATTGTTTAAAATTAAGAGAATTACGTCAAAAGGATTCAAATGTTGACAGTACGTGATCATATAATATTCTTTAAATTGATCGATCAAATTACAATACGTATGATTATTATTATTATTATTATTATTATTATTATTATTATTATTATTATTATTTTCTTTATATTATACAGAATGTACTATATCAGAGTTACGTTGTGAAAACGGTGATTGCGTACATAAAAAAGGATTTTGTGATGGAAAAATCGATTGCATTGACGGAAGCGACGAAATGACAAATTGCAATTGCGCAAATTTTTTGAAATTGACATCGCCAGAACGTCTTTGCGATGGTAGACGAAATTGTCTGGATAAAACGGACGAATCACCGATGATATGTCCCTGCAATGATAACAGTTTTAGATGTCCTGGGTAAATGAACATTGTTAAATAATATTTCATTTCCATGAAATATTAATATCGTTCAAATATAATATTAATTCTATTATTATATATAATAATATTTGTATTTATATTTCACATTTGTTTTTTTTTTTATATATATAGAAATATTTTTAACGATTGTAATAATATATTTACAGACCGAATGCCACCGAAATATGTATACCACAAGAATTTGTATGCGACGAACTACAGGATTGTCCTGGTAATGAGGATGAAATAATATGTAAAAAAATAAAACCGTTTAAGGAAAATACGTGAGTATTTATACGTAACAAACTTTTATTGTCCTACCAATTGTTTAATCTTCATTTGTGAATACAATTATTATTATTACTCTCTATCAATTTTTAATTAAATAAAATATTATTCATCACAGATCTGGTATTGGAGAAGTAATTCAACGAAGTTTCGGTGTCTGGCATTCATTATGTTATCCAAATCCAATAACCACTAACGATGATGCATCGAAGATCTGTGAATCATTAGGTTACGTATCCGGAACACTAGCACCGATACAAAACAATACCGTACCGATGGTTCCAATTTACGATGAATTTTATATAGTTAGGCTAAATTATCAAACATGGTATGCAATGAGATCCGATAAACCTTTAGTAGAATTGTCAAATTCACCACAAAAGCCCTGTCACCGTGCATTCGTTTCCTGTAATTCTTAATAAAATGCTATTACATAATTTAAACCAGTAATATTTTTTTTGATATAATAATTTATTTCTTGTTTTATTATTTATTGAATATTAAATATAAAATTAATTATTTTGTAAATGATAAATATTTATAACATTTCTTAATGAATTACATTGAAAAAAAAATAAATGTCTAATTAATTATTTTGCCTTTAATAAAGTTACCTTCTTTTCATCAGTAGTGATTATTTAATTAATCTCAGGATATAGCTATATTATATATATATATACATATATAATAATATGTGCTAGACCCTTGCTAATTGTGCAAGGCACCGTCGATCGTATAATCGGCACTGGGTTCGTATAATTTTCTTCCAAGAAGTACCGTTGATCCACGTTTATCCCGCTTCTCGCTATACCGCTTATAAATACTTATTCTCTCTCACGTTTTCTCCCCTCTCTTGCTCTCTCTCTCTCCTTTTCTTCTCTTCTCTCTCTTTCCTTTAAAATTTATTCTATTCGATCCGTCTATATAAGTAACTTCGTTTTTGCTGTCAGTATTCTATCATAACTGTCAGAAGTAACAGTAACGTGCAATGAATTCTTTTCAGATCTGATGATCTATTAAATAGCAAAAAATTATTTTAAATTAGAAAATAAAAGTATACGAATTACGAAGACAAAAACTGAGTGTACGATCGAATTGGAAAAAATCAGAATATGGTTCATAGAACCAGAAAAATCAGAATATGTACCCAGTGTCGTACGTTTAAGCTCAATAATTATTTTAAAATAAAAATTCAAAATTTTATAAAAACATTATTCGTAGGATGTATCATCGTTCGACGATATGGAACATTTCTTGCATAGTATAGAACTTATTGATTAAATTATTCATAACGTTTTTCGCATATCGTTTCCATTGTCGTAACTATCTTAAAAAATTACAAAATCCAATGCTATTAAACAAAAAATGTATAGTATAAAATATAAAGATAACGTTTATGATGAATAACAATCTTATAAATTTGTATAAAAATTGAAAATATAGAAAAATGAAAATCTCGCGACACAAGGAAGATGATAAAAATTCAATTATTAAAATGACATTTATAGATATTAACAATTTTATACAATCATGTATAAATATTAAAAATAAAAAAAAATAAAAGTAAAATATCGAAACTATATATATAATTCTGTTAATCTTACGATTAAATAAAGATGAAGAAATAAATATAAAGGATAAACATAATCTATATATACATATATTATAGAAAGTAACAATTTCATAGAATTGAAATTAAAAAAAGAAAGAAAAAACCAAGTCAAATAAAAAAAAAGTGAAATATCGAAAGAGTAGGTAAATTTAGTTAATTTTTCTATCGAGTTTGGTGTATATCTTTTTCGTGTTCACAGGAGCGTGCGGTTACACAGGTAACTACGCACGTGCTTGCCAATATGGGAAACGAATATGTTGGCCGATATGGAAAAAGTAGAAGGGGAAAGGCAGGCTTGCGGGCTAAAAGACACGAAGAACTCAGAGAGAAATCTTCTTTCTCCTTCTCGGTTAAAAGACGAGAGAACGAGTCAGTAGATGGTGCGAGGAATGTACAAAGTCTTCTCATTATGCATTACCCACATTACATCAGCGCGTGCCTCCATGGTGCATCTTCCAGATGTTTTCTATTCGCAACAATACAGATGCACAACCCTTTCCTTTCCCCCCACCCCTGAACATTATCCTGTCTTGCATCCTGAACTATTACGTACTCAATGATTCATCAACGTTAGGACGAAAATGACATTCATGGTTCGTAGAATGATGTGGTTTCGTTTAGATAACGTATGAAAAAAAAATGAAAAAGAAAAAACAGGAAAAAAAACAGCTTGTAGGAAGTTTCATGGACGAAGGGAGAAAAGAATAATGAAGTTAGACTGGATCTAGTTATCGTCCATGGATCTTTAATTAATTACATTTGAATATGCTTATATAAAAGTATGTATAATATATACCTGGTGAAAGAATTCTGAAGAACTTTTTCAAGGAAATCTACGAAAATTTAGTTTATTTTTTCTTTTTTTCAGTAAGAAATAATTTCAATAGGAAATAATGGGGCGAATGGTGAATAGGATTTATTTTATTTTTAATTACGAATAGTGAATATTCGTCGAAATATTTCGTTGCTTCAATTGAAAAGAAATGATGTAAAATAATAATAATATTATTATTATAAGTGTATTATTAAATATTAATCATTAAATAAGATATTAATTTTTTATAATATTATAGTGCAAACATTCAATGAGAAAAATTTATATTCATATATCACATTAAACTTAACATAAGATATTGTCAGACAAAAACGTAACTTGCATTTTTTAGAGATATCAAATATTAACTACTCACAAATAAAAAAAAAAAGCTTACGCTAAATTAATATCAAATTATGTGATATCTGATTTAAAAAAAAAAAACGCAAAATGGACTTACATACACCATTTTCGAAATAAACGGTCCAAATATAAAATGGTTTTTTATTTATAATAATTGTATCTCAAATCAAAGAGTATGAAGAAAGAATACAAAAAAATCTTGGATTAATCATTGAATAATGATGCGGAGATAACGATAACGGATAACGACTGACTGAGTTCGATGAAAAGAAACTTTCCAAGGTGAGAGGGAAGAAAGAGAGTAAGAGGGGGTTAGGGGGGGTTCGGTAAAAGACGAAGAAACGTTTGCCTATATTTACCGACGACGTGAAACGATCGACGATACGAGGAGGAGGCTTTGCATCGCTACGAAGTAGTCAGGGTCCGAATGTACCGTTACATACAGCAGTTTCCTGCCTGTTAGAGATTGTCGGCCTCCATTGGCATCATTCAACTATCCTTCGCACAGTTACCCAGCTATACTTAATTTTGTTTTCCTACTCCCTACTACTTACTATTACCTACTCCATACTCCCTACTCCCTTTTTGTCACCTACTCTTTTAAATTTCTCGCACTTTTACTTCAATTCAATATATGTACATGGAATATACAAAACATAGACGCACGCACGCACACACACACACACGCAAACACACACACACACAGACACATACCAACGCATACACAATAGGTTGATGGTTGAATTTTTCTATCATAGAACTTGACTCGACTAGATTAACAAACTGGGACAACGTGTAGTCATATAAAATCACGTCATCTTCCATTTTTATTATACTTTTATGATGTATAGTAAAATTGTATTTTATTTACAATATATATATATGTATAAAGTTACTCAATTGTACTTAATTTTGTTTTCCTACACCCTTTTGTCATCTATTCTTTTAAATTTCTCGCACTTTTACTTCAATTGAATATATGTACGTGGAATATACAAAAACACACATACCAACGCGTACACAATAGGTTGATGGTGAATTTTTCTATCATAGAACTTGACTCGATTAAATTTGCATACTAGGACAACCCGTAGTCACTTAAAATCACGTCATCTTTCATTTTTATTATACTTTTATAATGTACAATAAAATTGTATTTTATACATATATATATGTACACCGTGATTTATCGAATGTTATAGGTTTCAATGTTATTACTTTATGATTATTATAATTATAATTACTGTTCTATTTATTATATAATTCGTTATCAAATTATATATAAATAATGCAATATTATTATATATTAAATTGTACAAATTATAAACTTTGTTTAAGACTGTTCACATGACCAGTTATAATATAAATAAATATACGTAAACTGTCCGTAAAAGTATAGTATTAAATTTATATAATTTTTTTTTATACGAAATTATGTCAGAATTATATACAATTAAATAAATTAATATTCATATCTTGATTTTCTGAAACTATTATATATATTTTGTATGTGCTAAGAAAATACCAATCGTATTAAGAAGGAAGAAATATCATAAAGGAGATGATTTTACAAATCATTTCTAATTATCTTTGTTATATATATTATCTTTATACAATCATTGTTACTCGATATCTAAAAAAGAAAAAAAAAACTATTTCTGAACGTCATACTACGTATGATTAACTGGATTCAGTACATTTACAGTTAGGTAGCATTGACTGAACTATGTGCCCATTCCTCGCGTTCCTTGATTAGAGTCTGCTGCAACATTCTTTATATATATATATATATATATATATATATATCTTATGCCACACCTACGTTCCTACCATTTACACGGTTTTTTTTCTTTTTGCAAATTTTCATTACTTTTTCTTTCCCCCCCACTTCTTTCCTCCTTCCTTTACCTAAATGTTTGTTTTAACGAATAAATCATATTCGCAATAAATGCAAAAATAAATTAATACGACGATTAGAAATGGAAAACGATAAAGGAACAAGCCGTGAAGAAATAAAAAGAAATAAATAAAAAAAAAAAGAAAAAAGCAGCAGAATTCCAAGCGTCCTTTGAAGGATAGTGAGAAAAGGTAAGCAAGGACGATGGGTACTTTTTAAATCGCCGGTTTTACCAACGCACCGGACTTCTCGCATTCCACGGCAAAACTTGGCACGTACGTAGGTATAAACACACACATATATATGTATACATGTATACATATTTACGAAGCGCGTGTACACGAGAGGTAAAAGAGGACGATGTAAATACCTCGGCCGTTAATTCGCTTCGAGTTTTGTAGGACACGGTAAGAAGGAGTGATAGAGAGGAAAACGAACCAGAGGAGGAGAAGGAGGAGGTGGTGGTGGTTGGTGATACTTGTTGCATGTTGCACGTTCTTACTCACTGGCGTGGTACACGAAGTGTTACTCTAAACAGAATAACTTTCAGTTCAATCTTTTCATAAGTTTAAGAAAAAAGAAAAAGAAGAAAACAATGTTTTTGATTAAATTAGAAATTACATTGTAATTAATAAAATTTTTTTTCTCCATGTTACTGACAACAAAATGTTGTTAGTGTTGTTATTATATAAATGATAATTTTTAAATTAATTTTTTTTTAATTATCATACATAATGATATTGTATTTTTTCCTTGGCTAATTAAATTTAATTATTTCCTACTTGGCATAAGAGATCGAAGTAAACAATTATTTATATACATTTAAATATTATATATTTATTCGTAATGATGTGTAGTTTTTTAAAGTCGCTAACATATGTGTCCTATCTTATATTCCACCTTTTTTTTCTAAACAAATTAATCGTTAGTTTATATCCAATGATTAATATTTGTTGAATAATTAATCCAATATTATTTATATTAATTATTTAATAATATATTAAATGAGTTTATATATAAGCACAACTTTGCCTTTATTTCCCTATCTTTTTCTATCATATATAGAATAATTTTAGTTACACTAAATATAAATTATACCATAAATGTCACAGTATAATATCACGTTTATATTAAATGTAAAACAAAATAAAAGAGAAAAAGAAAATATTTGTGTCAAATGAATCGACAGTTAATCTCACCGTGTCAAATGTTGTCTCTAATACGTCATTATACATTTAAGCATGAGAGAAATGCATGACACGAAAGGGATATAACTCAACCTAGAAAATAATAAATTACGTTAAATATAAATTGTGAAATTATTCTCAAATTATCCTTATTTATACGGTCGTATACGAAATAAGAAAGTTCTCGTAAAAAAGAAATGTCTGATTGCGAATCGATTGCAATTGATAAGCAAAGTTAATTCTTTTATGAAAAAGATCATTCTACGCCGTTGCACGTAATTCCGATACATATTACGGTAAGACACATATACACCTGTATTCGTCGCGTTCTTTGGACGAATGCCTTCGAACGGTTCATCCAGGTCGATGCCCTGCCAAAACTTTGCCTAATCGTTATTGTATAATACTTAATCGTCTTTGCCATCATTAACACGATTTGTTATTTCTTTTTTTATTCATTTCACAATAACTTACATATACGTAAAAACAAGAATTAAATTAAATGTAATCTCGTTTGCAAAATTTCATAATTAATTAATTTTCTTTTTTCTTTTTTTTTATTATTTTCTATAGCTTTTTAGTTTTTTTTCTCGTAATTTGTTTTCTACAAGAACTGCAAAAATAATATTAGTCAAAATACTTTTAATGCTATATCTTCGTGACTAATGTCATTCTAAAACACCTGAAAGGCACGTTTTTATCGTTTACTTAGAAACGCCTACTTTAGGAACCCGATTATCTTGTTCTCTGGTGTACCTCCGGACGAAAGAAAGTCGCGAAAGTATGGTAATCAAATGGTGCTACGTGTTCGGTATTTGGTAAAGTATAAGTAGGTGCTAGTTCCTTCTTTATGAAATTGGGCAAGTAGTACTCTCAAGGACATTTATAAAAGAATAAAAATTCGAAATTCTTCTTCGAAAACTATTTGTAACACTAATGTATCAATCAATGATTCAGAATCTTACCTATCATCAGATATCACTCACAATAACTAATTATTGTTTTAAACGCGATTATAATGACGCGAAATTTATAATATTAATTGTACGTAACTATTGAATATAAATTAATAAATAATTATTTTAATATAATAACTTATATATATATATTATGTGTGAAAAGAATTACAAATTATATAATAAGATACAATTGTAGATACAATTAAATACGTCATTATACACAAATTCTGTTAGTTTATAGATAAAAAAAAGTACTGTTCGATGATATGAAGATCGCATAAGAATCGAATGTTCCTTTTCTACTTAGTAATTAATTGCATTGAAGCTTTTCACTTAAAAATGGGTCGAGTCAAAGAGATCATTAGCATAATGTGCATACGTAGACACGTAATGCATATATACGTAACTGTATGTATTAACGATATCACTTACGGTAAAATGGAAAAGACAAAAGTTAAGTCGTGATAAACGTCGAAGTATCTTTTCATGCCTTTTAGCGAAACCAATTCTCATTGCAACAACACTGCGTCGGCGTAATATCGCGGTTTCGAGATTTTCTGGCTTGGTGAGCAAGCTAAGGATGATAGTTCCGTTTTATTTATGAACCCAACGTAACACAGAAGAGTCTCTTTCTTTCTTTCCTTCGTCTTCTTCTGCAATGAAGGTTCTCGCGTGCGACGAACGAGTTGCCGGGTTGAACGCCTCCCAAGAGCAACAGACCCGATAAGATGCTAACGGAATGTGCTTAGTTAGACATCAATGCATTTTATCGGTTAACCATACGTTTAGTCGTTTCATTTCTTACGTTTAATTTTACTAACAATATATTCGATGATATTTATTTATTTTATTATATTACCATGATTTAATGTATCTGTTAAATCGTGTAAATAAATACTGTAAAATATATTAATAAATAATAAAATTTGTTTAATTGTGATTTGAGATACATATGCACAGTATATAGATATAATTTAACTGCATATTATTACTGCAATTTGACAGTATTTCGATATAAATCAACTTGAAACTAATTCCACTTATTAATTAATCTAATGTTAGAAAAATCTTACTTATTAACTTTCTTAGATATGAACAAAATGTTTATACCTTTGTAACCCAAAAATAAATGTCGTATAAATTTTAAACTATAAAAAGTAATGATAAATTTTGTATAATTATAAATATTGCGAGAAACTTTCTAACTTTCCGATCATTTTCTTTTTGTTCTAATATTATTGGTTTATCATCTAGAATGTTGCTAGTTTTAACGTTTCTTAAACAATTCGATGATACCTATTTAATATTCCTTCAATTTAATAATTAACGCTGCGTGTTAATCTTTGTAATTAAATATTACGTGAAACTTCCTAATTTTCCGATCATTCTATTTCGTATATTAAATTGATTCTTTTTATTAAATAATAACCGTTTAAAATTCGTTTTACCATTACAGTACAGAGTATAAATATTAATTAAAATCTTACTGCTTTTTATACTAGCCCTTTTGTTTTCATTATAAACAATTTAATAAAATAATCGATTCCCTGTAGGAACAAAAATGATCTTCCCGAGATTATCTTTGATTTTCAAAATAAATATAATACATATTTCGAATCATCTATTTCTTCCCCCATCTTTCTCTTCTTGTTAGGTAAGATTAAAGAGAGAGAGAGAGAGAGCATTAAAATCGTATACCTTATTAAACAAAATCGTTTCGTGGCACATCTCCGGTCCAATTACGGCTTTCATTCAAGTTTTACCAAGAAAAAGAAATCCACTAGCCATCGACATGCCAAGAGTAATATAGAACAACTGCAACGATCTCGCTCAACGACCTTTCTTGTTCGAGCATTGATGTCTCTCAAACTTGTACGCCTACTTATGATCAACTAACTATAAGATCTTATAAAAGTGAACGCGCTTAGTTTCTAGAAAATCGTTTCTAACCAAATTCATTTCGATAACGAATTCTCCCTCTCTTTCTTTTCTTTTAGTTTTCTATCTGTAAGATTTTCATTTATTTCTTTACAATACGGATCATTGATGTTAAGTTGCTATTCACGGAACGTTACGTAATCAGATGTTATTCATGACTATTATTCCATTCTAATCGAACATTCATCTATTATGATGCGTTTTTCTTTTTGTATAAAGCTTAGAATTTTTTAGTTTCTTTTTGTTTTCTTTTTTGTTCTTTTTCTGGTTTTAAATAAACGTTAAATTATTATCTACAGTATCTAAGAATACTATAATTTGATGAGTGGATCGTGATTTCTAAGAGATCGTGCACCTTCTTCCATGCAATATAAAGAACTGTTTCCTTCTCTCTTCTCTTGATTTTTTTTTATCTTTATATTTCTCTTTCGTTTCCTTTCTTTTGTCAAATAAGACGCTCCTGAAGAAACCAAGTTATATAGCCTCTATTCTCTTGTTAATAACACGAATCTTTTCTAGCGTGCGCGAGAGCAAATCGCCATTGAAACCGAGTTTGCCGGCAGTTCGGCCTCGAACGGCTACGTTCACGTCTCGCTTATTCTTGATCGATTATTTTTATTGTTTCTTGCTTGATATCACACGAATTTGAATTAAACATTACAAAATTACCGAAAGAAAAATTAATTAGATTAAATTAAAAAAGTAATCCTAGTTATAGTAACCGATTTATTACCGTCCAATTAATTAGAATAATAAACAAAAAAATATAATCCAAGATAAACAAATCTTTATATCTATCTTTAAAAAAATATTCCATTGGTTACAATTCGTTATTCGCTTATTCCATATTGATAAATATAAAAGAAAATTGAAGATTCAAAGATTTATAGAATAATATCCGATTTATGACCGTCCAATTAATTAGAATAATAAAAAAGAAATACCCAAGATAAAAAAAACAAATATTTGTATCTATCTCATAAAAGATATTCCATTAGATACAATTGATTATTCGCTTATTCCATATTAATAAATATAAATAAAAAAAACTATATCCGAAGACTTATAAATAATATCAGGATTGAACACTTCATCCAGCACATCCGCTAACATAAGACTATTATCGGTGTTATATTCTTTCTTCTTCTTCTTCTTCTTCTTCGGGTAAGATCTCATTGGAAATCGAAAGCCTAAGTGCGTCTCGGTAATCTTCGGCCAAGAGACGAGTATAACCGAACTATACCGTCTTCTCCACCTTTTATGCTCGCCTACGTTCACGGCTCTTTCCTTTTTCCCTTCTAACCCGTCTCTTTCTTTCTTACTATTTCTTTCTCTTCCATCTCTTTCTCCTTTTCTTGATGAAGGAGAGAAGAAGTAAGGCTCCCTCTTAGGTAGGTTAACTCACGCCGCCGTTCACCTGGACTCAAAGAGAGAGTTAGTAGTGAGCTCTTCAGTCTCGAAACGGTGGGCCGGAGAAAAGGAGCTCCGTGACCCTGAATTTATTCAAAACCCCCCTTCTTTTTATTCTATATTTTCTTTCGTTTTTATTATTATATATATATTATCAATATCATAATTATTTATATTTATTTGGGAACGTGATTCAATCAATTCACATTTCATTTACATAGTTTTCATCATATTTTCGTCGTATTACTTCCAAGACTTTCATTTCATCGTTTCTCGGTGTAAGCTTACATTCTTCGTTTTATGTTTACCTTGATCGATACCAAAACGTTGTATCCGTGAAACAACCTCGAGGTCCTTTATCGTTTACACCAAAGAACCTTGAATTTTTTTCTGACGACGAAATACAAAGAAAAAAAAAGGAAAAAGAAAAAAGAGAGAGAGAGAGACTCGGTTAGTGCAGTGACTCGATTCGTCGAGTGGATTCCATAGAAAGGATCCACGCTGGTGTGTATGTATTGTACATGTACCCAGGGAATAGATCGTCTCGTGGAACGTAGAGGAGAATACAAACGTAAGTTATTAATAAAATCGTATGATCTTTTATATATATAAATATGTGTGTGTGTGTGTTTATATACGTGTATTTTTTGTGTTACACGTGCATGACAGATCATTTATGTATATATATATATATATATATGTATAGGTTTTACTTATATATATGTATAATATATCTTTAGAATTTTGTCGAACGCGTGACTGCATCTCGTAGGAATAAAGAATGAGAAGAGAGAAAAAAAAAGGAAAAATAAGATACCAAGGGATCTTCTTTCGTGTTGAGGCGATGTGCCATCGCAAGCGTGACTGTTGGTTTCCTGCTGATCGTTAAAGTCGATCCCTTCTTTCCCGCCTTACTTCGTTAACGTACTCGTTCTATGAATTTTTATAATTCATTTTGATCTTATAACGTTATGACAAGTTCCATCGAACGTCTGTGTTATTAAGAATATTGATAAAAATTATGAATAGAAAATATGTGTTAGTCAATATTTTATAATATAACAGATATATATCATAGATTTTGATTGAGTTTTAATTCATTATTTAATTCCTATTTATTCGAGAGAAATTTCGTACATTAGTAATTATCTGATCATTTTATTTTCCAATTGTTTAACGATCGGATTAGAGATATTAATTTATCGGGGGGGGGAGGGCGGGGTTATTCTTTTGGTTACTATTTCTGAAATAATTTTTGAATACTCTATCGAACGATAACTCTAAACTATTTACTTTTCTTTTTCGTATAGATTTTATTATAATATAAAATTATATTTTCAAACATTTTTCGTAAGACCGTAAGAAGATCTTTGATAAAACCTGTTCTTGCGTGAGGATCTTTTGAAAGTTAAATACTATACCGGATCTAATTCGTGTAGTATAAGACTGGTAGGTTGAGTTAGGTAGGTTGATAGGTAGGTAGGTGGATCTGTAGGTAGGATGTTGAGATAGTACAAGTATATATAGTACGTAAGAATGAATGTTTCGTCAGGTGGTATTTCTTTCGTATAGGTAGGGATGGTATCTTTACATTCTGGTATCTTTAGGGATGGTTAATTTTACATTCCAACCAAATTAAAATATTCAAATATTGATATTTCGATGAAAACAAATCTTCAAAATTATTAACCGATCTTTACATTGATTAACAAAATATAAGTAACATAATTTCTACACGGTTGATTAAACCCAACGAAAAGTTGATTCCATTCACGTAAGAAAGTATACCAGTGATACAGTATTCCTTACGACCTTCCAATTCGTGGTTTAAATAGGAATTCACACTCGCCAGGGTGGTAGTATCTTGGTTAAGGTAACCATTACATCTTGTAAAACATTTCGATCATATAACTGATACTAATAACCGAAAAAAAGGAGGATAAAAAGTTGAACGATATAATAACATTATTTACAATCTTTCTTTAAATGCAACTATTTTTTCAAGGACGTTAAAGATAAACGCAAATTATTTACTGCTGTTTATATAAAAAAATAATAATGTAATCAATGTGATAAACATATGCAAAATACTTATAACAAGTAAAGATCCCTGAAGGAAAAAAAAAAGAAAAAGAATGCACGCGTACGTACAGGTGCGTTAGATAAATATACTGGATAATAATAATAATTGTGTAGCAACCGTAAAGAAAATTGAAAACGAAACATAGGAAGCAGCATGTTGTTCTAATATATTTTCTCGATCCAGGCAACACACAGCAGCCACGCCCTGTATGCTATGGGTATTAAGAAAAAGAGAAAAAAGATTAAAAGAGAAAGAACAGTAGTGTATATATCGTGTACGTAGGTATGCTTGCTATTCGCCTAGGCGCAGCTTCGTAATTTTGTTCGACCGTTTCCTTCGTCTTCTCTTTGGTGTTCAACGTTGTTGCACTTTCCTTGCGCGTGGAAGCGGACAACATCATGTTTCTTGGTGCTTAGGCGGTGGCAGCGGTACGATGTGTTTTATCGGTCAACGAACCCCCGTGAAACGTGAAAATCTTCTTCTCTGTCACCACCACGTGGATTTATTTACTTTCTTGAAGAATAGAAAAATTGATAAAGCGATGATAATATTAGGGTGAATTAAAAGTTCGCGCGTTTTCAAATTAATATTTACAAAGTACATTTTTTAAAAAAAAATTGCACTATCTGAAATAATACGATAAACGCACAAATATTTGGTGTTCAACCTAATAATATAAAATAATTTAATTATATATTATTATCACATTCGAAAATAAAATGTGTTACGTGTTAAATAACTATTATTTACAAATTATAACAAATGAAATCGTTAACATTTTATCTTGAAACGTTATAAATATTAAATTCGATCGAATTAATTGTTACATTGAATATGTGCAAATTACGATAAAAGTTATATTATTGTTCTTTAATTGTAAATAAAATTCAGCTAGTACCTACGTGTGCATTATGATAGAGCAAGTAATTACATAATACGTTTATTCGAAAGCGGGACGTTCATCCAACTATATTATACACCATAATATATTGCTAATGGAGTTGCTAACGGAATTTCACGATTCCCAAGATAATTTCAATGTTATTCAAGTCGAAAGATTGGCTAACGTTAGGTTTTTACTCGTAACGTCTATCAATCGATAATATCAAATATCGTTAAATATTAATTTGTTGTTCTTTTCTTAAATTTTTGTAATAGAAAAATGTAATATACGTATACATGCAAAAATATGACAATAAACTTCAAAAAAATAATTGTTGGAATCAAAAATTTGTCATAAATTAATGTGTGTGTGTTATTAATTTTACTTGTAAATCAATTAAATGTACTTATTACATATGGTAATATTTATATACGAGGAAATATCTTCTTACTTAGCTAAGAATTTAATTTATCCGTATGATTCATCGAAATACCAATGTTCTCTCTCTCTCTCTCTCTCTCTCTTAGAGTATTATTTAAATTATTATTATTATTATTTTAATATTTCTCTTATTTTCTTTCACATATACACACTTTTATTTAACATGAATTCACTTTATTTTCAAATACATCATTAACGATGCTCTCATAATTCAATAATAGAAAGTTTCTAGTAAATAATAAGTTGTATGCTTGAAAGGTAATGAAAAACATTACGTCAAAAATATTACGTCAAAATTCATAACAATTTTTTTGTAATTAAAATATATATTATATAGAAACCTATGTGGTCGTATATATAATTATTACATCATTGAAGTATATTCTAAAGCAAATCATATGAATTATTTTTAACTTGCACATGAATTCGTTCGTGAGTCGATTACGAGAATAAAAAAAAAGAAAAAGAAAAAGCAGGTGAAAATGTTGTACGCACGTGGACAACACGTTGAGAATTCTTTGATGAACGTTTACGATATTACGTTAAATGGTAAACGAATGAAAAGGTAAAAGGGGAACTTTACTCTTAGCTATTTGCAACGCACAAAGACAAGTTCTTGCTCGAACTTCCTTTACCGTATATTTCCCACGACCTATTCTTTAAGCTTGCACCCACAAGTAAAATCGCAGTCCTACTCTGATCCTTGCAAAATTCTTCACCATCCTCTTCCTCGCAGCAAGAAACATGAATGCTGTTCCTTAATCATTTTCATCTGTACTTCTTTGAGAACGTAGAAATGCAAACAATACTCTCAGACGATTAAATAATCGCTTTTTTTCTTATCTTAGTTTGAAAACAAATTATATATAATATAGATCGACTATATTTGCTTATTTTCTTGTTTAACAAATAATATTAATTAGTTATTAAATATTTTTTCGAACGAGATAATACGAAAATTGATGATGATAAGAAATTTCAATGAATGATATTAGATATTATTTTGGAACAAGTAACATTTAAATATTAAATATTAATTGTTGAATAAATACATTGCTAATATTATTGATAATAAAAATAGAAATAAAATATACTATACATTATTTTTGGCAAGATATTAATATTTAATAATTATCAATCCGTTAATTATGATTATGATAGTAATAAAAACAAAAATAAAATGATCTTGATTGATCTTATTTAAAAAAAAATTAAGAAAAATTCTTTAGTGTGCGTAGAATACTTTAGTATTCGTGTCACGTTGATGTTATTATTTCAATAACTCGCGAACCCGTTTGAGTGACACGATGCATACATGGGATCTTTACAAACTGCATATTTAAATGCAGTAACGTACTTCTTCGTTAAAAATCGTAACTCGATACTTCGTAGATAAATATTACGTCTGTACGATCACCAAATTCGTCGACAAACGGAAATCCATGTATGACCAACAGGAAATCGTGATCGGATGATATCAAGCGGTACTTCTATGTTTGTTCGTTAAAGAACTCAACTTCGTTTCTTGTCAATTTCTTTTTTCAACGAAATGCATCCTATAATATTTGAATCCAACAAAAATATCTACAAATATCTTGTCAATTATTCATCATATTCAATATTTAAATAATTACAATTTAAATAAATTGATTAATATATCTATGATATAAAAATAATAAATTATATCAGTAAACTTTTATAACTGTATATAAAAAAAAGTTTCAATTTAATAATAAAACAAACTTATTCTGAAATTTAATTAATTTAAAAAAATCAATATCCGAAATCAGATTCCGAAATTATTTATTATTACAATACATAGTCTAGCTACGAAAGAGTTAAATTTTATTGTGTTTAAATTAAATCAATCAAATAGAATTCTTAATGTAATAAGATGATTGACTGTAATACTGTGGGAAACGTCATGCTCTAGTGACGACGAAGACTGTGTGACTGATAGACGCGAACAAACAGTTGAACAGAACGTGTCGGTTATTTTTATCCTTGATAAATTATAAACAAGTGGATTCCAATGTCGATGTATCTTGTTAAACACGTTTGCCTTTCATCATCTATGTTACGCATTTAAATATAAAAAGAAAATGTATAAAAATAAATAATCTTTCGGATAAAAATTGATAAAGTTTCTTAAACAAATCTGTTTGAAAAATAAAGATAAAAAATAATTATGTTTGAACATATTCGTACATAAATATATATATAATATGTATGTATATGTATTTATATATTTGTATGAAAATGTATATGTGTCTAATGTAAAGTATCGAAATGTAAGAAATGTAACGGTGGTAATGTAATACGAGTTTAAAGTATCACACATACACATATACTCTTACGTTACTTATAAAATCACAAAAAACGAAGCGACCTTAGAATCGTGTGTCCCCCTCTTCGTATTTCAATTTATTATCAATACAATAGTGTCCGTTGTCTGGTAGCGATGATCTGCATCCAGAATGGAAATTTAATATTAAGCAGTTTTATATTGATGTGAATATGTATATCATCATAATGAATTGTTTTATTTTTTACAATGTTATTCATTTTACGATCTTATTGTTAGATAATCAAATGAAAATGGATTATAATGACGATAATTATGTATTAATTTGTATCAGGCCAATAATCTTTAAAATTTTTAAACCTTCCTTTTTTTTGAATTTAATTGTAAAAAATTTATTTTTATATTTGAAATGAATTATATAATAGTTATATAAGAATGCACGTAAAACTCTTATCCCTTCGTTTTCTTGGAAACAATTGAGTATTAGGTTTTACTGTTTGCATGCTGTATAATCCTGATGGACCCCCTACTACAAAAAATCATTGTTCTATCAACTTGGTTATCGTTTTGTTAAAGATCATCAAACATAACAAAATGTTTGATTATTACTTTTGATCTATATATTTGTTATAAAATAATTTTTGTTTCTATATTGTATGTGAACAATTTCAACGGAAGAAAAAAAGATCTTATGTTGGTCGTTGTTACTATGAAATACATGAAATAGGAATTTATTGTTAATTAGGTTTTTATTGTCGAGAACTTGATCCATCGAATAGATTCATCTTAAGTGGAAAATAATTTTCTACCTGTTAGGAAAAAAATTGTTCAGTAAGCGAAACAAAGTTTCGCGTAAACACGCAAAGAGGAAAACGATTACTAGATCTCTTTTTCTTTTTTCTATTTCACGCAAGGGGCTTCAGTTTCTATATACTTATTCGTAAAGATTCCTGCGAACTTTTCGTCGAACTAAAAAAAGAAAAAGAAATATCACGTAAATGATCGTTCTTCATTCGTTAATGAAACGGAACGTATACATATTAACGATAAATTACAATCATAAAAGATCCACTTTCGGAAAATATGTTGAATGTAACGAAAACATTCGATGAACTCGTTACGATCATTTTTTTTTGTTTTTGATTAAAATTATTAACGAGAAAAAGATATTTTACGTATATCTGTTAGGATAATTTGAAAAGTTTCTTACATAATTATCATTTTAAAACAAAAGAAACCTTAAAATTTATAAGTACACTGAAAAGAAAACCTTAGAATCTTATTTGAGATGCAACATAAGTGTATTCACGAATGACATATAAAGTTAAAGTATTAAAAAGATTGAAATATATTTGAAAAGGCAACACACGAGGTTTTTACGAAAAATTTAACCGATTAAAAAAAATAGCGAAAATATTATTATTCTAATTGAATTAAACACTTTACTTTTGGTAAAATATTTCTTAAAATTTATTTCGTATCGAGTTGAAAAGTGTCGTAACACTAGTTTTCTGTAGAAAAAAAAATGATATATGTGATATGTACGTGACCGACTTTTGTTCTATTCCGACGCCATTCGTATTTCGTTAAGTACGTCATTTCCTTTGACAAAGACGTTACGCAGTCTTACTTTATCCACGAAGTTGAACAGAGTATTTTAAATATATCTTCAAGAATACAATTATCATATACGAATACATCGATTAACTTTTCACGCTTCTTCTCATGTGTTTTTTGCCAACAACGACAACAACAACAAAATAATCACATATGTATGTTATTTATTTAAATCATTAAATTATTATATTTAATCGTTATTTATTTGTGTAAAAACCTTTTAACTTGCGAGTTTTTTTTTAGAATGTCTGGGAAAAAAGAACATTATCAGGTATAATATGGTCAGGTGCAAGGTTTGATGCCATGTTTTCCGGCGGATGTACGCCTGATAGCCATATGTCTCTTATAGGATACAACAACAATGTCTTTCGATTAACTTCAACAATACCGTTACATCACGTTACATTCTGGGTGGTCGTTTAGTTTGTTAACTTCTCACTCAAAACTTGATTTCCTCCGAGCGTTGATTTTCACGATTCATTTTGCCCTATCACTATAACGGATCTTTGGAAAATTAATCAATCTTATATTCATTTTGTTATATTCATTTATGCTTGTGATAATTTTTTATCGCGCATTAAATACAAGTATGCGATCAACGTATTTATCACATTAACAAAATAAATACACAAATTGACAAATTAATAACGTATTAAGTAAGGATAATCTTTTGGTCAAATTTCATAAGCCACGATCGATATGTGATTTTTTTTTATATTACAATTATTAACGTTTAAAAACGTGGAATTTATTTTTGATGTAACAAAATTTCACGCCAGGCGAATATTAAAAAGAATATTATCGATGAAGAATGAAGGAGTCAAACACGGGGACAAAGTTTAATATGCGTTATACGGGGTGACAGGGGGGTGGGGCGGAGGGAAGCGATCGAACTGCAGAAACCGTAAGGAATTTTACGAGTATTTGTATATACGTAGGTATATATATATTCTATACTCAGTGAATTGCCACGACGATATCTTCCGCATACTTTCAATAGTTGTAACTCAACGATACTTTGTATCTTTTTTTCTCAATGTTAATTCTATGATTTATCATTAAAAATTCCAAGGACTATAGAAATCATCGATGATCCATACAACGTATGGATATATTATCTTGAAATTTAAAAGGAAAACTAATAGAGTAAATAATTATCCGTATATTTTCACTCTGAGATATTTCATACCTATTTTTTTTCTTTTTTATTATGAATTTAAATTAATTTATACTTCGGACTTTAATGATTAGTATAACAATAAATAAAATTTAAAAATAATATTTACAAAAGAAAAATAATTGTAAAATAATGAATAAATTAATTGTAATATATTTAAATACAAATCTCTAACTTTTCTATTTTTTTTTTTATTGTTTCAGAAATATGCTGATAAGAGAACTGGCGGCCATATTGGTCGCCTTCCTCTTGTGCCATGTACGGCTCACGGCGTCTCAGGTGAGTATAATAGTTAAAAATTATACAATAAAGAATAATTATACATGATATCGTATAATAGAATGGCAAAATTACGATACTAGTTTCTTCAAGTATTCTATCTATTAATCGATAAATCGAAAGAATATTTTCTTAGAATTTCAAAATTCATAAACTAATTACTTAAAATGATCACCAAGAAAAACGGAATATAATATAATTTGTAGAAAACTTGTTATTCGTTCATTTTTGTTATAATATAATATCATTAACAATCGGGTACAACTACTATCCTTGCCCTTTTTTTCTTATAAATCATTCACGAAACAAGGTCACGCGACATTTACCAATGCACGTCAAGTCGTAGATAGTTTTCAAACGACAACTGAATATCAATTATTGTCCTTACGAGAAAAATATAATTAAATTATTTAACACGTACTTTCTTTAAAGTATGATTCGTCATAGGTTAACGAACCACAGCTAAGTGTTCTTCTCCAATGTCAAAAATAATAATTTGTCTGATTAAAAAAGTATGATTTAATTGACAATTAATCAACGAGTAACATTAAATAATCCAAATATTCGTCTAATAAAATATTCTTCTTTTACGAAATATATATTTCACTGTAATTTAATAAACATTTTTTTTGTTATTTATTTCAAACAAATTAGATGCATTTTAAATACAATTTTCTTGATTATATTTTCTCCACGAATTTAATTAAATTTAACAATGACAGATTTAATACACTTTTCAATTGTAATATATATTCATGTACATCTGTGGAAAAAATCCGTGGACAAAATCCGTGAAAAAAATCCGTGAAAAAATGGGAAAGAAAAATATGAAAAAAGGGGTAGTTGAAAGAAAGAGGAAGAGGAGGATCGATGAAATCGGTTAGTATTGAATTCAATTTCGAGTCGCGTCGCTGTTACGCGCGGATGGCATAACGGTGACGAATAACGGGTCCGGTCTCGATGCGACGGATAAAAGTACGCGTTCGTGTTGGCGAACAGCGAAGAAGAACGGAAAGTATGTAGGTGTCTACTTTTATCTTCTTATTTTATGCGTCATGAAAAGAGACAGAGAGAGAGAGAGAGAAAGAGAGAGAGAGAGAGAGAGAGAGAGAGAGAGAAACATTCGAATAATTATATCTTATTTTCTATTATATATTTTTCTATATATATGTTTCTTTCGTTTTTTTAATATTTTTCTTATCAATTTATTATTATTTCTTCATTTTTTTCTTCGCCACGAAAAACAAAAAAAATAATAAATAATTTTGTTAATGATTTAATCAATGGAGGAAGCATCGAATTATCCAATATTATATTAATAAAATATCTTTTACGAAATATACTGCGATGGTATATCAAATTTTGTTCGATTTAATTTATTTCCAACTATCGCAAAATTCGTTGCATTTTAATACCATTTTTTTGTTTCTTTTTTATTTTGGTTTATCTATTTTTTATCTCTTGTTTTTTCGTCATATTTTTCTGTTTTGTCTATTTCTTCATTATTATTTACCACTATCCTTTTCTTTCTTTCCTTTTCTCTTTTTTTCTGTACTATCTGTTTGACCACCGCTACCTCTCTGTCTCTCTTTTTGTTTATTTTCACTATCATTGTTGGTTTTTTCTTTTTATTTTTCCTCATTTCTCTCTTTTCTAGTAAGTTTTTTCTTCCTTTTCCTCTTTCTTTTTCTATTTCTTTTTCTTCAAGAAGAATCCTTGGGAAATTGAAACCACGGAATAAGTAATTCGCATTTAGGTGTTCCGTGGAAGTTACAGTACCTGCCAGTTTCCATCGGGTACCACACACTTGATGTGGTGTATAATACTGAGACCGAGGTGAAAGTGAATTTCAGGATAGGCATGCACGCATTCGCGCACGCATGCGTATATATACTTATACATACACACGGATTAAACTTCGACTCTCTTTAAAACCGACACAATGTCACAACACATGTTCGTTCTTGCAACATATTTTAACTATAGGAAGTGTTACGATCAAAATTGGCAAGTTCTTTGAGAAAACCGGTTGATATCGATGTGTACGTCTGTTGGGTGGGGGAGGGTGGGGAGGGTAGAATTAGAAACAAAAAAAAATAGGAATGTGACACTTGAGAAAAAAAAAGATTTATGATCATTTAAAATTGTTCGTATCATTACATTATTATGTCAATTTAAGCATCGTTTTGTTCATAATTATCGTTATGGTACAAAAAGTAATTTTTATACCGTTGTTGAATTATTGTTACTTTGGCCCACGTAACGCGAATAAAGTTAATTGTATGATACGTAATCGGATTGTTTATAATGATCTCATGTTACAATGGAGCGAGAGTAACTTCGAGATATACTCATTTTTTGTCATTATTTTAGTTTTCTTATTATAGTAACTTCCTCGTGGGACTATTCGTGGGAATTCGCGCGTTGGACGAATTATTCCACCGCTTTCTTATTTTTGGTTCTGTAATATAATTATATATAACGTGTAATTATATATTTAATCGTAACGTGAGAAATAATGTTTCTTTGAAAAATAAAAAAAAGACAAAACAACAAAGTAGCGAAAATCGTAGTAACATGAAATTATTTTCCATTACGTTATACTACCGTTTCGAATAAAATTCTACACATTTGTAATAAACATATATCGCGTATTTTATTAAAAGAAATATTAAATGTGAAATTATTAAGTAAGATTTTTAAAACGAGAAATGTACAATTTACTAAAACTTATTTTCTCGTTTGGTTACAGGTTCCTACAACGAACGTCTTCACCTGTCCAAATGGTAAGTTAGAAGTCAGATAATAGAAAGAATATCTTCACTCGTAACTTCTGTACCTTTTCAAACGTTCCTTCGAAAATAATTCTCTCTCTCTCGAAGAGAGTGAAATCCTCCTTGTTCGGTTTTGTGAAAGGTCACACCTGCGGTAATGTACATAGCACACATAACTTACAGATAGACCAAAAGAACAGGTGTAGATATGATTTTTTCTCATTGATAATTTAAGATAGTACAATTTAAAGATCAAAAACGTGTTAGTCTGTAGATTCAAAAGTATTAATAACTTTTTATTATAATATTTTTTTATTTTTTGATTTATTCAACGACAATAAGAAAAAAAAAGTTTTTTATTCGTTGTGTATAGTGTTTCTTTTTTTCTTTTTTGTTAATTCTCGAAACTATGATCTCAAGATGAGATGACGTGAAAGCAAGCTTGAAATAACTATTTCCTATGGCCAAGCGAAATCGTGAGCATTAGAAAATTCAACTCTGTTGGAACTATTCGAATAACGATTGGCATCATTGCTCTTGGTTGCTTTGACTCTCTCGTTAAGAAACTTTTACTTTCTATGTGACAGCCTCGAGGAATCTGTAGTTGATCATTCGTAAAGATATAAGATTAAATTGTATGCAATGATCTACAAATTCCAATTGAAACGGATTAGAAAATCTCTAAGTGAATGAATTTTCTACGAAGAAAGTAATGATTGATTAACATCGTAGAATATATATAGTAAAAGAAAATGATAGTCAAATTTAAGAGATCGCGTTGCAAAAATCAATGACTTAATAATAATAATAATAATAATATCATTAACAATATTATCGTTCAACGAAAGTTTTTATTATACTTCATTATTTTATCGCTAGATCATCCGTGTCCAGTAAAATCATAATGAAAAACAACACACGAATTAATCATTTTAGAAGTACTTATAAATCATTCCAAATTACAATGTAAGTTGATATAAGACAAAATTAGGATCTATAACTTATTAGATCGTTTTTATAATTACAATAATATTAAAAAAAAATAGATAGAAGATAAAAACAATTAGATTATAAGTACACAGATTTAAAAAAAAACTTGTCAGGTTTTAGAATTAGATATTTGTAAGAGGTTTAAACTATACTTTGAGAAAAGTCTCGATGTTGTGATGACGTCGTGGACCAGGTAGAGATCCAGAAGGTAGGAAGAAAGGAGAGAACGAGGACGGCATTCCTAAACCGTGAATCCTCCTTCTCCTCCTCCCCCTCCCCCTTCAACCCCTCTTCATTCTCCTCTTTCTTCTCCTGTGCTCCGTTCTTCTCGCTTGCATTGCGTTCAACCAACTAATCCTAAAAATACATCAGGCGGATTCGTTCATACCACAGTTATTCACCTCTTTCGATGACATATATATATATATATATATATCATCTGTATGTATGTGTATAAAATAGTGTACGTATATTTTCTTTTATATATACAAATATTCATGCGTGTTTGTACACACGTATATAAAATATATGTATGTATTATATATATGACATACATGTGTATGTATGCTTTTATGTATACAAATGTTTATGCAAGTATATAATATATGTATTTATATTTGAATTTATGTATGTGATGATACTTATACTTACGGATTAACGGATGAATGAATATATGTTTATATATATATATATACAAGCAGTCTACGTATGTATATAGGTATGTGTATATGTATATCGTCGAACGGGATTCCAAAATGTAGAACATCCGGTAACGCGTTCCTTCCTACATTTCTTACGTCTTACTATAACTCATTTCCTCCTGTTAACGCTTCATCACGGAGTCATAGTTGTGTTTCTTCGAAACGAGCTCTTCATCAAAGGGTTTCATTATTCTCTTATAACGATTATTACGAAGAAAAGAAAAGAAAAAGAAAAAATAGGCAGTAGTAGTACTTCCTATATATTTAAGAAATATTTTTGTAAGAGAATATATTGTATTGTTTAAAATCATCATTGTAATCAATGAATTTGTAAATAATTGAAATGATAATAGAATAGTATAAATGTTCACGGTATAAAAGAATATTAAGGAATTTTGTTATAATTATATATAATATTACTTTGATTTTTTTTTATCAATAACGTTAAATATAAAATTATTATAACGTAATAATTAGTTTAGATATATATTTATAACTTCATGAATATTTCATATTTATTCATATTGAACGAATTTTACGAACTCAAAATTAAAAAAATTAGGTTTTCATAAACATTATTTACAACTTGATTATTTTCATTTTACGAACAATAATTAAAAACATTCAACACGCGTGTGTTTTGTGGTATGCATCTACGAACAAGAAATGTTAATATATGTTGGGAGAAGGAGTGACTTTGTCGAACTGTAACCGTTTGACCTTTTAAAAGAAAGGAAGGCCGCGATCGACTCCATCCAACGAGAGAATTGCAACGATATCGAAGAATCGATAGAATTACAATGCGAAAAATATTGAATTGTTTTATTATACTTTATGACGTAGCTACGATCGGTTTTCATATATTTTCCTATTTTCCTTTTTCTTTTTTTTTATCGAATTTATTAAAAATTTACTTAGAATGTTTCGTTTCAAATCATTTACGAGAATAATTGAAGATTTTTCAGAAGTGTGTCATATTATTAGCAACAGTTTCTATTCTAAAAAAAAGGTATTCTAGTAAAATAATATTTTCCATTAATCAAATGCATAAATAATAAATGCAGGACAAAAATTCTAAACCATGATCAAATCAATGAAAAAAAGGGAAAAACAATTCACAAAAAATACTTTTATCTATGAATAATATAGAAATTAATCTAAAAGATGAATTTTTGTATTGGTAACAAATATCATCGTATTAATTTTTTATAATCAGACAATAAATACAAAAATAATCTATAGTAAAATAAAAAAGAAAAAATGAAAACGTGATCGTATACTCATCGAATCGATCTTGAATGTTCGATTCTTGACGATCTCCTTTCGCAAAGTAAAAGTTCGTCTACCAAGCTATCAGGACAACGCGACTTTTATATACACATATACACGTGTGTGTACACATATGAGTGCGTGCACTAAAAACGATCGAGGTCGTTGATGTCCGTCACTGTTCATACGGGTCAATAGTTAACCTGCTTTCCTATATCGTTACTACGATTTTGATGATACTATTTTTTTCTACGTAAACGCAATGACATTTTACTCACGTGTTCTAATAGAAAAGAAAAAACAAAAGGAAATATTATACATATATTTTGTTTAATATGTAATTAATTCGTTGAATAATTGGGCGATTCCAAATTCATTAATAAATCATTCTAATATTTAATAATATAAATGTATACGCTCGTATTATTTTCTCGAAAGTTTCAATCAGGAATTATTTTAATTGAAGATTTTTATTAATCAATAATTATCGCTATCTATTAAAATTCTATTATTTTATTTTATTTTATATTATTCTACGGGATAAACTCATTAATACAGAATTTATATAATAAAAAAAGTCAAGTAAAACTAGAAATACATAGTTACAGATAAAATTTAGTCAATGTCTCATAGATCATGTATATATTTTATACATAAAAATTAAATAATTAAAATGAAAAAAAAAAAAGAAAGAAAATATAATAGATCGTAAATTATTTACAAGTGAATACGATATAAAGTAGTTCTCATCTAATATAGTTACTTTCGAAATAGGTACGAATAATTTATAATACGTTCAATAATTACCATATTCACAACTATGTTGCTCTAATGAGTTACTCTCGAACGTTCTAGTTGTATTGATTGCAGGATGAAAATCGATCAGGAAAATGACGCAATCCAATTCATTGGCTTTTTCCAATTTTGATTTAGTTTCTAACAGTGTCCAATGTGTATATGCGTGTGAATTATTATTACGAAAATGAACTTTTGCTTGTTCTCAAAATAAATTACGTTCGATTTTAATCATTGTCTTTTCTAATAGACAGAAAAGGAGAAGGAACGACTACATATACATATATATACATTTCGATCGTTTATCTCGCATGAATGGTTGCACGAATTTGCCGGGTTCTTTGTTTTGTAATCCGCTCGTTACACTTTAACAAAGAAAATGTTCTTTAATGTCTTTCCTTATGTTACGCAGGATGGGAATTACGAGGTATACACTGTTACAAGTTCTTCAACATCAGGCATTCCTGGGAAAAAGCGGCGGAACTATGCAGAAGGTGAGCGAACCATGAACACCAATTGGAACCTCGTAAATTATCGAATTAACATATTTGTAAATTATTTATTTATTTCTCTCTCTTTCTCTCTCTCTCTCTCTCTCTCTCTCTCTCTCTCTTTTATTATTATTATTTTTCTTTTCTTTTCTTTTTCCTATTTTTAACGAAGGAATATCGTTAATAAAAAAACGATTTCACGTGTTAAATTTTACAGGTACGGAAGCGAGTTGATGGTGGTGGAAAGTTATAGCGAGAACAACATGACTGCAAGTATGGTCGGCCGACATTTGGACCGTTACTGGTTAGGACTCGCCTCGTTGGACGATTTGCGAACTAACACGCTCGAATCGGCCGCAGGAATGCTAGTCTCTCAATACGCTGGTTTGTTCAAAATCTTTTATCTCCTATGAAACTTCTACCCGGAAATAATTTCTAAGCGTTAACTAAGACTAAACGATATATTCGTGTTTCGAGTTATCTTAACTTGGTTAAACGTCATTTAGAAAAAAATATTTAATATCATTAAATAAATATGTCAACGTGACCATCGGTAGTACACAAGACATGAATAAAATGTTTAACATGTTAATGTAATTGTTTATTACAAGATAAAAAAAGGAATTTCATAATTTGCTTTCGTAATTTGACATAATCACTATACGATTTTATCTATAATCAAAGAAAAAAAAGTAAACGAATATTGTAATTTTTCTTTACTCGGTTATCTTCAAGCCCCTTAACGGTAAGTGGTTAAAAATCTGTTATCTTTATTGAACTTCTACCCGGAAATAATTTCGAAGCGTTAATTAGACTAAACGAACACTGTGTTTCCAATTATCCTAATTCGACTAAACGTCGTTCAAAAAAAAAAATATAATATTTTAGACAAATTTATATTAGACTTATTAACGAAATAAATAAAATTGTTTTTACTACGAGATTAAAAAAGAAATGAAATATCAATTTAAGATTTTATCGATAATTAAAAAGAGAGGGAACAAGAAAAGGTAAAGGAATATTGTAATTTTTCTTTACTCGGTCATTCTCGGGGTCCCCTTTACGGAAATTAGGAGCAAAACGTTGAAGAGAAGCGAACGTTTATAGACGAGGGCAGGTTTTGTATCGAGGTCGCGCAAACGCGGAACTCGCACGCGGCACGAAGACACACTTTTCCCACAACAATGCCCAGACATCTCCGTTTTACGTCCGCGTACAAGTATACAAGCTTCTACTATTTCCTCGTTCGAGTTTCACTCGTTCACCGTTGTTGTTACCCTTTCTACCGAATAACTAGAAGATTTTTACAGTTCCGTCGTTTATCCAATTAACTAATTTTATTTTATCACCAAACAGATCTAATACCAAATTTTGAAGTTATTTCTTCTATTGATCGTACGAAATATCTTGTAAAATTCTCTAACAAAAATATTTGCAAATTTTTGTAACGCAAAAAATATTGAATAATGTAATTATGAAAAGAAACATATATCTTATAAATATATAATTAAGATATTTTTAAAAACGATTGTATAAAGAAATATTATCGTAAAATATATATAAATAAAATGTATATACGGTGAATTTTGTTAATCAGTGTAAATATAGAATATTGTTTCTTCATACTCTCCCTTTTACGAGTTCGAGTCATTTCTCTACGAACAGCCATCCAATACTATCGAAATAAAATCGATAAAATATAAAATATAAAATCCAAATAAATAGAATAATCTATATAATGTAAATATTTGGTAAAAATGTAGGATTCTGGGCATCCAGGCAACCAAATCCTCAATCGGGAGAATGCGTTGACGTTGCTTTGACTGACGATCGTCAAACTTGGGAATTAACAACCTGCGAATCGCTTCTTCCTTTCATGTGCCGATCAGCTGCTTGTCCAGCCGGTATGTATCATAAAAATATAATGATCTTATTATTTCTTATTTTTCATGTTGGATAAATGTAATTTAATTTTTTCGGAATTATGGAATAGAATAATGTAGAACGTAATATTTCACGTTAGAATTTATGGCAAATCCAATTCACGTTTCTATTTTTTAATTGCAATCATGAAACGTATTACATCTCGTTAATTACAGTAATTTCTTTGATATTTTAAACAATACATTCTCTACTTTGAATTATCACGAGATTGTTAGCGAAACGATTAAAAATGTCGCGTAATAAATAAGTTTGTTTAAAAGAAATTATTATTCGAATGATCGTTTAAAGAAATCTTTTATATTTTAAATAGGTTCTTTTCACTGCTCGAACGGTAAATGCGTGAACGCTGCTTTCAAGTGTGACAAACAAGATGACTGTGGTGATTATTCGGACGAAATCGATTGTCCGGTTAATTGTCAATTTTACATGGCCAGTAGCGGTGACGTCGTTGAAAGTCCTAATTATCCTCACAAATACGCACCTTTGGCAAATTGCAAGTGGACTTTGGAAGGCCCTCAAGGTCACAACATTCTGTTACAGGTTAGTTACAACCTGACTACTATTTTTCTTATTTAAAAACAAATAACTCGTAAAATAGGTGTCATTTTGTAAAAACGTAAATACTTAGATTTTATTCAAGAATAACTATGCATGATAAATAGATGAACGAATTAAAAAAAATTAATTGTAAAAGACACGATTAGCCTAGAATCAAATACCCATGTCAAATCAAACTGATCCGCTTTCTGAATAGGCTTTCGTTTACATCTAACGTATATTTCTATTTACTTTGTATGGAATAAATCGTGAAAGCCTGTTAATTTTTTAAATCATAAAATTGAACTAAACTAAAATTGTCTCGTTAGCTTAGAACTTAAAAAAATTTTATTTGACTTCTACGAATGATGTTTCCTGTAATTTTCAGTTTCAAGAATTTGAAACGGAAAAGAGTTTCGACATAGTACAGATACTGGTAGGCGGTAGAACCGAAGATAAATCGGTAAATCTAGCAACCCTCTCAGGGAAGCAAGAACTAAGCAACAAGCTCTTCGTTTCGGCCTCGAACTTTATGATCATTAAATTCAGTACCGATGCCTCGGTTGAGAGGAAAGGATTCCGTGCTTCTTGGAAAACCGAGCCGCAAATGTGCGGTGGTATTCTTCGTGCTACTCCTCAAGGACAAGTATTAACATCGCCAGGTTATCCGCAAAATTATCCTGGTGGATTGGAATGTTTATATATCCTGCAAGCTCAACCTGGAAGGATAATATCTCTTGAGGTATGTCAAAAATTTGAAATATTCAATTCATCGTAAGAAATAATATACCAATTTTGTTTCCTCCTGAATTTTAAACAAATAAATATTGTCCTCATCCATTGTTTAGATCGAAGATTTGGATTTAGAAATGAATCGTGATTATATTCTCATACGAGACGGTGATTCGCCGATGAGTCGTCCGATAGCACGCCTAACTGGAAAATCTGAGGATAATCCAACAGTCATCATGTCGACAAGCAACAATCTTTATCTTTATTTTAAAACTAGCCTTGGCGATTCGAGACGTGGTTTCAGTATCTTATACACTCAAGGATGTAAAGCAACCGTCATTGCGAAAAATGGAACAGTTCAATCACCGTCTTACGGTTTAAACGATTACCCTAATAATCAAGAATGTCTATACAGAGTAAAGAATCCTGACGGAGGACCGCTTTCTTTGAAGTTCGTCAACTTCAACGTTCACAAGACTGATTTTGTACAAGTACGTTGAAATATTAAATAATAATTATACGTTTTTACATGTGAGACAATGTACATATTTTGATATAAAATTTTTTAGATATACGATGGCCCAAATACAAATGGATTACGATTACATCCAGGAAATGGTTTTACTTCTAATACTCGACCAAAAATAACCCTAACCGCTGAGAGCGGAGAAATGTTAGTTAGATTTGCTTCCGATGCTTTGCACAGCAGTACCGGCTGGCAAGCTGCTTTTTCAGCAGGTAAATTTACAATTAATAAATCGAACCGTGATTGATTGTAACGATAAATTTCATTCACATTGTTATTTTCAATTTTTGATTATATTCGAGTGTGAAAAATTATAGCAGCATAAAATATAACGCCGCTCGAATTATCTCGAGTGTACACAGTTTGGCCTGTTTAGCACGCTCGAAATAATTCGAACCCACAAGTTTAAGGGTTAATTATTCATCGACATTTTTTTCAATAAATACTTATGGAAAAATAATAAATAAATATTTGATTTTTAGATTGTCCTGCATTGTTACCTGGCGAAGGAGCACTTGCATCGAGTCGGGACACAGCTTTCGGAACAATAGTAACCTTTTCGTGTCCGCTAGGACAAGAATTTGCAACGGGAAAGCCAAAAATTACCACGGAATGTTTACCAGGAGGAAATTGGTCAGTCACGTATATACCAAAATGTCAGGAAGTATATTGCGGTCCTGTTCCGCAAATAGATAATGGATTTTCTATTGGTTCGTCAAATGTAACGTATAAAGGATTAGCAACTTATCAATGTTACGCTGGATTTGCATTCCCATCTGGAAGACCTACGGAAAAAATTTCTTGTTTGGCTGATGGTAGATGGGAAAAGAAACCGTCTTGTTTGGGTAAGTTGGAAAAAGTTTTAGCTAGTTTCATTTCATAAAATCTAATATCTAAGCATCTGATATATATAATATTTATTTTTTGTATTTATATTTTCTAGCATCTCAGTGTGCACCACTTCCAGAAGCACCGCATTCAAATATTACGATTCTTAATGGTGGTGGTCGTAGTTACGGTACCATTGTCAGATTCGAATGTGAACCTGGTTACGTTAGAACTGGTCATCCGGTGATACTTTGTATGAGCAACGGTACATGGTCCGACGAAGTGCCAACATGTTCTCGTGAGTTGACGTATCAACGATAAAATATATTTCTAAATGATCATTTAACTAATTATGTATCCATTTATTTGCATTAGGTGCAAAGTGTCCGTTATTACCTACAATAAAGAACGGTTATGTCGTCGACCCAACTAGAGAATATTATTTTAATGATGAAGCTAGGGTACAATGTAACAGAGGTTACAAACTTACCGGAACGAACATTATTCAATGTGGCCCTAATCAATTGTTTGACAATGTTCCAACTTGCGAAGGTAATAAAAATAAAACGAATTTTTTTCATACCAAAATATTTGAATAAAACAATCGATTATTTTCTTTTTTCTTTTCGATAGACATAAACGAGTGTGCAACCAGTCAATGCGATCTAGCTTCAACAGAATGCATTAATAATCCTGGCGCATTCACTTGCAAGTGCAAACCAGGATTCGCTCCAACCATGGAGTGTCGTCCAATAGGTGATCTTGGTTTGATAAATGGTGGTATTCCTGATGAATCTATCACCGTTTCTAGCTCCGAGAATGGATATACGAAATCTGTGAGTAATGTTTACCTAGTTTTTATTTGCCTTTATATTCGTGATGTATGATAGTATCCGGTTATAAAAAAGAAAGTTTCTTCTCAGGGGGTACGTTTAAACAATGGTGACGGATGGTGCGGTAACAACGTCGAACCCGGTGCAAATTGGGTAATGATCGATATGAAAGCACCAACTATCATTCGTGGTTTTCGAACCCAAGTTGTTGCTAGAGTCGATGGCAATATCGCGTTCACGTCAGCAGTACGTATTCAGTACACGGATGATCTAACGGATACTTTCAAAGATTATACAAATCCCGATGGTACGCCAGTTGAATTCCGAATTTTGGAACCTACTCTATCCGTACTGAACTTACCGGTACCAATCGAGGCACGATACATCAAATTTAGGATGCAAGATTACGTAGGTGCACCTTGTATGAAAATAGAAATAATGGGCTGCACGAGATTGGAATGTACCGATATTAATGAGTGCGCCACGAGAAATGGTGGCTGCCATCAAAAATGTATCAACAATCCTGGTAGTTACTCGTGCATGTGCAATACAGGTTTTGAACTTTACAAAGGTAACGGTACCGCAGGATTTAATATTGAAAAGTCTGAAACTGGTGAAAGGGACGGGGATTTGTATCAGAGAAACAAGACTTGCGTACCTGTAATGTGTCCTGCATTAACTGCACCAGACAATGGGAAAATTTTGTCGACCAAAGTAAGATATCATCAATTTGAGAGAATGTGAAAATTATTATCATTTCAATAACTTCGTACAATTACGATCACATCTAGACATATCGTTATTTGTTTATAGAACCAACATCATTTTGGCGACGTAGTTAGATTCCAATGTAACTTTGGTTACGTTTTAGCTGGTTCTACAGCTGTAATTTGTACTTCCAGTGGCATTTGGAACGGTACTACTCCCGAATGTCAATGTAAGTAATACTTATAATAGAACTAATTTCGAATATTCTAAATCGTTTCTATAACATTTCTGTAAAATATAATTCTTGTTTTTAATTGCATGTGGTTTATTATCGAATAAAATCAATTTCGAATATTTAATTTCGTTTTCCTAAACGTTTTTTCCAATTATTATTTTCTGTTAACAGATGCCAAATGTGTTTCTCTACCGGACGACAAAAACGAGGGACTTTCGGTGATTCGTACTGATGAAACAAGCGTTTTGGTTCCATTCAAACAGAACGTAACCTTAAAATGTGGCAGCAACGGACGTTATTTGCGAAATACTGCGACGTCTAGTTTTCGTCAATGCGTTTACGATCCGAAACCAGGTCTGCCGGATTATTGGCTGTCTGGTTTGCAGCCGGCTTGTCCACGTGCTGATTGTGGCAAACCATTGCCAACACCAGGTGCTGAATATGGTCAATACATCGATACTAAATATCAATCATCTTTCTTCTTTGGTTGTCAAGATACGTTTAAGTTAGCGGGACAAACTAATCGTCATGACAACGTTGTACGTTGTCAAGCTAATGGAGTTTGGGACTTTGGTAATTTACGTTGCGAAGGTCCTGTTTGCGAGGATCCTGGAAGACCAAGTGACGGTCATCAAGTAGCTCGCAGTTATGAGCAAGGATCGGAAGTTCAATTTGGATGCAGTAGACCAGGATATATTCTGATAAATCCGCGACCAATCGTTTGTGTTCGAGAACCAGAATGTCGAGTCGTCAAACCACTTGGACTGACGTCTGGACGTATACCTGATTCAGCTATCAATGCAACATCAGAAAGACCAAATTACGAAGCCAGAAACATTCGATTGAACTCCGTTACTGGATGGTGCGGCAAACAGGAAGCTTTTACTTACGTTAACGTGGATCTTGGACAAGTTTACAGAGTCAAGGCAATTCTAGTCAAAGGTGTGGTAACCAATGATATCGTTGGTAGACCCACAGAAATACGTTTCTTCTATAAACAAGCTGAAAGCGAAAATTACGTTGTTTACTTTCCCAATTTCAATCTTACTATGCGTGATCCTGGAAACTATGGTGAACTGGCTATGATTACTTTACCAAAATACGTGCAAGCTCGTTTCGTGATACTTGGTATCGTCAGTTACATGGATAACGCTTGTCTTAAATTCGAACTCATGGGATGCGAGGAACCAGTCGTTGAACCTCTATTAGGTTACGATTATGGTTTCTCACCTTGTGTTGATAATGAACCACCAGTTTTCCAGAACTGTCCTCAGCAACCTATAGTTGTTCAAAAGGGTACCGATGGTGGTTTATTACCAGTAAACTTCACCCAACCTATTGCCATAGACAACAGTGGTAGTATTGCTCGATTGGAAGTTAAACCTCAAAGTTTCAGAACACCCATTCGTGTATTCGAAGACACTGTTGTGAAATACGTGGCCTTTGATTACGATGGAAATGTTGCTATTTGCGAAATTAACATAACTGTACCAGGTTAGTCAATCATTTTTGTAAATTTTACATTATTTAAAATATTATTTATATGATCTTTCGGATAAAGGAAATGACTGATTTGTTGGTTGTGATAGATTTAACACCACCCAAACTAAGTTGTCCTCAGAGTTACGTGATCGAACTCGTAGATAGACAAGAAAGTTATTCAGTAAACTTCAATGAAACACGAAGACGTATAAATGCTACTGATGCGTCAGGTCCAGTAAGGGTTACCTTTGTACCAGAACGAGCTATAATACCAATCGGTGGTTTCGAAAACGTGACAGTATATGCTACAGATTCTAGTGGCAATCGTGCCTCCTGTCATTTCCAAGTATCCGTACAAGCAACACCTTGTGTCGACTGGGAATTAAAATCCCCAGCCAATGGTGGTTTAAAATGTGTCCCAGGTGATAAAGGCTTGCAGTGCATAGCAACGTGCAAGAATGGTTATAGATTTACCGATGGTGCACCAGTAAAGACCTTCGTTTGTGACATTAACAAACATTGGTCTCCAACTTCAGTCGTTCCAGACTGTGTATCAGAAAGTAAATACTTTGTCTATTTAAAAAATTTTGAAAGTATCAATCGATTTTTCTAACGAATCATTTATCATTTTTGTAGATACTCAACAAGCTGATTATCACGTGGTCGCATCAGTAACATATCGAGCTAATGGTGCAGTATCACGTTCTTGTTTGCCACAATACCAAGACCTAATGACACAATATTATATTAACCTAAATGCTATCTTAACTCAACGCTGTTCTGCTATCAACGTCAATATGAATGTATCGTTTGTTAGATCGATGCCTTTCTTATTAGAAGAAAATGTTTTGCAGGTAGATTAACATTATCGTGGTGTATTTATAATCACATTAGTCAAAGTTATGACAGAAAACATTTTTTTGTTACACATAGATGGACTTTGTTTTGGTGATCGTTCCCGCTATTCGTCAACCACAAGTATACGATCTATGTGGTTCTACCATAGGATTAATATTCGATCTTTCTGTACCATATGCGAGTAAAGTCATAGAACCTCTGCTTAATGTTTCATCTATTGGAAATCAATGTCCACCATTACGTGCCTTAAAATCATCTATCACGCGAGGATTTACTTGTAGCATTGGTGAAGTACTGAACATGGACACGAACGATGTACCTCGATGTCGTGAGTATTAATATTACATCCAATCTAAATAATAAAATGATTATCTAACTAAAAATAATCTTGAACAATTCAATATTATAGTTCATTGTCCGGCTGGTACTTTCGCTGGTGAAAAACAAAAACAATGTACATCCTGTCAAAAAGGTTTCTACCAGAATAGTGATCGTCAAGGTTCATGTTTACGTTGTCCTTTTGGAACATATACAAGAGAAGAAGGTTCCAAGAGTATCGACGACTGTGTTCCAGTATGTGGATATGGTACATATTCGCCAACTGGTCTGGTCCCATGTTTAGAGTGTCCTAGAAATAGTTACACCGGTGAACCACCAATAGGTGGATACAGAGATTGCCAAACTTGCCCTGCTGGTACATTTACTTATCAACCAGCAGCACCAGGTCGTGATCGTTGTCGAAACAAATGTTCTCCTGGCATGTATTCGGATACAGGATTAGCACCATGTGCTCAATGTCCAAAAGACTTTTTCCAACCTCAACATGGAGCCATAACATGTATAGAATGTCCTACCAATATGTATACTGATGGAGTTGGATCAGTGGGTCGAGAAGAATGCAAGCCAGTGCAGTGTACGGATAGCGTTTGTCAACATGGAGGACTTTGCGTGCCTATGGGACATGGTGTACAATGTATATGCCCAGCTGGTTTCTCTGGAAGACGTTGCGAAATCGATATAGACGAGTGTGCTTCTCAACCTTGTTACAATGGTGCCACGTGCATCGATCTACCTCAAGGTTACAGATGTCAATGTGCTAATGGATACTCTGGTATTAATTGTCAAGAAGAAAAATCCGACTGCAGTAACAATACTTGTCCTGAAAGAGCTATGTGCAAAGACGAGCCTGGCTTTAATAATTACACGTGTCTTTGTAGATCTGGTTATACCGGCGTTGATTGCGACATAACGGTAATTGATTTGATTTTTTTTGTCTTAACCATGATCCAATAATTTATTGTATTATTTTTAAATACAAAAAAAAACAAAATAAAAAACTTTCTTTTCACATTGTAGATTAATCCATGTACGGCTAGCGGGAATCCGTGTAATAATGGTGCATCTTGTGTAGCGTTACAACAGGGTCGATACAAATGCGAGTGTTTACCAGGTTGGGAAGGTCAAAGTTGCGAAATCAATACAGATGATTGCGCTGAAAGACCTTGCCTGCTTGGCGCCAATTGCACCGATCTTGTGGCCGATTTCAGTTGTAATTGTCCACCCGGATTTACTGGCAAACGTTGTCACGAAAAGATTGATCTTTGTTCTGGAAATCCTTGTCTCAATGGTATTTGCGTTGACAAATTGTTCAGTCATGAATGTATCTGCGATCCAGGATGGACCGGTGCAGCTTGTGAAATCAACATCAATGAATGTGCTGGTAAACCTTGTCGTAACAACGGACAATGCCTCGATCAGGTCGATGGCTATACTTGCACCTGCGAGCCAGGATACACTGGCAAACAATGTCAGCATACAATCGATGATTGTGCTTCGGATCCATGTCAAAATGGTGCAACGTGTATCGATCAGCTCGAAGGTTTCGTCTGCAAATGTAGACCTGGTTTCGTCGGACTTCAATGCGAAGCTGAGATCGATGAATGCCAAAGTGATCCTTGCAATCCTGTTGGAACGGAACGTTGCGTGGATTTGGACAATACTTTTGTTTGTCAGTGTCGTGAAGGTTATACCGGATCAGCTTGCGAAGTCAACATCAACGATTGTGCTTCCGATCCATGTTTAAACGGTGCTACTTGCAGAGACGAAGTTTCAGGATTCAAATGTATGTGCCTTGAAGGTTGGTCCGGAGTTCATTGCGAGATCGATGTTGGAATGTGTCAAAATCATCCATGTCAAAACGATGCAGCCTGCGTCGATCTTTTCTTGGATTACTTCTGCGTGTAAGTTTAATTTGAACAAATCGAAAAAACCAACAATTCAAATTCTAATGTATAATATCTATCTTTTTTTTATATTTTATTAACAGCTGTCCTTCTGGAACTGACGGTAAACAATGCGAAACTGCACCTGAACGTTGTATAGGTAATCCTTGTATGCATCATGGACGCTGTCAAGATTTTGGTTCCGGACTTAACTGCACTTGTCCTGATGACTATACCGGTATTGGTTGTCAGTATGAGTACGATGCTTGCCAAGCTGGTGCATGTAAAAATGGAGCCACTTGTATCGACGATGGTCCTGGTTTTACTTGTGTCTGTCCACCAGGCTACACTGGTAATCAAATATTTTCAATGATAATAATATTTAAATATTTAAACATCTTTTTTATGGTCCGCCGAGTTTTAAATTATTATTTTAATTCACAGGTAAAACATGCGAAGATGATATTATTGATTGTAAAGACAATTCTTGTCCACCCTCGGCAACGTGTATTGATTTAACTGGGAAGTTCTTCTGTCAATGTCCATTTAATTTAACCGGAGACGATTGTAGGAAATGTAAGTTATGTATAATTTTTATACATCTAAATAAATTAATATGTTTCTTTTTTTTACTGTTACTAATATTTCAATAATTAACTATTACAGCTATACAAGTTGATTATGATTTATACTTCGGTGACCCGGCACGTAGCAGTGCATCACAAATTATTCCATTCTTTACTGGAACAAGAAAGAGTTTGACCGTAGCCATGTGGGTACAATTTACTCAAAAAGATGAGGCTGGTACTTTCTTCACCCTTTATGCCGTGAGGTAAGATCTTTAAGACAATGTTTAATATCCAAAATCTAATTAAGTATAAACGAAATATTTTAAAACATAACTTTTCGTAATTACAGTTCACCACACGTCCCAACAAATCGTCGACCAATGGTACAAGCCCATAGTAACGGTGTCCAAGTATCACTATTCCATGATTTACAAGATGTCTATTTACCATTCAGAGAATATGCAACTATCAATGATGGTCAATGGCATCATGTTGCTGTTGTCTGGAATGGAGAAAACGGTGGTGAACTCGTATTAATTACAGAAGGTTTAATTGCTAGTAAAACAGAAGGATATGGAAGTGGTAGATCGCTTCCAGCATAGTAAGTAACTTTTTTAAACATTATTTAACGCGTATATAATGTGATTTTAATTATTAATTTTTTAATATTATTTTAATATTTTTAATATTACCACAGTGCTTGGGCAATATTGGGTAAACCTCAAAGTGAAAATCCGAAAGGATACACGGAATCTGGTTTCCAAGGACACTTGACAAAAGTGCAAATTTGGAATCGTGCGCTTCACGTTACGAATGAGATACAGAAACAAGTTAGAGATTGTAGAACCGAACCGGTTCTTTATCAAGGATTAGTTTTGACCTGGGCAGGATACGACGAAACGGTTGGTGGTGTAGAACGCGTAGTTCCATCACACTGTGGACAAAGAGTATGCCCACCTGGTTATGGTGGTAACAAATGCCAACAATTGGAAGCTGATAAAATTCCACCAAAAGTGGAACATTGTCCTGGTGATCTTTGGGTTATCGCTAAAAATGGTTCTTCCATTGTTACTTGGGACGAACCTCGTTTCAGTGACAACGTTGGTATAGTTAAGGTTCAAGAACGAAGTGGTCATAGATCTGGACAAACTTTGTTATGGGGTACTTACGATATCAGTTATGTGGCTTATGACCAAGCTGGAAACTCTGCCAGTTGTAATTTTAAAGTCTATGTATTATGTAAGTTTTCATATTTTGTTTCTTTATACTTATATTTATTTTTTTTTTTTCATACTTTTACAATTGTATCTTGTTTCTTTTTTGAATAGCCGATTTTTGTCCCGAACTTGCTGATCCGATCGGAGGAACGCAACAATGCAAAGATTGGGGTTCCGGTGGTCAATTCAAAGTTTGTGAGATTTCATGTAATCAAGGATTACGATTTTCTCAAGAGGTTCCTAAATTTTATACTTGCGGCGCCGAAGGATTCTGGAGACCTACTCATGATCCTAATTTACCATTGATTTATCCTGCATGTACAAGTAAGACTTATGTTTCTATTGATACATTAAAATTATCAATTTACATTTCAAACTTATTTATACGATATTTCTACAATTGTGTTTGTTTTTTAAGGTTCAATCCCGGCACAACGTGTGTTTAGAATAAAAATGAACTTCCCTACTTCAGTTCTATGTAACGAGGCTGGTCAAGGTGTTCTCAAACAAAAAGTCCGAAATGCTGTCAATTCTCTCAATAGGGATTGGAACTTCTGTTCTTATTCTTACGAAGGTAATTCATCGTGTATAACAATTTTAATATATATATATATATATAATATGTTGTGTTGTTTAAAAAAATCGTAACATTTGATCAAGTCTTATCAAAATATATATATAATTATTTTTTAAATATTTTCTTTTAATTTGATGTTCAATTATAAATGTAAAACAATCAACGTGAACTTTTCGAACAAACCATTATTTTTTCAAAATACTTAATAACAAATAACGTTTATATTAATTGTTAGGTACACGCGAGTGCAAGGATTTGAATATCGACGTTCAGTGTGACCACCGAATAAGAACAACAAGAGAAGCAAGTGAGGAAGACGGTGGAATGTATATTATATCAGCTGTCGTACCAGCAGAACCGTAAGTTGAAAACACTTGTGTAATCTAATTTCATTCATTTTTATGTTCTACTTTTTTTTTATATTTAATATTTTAAATTCGGGGAATAGTATAAGCTTAATAAAAATTTGTTTAGAAAAAATTCAAGATACGAATAAGCGTATCACGTATTTTTAAGATTAATAAACTGTAGGCTTTCTTTTTCTTTCTCTATCTACCTATTTCTCTATCTATCTTTCTCTATATCTTTAAACCCAAGTATGGATTTAGATAAATTAGTACTGAGTATTTGTTACTTGTTACATCATAGAACGAGACAGGCACGCCAAGGAAGCGATACCTATGAGGTGGAGATCTCGTTCCCAGCGATAAAGTAAGGACAGTTCAATTCGTATGAATTAAATACGAATTGTGTCATATATACAATGACAGAATGCCAACAAAACACGATATCATTTCTAATAATTCGCCCTCATTCTAAAAAAATATTTAAAAAAGACAAAACAAACAAACCAAAATACAGAAAAACAAAAAGAAATAAAAAACAACAATTATTGCAGATTCATTTACACACGCATATATAGCGATTTAACACGGTGCATGGTCGAGAAGGTACCAAGGATGAAGGATTTATAAACATATAATAGATAAAATGCAAAGCATAAAAAACGGGTTTGCACGTTGTTACTAACTGACTTATGGCAAAACTATTGTTTACCTGATGTAGAATCACATTACGCTAAAAATGAAATTTAATATAAGTACAATAATGATATAACCCGATACTTCTAACAAAGTTATATACTTTTATATAATCCAAGGCCGAGGCTGCTCTACATTAGATGAATTAATTTTTATAATGTTATATAAACTATACCTACATAATATTATATATGATCGTTTATTTTTTCTTTTGATAGATACTTTCTTTTAATTAATAACTAATTTATAATATTATCTTACGATAACATTTACGATTGCATGATAATGAATGTGAGAACATGAGAAAAGAAAATTTTTAAAATATTTTCTCAATAGGTGATACAATACATAGTAGTATTATAGTTACACTTTTTTATTTCCAACATTATTGCCGATTGCCATTTTGTAATAGACAAATCTGCACCAAAATTTCCCATTTTACTTTTAAATATATATATATATATATAATAGGATAATATGAATATGTATACATGTATACTTTACAATAACAAATTTATACAAATTTCAGAATGTCAACGAATTTTCTAATTACACGTAGGATAATTGTAATTAATCGTCACTAATGGCAGGTTAGCTTGAGGCACGCTTACCCGTGAGATGAGTTTAACCACGAGTTGTTCGTTTTATTCAACGAACGATCGCCTGAAAACAATAACGGCTGTATATATTGGCGCATACATATACCCTATGCCTGTTGCTATACCCGTTTTATGTGACTTTATTCAAGCAACGCATTGATCAATAACATTCCACTCCTTTATTTGTAGCGATCCTATACTGAATGCCAATTCTAACGAAAGAGCGACGGTACAATCCTTACTTGAAAAACTTATTCTCGAGGAAGATCAATTTGACGTACACGACATTTTACCGAACACAGTACCAGACCCAGCGTCATTGACATTAAAGTCCGATTATGCTTGTCCAGTTGGCCAAGTTGTAATGGCACCTGATTGCGGTAAGAATTAAATCATATTTTTAAATAAAATCATAACATTTTTCCTTTTATATGATGATATATCATTATCAATTTGATAATTATTCTTCGACACGCTCGTTATTTCTAACGAATCGATACGTTTTTTTTTGTACAGTACCATGCGCGGTGGGCACATATTACGAAGAAGAAACTCAACGTTGTGTCTCCTGTCCCGTGGGCACCTATCAAAGTGAATCCGGCCGAACAAAATGCAGCTCGTGTCCTGTAATTGCTGGTCGACCTAGCGTAACTGTTGGAGTTGGTGCACGAAGTGCTGCAGATTGTAAAGAACGATGCCCAGCAGGAAAGTATTACGACGATGCAGCTGGTTTGTGTCGTAGCTGTGGACATGGATTTTATCAACCAAACGAGGGTAGTTTCTCTTGCTTGCTATGCGGTCTTGGAAAAACTACTAGGACGGCAGAAGCTGTTTCTCGCGAAGAATGCAGAGACGAATGCGGTTCTGGACAACAATTAGCCGTTGAAGGCAAATGTGAACCCTGTCCAAGAGGTACCTATCGTACACAAGGTGTTCAAGCATCCTGCCAAGCTTGTCCAGTTGGTAGAACAACCCCGAATGTAGGATCGGCAGCCATCGAAGAATGTTCTTTACCAGTTTGCGAGCCTGGAACTCATTTGAACGGTACACTTAACGAATGTATACAATGTAAAAAGGGCACTTATCAATCGGAACCTCAACAAACCTTTTGTATACCTTGTCCACCCAACACCAGTACCAAAGGACCAGCAGCAGTGAGTATCAATTAATATATCCTTAGATTTAAAGCGGATTTATGCAAACCAATTAAGTCATTCACACGTAATACCAATATGATTTACATTATTTTTCCCAAATATGCTATAAATCCGTTCATTATTAATTAACAGAAACATATTATTATTTTAACATTTAACATTTATTTTCCTACAGACCAGCAAATTCGATTGCACCAATCCATGCGAGACCAGTGGCGAAGAAATGCATTGCGACGCCAATGCATATTGTTTACTCATACCAGAAACAAGTGACTTTAAATGTGAATGTAAACCGGGATATAACGGTACCGGAACGGAATGTACGGATGTTTGCATGGGATACTGCGACAACGAGGGTTTATGTGTGAAGGATTCCAGAGGACAACCATCTTGCAGGTGTAGCGGTAGTTTCACAGGCAAACATTGCACTGAAAAATCGGAATTCTTCTATATTACCGGTGGTATCGCAGGAGGAGTTATTCTCATCATCTTTGTTGTTCTCTTGGTCTGGATGATCTGCGTTAGGTCAGTTTATAAATTAATAATTAATAAAACAACTAATTTTTACTATTACAATTATCATCTTACGAAAAATCTTTTTACAGAGCATCTCGTAAAAAGGAACCTAAGAAAATGCTAACTCCAGCCACCGATCAAAATGGTTCACAAGTAAACTTCTATTACGGTGCACCAACGCCTTACGCCGAATCGATAGCACCTTCTCATCACAGCACTTATGCTCATTACTATGACGACGAGGAAGACGGCTGGGAAATGCCTAATTTTTATAACGAAACTTATATGAAAGGTCAGTTTATATTACATTGACAAGTTTATTCTACAAATAGCTCATATATATAAAATTCTTAAAATTTTTATTATTTACTTGCAGAAAGCCTACACAATGGAGGAAAGATGAACAGTCTAGCTCGTTCAAATGCAAGTATATACGGCACGAAGGATGATCTGTACGATAGGCTGAAACGTCACGCGTATCCAGGGAAGAAAGGTACAAGTTTGAATGCAGATACACATTGAACCAATTTGAAATAAAAGGACATCAGGGGTTCGTTGTGGTCAGCAAAGTATATATATATAAAAAAATAAAATAAAATAAAAAATAAAAGCATATATAATATATATAAACACACATATATATATATACATACATATATATATATATATATAGATAAAATAAAATAATTCAACACGGGAGGATCGACCACTTAACTTTTGTCACTAATAATTAGCGTTAAAAAAAAGCCGAAATATTGCGACGTTTGTATTACTAGATCAAAAAAAAAAAGTAAAAAAAAGGGATCATTTCTCTCATCCTACCGCACCGAAGCTAAGCTCGCTCGAAAAAAAAATCTACTCTACGCAAATTCTAGCTCGGCCAAATCCACAGAGATATTTGCCATGTTTAACGTTAGTGACGAAGGAACATTTATTTTCCAGACAAGAGTGATAGTGACAGCGAAGGTCAGTGAGTCGTCGTCCCTGCCCCCACGGTGAGAGAGAAAGAGAGAGAGAAAGAGAGAGAGAGAAAGAAAAAGAGAAAGAAAAGAAAAATTTTATAGAGAAAGAGTTAATGCACTAACACAAGCTTCCCAGTACGCGGAAAACTTAAGAAGGGAAAACTTTTCGAGGAAAGAAGTTATTAACTCGGGGGGGGGGTCTAATATGGGTCACGTTATTTCTATTTATTATTATTTTCTTATGCGTAGGACAAAAACTAAATTAAATGGAAAAAATCATTAAAATGAAAAAGAAAAAAGAAAGAAAAGAAACAGAAAAGAACGATCACTTATCGACGTATTATTCGCAACGAGAGTTCCCACGGTGTATCATCGATGTTTTCATCCATGACAGAAGAAGAAGAAGAAGAAGAAGAAGTATGATCGTATTTCTGTTTGATTTAAATCACGTGACCCATGTGAAAAAAGAAATTATAAACACAACATTTGTGACACTACGATTAAAAGTGCGCATTGAATCTACGGGGGAAAAGAAGTGAAATTAATCGGGTCCCGAAACGACGATTAATTTGAATTGATCGTTGTTTCGGCACCACCACCAACACCAAATCCATCGATTAAATCATTTTTAATTTTTCTCTGGAGTTACAAGAAGTCGCACGAGTAGTAAAAGAAAATGAAACAAAGAGACTACGTAAACGAGATTGTAATTTTTGTAATTTAATACCAATTAGATTATAAGTAACAAGCACGCGCGAATATAACTTACACGCACACTCTTGATTAACTCCTATTTTGATTAATGGTGCGAACGAGAGTGTATTTGTATGTTAAACGGTCATTATAAATAAGTGAATTTATATTTTGTTATTATAAATAATGTATTACATTGTAATATAATAGATACCTAAGCGTTCTCTACCTTATATTATTATTCATTAATCGAAAAAAAAAACGTTCTAACGTTGCATACCGAAAGTGTGTCTTAATGAAGAAGAGTTTTTTCTTCTTTCTTTTTTTTTTGTTTCTTTCGATTAAAAAATACGAGAACAAAAACGAACGAGGAGTATGTCATATAAAATATTCAAAAAATTAATTTAATATGACAAACCCCGTTTTGCTTATTGTCATGTATTTTTACGTGTATTTAACAAAAAAAAAAAGAAAAAAAAACAATCATAATCACTCATAAAATATAATAAGTTTAATTATCATCCTGTCCAAATTGAAAATTTGGACAGGATCCAACGTGTACCATAAACAAAATAATGTAGACTTTCAAAAATTAAATTGTTAATTATACGACTTTGTATGTTTTTGTGACGTTCTTTCTTCTATCCAGTGTATCTTCAATTTTAACATACTACCATTTGAAACGTATTGTACATCCATACTTTGTACATACGTATTATACATCCCCACATTTATAGGTATGTATAAATAATGATACATTAAATTTAATACAAGTAGTCATATTTATAATCAAATTAACACGAGTCTAGGAAAATCATTATATAATATTGTTGTACAGACATGAGTATAATTTCTTAATAAGCGCTGATGGAAGAACTAAAAATAATGTCTTAATTTCTATTCATTTTCATAGGTATTACTCGATACATTTTTTCTTTAAATACAAAGCTCCCTTGTTTCTTTTCCATGCCGATACGAGATAGAAGATATTTTTTAATACAATCGGACAAATTTTTCGATGATGGTACCGATTGTGATCTCTGACAATACTGGTTTGTATCCATACCGATGAAATCTTTATTATTCTTTTCATCGTTCATATCGAAATCAAGATCGTTCGAGTCGATATTTATTTGCATATTTTCTTCATTGGAAATATCTTCATCCGAATCACTGGCGACAGACTCTGCCAGACTGTTTACTGCTAACAATAGAAATATAACATGTTCGATGCATACGAAATTAAGAAAAACGTCATAAGCCGTCTCTTCTCGACCGATTCTCGAGACACGCCTACACATATTTACACATACAGCTATATGTGGTTGTGTGTTTGCTTACTTTAAACATGTTGGTGCATGGATGTGTGTGTGTGTATGTGTGAGTGTTTTATATAATCACGCACTAATATACAACGGTGATTCTCGGAAAAAATGGTACTTGAAATCACGAAAAGATATAGCTATATATATATATATATATACAGTATCGAACAAAAGTATTGGCACACATTAGATTTTCTTGTAATTTATTAAACAAAAAGTACGATTCTTTATTTAATACTTTTTATTAAATACATCTCACGAATCTAATGTTTAAATACATTTCAAACCGTAGAAATTAAATAAGTATACGATTAAAAATATGAGGGCTTTTAATAGTTAAAATTATTATTTAATTAAATACGGACCATCATTCGTTGTTATTTTTTGTAAGATTTTATATCAATTTACTTTTCCTGATTTGCAATACATTGAAACTTTAGACTGCTCTGAGATATTTAACAAAAATAAAATAAAATGAAAAATCGCATACTTATAACGAATTCGTAAAGGATGATTATAGGAAAATTTAGTCTGTGCCAATATTTTTGTTTGTTACTGTATATACACATATACACGATCGATAATTTTATAGTCCGACGAAATATACGCATACGGATGATAAGATTAGAAGAATATTTTTACGTTTAAACGAGCAAAAAATAATTATTAAGAGAATAATTATGTAGTTTATAAATAGTATACTTTGTCAGAGTGATAACAAATTGTATAGTCATGTAGCTCATTTTTTTCATAATTATTGTATAAAGATAAACATAATTATAATCCTATAATTATTTTGGTAATTTGATTACACCTTGAAATGATATAATCTAATTTTATATATAGATGTTGGTCAGAATATAAAATAAATTTTTATAAAATACTTATACTCTTTTTCATAGTAATTTTATATAACACTTACCGATTTTATCTTTAACAGCAGATAAAATTTTCAATACCCTTAGATCATTCGGGTTCTGTTTTAAAACTGTGTAAGCAGAAAAAAAATATTTCGAGTATATTAATCATTCAATCTAATTACTAAGATAATAATTATTATCAATTATATCTCTAAATAAATAACACCAAAACTTAAAGGTTAAGAGTATGAATAAAAATTTTACCTGTTGTACCAATTTTCATAGCATTTTCATAATTTTCAGTCATAATAGCAAGAAGAAACTAAAATTATATCGAACACATGTAATTTATTTTTAAAAATCACCCTTTAGAAAACATTCTTAGAGCAAAACCAGACTGGACCAATACGTGAGTCATTATCATCTTTTTTTCCTCATCACATTCTTTCTCACGGATCGTTCAGGCTGGGTTTTTTGGTTACCAAACTCTCGCATACCTTTAGTCGATCTTCATAATTCAAATTATTCTGTTTATTCATTTCTAATGCCTTTAACATACCACCTTCTTTATGTAAGGTTACGAAAGAGTACTATTTCGGTAAAATTCTATACTTTCTCTCTAAATTTAGGCATGCATTCTTCATAAATATATATATATATATATATTATCCGTAATATATAATACACTTATATATATTACATTTTTGAAAAGTTTTTATTTTGTGTTAGATCAGAGCAAATATTACTCGCGAATTTAATTTTATTCGAAAGAAATCATTTTATAAATTTTTGTTTATCATTTCACAAGAAAAGTTGAACTACGTAGTAGTAAAATAATTTAATGTATTATATCCGTCGATTTGAAGTAGGTATGTTATGTATACATAGCAATTACGAAAACTCTAAACAATAACAAACGAATAGCAGGATACGAATAATACATATATAGTTTTTTTCCTAAAATACATCCATTGTTTCCTAAACGTATCATCCTAACCTTTATTTTATTCTTCTAAATAAATAACTCGATTGAGACGGAATTAAAGTGAAAGTGAATTTTTAAGCTTACGCGCATTGAAAATATGAAAAAAAGAAAAAGAACGAGATATAAAGCGAAGAAAGTTGAAATTATGTCAATACCGTAAGAAGAAAAATTCTTCTCCAAAAGATACGGCAGTAAAACGTTTTAGAATTGTAAGTAAGTGGAGAGGACTAAAAGTGACGAATATAAATCAAGAGGAAAAGAAAAAGATGATATTAAAAGAAAAAAAGAAGAAGAATGGAAAAAAGAAATAGATAGAGAGAAAGCGAAAAAAGCAAAGAAAAGGGAAGAAAAGAACATTTATTAGCATAAACACGTGATGGGTCGTTATGGTGCGTAAATGAAATAGAAAGAGAGAAAAATAGCAATTTATATATATATATATCGCGGCGATATCTCGCATCATCGTATTCTAAGAATGACGTGTCAATTTCCCCCGTAGGTGGTAACTCGTAAACATTTCGATTGGTTAATGGTGTGATCAGAAGGGTTATCATTGGTCAATGATGACGTAGTTAAACGGTAAACCGTCAGAGAGAGCGCGCGTAGCGCCATTTTGTGACGTGGTAGTATGAGTTGAGTCTTTAGAATCTCAGATGTGGCACTGGCCAGCCGCATTTTGTGAAGGTAGATTAAAGAGAAACGTTCTCTTACGTCTCTTAAGAAAAATATACGAAATCGTTGAGATTTAATTCTATACGACACATTTCTTTACTTGATAAAAAGAAAGAACATATATCTACGTGTAACATCGATTTAAAGAAGATAGAAGAAGAAAATTCAAAAACCCCAAGAATAAAATAGAAAATATACTTTACATCGTACGAATACGACCATACGTATTACTATTATTTGGACATTATTCAAATTCAGTCTTTTTTTCCTACATCCCCCTAAGTGGAAGGCGCAGCTACGTTTATTGTCTCCGGGAGGGTGAGTGTGTTGTTTTTCGTGCAAAACTATGATTTTTCACCTTAGTTTTTTATTTTACGTTCTTAAAGCTACGCAAAAACATGTTATATAACAGCGCACAGTATTCATGTCTCTTACCATTTAATTCGATAATTTCGATAGTGCTCGAAAGTAAACGATCAGTTGCGACGTAGTGGCTTTTATGCATGTATATGTATATATATATAGTTCTTTATTTAAGTACTTGCTTACCTTCTTTCGTTAATCGATCGGTCTACAATGATGCGTCGTTGTAATATATTAAAAAACATCTTCCAATGTTCTATCAAACAAAGTTTAATTCTTTAAACATTTAAATTCTACTTGCAAAATTTGTTTCGAACGATTATTTGTTTTGTCTCGTTACTTTTTCTTCCTCGACGCGAGTGGAAAATTTATTTTTCCCCCTTTTCTCTTGGCTTATCGATTTGAGGCGGCAGAGAAGCATGATATAACGTGTGTCTCTTGAAAACGTAGTCACATGTCGGCGCTTTCGATTACGTAACAACATTACTTACTTTAGATAACCACGTATTTAAAAACAATATTCTTTTTTTTCTGTAATAGCATGAATTTACATTCTTGATAAAAATTCTTTTTTTTTTAAATGGCTCTCTCGTTCGAAAATCTACAACGTTTATTATATTCCGTTCTATCATATCGACCGTTCGTTGACGATGAACAAAACATACATGCATTGTCGCGTTTAGCATTTATGCCTTTTTTCCTTTTTTTTTTTTATATACTTATTACTTTATCATATTTATCTAGAAAGTAGTGAAAAACACGTCGATATTATTGATCGCAATGCGATAAAATGAACAATCTTTTGATAATTTCCTTGGTATCACTGATATCAAATTTTTATTCCATAGAAATTGTTCATTTGACTGGCTGATAAAAATCAAATAGGATTTTCTGATATCTCTAAGAGTATTTATGTTATAATGTTATTATTATAATGATTATATCGAAACGACTGCATTGCGTTAATAATTGTATGATTTTTCTTTTTTATTTTTTTTTGCCCAATAGATAAAAATAATAGACTAGTTATATAAACGTTAATTAATAATATTTTATCGTTAGTTTTTGTTACCAGTTGATATTAATCTCAAGCTTCTACTAATATATATGTATAAAATAAATTTTGTTTTAGGCTTTAAAAATCCCTCCTATTTTCGAAACTCAAACAACCAGCAACATTTCATTTGAGGAAGGAGGCGCAAATAACGTAAGTGGTATTTTCTTGGTGCATTTGGGTCTTATATATGGAAAGAGGTATTGGATGGAGATTACACTTGTATTGGATTCCTTCAAGTTCATAATATCCAATGGGCAAATACAATTGTAGGTTCCTAAGCCATGCAGCCGTCTGCCGCAGCCATCATCTGTTTCTCGTGGCGTGAGATCGCGGCCACTGGAGGAAAAAATTGTAACCCTTACAGAGGTGGAAACTATTCCTTTGCTAAGCCCGACAATGGAATCAGATCTGTTCAAGGAGCCCTGGATTTTTCCACAAACCAAAACAAATATATTAATGGAAGAAGACAGTATTACAACATTTCCCGAGTGGGAGGAGAACTTTCAGGATTTAAGCGTCTGGTGCATGGACCAATTCCAGACTCCATGCGATTTTCCTATAGGTGAATTGGTTCCTTTTAAACTATCAGGTAAGTTGATTCTAACGAAATGACTCTTCTCGCTTAATTTCATGTTAAATTATTCTTATTAATATCGAAATACGATTCGTCTTTTGTTTAGGTACTAAATACGAGGGTAAGAGCGTTTCGAATTTGGGAAAGGGGGTATCAGAAAACGCGACGAAGGGGAAAAGCGAGGAAAAGGGGAGATTAAAAATGAATTTGTTTGGTGAAACGGAGCTTCCAGGTGGCAAATATCAACCATTGTTACCTTCATCAAACTCTTCTTTTAACTACAAAAAACAACTCGACGAAGCAGAATATAACGAATCAAATAATACATTGTTAAAATTACCCAAAGCATGTACCAGTGCTAGTAATAGCAAGATGAGCACTTCTAATGTTAATGTATCATTTCATTCACAACAACGCATAGACGATCTTGATTTGGATGATGCTTGCCAAAATACTTTCGAATCAACAGAAAATAATAATCAGCCTGAAACATGGGATATGTTAAATACAGTTCAAACTAGTGGATCGGGAACATTTGATTTACTTTCATATCTTTGCGAAGTGAGTAGTGTTTAATGTTATATTTTTTTTAATTTTATTTATATTAAAGCAAACATATCAAACAACATATCGTGGAAAATAATGAATTTGCCGTTATTTATAGGATGAACCACATTCACCAGGAGGAGGTAGCACATCCACAGACACATCAACGGTATTCAATTCAAGATCGCCCATCGAATTATTACCATCAGTTTCACAGAATACTGAGAAAGCGGTTGAGGTGGATATGGAAGTCGATAAAGTTCGTCGGAAAACACGATCAACTTCAACGATAACATCATCGTCCGACACTTCTTTCCCAGTTACATCACGAAGATCCGAAAGAACCCGGACGATAATAAACAGTAACAAAGTAGATAAAAAATATTCGAACGTTAAACGGGAAAAAAGAAAATTATCTATCGAAGATTCCAGTAGTTCAGATAGTCGAGTAGCAGATAATTTTAATTACAGAGAATCTAGAGAAAAAAATAATGAAGCTTCACGAAAATCACGAATGAATAAGAAAGCTAAAGAAACGGAAATGGCAGTAAGAGCACTAGAACTTGAAAAGGATAATAAGATATTAAAAATGAAAGTCGAAGAACTTGAAAAATTGGTAATATCCATGCGGAACGCATTATTGCAATCCGCTTTAAAGAAAGAGAATTGAATACTTTTTTATCTTTTACAAGTTTATCTATTATTATTAATCTTTTTTGCATATTTTATTTTAGTTATTTTTTACTTTTTACATTGTTATATTATTTTGAATGTTATTAGAACCCATATTTTTATAACCAATGGGAATTCTGGGGATAGATTATTCATATATTCTTTATAATCCTAGCAAAGTGTTACACATATGTTATATAAGAAGGGGATTTAAATATATTTTATTATTGAAAAATATTAATTATATATTATGCAAGAAAACATACATGTATATTTTAATTGAGCACGAAACATCAAGCACTGTTTCGGAAATTATTTAAATCGGAATAAAGACTTTAGGCATGCAATGTTATTCGATTTTAGTATCTTTAAGTAAAATTCATAATTTTTAGAAACGTACTGCTTAATTAAAAAAAAAATAAAAGAAAACAGATGCAAGTTTCGTATGTACGGTTAATATTTCCGTTCAATTTTAATCGGAACAAAATCACAATCACGGTTTGTTCAGCCTTGTATTGTACCTGATAAAAGAATAATATATATATATATATATAAATATATATATACATATTTAAAAACAAACTTGATGATAGAATAGCTTCAGATCAATAATGGTAACATTTCTTTTAATTGTGCGAATGTTACAATAGTTGCACGATGTAAATGTGTAAGGAGCATGTAATAAAAAAAATTTCTTTTAGACAAATATCTCACGTGCGTATAAAAAAATTATATGATCGATTGTATAGAAAAAAAAGAAGTAAACTAACTGCATGAAAGAAAAATCTTTTCATTCTATTATATATTTAACATTATAGAATATAATGTCTAATACAAATAAATCCTAGTGGGGAAACTTAATCTCCGTGATGAAATGTTCTTAAGCAATGTATAATCAGAAATTTTTAATTTATTCTATTCATAGGTCATTATATAAGTTTGATTGCTCACTTTAACTATGTCCTATGTTTTTTTTTCACATCTGATCGTATCAAACAAAATCTTGCATCATGAGGAAGTTAAAAGTTATTTTAAAAACCGCATCTGATGTAATCAATATTCCAAGCGATTTTAGAAATTTAATTGAAATAGAATTCCATTGTATAATAATTATAAAGTTTTTTTTTACAAAAATATGTAATCTCTTCCAAGAAATTGATATCATATTTTGCGATAAGAACGATAAGTGATTATCATTTGAGATAACACGATACTAACGTAAGATAAATGTCTCGCAAATGAATTATGAACACGGATGATTCAATATTCTATATTTGATATAGAAGAATCCTTAAAAAAATGTATCTACAATATTTATCTTTTATAAATTTATAAGATTTTTCGTATTCATTTGCTTCGAATTTGAACGAATAATAATTGAAGGATCAATGTAAACGCATGACTTACGTTAATCCGCGCATTTCTTTTGTTATTTATAAATCTAACGATCACACACATACACACGTTGAAAAATTGATTTTAAAAAATTTCTAATAGATACGCCCGTATGAACGGTATATATACCCGCATACATTAAATTAACAGGCGACAAATGACTAATACCCGCATTAATCTTTAATCTTTACTTTTTACCATCATGCAATATGTTTCACAATGAATCGATCGCGTAAAATAGATAAATGTATTATCAAAAGAAATGAATTAGAGAAAATTATTAACAATGAACAAATTATATTATTCTTAGATCTTACTTTATTACTAGTTAAAATTTCATTAAAGTAAAAGAAAGAACAGACAAATTTCGAAAGATCTATATCATTTGAATTTATCGATTTTTAAAAAAGAAAATACCGCCCGCGGATTTCCTCCAAGCGCAGAAAAATAAGAAAACAAAAGAAAGTTAGCTAAAAGTCTGTAACGATTTGTCAAGAGTAGAATAAAAGGCGCGCGTTTATTGGTCGATAACGTTTAACTCGTTGCGTCGGAGCGGACATCTAACAGGTGGTCGTACGTGATTGGTCGGATTAACTCGAATCGTGGTGATACAGTGATACAGACAGCACGTGCGCGGTTTTAGAAGCGCACTCGCGGCGGCAAAGTACGTGGAGGCGGGTGCGTCCGTGTTCTTCGCCCTTATCCTCTCACCCTCCCCTTGTCAATCCTCTTTCTCGTTCATAGCAAGAGTTTAGTCTCTTGACGTTACTCAGGAACGGTGGTAGTACTACGCCATCGGCGAAAAACGAAAAACGCGTGTCTTTTTACACTTTACTTTTCCCCCCGTACATATATACATATACATATATATATATTTATATATACACATATATATACATATATTGCTTTAGGCGTGTTTTTAAAAAGAGAACATTAAGGAATATTAGAGGAAAAGAACGAAGATAATAAAGATTAAAGAGAAAAAGAAGGAGGAAGAGGAGGAGGTAGTGGAAGAGGAATAGAGAGAGAGAGAGAGAGAGAGAGAAAGATTAAGGAGAGGTTCCGCATCCAATTGGAGCCGTCTCTTACCAGTAACAGAAGGAACCGATCATTCGCGGCGCGCCGATTCTTAAGAACCACACCACACGGGATCGATCGATCATATCTGTGTGTTTCGCGCAACCTCTCTACGTGAAAATTCACCCGGTTTACCATTCGCTATCATCCCCCCGTTCCTCCCACCCTTCCTCCCACCCTGATTGGCCCCTGTTGCCTCCTGTCCCTCCCTCTCTTACCCTTTTTACCTTGCCTCTACCCCCCGCGCTGTTAGTTTCACAGCTTCCCCCTCTCCTCCTCCTCGAGGAAAAACAGACCGGCGCCTTCGTCCTTTCGATCGACTTCGGTCTTTCCCATCTTATCGTTCTTCAAACCTTTCTCCCCGTGTGTTCTCGCGTAACTTCCTCCTCCCCATCTGGATGATTCTTACGGCATATTGAAGTTAAAAAAAAAAAAACAACAAATACATTTAACAAGAGGATTCCTTGCGAGCGTATTTTTTGGTGAGTAAATGTTGCACGAACTATATTATTATCTTTTACATGTCATATCAATATTTTTCTTTCATATTAGATAATAATAAAATTGGTAAGAAGGTAATAGTGGAAGGTGGTGTAACCGTCTGTGACCGTCGTGTGTTATTCCGCACGTGTTCCACGTGCGCGCGCGCACACACCCGCGAAATCTCTGTATCCGAGTGAATAAAAGATAGAGAGGAAAACAGTTAGAGAGAGATAGATAGATAAAGAGAGAGAGATAGAATAGCTCGTATAGAACATGCATGTATGTACCATCTGGTGGTATCGTGTCCGATGCGAATCTGCCCGTACCACCCTTTCATATTACCACCTCCCACCTCTTTTACTTTTCCTTCCTCCTCTCACAATCTCTGGTCAGAAATCCAGCCGGGAATTTGACGATGTTACTTTGAATGTTTCTCTTTGATGTTACTCGTGCGAGCACGTATACCGCGTATATATATGTACGTATATATATGTATACACATATATACATATATGTATGTGATGATATTACAAAGGACCGATTCGAAACGCGATTATATTTCTCGTCGAAGAAGTATATATATGTACATAGTATAAGTTTTTTAAGTATTACAACGTGAGATAACTTAACAATGTTGATAAGACATAGTGGTGATCCGTTATATTTCGGTATCAAGGTGTTAACAGTACTACATAATGTGTCGTCTTGTGTTATTACGATTATCCAAATCAACTTTTTATACGTTATATTATACGAAATAAATCATAGAAAAGATTTGTAACGAAAAAACATCGTGCCTTTTATTATGTTCTATTGAAGGTATTATTATGTTCACCGTTATAGTTGAGAAGAGTAAGCTCTCAGTTTCTCGTCGATATGCCAGGAACGAATCGTCTTCTCTTGCGCATACACCTCGGTCACTGTCCACGGCTCTCGCACGTTGACCTTTTTCTCTGCTCAGAACGGATGAACGCGCACCTATCCGCGTAGTGAGTGCTTCAACAAGTGCACTCTCTTTATACATAGAATATATATTCAGGGGGGGGGGAGAAAATGATGCAAAGAAACACTCAATATTTAGGTTTCTTTAATCTATTTATGTATATATACACGCGTTCCTAACGATAATAAGTTAAGGATTGTTGTGTTTTTTTATATTAGGGTGAACCAAAAGTTCGGGCAATTTTTTTTTTTATTAATATTTCTAATGTAAATATTACGAAAAAACAATCCATATTATGCAGTTTCAAAGTAAAGTTTCAACACAATATAACGCATGAACTTTTGGTTTACTATACATTTGTCAATTTGTTCGGTTTTTAATTTTTGGTTGTTGTTGTTCTTATTTTTGCTACACATGTAATATGTAAATATATTCCAGTGAAACGTATATACAAACGTTTCTCACGTGGAACGGAACGTTTGTCATTCTTCAGTGATTATAATAAACGAGTTTTATCAGGAGGAAATGTCGTGCTCGCATCTCCGTTAAGCCAGATCGAAGAAGGGAAAAAAGATACCAGATTATTATAGTCTTTTATGCATTTGACCTCATTATCTTTTTTTTCTTTTTTTATTTTCTTTGGTTGTTTATAGACAAAAATAGGGGAAAAATAAATGAAACATCTGAATATCCTCGGTATCCAACTTTCTTCTTCTTCTTCTTATTTCTTTTTTTCCAACGCGTAGAAATTATTTTGCCATTAAATTATTAACTTTTTAATTAATGAAGGAACGTTTTCTTTTCTGTTCATTTTTTTTTAAGAAAGAATGAAATTAAAGCTTGTTTGATCGAACAAAATAATACTTTCGATGAAATTATGTATATAGATATGTATTGTAAAACTTGGACTCTCGTTCCGTTTGTTTTACGTTCTCCATGTTGAGAACACACCCCCACTCTATTTCTTCTACTATTCTTCTCTCTAGTTTATTCTACAACGGATCGAACAGGCATCGTGTCGTACTTAACCCATAAAATACATACCCATTGATCTCGTTACAACCCGTTACAATTTGTCTCGATTTGTATTGCTTGTTATTATAATACAACGCAACTGAAACGTTCGTTTTAAATATCATTGAAAAATATTATACACGCATGCACACACATTAATATATATAAAATTTATTAATTATATTTATATATATATATTTTTATATTATATTTATAAATATATATAAAAATTACTTTCATTTTCACATTATTATTTCTTTTTTCCAAATTCAAATCTATGATACTTAATATCACATAAATTTATTCGCTACTAACGATTATTCGTCTTTTCGTTAATTATCGTAGTAATTAATTAATAACAGTAGATGTTTGAGATTACGTTGTTGTTAATGATCGGTAGAGTCATTAAAATGCTGAGTGACACAAAATAAATAAAATATCAATCCGTATGATTGAAATTTATGTGCCAGTCAGTCAGTATTTATATTGGTACGATCACATCCAATTTAACGAGATTTTTTCTTTTCTTTACATTTTAAACGATTATCGTACAATCATTTAAGAATTTCTATTTCTTTTTCTAATCATTCGACAGATCTTAACATAGACGATAAAACGAATCTTGATAAATCTTTTACTATCTTTAAGATATACATACGCATATACGTGTCCTTTGAAACTTTTATTAAATTCTTAATATTATCTTTGAATTATCTTTTTTTACTTCTCGTTAATTTGCAGATACTACCATAGAAAAAAAGTATCGGTGTCGTTTAAAGAAAAATCCAGGATGTCACGGTGTTTGAGGTTCTAGACGGCGTAAATGAGCATTCAAGTATGTAAGATTGATTGAGGACAACACAGAGATAGACAACGCAGATCGAAGAAAGATCAGCGAATAGAAAGAAGAGAACGAGCCATCATGGAATTCTACGATGTGGGAAGCAGCGATCTCAGGGAGTTGTGGGAGTCTTACCTCACAGAACCAGTGAGTCTCTCTCTCTCTCTTTGGCCTTTATATGCCATATCTTTATTCTTTTGAAAGCTTACATGCTATACAGAATACACGAAACACAATACACGTTTTCTACGATCATGACCATAAAGTTAGTTCGATTCGATTTTAATGCGACCTAAAATGACGGAAACACTATAGATATTATTTTAAATCGTGCACCGTTATTTCACGATCAACTATTTTATTCTATTCTATTCTATCTTTTTCTTTTTAATTCGTTATAATGCGTCATCACACAAGATTATATATCCAATAACTTATTAATTCGAGAAAAATTTTAAAACCATTCATTCATCTAATTAATACATTTATTTATAAACTAATTATTATATTCCAAGTATAAACTAATCTATATATATTAAAAAGTACATTAAATTTTTCAAACGATATAACATATGTATCATATTATCGTTATTACATTGTGTCTCGATTCATCGTCCGAATTAATTGGAAAATCGAATAAAATATGGTATTAATCGATTATCACATATATATGTACATACATATCTTAAGTATGCATCGAAATGAACATAACGTTCTTTCAATGCACTCTCGTGTCTGCTTATGTATGCATGCATGTGTATTTATGTACGTATAATATATATATATACTTACAAGTTTAAATTAAGTGTACTACTGAGAACGATAGAATTTCTTTGAAATGTTTTACTTTTTTATTAACACATAACTTACTTAAATGTTAAAACAAACTGTATCTCGTCCGGTAGTATACGGTAATGTACTTCGTAGTAATGCGTAATTAAAGAGCGTTTCTCTTAAATGACCTAACAGTATTTCCAAGATATACATCCATAACTTCTATACATACTTAACTTAGCACGTTTGAAAATTTATATACATTTGTCAAAAGCGATAACTCTTACGACATTTCGTATTTTCCCGCCTATTTGGCTTACACTTGGCGTAACACTTTGTCCCATAAGTCTTTACTTCGTTCGTTGTTCCACGTGTGACTTATGTATAAGTATGTACATATACATACTTATGTTAACTATTTATAGTCTTTTATATCTTCGCTCATTATTTCTTCTGCTATCGATTTACGTGACCTAATATTAATACAACATATTTTTTATTTCCTTCCTTTCTTTTTTCTTGTTTTTTTTCTTGTTTTTTTTCTTCTTCTTATCTACACGTTGCTGTAAAAAATACACTCTTGTATAATGTTTTCACAAACTCCTTCTATAATTATTTATAATATGACCGATAAAATGCACTATACCTATTCTTTCAGACAATTTACGATATAATTATTTTCTTTTCCTATTGTATACTCGTCCTCCGTATGTAATATATATATATATTTTTTTTCTTTCAACGAATTCGTATTTCCTTATGTTGTTATTAATAAAAGAAAAAAAAATGTCTACCGATAAGGATGATTTTTCAGTGTCTTGTTGGTATGTATTTTTTCTTTTTTTTTTCAAATGTTCTTCCAATGCAAGAGTATTATCATCCTCGATAAACTTTACGTAACGTATAAAACGAAGCGTGTTACTTTTTATCGCGAATGTAATTTTAACGTGTTGTATGAAAGAAGAGAAAAAGATAGAAAGAAAGAAAGCAAAAAAAGAAAAGAAAGAAAGAGAGTAAGAAAGAAAGAAAATAGCGTACGAGGTAGCTGTTTCTTTATGCTTCGCTTAATCTTTGCAAATATTATGAGATGAATATTCGTACGAAAAAGAAAAAAGAAAGAAAAAAAAGGAGTAGAATGATACCAAGAAGAAGAGGAAGGAAGGGAAAAAAAATTATGACTTTATATAATACTTCGACACGATCATGTTCGATATTTAAAAGCGTTGAAGTAGCCGGTGGCGCTAGAATAACCAACGTCCACCTGTACAAATAATTTCTTTCTTCCAATTAACCTTACGCAGTTGGTCTTTTTCTTTTTTTTTTTCTTCTTGTTTAGTCTCGACGCGAAAATGCGGAGTGAATTTATTTTATTTTATTATCTTCAAAAGATAATATAGCGCGCGTGTTTACGTGAGTATCATCTACATCGTGAATAAAAAGAAACTGAATTTTATATACGATATAATAGAGAAATATCTAAAAATATATTTCTAAAAAAACAATTTAAATAATCTACCAAAAAAATGTGGACAATTTTTTATTGTTGATTTTCTTTTATAATAAATAACTTCGCCATCTGCTTTTCTACTCGAATTATAATCTTTTACAATTCGTTTATTTTTTGTCGAAATATTTCGTCCAATTTTCGATTACTTTCTCATGTGTCAGGTTCTATTAATTATTACGAAATAAACAAACACATGTGTTTTCTATTTACTTGAATCCATCGTTTATCCGTCAATTGGATTTTTATTATCAATAAGTTAGACTTTGTTATCAACGTTTCTTACGTAATCGACGTTTCTTCGTTATTTGTATTACTGTTTCGTTAAATAATCTTTAAAAGGAGTCTCATACTTAACCTACCAATTCTCGTATAATATTTCGATCAGGTCATTTTCATTTCTAAAGGTTCCTTTTTTATTTCTTTTTATTTATCTCTAAAAAAGATATATATATATATATATATATTTTTTTTCTCCTTTCTTTTTTTAACAAATTCGAAAATTACAGTAGGTTATTGTCGTTTGTGATTATCGTTAGTTAATATTCGACAAATAATATAACAGGACGTACAAGTAACAAGTAGAAGGAAGCTCATCATTGCATTATAATCGAAATTGAAAGCCGTTTGGCGTCTGCATACTAAATTATCGTGCGTCATCGTATTTGGGGAGTCAATCCCCTTCTTGAATAATTACGTCATCGACCGCTGACGATTCGTTCTTGTATTTCTATATGTTCTTCTTCTTCTTCCTCTTGCCACGACCATATGTATAAATATATATATATATGATAAAGAGAAAGAGAGAAAGTTTCTTACTCCATGTAATATATTAGATATAGAATAGATAGATCAAAGAAACGACACTCTGTCTATTAGCAGAATGGACAACAAGAATCGGCAGAATTGCACGGGATAAATCACCGATTGGCCGCAGAAGTACGGGGCGCCCAAGAAAACGATGGTGCGACAATTTAACAGTGCAATAGGCAGAAAAACGTCGTTACGAAACAGGCAACTTGCCTAAATTAAAGAATGAAGAAGAAGATGTGATATATTATGTATAAGCATATCCGTGATTCAGATTTAATTTATTTTTTTTTATTTTTTTTTCGTCAACAAATATACGAAATTTTATTAACATAATTTACAAATTATTATTTCCAAGATCATATATATATATATTACATATATTTACAATATATATATATAATATTAAATTTACGATAATTTACAAACATTTATTACAATCACAGGCTTGGTGGTGTTGGTGATATAAAATTGGATACATATGTCATGGCCACATAAGATAGAGATTAAAAAGAAAAAGAAAAGGATATATACATATGAATACATCGTATTACGTTAACAAAATATCGTTGACAAAGTTTGCTAAATTATTTGAATCAATGTATTACAATCAATCGTTACGATTGATTTATTCAAATTTAAGGAAATAATTTAACGAGTTTATTACGGATAAAAAAAATTATTAATAGAATTATTCGAGTACGTAAGTGAGCAGGGCGGCGGAGTAGGTGAGGAGAGGAGAGGAAAATACTATTGAGAATTGAAAAATAAATTATGGTTGTTGTATCGATCGATATTCCGGGTAGATTTACGAGAAAATAGTACGTAGGTTTTAATTCTTTGATGAAAACCGACTATATGATTTAGTTCTTCTCCGCACGACTATGCAAAGCAATTTACTTTCCTCTCTATTTCTCATCCTCCCCCCCTCTCTCTCTTTCTCTCTTTATCTCTTGGGACAGATGTAAGCATTGACGTAAGCTTTAATGTCGGTGACGACGAACCATTACGTATCAAAGTGGAACATCTCTAAACATTTTTTCTCTCAAAATCTCGTTTTTGGATTGTTCCATTTTCTCTGATACATATTCGTAATTAAAACAAATATACTTATTCAGAATATTAAAAATATATTTATTTTAGTACATTATAAATATATATTTTTTACAAATATACTTATTCAAAAATATAAAACAAATATATGTATTATCATATACTTGTTCTAAATTATCAATATAAACACACACACAGTAAACTAATTCATATATTATATTATATATAAATATATGCCGAGATATTTATGGTTGAATATAATTTTACGATATATTTTATATTACAATTATTTATATACATGATATAATACGAAATTTAAAATTCCCACGTTAAACTCATAAAAGGTTCCCAAGTTTTTAAACTACTTTTAGATATCGTACGTTAAAAAAGTTTAACGAGTTTACAAAAAAATGTATTTAATCGAAAAGAAGTCCCTGTTAAATTTGGAATTGGCTCCCAAACAAAGTAATACATAATTCAAGGATTTCTCGGTTGGACGGTTTTGATCTTTTTTACAACGATCTAACTTTAGAGTTTTATTCCGAGGAATTTCAAAGAAACGAGAGAGGAGAAAAGACTTCCTCGGCTAGGGAATAATGAAATCGAGCTTAGGAATAACGACGAGCATCGTAGAAGAGAGAAACGGAAAGTAGGTCGTTAGGAAAACTCACTCGGAAGAGATTTTTCACCTTTTCCTTGGGAAGTTTGTACAGCCAAGCAGCAGGTTGTTGCTGATTTTACTGTTAATGTCTTGAAAAAAATGGCATTCACGATAGGTAATTTCTCTCTCTCTCTCTCTCTTTCTATCTCTTTTCGAAGTTTCCATGAATTCTCCCCTTCGCACGGTGTTAGAATATTTATCGCAAGTCGATAACAGAAATCTCATCCTGTTGTTCGTTGAATTTTAAGCGACCCCGTCGTCGTCACTTTGGTGTGGGCACTTTTGGTGTCAGGCCAATAAAGAAAAAAAAAAGAAAAAAAAAATAATAGGATATATCCGCGAGCAGTTAAAAATTTGTTTTCCCGATCGTCTTTTATGGAATATTTATTTCCATGACGACGTTAACCCGTTTACCAAAGAAAATAATTTCGTATCGGTATTGAACAAGGGTGTACCATGGTTCCAATCTATTTGAATATTAAATTATTTCTAAATTGTTTTTATATATATCGTAGTTAAGTTATAGAAGTAAAACATAATTATACATTATATACAAAATATAAATTTATGTTTATATATATAGATATAATTATATTTCATTATAATAAATTTAGAAATTATTTTGGAATTGTAAATTTTCTTTTTCTTTTTTTTTTTTATTATAGAACTACATCGAACACCTCGCAGATTGTTACACGGTTACGTATTATTTATTTTAAATTACCAACACTGATACGTAACTATCGCGTGACGAGGCATGCAAGCCCGTGATTTTCTATCTAATCTAATTAGGCTAAAGATAAAAGTCGCGAGTAGTATTAGTAGTAGTTGTATAGTTACGCCGGAACCATGTCGACTATGCGACTAACTTGCATCAGGATACTTTTGTAAGAAGGGGATGGGGGTGGGGTGAGAAGGGGGAAGGGTTGGTTGATGATTCTACGGGAACGTAGCGGTTGGCTGAGTTCTGGCGCAAAACCGGAAGTACTCCGCGAGTCGGCTTGCTTGCCGGAAACAACGTGTTTGAAAAAAAAAAGAAAAGAAAAAAAAACAGAGAAGGAACAACCATGGACAGAGAAAGCCTTATTCTAAAAATAAAATAGTCGCCCACTTAAATATGATAATACGGTGAAGAGTCTTTCTTTCGCAAGATTAAAAAGAGACTAAAACAAAAAAAAATAACTAAATGAACAGAAAAATGAATAACAGCTATATTTTAATGAACAGTTCTCGAGTTGCAAGTAATTAAGTTTCAAGAAAGAATGAGAAGTAAAAAAAAAGAAAAAAAATGAATGTTCGAGAGACCAATGATTAATAGTGTTTGATGTTTATCCATGTAAAGTATAGCATCGATATGACAATAGTTATTGAAAATTTATCGATTACCTTTTAATCGATGGTTTACTTACGTAATATTAATTACGGAATGAAAAAATATATAAAAATAATAATAAATAATACAAATTTTTGTCGAATAACGTAACGAAGCTTAGAAATGTTTTATTTTTTTTTTTTATAAAATCAATTTTAACATAAGATATTTACAGGGTAAATCAAAAGTAGGTGAACAATAAACGGATCTTATAATATATGGTAACTAATTAAAATAAATAATTTATGAACGGATAAATAAAAATTATATTAGAAGATTTCGCCAATTAAAAGATTAATAAAAAGAAAGAGAGAGAGACAGAGACAGATTTTTTAAATTCGAGGAAGATAGGTCAAAGATGAAAAAATGTACACGTTACTGATTATATTATTGCGATCGAGGAAGAATTGCTGTTGTTATGCGTCCTCTTTCTAGATCCTCTTGCTTCCCACTTACCTCAGTCCATTCTTTGGTTTGCCTTCACAACCATCACTACCATCACTACCATCATCACCACCACCACCACTACCAACCACCACCATCACTATTATTTCCACCGCTACTACCACTATCGTCACAGCTATCACCGTTAGTTTCTTCTTCTTCTTCTTTTCCTTCTCCTTCTACTTCTACTTCTCTTACTCGAATCTACTAACGACAAATTGGAAAGCATCGACGGAATTTGCGACGAGTTTACTGTACCGTGACCTTTGACGTCAATCTATTACATCTGTAACGTTCGAAGAACGGCACAATCATTTCTATCGAATAAAATCACGCGTGATTTCATCGAACAGAAAATCGTATGAGAGAGAAAGAGAAAGAAAAAGAGAAAGATTCAAATATTTTCTTAAAAAGTATAACACACGTCAATTGTGTGAACACCTCGTTTTAAAATAATATTTCGTACTATGCACCGAAAATAACTATTCAAATTATATCTAAATTATCTCTGAAATATTTTTAAAAATATTTACCACACATTAATTGAACATTTCGTTTTAATATAATATTTTTATTATGCACATACGAAAGTTTCTATTTAAATTATATCTTTTAATTATCTCATTGAACCCCGCAAGAAGCTATAGAATTTTAATAAATTTGAAAATTAATAATTCTAAACAAAAATATATTGAAATTGATTTTATTCAAATATATACTTTTCTGTTCATTTTTATTTTTGTGTAATTTATCATTATTATATAAAAATAACAAAAAAAAAAACATAAAAATATAAAATATCAAAATAATCTAAAAAACCGTTAAAATATTTAAACGTATGCAAGAATTTGTAATATAATATAAAATCACTTTAGAGATGTTTTTTTAATGTTTCCTATATAGTATTGTTATAAGATGTGTATATATAATAGAAAGGTTCTCTTAATGGTTAGATTACAAAGGACGTAAAAAGAGTTTACGATTTCTCTTAGTATAACGAATTCTGAGCAACACGACAATAAAAGACCATTAGGAGGAGGTTAGGCGACGTCGTAGATGTAAAGAAATGGCTTCTTCCGGAAACGATGGCACCATCGATCGTTGTATATATTTGGCACCACAATATAACTCTCTTTATGCAACTTACAAATCAAATTCTTCGAAGAAAATCTTTTGTCTAACAATTTTCTTTAATATATTTCATGCTCGTTTTCTGTTTTTGTCTACTAAATAAACTATATATATTTGTTTTTTATAAATTAAAAAAAAAACTATCAAGTTGTTATTAACATTAGATTGCTGGAACACGTCAATTTAACTCATTTACGATTTTATTGCTATATATTTAATATAATTTAAATAATTTTTGATTTCAAACATACGTTAGTTTTATAATAGAATTATAAAATGTATACAAGAGTACTAATTTCTCCCCCTTCCCAGTGATCTTTTGTTATATTGTATATTAATAACGAAATAATACGGTATATTAAATCACAATATATTCTCCTTAATTTATTACAAGAATAGAATGAATAAAAATAATGAAATTCTAATAGAATGTTTGTAGAACGACGTCAATTCATTTACAATTGAATAACATTTTTAAACGCGAATATATGTTTGAAAGAACCTTCGGTGAAATCTTTCGGTGATAAATATTTATAGGATACTTTTACATACTTTAAGTGCAACCATAGAATCATTTTTCGTCGAGGACAAATTGTCGCCAAGGAATGATAATCGTTTTGAAAACTAACGTAACTGTTATCGCTCGTTGATTATTTTTATCTTTTTACTAACGAATTTTCGTGAAAAATATTTCTTTATTTCATTCGCGTACCAATATTGAGCTTGACCTCGTTCGATAAGAGAAAACCAACTTTACATGCTGTCTCGCGAACTTTAATAAAGAAATTCTATTCCTTTAGCAAGAAACATACATACTCGTGCTAAATATCCTAACATCGGTGCGAGAAAAAAGAAAATAGAAGAATTGTGATTTTACATTAGACCTAACACGATTCAAACTTACTTAAGTACTCGTTTCATTGTTTCGTTATTAACTTTTATCGGTAAGTGTTTTTATTTTATTTTCATATAAATATTTATCTGTTGTGTGTTAAAGTATATTTGTTCAAACAAAATAATAAAATAAAAATACTAATATATGTATATAATTCGAATTTGAGATATTATTTTTTATTATTTTTCTAAACTTACAATTTAGATCGTTACTAATATGGAGAGAGAATATTTTTTACTAAATGGAAATAATTTTTATATGCAAGTGAAATTTTGTTCTTTTTTAATACTTCTTTCAAAAAATCAATTAACAATTGTTCTGTAAGTATATTTAAAAAAAGATAGAAAATAACCTAGCTTATTGATGACATATGTTACGTTAAACAGAATTGAAAAATTATATGCATATTTTTCTTCGACGATGGAAGGTGTATATTTAATGTTTATATTTCTACAGTATCTCTATCGCGATAATTTATGCAATGTATATATATGTAAAACAAAGGAAACAGGAGCAAATTTGTATTTTCAAACTACGTGTGATATTGCAATACGATAAAATTTTATTTTGTTCGGTGCGTATATACTTTGATAAACCGTGTTCGGCATTTACTATGGTAAAAAAGAAAAAAAAGAAAAAATTGAACGCGAAACAGAAATAATTAATTTTATATGCGAATAAAATTAATACATACGTCATACGTTTTGAAAATAATGTCAATGACTGTATATGTATTTTAGTGGATATTGTTATCGATCCACATGATCGTTAGGCTACTCGCTTATTAGTAACGTTCATTAGTCAATAACATCCGTTAACGATTAATAAGTCGAGTCAGTATTTCCGTTTCTTAACGGTACAGTCTTGGTAGGAAATCAAGCAGGAATATCATCGACATGCGACTCGTTTTTACGTGTCCTCGGAAACATGCTTGTAATACTTTTACGAGTTCTGATTGGCTAGGGAATTTGCTGATCCGTTAAATTTCAATTCGACGATGTATATGTATACAGTAAGTTTATATTGAGAAATACTAGGAAATAAATTACTGATACGTTGTTTGTAATTCTGTAAAAAAAAAGAATACCAAAATTAAGGATGAATATTTTTATCATATTACTTTAATAATGTCTCTGTTTATTCAAATACGATTGTCATGTAAATATATTTTATTGATTTATTACAACTAAACGCGTTTATTATAAAAAGAAACGAAACTTTTATTGGATTCATTACTTTTTAGGATATGTTTACGACAATCGTATTTTAATATTCCAATCATCGTTCAAATTTGACTAAATGATAGTAATTTTTTATCGTTTTTTTTTCTTTCTCGCTTGCATGAAATTTATACAGGATTACATTTATCTTTGAATAATTATCTCTCTCTTGTTCGATTATTATTAATCATATAATTAATCGAATTCGATTATAAGATTTTCATTAGTTAAGGTAAAAAATAATTCTTCCTAAACAAAAGTGATCATTAAAATAAATATTTGCTTCATATCTTTCACATTGGTACATTACAATTTTTTATATTCATTTATTCCATTAATTTTAATTCTTAAGATATGAAGAATTAAAAAAAAATAGATAATGTTTCATATTATCAGTATGAAAACTAGAAAAAAATCATAATTTAAGTTGCAGCAAGATCGATCCTAGAAAAACGACCTTCACCCAAGGAATACGATTCTAATGTAGAAATCTAATGAGGAAAGAGATAGATCGTTCTTCGTCATATGAGAGATTTTCTTTTTTTTTCTTTTTTCATTAGTTTCACGATATTTCTCAAGAAAATATAGAGAAAATAGTGAAAATAGAGAAAATCTTAAGATTTTACATGAACGGTTGTTATATATGTATACACACATACACATACACACACATACATACAGCCAAGAAGAAAAAGAAATCTGGTTTTTGAAACAAGTTGTATACTTGCGTAGGGAGAAAAAATGAGAAAGGATGATGGTGGTAAGATGAGTGAGAGAAATACTTGTTGTCGTCCTCTCATCTAAACCTGTAAGAAAGTAGACAAAGTGACGGTACTACGGTTTGGATGAGATTCTCGAGGCCGTTCACCTTTTTTCGTGACTTCGAGGCTGGTACTAGCAGGTAAAGTCTACCTTTTACCACACCACAGAGAAACATCATCAGTTCTTACCTTCTCTCTCTCACTCTCTCTTTTCCCCCTCCCACTTCTCTTAATATTGATTATAACCTCGACATGAAAACCTTTTTCTAAAGTTGATTGATCCTGTCTGATAATAAATGATACAAATTATATATTTATCACGTTATTTTTATCATTAATAATGATAAATAATTTTTTTAAATATTAAACAATTTTTTTGTTTCTTTTTTCTTTTGGAATTGTAACAATTCTTTTTATTACGTTATGTAAATTTGAGTAATTATTGTTTTGGATATACGATTTTTAACGGAAAGGTATAATATAGGTACGTGATTTTTTAATTATTCATGGCTTTATAAATGATTAATATATTACTAAAGAAAAGACAAAATTATTTTGCTAAAATTGTAATGTAAATTTCATGTCGTATAATTCTTTGGTAGATACGAAAAAAATTAAGTTATTGAGATTTAATTAATAATATTAATTTTTAAAATTAGTTTAGAGAGAGAAAAAGAAATATCAGAACAAAAAAAGAATTCTTTTATCCGTTCATTTACTCGATCATTCAGTTAATTCATCGGTAAAGTAACTGATCTTAAATATCAATAACCTGTATCGTGATATATTACTTTAAAATTAGTTAAGCATATATTTAAAAATTGTTTATTCAGCAAACAAGCCTGATGGAAATTCACCGTTGTCTTTCGTATTATCTGACCTCATCGAATTATTCTTCGCGAGAGATCGATGATGACCATGACGAACTCGTAATTGTATGCTAGAAAAGATTCCTATAGAAATACCTTTCTACTTTTTCTTCGCTAAGTTTGCACGATACGACGATAGTTCCGGTCTATAGAAGTTTCTTCTTATTTAAGAACAATCATCTTTTATCTAATTTTTTATTTTTTCATTTAATATTTATAATTAATGAATTGATCAAATTTGATATTTAACATTAAACCTACCAAGATTTGACATATTATAACTATTCTTACAAATGACCGATTTAAAAAAAACCATATTTTCATATAGAATAAGATTTTAGCCAATTGTTTAATGAACAATATACTTTCTTTTATTTAAAAACGAATAATGTAATTTTTACAAATTACCATATTTTCACAAATTACAGGACGCTTGGTAGGTTTAATGTTAGCTGATGTGCACACACGCATACACTTATATATAAATATATAAAATATATATTTCATATTAAATATTAAATAATTGAAAAAGAAAAGAACGAAATTTATTTCGCGTATACGTGTGCATGCGTTCGTGCGTATTTTATGCATATAATATGCATATGTGCACGAGTGTGTATGTACTGATGGGGAAGTAATATTAAATAATAAATATTTAATATGAGATATTAAAATTCTATTTTTCTCAATAAAATCATTTCGAAATATTATTTATTAGAATAGCATAATTAAAAAGAATATTAAAAAGAAACATTGCATCTAATATAAATGAAATAGTTAAATGAGATTAAAAATATATATAATATAATACCTGATACATGAGAACACGTGTTGTCGGAAGCTTGGAAGAATAACGACTGAAAAGGGGAAAGATGTGTTTAGAGGTTAAAATAATCGAAAGATCGTTGAATGTTTTGTTTATACATATCCTACTACGTCTCTCGGTCGGTGTTTAGATTCCAACGTTATCGTTTTTATTCTATTACGAACTTGTAATCACATGTTAACGTTGGTTGACATTCATAGTGTATACTGCGTTGTTATTTTCATACTCGTCAGTCATTGTCGAACATCGTGAGATGTATGATAGTAGTGATACACGGAAAATGTACAAAATTTATTTCGCGTATACATGCGCGTGCGCGCATGCGTGCGTGTGTGTTTTGTGCATATAATATGCATATGTGCGCGAGTGTGTGTGTACTAATGGGAAGTAATATATATATACGTATGCTCATACGTGTATATGTCAACAGTAATGGAGTTAGTTATTCAAAGTACGAGGATGCATATCTTTTTCTTCTTCTCTTCTTTGGAGTAAGTATGAATACATATGTAAATACTTACATATAAAACGTGTCGTCATAGTAAATTTTAACGGTATATTTAAAGTAAGGCACGTAAAGAATATTTATTAATGTATTATCGCGTGTTTCTTATATTTGTATATTATAATATATAGACATGAATATTTAATATATAAGTAATTAATAATATATAATTAAAACATTATATTTTATTTTACATAATTAAACAATAACATTATATATATGTACATATTATTGTCGAGTGTTCGTAAAGATTATCTCTTATTTTTTCAATTAATTATCCTCTTATTTCTTATCGTACAAACAATTAATTAACCAATTAATCGTGGTAACCTCTTTAAAAAGTATGTATTTAAATTGTATGCAATAAAATGAATCAATTACGAGTATGTATCAGACAAATACATACAGAATACGTATAACTGTTGTAATATAGAATTAAGTTGTAATCAAATGATTGTCTTTTCTTTTTATATCAAATTAACAATTTTATTATTAACATTTATTTTGTTTACTTAATTTATGCATATAGCTAGCTCATGAAAGAAATAAAATTTCTTTTTTAAAAATCAATTACTTAGAAAAGCGATTAGTTAGAAATTTAATCTGTTGTTGTTAAATGATATTAAGTAAAGGAAGGTGTAATGCATAATGACGTTTCGCAAGTAGAACACCAAGATCTTGATACTTACCGAATATTATTTTTATAACAATGTAAACATCTTCTTCTAGGATTACTATTTGAAGATGTGCTTGGTATATAATCTGGAAAATGTTATCCGATTATACGTGTAGCGTTAGATTTAGTTGGCCAAATTTGTTCGAATTTGTTCACACTATATACAGTATATTCATAATCGTTATTTATATTCCTTCTTTTTTTGTTCGTGTTATTTCGTCTTGGTCTTCGAATATATATTTTTGCAATATCTAAAAATTTACGAATATATTTTAGTTCTTATTGATATTGCAATTTAAATGACAAATGGTAATTATTTTTTCTGCATGACGAGATACTCGTCAATTATGATTAACCGATTATTTATAGTTTCGTTCCTATATTATGTAATATATATTTTTAAATATTTTAAATTAGATGTAATATTTTTTATTCGGTTTATATTATACGTTGCTATAACGTAAAGAATTTATTTATTTAACTTTAATCAGGTAATAAAAATAAAATTTGATATATTTCAATATTACAATATAATATCATTATAATTGAAAAATGTTGATTGGTGGTAATGTGTTAAATTTGAGAAAGTAAAACCAGATATCAAACGTTTTTATATAGTTTCCGCCGGAAATGTAGATGAAAGATAAGCATTTAATAGACTATTCAGATGAAGAAACGAACAACGAAAAAAAAAGGAACAAAATACCCAACATATAAAAATATATACTAATTCATTACGACTAGACTTAATTCTTCTTATTTAAAAACATTGAACAATAGATAATAATAAAATAGTGAACACAATGAAATGAAATAAAATTGAAGTAACTCAGGATGAGAATAAAACTATAATAATATATAACAATAATGAAGGAATCAAATTTATTTATCGAACAATTTAAAGATACATTAATGGTAAAAATCGAATAAATGAGACAGAAAAAGAGAAAACAAAAAAGGAAGTCGAATGGAAAAATGGAAAAAAAATAAATCTAAGAAATTGAATGGTGACCTTGGCATTTGGCCGACTTCCGCATTGTTCGCAAGTGCAGCAACTCCTTACGTGAATTTCTCGTGTTCATTCGTTCCTTCTTTCCTTCGTTTGCTTGTGGCAACCAACAAAGGTCTCCTCTTCTGGTTTTGAGATCAGTGACACTGATTTTTTTACTCGTATCCCCAGGTTCGATCCCACGATCCGTAACGAAATCGAAACAACCGGCTGAGCATGAGAATAAAAAAATAAAAATGAAGTCAATGTAATAAGTCTTACGTGTTAACTTGAGAACCTCTTAAAAAAATTACACGACGTATAATATTCATACTATTGAGTATTATTCCATATTACTGTTATAATATGACATTGCACAAATATTACTAATTATTACATTGGGTGGTTATATATATAAAATTCACGAGAAATAATTATTACCGATTAACGCGTTACTCGCGAAACAAACAACTCTGTCTTTTCTTTTTATCTCTTCAAATTTCAAAGTTCAGGAATAATAATGAATTTAAATATCTTTTAAATAAACCTTTTTTGTAAGAAATATTTTTTTTCAAAATAATTATGATAATTGTATACAAGTATATATTGTATATTATTAATATAAATAATGATTATTATCGGAAACATTATTTTTTTTTTAATTGAGAAAAATAATAAAATTTTTAAATAATTATTCTTCTTAAAAAAAACGGGCCAGTTTCAATCCAAAAATGCTTATCCTTTTAAGAGAATACGTGAAAAGAAGAAATCGTGAAATGTTCCATAAGAGAGAGAAAGAGCAAAAAAAGTATCGTGGAATGGGAGAAGGTTTGACCTTGGCAGGTAGTCGAGTTCCGCATTGCTCGCTCGTGGTGGTTGAGTTCCCCTTCTTCCCCTTCCTTCAAGAAGGTTTCTCGGTTAGGTTTTCATCCTAAAGAAAAAAAAAGGAAGAAAAAGTAATACGAAAATGGTATTGCATATTTTCGTAAAATACTTTGAAAGTACTACTTACCGTACGTTCCCTTTTTTTTTCCTTTAGACTTGGTTATTGTCTGACCTTCAACTTGACCAGTAGTACATCATAGTTGTGTCTCGTCTGCCAACGAACGTCCTTCCTCTTCTTGCGGATGTTTGACGTCGTAAAACAAGTCGTATATTATCATCTTTAGGTCTTTGACATCTTTCTTTCAGTAACCCCCTTCAGTATACTCCCCCCTCTTCAGTCATCATTAATAGGGCCAATATTTTCTTATCATTTGTTCAAGATATTATTTTCTTTGTATAGAAACAAATCGTTTACGAAATTGATCGTTCTTCAATGGTTTTTACCTACGATTTCCGATCATTTCTATTCTCAATTCAAACTACTCGGATAAATTTATCGAGAAAAAGAAGGAAAAGTGGTGGAGAAGAGGCCACATGGGATAGCAATCGTTCCGCATTTTGGTAGTTTACTGACCTCAAAGTGGAACGCCTCATCGTTTCTTTCTCTTGGTTGAATTGTTTTGTTTTTTCTTTTTTTTACAATTAATCGCGTTGTTACATTTCGTTATTAAATCGTGATTATTGTTCACGAATTAATAAGTGAATATTTTGTAAGATTTCTTTCCTTTTTATTTTTTTTTGTTTCATGAAAGTATTATAATAACGACGAACATATTTTTATATATCGATCTGAGAAACATCTATTTACGTATGGATAATAATATTTTAATGATAATTAGTTACCTTACGCTTATAAATGGGCCAAGTAATTAATGTATGCTATAAGAGATTTTTATAACGTTCAGGTAACATTTTTTGTTGCGTGTTACTAAAAATATCACACAGTATAACGGGCGTATCATAAAAATAATATACAATGAATTCTATCGAGTGTGGTATTTCTTTAACAATACTTGTCGAGAAATTCTGGGTTAGAGTAACAATGCGTATTTAATCAATATCAATGTCTTTAAATAACGTTTATATAACGTCTTTCTTTTTTCTTTTTTATCGATTTTAAAGATTCTATCTCTTTCAGGAGAGATAACAATTTAAAAACTAAAAAAGAAACGTGTTTATCATTTTCGTTTTACTTTCGCGTGTTCATAGAATTTATATCGAAATAAAAGTTATCCCACGTTAAATTGAGAAAATAAACATTATCCCGTTTATTATTATTAATAATTAATCAATATGCATGAATAACGCATAAAATGAATTAAAAATAAAGTAATCCATAATTTGATTATTACTGAAATATCATTTAGAATTGAAAAAAAGAGAGTAAGCAATAAAAAAGAATTTTTAAATTAAAAAAAATCCAAACTTGACGCGGGTGGTTGGTAAAGTACATGAAATATCAACTGATAAACGTTATCAGGGAATTTCCTATATAAAATAGTCTGATAAAACTGATGTTTCTGTGTGTATGTGTGTATGTGTGTGTTATGCATGTTACGACAAATGGTCATGTTGTTCAATTATAGTACATATACATTTTATAATACGTATATTACAAGTGAGTGTTATACACGTTAGTAGCTTTTCAATTATTCAAAACTCATTCTAATGAAACGTTTCTTTTATAATTTCCTTTTTTCCAGGGACTCGGACAGGATGTATCAATGACGTCAAGAGAAGAAGAATGGGGTAATGTTTTGTGCCTCAGGGATAAATCATCCTTAAGTGTCGTCCTCAGAGATCGTTTGATGACGGATGCTGCATTGGGAGGACCACGTCCAATCAAATCCGAACACAGTTACAGTTTATTAGCTTCCAGTCCTCCGCCGAGTCCAGCAACTCCTGGAACTAATCCTTGTACACCGAAAAGTTCAGTACCTTCAACTAGTACGGCTGACACGTTGGCAGTTAACACCATTTCTTCGATTGATTCGAATAATTTGGATCATGGCAAATCATTGGATATTCGACCTAGATTCGATGGTGAGAATTATAAGATGAACAAAATTATTTCAGAGAGACATTTTTTTTCCTTATTACAGTTTTATATTGGATTATATATTAGGATTCTTTTATTCGAATAGTTTTGAGATAAAAATATTATATTATTTCTGTATTGATAATTATGATAACAAATTAAGCAAAAACTTTAATGAATCAAAAAAATTTTGAGAACCACTGTATTTAATTGTATGTAAAGTAAAAGATATATAGAAAATAACATCTATAGAATTAACAAACACAAATATTTATATTGTACGTTAGATTTTATTGCTTTAACTAACCATAAACATGGAATATAATAGTGATTGCTTTGATTACAGATATGGAGGATGAATGTTTTCTAGCAATTTCAATGAATTCGTCTCGAAACGAGGATCAATCGTTGCCGTTACCACTTCAGACCACTTATACCTCTACGGTAATTTTGAAGAAGCCTAATGTAACACCTGAAGATACCGATTATTCGGAAATCAAAGGAGAACCGTTAAGCGCACCTGGCAGTCCTTGTACACCTTGTCCTTCATCGAGCACAACTATAGACGATAAAAGTACGATAACAATGGTGTCACCACAAAATCTACACTTTTCTAGAAATCAACTTGCACCTACGAGCGATAGCGATGAAGACGATGAGGAATATTATCAGGTATATTATTTATTTATTAATAATATTTATATTTATTTTATATACCTATATACATTGTATCAATCATAAGATTTGTAATAGTTATGAATAAATTAGTAACTTTAGTAAATTACTTGCCGAAACTTGATGAATGTAATGTATATCAAAATATATATTTCAATTTATTAAAAAATAAATTAAAAAAATATATATATATATATATTTCAATTTATTATAGTATATATTACGTTACATCTTATATAGATTTAATTTAATTAACTAAATATCAATATCTTATAGTGCATCTATTAAATCAATTATTTTAATTCTTGTCTCTAATATATAAATACTTAATATTTGATTATAGTATTGTATTAATTATATTTATATAACGTGATTGAAATTTATTATGTTTCTATTATTTATATCAGAGTATGGAGGTAGAAGAATATGGTGTACCAAGTGAAGAATACGAAGGAAGTCACACATCTAGACAAAGTTTACCACCAACACCACCTAGCAGTGCAAGCTCAGATAGCGAAGGAACAGCATCAGCTTCCTGTTCACCTGAACGTCGAGATTCTCAACATTCAACACATTCTCAGAATATCAGAGGTCTTTTAACACCTAGACTATATGTTACCAACCCAACACATACAACAAGACAACCCATTCACACACCTTTAATTTCCTGTCAGCCGGTAAATAAACGTTTAATTAAATATCGATCGATATCCAATTGAAAGATAAAAGAAATTGTATTACTTTGATTTGACGATGATATTGCAGAAAGGTTCAACTGGTGTTTTGACGTTAACGGAAGAAGAAAAGAGAACTCTTATTGCCGAGGGTTATCCTGTACCTACTAAATTACCTTTAACGAAACAGGAAGAAAAATCTTTGAAAAAAGTACGCAGAAAAATAAAAAATAAGGTAACATTTCGTTTAGATTTTATTTTATCGGAAAAATAATAATTAACTCTTTGCAATCCTATATATGAATTATTTGATTAGACATTATATTTAGTTTTAACGAATTTTTTTTTCTTAAATTGTTGTATATATATTTAATATAAATATGTTATTTATATAAGAGTTAAGTATTAAAATACTTCGTTTATATTAAATAATTATATACCCCATTCGAATACTTGTCAAAAAGAAATGTAGAAAATTTCTTTTAGACATTTGATATATTAAAATAACGATAAATTATTCAATTTCATTAAAAATTAATTGCTAAACAATATTTTGAGTAATTCGGATCGCAAAGAGTTGTAAGATTTGTATACGTGTGTCTAACAATAAGTGTATTATTTTTTATTCTCTTTTTAGATATCGGCACAAGAGTCACGAAGAAAGAAAAAAGAATACATGGACGGCCTAGAAAGGCGAGTTACCATATTGACAAACGAAAATTCCTCGTACAGGGATCGTTTAACAATACTTGAAGACACGAATCGTGAATTATTAAAAGAATTAGCACGCGTACAAGCACTTTTAGAACGCCAATCATCTTAGCTTAATTTTCTTCTTCTTCATCATCTTCTTCTTCTTCTTCTTCTATATAGAAAACAAGATTTTGCTAAACCTTTTTTTTTATCACCGATTGGGAAAAATGTTGCGTTTCTTTTATTTTTTTACTTTTATTTTTTCGAAAAAATGATCCTCTAACTTCTAATAATATTCTAATAACGTCAGATAAGTAATATTCATACGTTTGCATATTTAAATTCCAATGAGAAAAAAAACAAAACAAAAAATATTAGAAGTTTATTATATTATAACAATTTAATATAATAATCGTTAACAACGTTGAGAGTTGAAAAAAGATTTTCAAAACCGAATAATAGTAGTGACCCGTTGTTCCTGTTGATTCTTTTTTTTTTCTTTTACTTTTCTTTGATGGAAGAATATTTTGGCGTTTATGATTTAAAAATTGAGTTTCTGGGACTGGTGCAATTTTGTTATGTTCGTTAGACTCGCAAAAGTCTTCCCGTTTAGAATTGCGAATAAATGTGGCTGACAAGTTCGTCGTACGCGATCGTAATAAATATAGATGCAACAATTTATCGTATGTTAAATTGTTGTCTCGAGTTCCTTGAGTTTCATTGTCTTCCTAAGATTATCAAGAAGTGAAATGAAATCACACGACGATAAGATGAGTATTTTATAGATTACTATTATGATGTCTTAATAAATCTTCGAACTGGATATAAATACGTGATTTAGCCAGCAGTGCCTTCGTATTTTTTTAGATGGTTTTGTTTTTTTTTTTTTTTATTGTAATCAAAACAAACAGAGGACGAAAAACAAACATATATATATATCGAGAGAAAGAGAGAGAGAGAGAGATGCAAATATCGTATATTTTAGTACAATTATATTTTTAAGAAAAAGCGTTTCCTTTTCTTAATTCGTCATTCGTTGTAAAGCATTTTTTAAATCTTACGTTCGGTATTCTAACGAGATAAAAATAAAAAAAGAAAATAATTCTATGACAGAAGCGGGGGGAGGGAAGGGAAGGAAGTATTTTTAATTGAAATATCGAAACCGAACTTAAAGCGACATCGAATACGATTGCCAAGATTATATTGTGGTGAGAATTCTTTAAAAATTCGTCCAAATATTTATAATATTTCAAACGAAACTACTAGCAGCACTCTGCACTTTTGTGTATAATTTAGAAGTCACTTGGCACTTGCGAAGAGAATAAACTATATATATATATATATATATACACGTGTGAAATATGTGTATTTAAAAAGAAAACAAACAAAAAAATACGAAGAAAAAAATGTGAATTTAAAACGAGTATGAATATGACGGATTGAATGAATTGAACGAGTAAACATATAAATTATAATAAATTAAGAAAAAATAATATAATAGATAAAGAGAGAAGATTAAATAATTGAAAAAAAAGAAGAGTAACAAAATGATTGATCGAAATGCCCGATATATTTTCCATATAATTTTTTTATAATATAAAGATCATTTATCTAAAGTACGACGTAATAGAAAAATAATAAAACAAATAAAAAAAAAACAAAAAAAAAATATATCTAAATATCGTTCGTTCTTATTTAAGTGTTTTGTGCAATTGCTAATTAAAAAAAAATGAATCATTCCAAAAAGACTTTATGAAAGAAAAAATATATATATTTAAATTCGAGAGAAAATTTATAAATCATAAACGTAATCATACACGTTAAAAGTGTACTACTACTACTACAATCGAGTTATATAAAATTAATTTTTAAGAGTTTATATAGATATATATATATATATATTCCACTGAAAAATTCACAGATATTTATACGAAAAGAAAGATATAATATCTTATTATATCAATGCACACGCGGTGAAATTTTATACGAAATGTTTACAAACGAGTTTTAATCGCCTTAAATGACAATTTCGTATTTTCATGTGTATGTGCGTGAAGATAAATAATTCATAGTCCGTGTGAAACTCGAAAAAAAAAAATATCGTAACGCCTAATTACAAGACTAAAATGATGTATTTATGGTATACAATATTAAAACTGACCTCAAATCATAAGCCAACTCTAAGAGAAACAAATCGTCGAAGTTGGAATCTTATCTTATTTCTTCATATTTTAAGGATATAATATAAGGTGTATGATAAGTAAAAAGTTACACGTATGTGTATGCGCATTATAAGTATTGATTATTGAAATCGTGTGTGCGTGTGTAAATTATGATTGTATGGTATCGAAACACCGTGATTTCTATTTCAATTTTGTTACCAATGTGCGTATTCATAATTGTCAAATGGAATTATCTATTGTTATTGTTAAGTAAGAAAAAGGAAGACAGAAAGAAAGAGAGAGAGAGAGAGTGAGAGAGAGGGTGTATAAATTCATTGTCATTATCTAATTATCGTGTATAGGGACCAATCGAAGCGGAAATCGTTTCTTCTAATAGTTTTTTTTTTCCTTTATTTCCGTTCTTCGATACTGCCAAATGATATAGCGAGAATGGTATACCGATTATGGTATAAAAAAGAATAGTTTAAAAAATTAATATTTCTTTTTAACGTTTGTTCTCTCTCTTACTTAGAAAAAAAGAAAAAACAAAAAAAAACAAAAAAAAGATAAATACATTCAATAAGACATTGGAAATTCAAGAGGGAACAAATTTTTTATTTCTGTTAAAAATTTGTTGTTTTCTTTTTATTTTTTTGTTTTGCATCGGTAACCTCTTTTTGATAAGGATTTCAAATCTTCGTAATAATTATTCGTGTATAAACGAGTGAAACGCTTTTATCATATTATACGAAAGATATTTCAATAATTTATTGCATTATTTAAAATTGGCTAAGTAAGGTCAATGTGAGAGAGTCAATATGATTGATCGATGACGTGTTACGTATAAGAGAAAAACGATCATTTATATAAATCGTTAATAATATATATAAATATATTCGAGAGTGTAGTAAAAAAAAATGAAATGAAATGAAACGAAATGAAATTTCTTTATAAAATGAGTCTAACATAAAAGAAAGAATTTTACCGACAAAAAGAGTTTAATATATTCTATGATAAAGCTTTATATATATATATTATAATAATTATACAGATGATATTTCTATATAGAAAAGATTATGTATATATATATAGCGATGAGAAAGAAAGCAAGAAAGAAAGAGAGAGAGAAAGAAAGAGCTCGTACCGTTGTCCGTTATTAATCATTATTTTTCAAACGCGATTTTACAATATTCTGACTTATAGTCATTCTTCTAATTGGCACGCGATTATCAAGCCAAAATAAAGAGGATAAGAAAATTATGTGAGTTCAATGAGTACTATTGCGTGCTCTATGTGTACGTGTATATGTGCGTGTGTGTACGTGCGTGTGTGTATATTTATCAGGAATTTCCTACGTGCGAATACATGTAGGTAGGTTCTATTCGTCTCTTCTCTTTTTGCGTTAAGCCTATTATATTACATATATATATTTATATGTAAGAGCTTAAACGCGCCTAATATGGTATATTATTTTTGCCACGTGACCGAGTTAGCACGTGCCGGCCGTTCGTCAACTTCAAATGGATGTTGTTTGACAATAAGAAATAAACGAGTGTGTTAAAACACGATAATACGAATTATGGTTGTCGCATTCAGATCCAATGAAATAATTTTCCCTTTCGAGATACTTTAGTTAATACAAAATTAAATCATTTCATTGTCAGTTGTCAAATTTCATTGAACAATTAATAATGGAGAAAATAATTCTTATCGATTACGAACAAAATTTGTTTTAGATATAAATAATTAAATAATGATCATAAAATTTGTTCAAATTAAAAAAAATAAGTCAATCGTTTTGATTTATTTAACTTAAATTAGATAGATTTTTTTTCATTTTTATACAAGTATTATATATATATATATATATATGTTGTTATATGGTATACCCATAGAAATTCATGATCATTTATAATACAAATTATATTTTTAATAATATTTTTTTTTTCTATAAATACATTGAAAAAATCAATTTGCATTTATTTTTGTATTGAGAAAAAAAAAGTATTGTACAATTAGAACATGATCAAATCTGATTCGTTGTAGTGGACATTTTCATTTTTAATTAGTTTGAAGTTGAATTAGCAGGGACAACGATATTCGTTTATTAATTGATCGAAATCAACATTAATAACAACACAACGGTAAGAATTTATTATTCGATATTCATCTGAATATCATCATCCTCCTCATCAGTATTATCTTTCACTCTGTTTTTCAAACTTGTCAAGCTTAATGGAAGATCTACGTTGATGAGTTCTCGTTCCTCTATTCTGAAGTTCTTGTCCCTTTTTGACCTGTAAAGAGGATTTTCAAAGTTTCCACCAATAGAAGGACCACCACCCTCTTCATCCAACACCTCTTCCCCATTAATGAGCTCTTCGTTCATCTCATGTTCCCGTCTTCTTCTTTGAGAATCATCGATTCTCACATTACCTTCAAGGACATTCTCGAAACGTGCAAAACTAAACGGTTTATTCGATTTATCTTTCACCGATGACCAAGCTTCAGATAATTCTGACAATACGCTGCAAAACAAATAAGATTTTTGTTATTTTTCTAATAAAAATTGACAATACAATAAATAATATTATTCAATGTTAAAAAATAACGAATGTATCTTTAACAAAAAGTATCCAAACTTTTTTTGATAAAATTATTGCAAAATCATTTCGTTTTATTATTTTCATTTAAATCGATAAATAATAAATAGTATAATTAAAAAAAAAAAGTATGAGAAATTATTATAGACGATGAAAGAAAAGTCATGCAATTATAATAACAAGTATCCATCTTTCTAATATTCGTTAATTAACAATGTTTAAAATTAATGAGACAATGAATCTTTTGTATTTTATACGTTTGATTAATGTTTAACTTGGAAAATTTTGAGAGAATTTCTTCTTCCAGGTGACAAATTAGCAAGATTTATCTAGAATTACTTGATACTTGTCGATGGGGAAATAAAACTCGGATTCTAACTATCGAGCTAATTAAATGTTACAAGCCTCGTCTCTGTTTGCCCGTAGAAAAGAGAGTGAGAGAGAGAGAGAGAGTGAAAGGCAAATAATAGTAGAGAGAAAGCTGAGAATGAGAAAATATAGTAATGAAGAAATTAACTCCTCTCTGCTAGAAGGAAGAGAGAAAAATAAAGTAAATGAGATTGTAATCTATTTCTCTATGCGCTTTTTTCCACTTCCGGTACTTTGCTAATTAAAATACTCTATATTTATCTCTTTTTCTCTTTTTTTTTTCTATTCGTATCTTTCATCTTCTTTTTCTTTTCTTTTAGCTTCTTCGTGCATCTCTCTTCATTTCTCTCCTCCTTTTTTCTTTTTTTTTTTATACGGACCCCTCCGAGACACCATATTGGATTTTTTTTAGACGCCACATTGGATCTTTCTATAAGCGGGAAATGTTAAAAAGACAGAGTGTCCTTAATAGTTAGTTAAATTAATTGAAAGTTTTCTTCAAGAACTAATTCGATTTTAACTTTAACGTTTGTTAACATAATTGATGAATTTTTAAATTAATTATTATCGAATTAATGTTAACGAAAAGTTTTAGTAATTTCTACTTACTATCTCATCGAGTAATCGAAGTACCAAAAGCCAACAAATAAAAGTACAAGGATAATTATTGGTGCTCCGAACAATGGTCCAAGCATCACAGCCAATCGTGAATCTTTTAACGGTGCACCGGTATTTTCCGTATACAATATTTCTATATTTTCGTCTAATATTTTTTAAACATAAGTATTTAGCATAAATAACGACATATAACGAAATATTAATATTATTATATTATTTTTATTCTTAAATACACGTTGTTTAAGAAACGATGTTTAAATTCATTGATCCAAAATAAATCGTAAATGATTGTAATAAGGTTAATCTCGTAACTTACCACGAAGTTTTGTTTGTAGATCCTCTAGTGTTATTAGAGTATTGGCACCTGTATAGTCAGTCTTCTCTTTGATAAGAACTTCGATATTACCCGCCCATGTTCTTCTAACATGCCAAGCAATACTGGTTGCTCGTTGTTCGAGAACTTCGTCGGCTAAAGAACGGATTATCGCTAATGAAACTCTCTTTGGTATAATTATTCGACCACCGCAATAAAGACAACAATGTCCTTCGACCTGAGGAATTTATATAGTCTTTTTTTACCTTTATAATAAATCATTTAGTTTAAAAAAGTTTTGAATCTAACCGTAAAGAAATAAATAATGTTGTTATTTTTTCTTACATAGTCATAAAACTTATCAAATTTTATCGTAATAAATTATACAAACCTGCAATGGATATTCGCAAGCTGCAAAACCACATTTAGGTCCTTGAATAGCACATATTTCTTTTAAATAATCGTACAGTGAACCATCTTGACAACGACAATTGTTACAACCATATTGACCATAGCTTCAAACATATTTTATTCGATAAAATGAAATTCTTTTTTTGTTTTTTTTTTGCGTTGAAAGATAACGAAACGTACCTAACACTAAGAAAACCACCTAAAAATTCTTTTCTTTCTTGCATCTCCTCCCAATCCCACCATGTACTCGGATACTTGTGATTGGACAATCTGACGGATTTAACTTGAATTTTGCTAGCTGGTAAATGTATATTAAATGTTTCATCGGTTCCTGGTAATACAACGTCATCTTGACGACAAGGTACTCGTTCCATGTGCGGTGCTGCTTCGGAACCACCTTTCCAATTATCAGGATCGCTCCAAAAATATTTGCCCTCTTTCAACCATTTTGAAATTTTTCTATTCGAATTTTTCGAATAGCTGAACTAAAATTGTTCGAGTGTTAGTTAATATTTGTAATTATTTGTTATTTAAACTAAGGATATGTATTATTTTATACTTAGCCCGATAATGTTTTAATCGTATAATTAAATTAAAATTGGTTATACATACATACATACATACGTGTATTAATAACATACAATTTTTTCTAAGAATTTACTTCTAAAATTTGACTTCGAAGAAATAATCAATTCTTCTGTATATTTTATTGATAATAGTTTTATTACGATACGTATATAATCACTTTTATGTTGAAAAAAAATGAAAAATCCTAAATTTTTATTAGACAATTTATTTAATACTGTATTTAAGTATAATTAATTTAATAGTTAACGTAAAAAAGTATCTTGTTATATAAATCTTACCTCTAATTTACCATTTCTGAATAAAACCAAGGAACCGTCCTTCGGTAAATCGATTTGAGATAATTTCAAGTCAGCTGATTTAGCAAAACCAACAGCGTGTTTAGTTTCAAGCGGGAAAATAATGTGTCCATCAATTTCCGGTAATTGATCCCAATTTTCTTTTGTCTCCCATTCAAAATCAATTATCCACTGTTTTTCGACGGCAAATATAAATTTGATTAATGTAAGAAAAAGAAGCACGATTTGAGAACACTTTAAAAACTTCATAATTGTTTATGTTAAAACTTTGATCTAATTCACTATCAATTTCATTTTAAATTTTTATCGTAATATATATAAAAATCAATAATAATAAGTTTTCTCCGTGTTAACGAAAAGTTTGAAATGATTGGAACAGAGTCAATACCAATTAGAAACTGAAATAATTTTGTTATATATACCGTAAGTGGGCGTAACAGATAATCGATTATTACCACCACCTACTTGATTATTTTATCGCTCATTTATTTCAAACGGAAAACCTTTCAATCGATCAAACCCGATTATAAATAATACCACCGTTCAAATATTTTGAATAAAATTCATCGTGACACTCGAGAAAAAGAAAAACAGTTTTAAGGGTATTGTTCAATCGAATAGAAAATAGTACGAAAAAAAATCAAATATGACGAAAAGAAGATTATAAGATTTATTTTGGTTGACACACTCGAGATATAATTACAATCATAAATATTTTTCTTTTTATTATTTCATTATTTTGGCACTACGTATAATCGAACCAATTAACGAATTGTTCGTTAATGATACAAGAACAAATTTACTTTGCATTTTGTTAAATTCAATTTTTATATATTTGTGCAAAGAGATTAACGTTATTAACTTTAGATTTATATTTATTGAATAAAAACAAATTTTTATTAATATTATGACCCATGTTTCATTCGTTATAGTTTTGTATAAGATGCTTTACTTAAATTTATATATTAAATAAACACAATATCAGACAAGAAATAAATTTATATACATATAAATATACATATTGAATAATTTTTAATAGTAAGGATAGTGGAAAGAGATTTTTGTTTTATTTCATTCGATCAGATAATCGAGGTATCGTGAATTTCGATAAATTGTTTATAACAATAATAATAATAATCTATTAAATAATATAATAAGAAAACATTACATTTTTCTTTCCTTTTATTGTTTCTTTCCTCGATGATTGTTAAACGACAAGTATCTTTCTTTTTCTAGTCATAGTTTCAATAAAATAATTTAATTTTTTTTGTTTAATTACACATAGGACGGGAGTATTAGTAAATGAGCGTTATCGTTGCTAGGGTAACAAAATGTTTCTTATTTGAAAGTAATGATCAATAATATTATAATATAAAATAAATACTACGTTGTTTACTATTATAATACATTTTTATTAAACTAAAAATAGAAGAATAAAAAACAAGAAGAATAAGGTTAATTACAATTAATAATTAGATTCGATTAAGAAAAGAAACGATAAAATAAAATTATCGGTAAATAAATTTGAACACATGTATAATCGTTCATGTATCAATAATTAATATATTTCTTTTAATGCAGCGATCATTCACCAATACATCTACCCTATGTATTTATATACATATGTATGTAAATATATTTAAGCAAAAATCCGTAATTTAACGCTTTCGCGAACGATGATGATAAGATTTAAAAGTGAAATAATTAATGACACAAAAAAAAAATAAAATCAAACGATGATCGGACTTATTTTTTTTTTTTCGATTACGATTGCTTTTCTTTTTTTTTTCTTTATACCTTTTCGTATATATATAATAATAATATTTTCCTTTAAAATTAATTAATAATTAAAAATAGATATGGTATTAATGAAATAGAAGAGAAAAAAACATTCCCGTGCGACATCATCATCGGAATGATACGATTTCGAGATAAGTTTAAGTTATTTTTCTTTTTTTTTTTTTTATTGAACAGTATCCTCTTCTTCCAGCATCCTCTTTCCCAAACCGAACATATATCTTTGTTCGGCAACGTCCTTAGGCCGTTTACCTGTTGGCATTGAGTCATCTAATGGTGATACTACGTTCCAATCTCTTTTTCCAAGGCCAAAATTGTACAAACGATTGCCACGTTTTTCTTGAATGTAATCCATTAATTGATCGTCATCGTTATCACGTGTTAAATATCTTTCATAGGCTTCAACTGGCAAATAATCTAAACTCCTTCTTGATGGTTGATATTCGAATTGATTATCGTTTCGTTTACCAAGACCAAAACTGTATGGTTTTATTCTTTTTCCAAGTCCAAAAGAGAATGGTTTTCCTCGCTAAAGTAAAAAGAATATATAAAGAATTATTATTATTATTGAATTAAAATAGATTCTTATTATTTTGTATTGAAATTGTTCATTGAAAAATATTTAATTATTATTTAGAACGGTAACACTTTTTTTTTAAATCATATACAGTAAATTCCAGGAATATTCGTATTCTTATTATTAATTACTATATTTTCCAATTTTTAGAACATGAAAAACATAATATTTTAGGATCATTAAACATTTCAATTGATATTATATATATTTAATTGGAAAAAAAAGTATTTCGTTTATATGTAATATGTAATAAAATGAAAAAGAAAGAAAAGGAAGAAAATATTGTCTAATAAAAATTGTATACTGAATTAATAAAAACGCGAATAATCATGAAAAATATATATTTATAATAATGAATTTTGTAAATAATTTCAATGATATATATTGCATTGAATAAAATAATAAAACGTTACCTTGCCATCGCTAGCATCTGCCCATCGTTTTCCAAGACCAAAATTATAAACCGGCAACCTTTTATATTCGGAAACATAGGTATATGCCCTTTTCTCTGGTGGTTCATCGAAAACCAGATCCGATATCGCTTGACTGAAACGTTGGGTGTGAGTGGACGAAGAGGAAGAAGAAGGTTCTTCCATTGCAAGAACAGTTCCCTCGAGAATAGCGAACATTATGAATACGATCACATTCAACGTCATCATCTTTTCTCTCGAAGACAATACTGTAAAACAGAAGATGCATAAGATATCGATATCGATTTTCTACGGAAAACTTTAACTAACTTATGTGGAAACCTAAAGTTTACCATCGTGTATGGTAAATTGAATCAATCGTATGATAAGCATTATACCCTTCAAGAATACTATTTTAAAAAAAAAATAGAAAATGGAAAAATGATGTCTTAAATCAATTACATACGATGAAATTGTTTTAATAATTAAATCCGAATAACGTTTATATGAATTCTATATGTTTTTTATTTTTTTTTAGATAATTGACTGTGCATGTGTATGTGAACTGTTATTTATATTTATTTTTATATATTTAAATATTACATAATATAATTTAATATATTATTAAATATATTTATGTCATTAGAATTATTTATGATATACAAGTTCAATTATAATAGTAAAAAGTAATAGTCAATTGAAATTGATATGTGTCATATCTTTTTATTATTATTATAATAAATTATCGTCTATTTTATTCGTTTATAATGAAAATTATTAAGAAGTATAGATTTATATTTGTTAAAAAGAAACAATAAATTCGTTCGAGAAAGTGTTACCATTTCGTCTACTCTTTTTGGAAGATTACGAAGTAAAATTAATTATGGTAATAATTAATTACGTCAGTCAGTTGAATATGTTATTTACGATAAAAAAACAAAAAAGAATTAATAAAACAGGTTTGATATAAAATATAATAAAGGAATAAATACGTTTGAAAAATTGATGATCGATCGAATCATCGCACGAATTAAAAAAAGAAAACAAATCTTCTAACAGTCACCTACCTTTTCAAAAGCAAACTATGTTTATGCCTATTTCATTGTAATGTTTCCTATTTTATTTCGAGGTGTAAACACTCGAGAGACAGTTACAATTCGGCCTTCTTATTGTACACAAGTCGGATTCAACGCATGGTACGTAAGAATATTATTCGTTTTAATATTACAACAATATTTAATTTAATTAATTATTTATAATTATTCATCGTTTTAATTATTATCGTTCGTTCATCAGATTGAATCACTTTTCTCTCACAGTTATCCATTAAATTAGTTATCAAATCAAACTGAATGTTTTTCTTACACGTATTAATCGCAATAATTATTAACCCTTTGCAAAATCAATTTAACAAAAAAAAAGAATAATAGAACAAAATTTAAATAAACATCTACGCCAAATTAAAATCGTAATTAAATTAAAGAGGTAAAGTTTTTTTTATATGGAACACTTGTAACAATGTTCTTCATTCTTTTTTTTAATCCATGTGGGATGCGAGCACCTCCAGGCCAAACACTTAAGTAGGCGTTCGTGAGGAGATTGGACGGTGGGCCCTGGATAGCTTAATTGGTTAAAGAGCAGTCGCTCGGAAAGCGGAAGATCCGGGTTCGAATCCCGGTCCAGTCTGTCCAACGGCCCAATTTTTTCACGAATCCTACATCCATTTTATGCACTAATTTTTTACATAACATAAATTGATATTTTAATTATCTAAATTATTAATCTTTGAAATATTTCTTATAGAAAAAAGTATCCCGAAGATTAACATAAAAAGAAATTAAACTGTCCCAACGTGAACAAATAATTTCTAATTAAAAAGTACATATTCGTTATTATAAAACAAAAGAAAATATAGCTTAAAAATGCTTTATTTTTTGAAATGATACTTTCATAAAGAATTCTGTTGCAATTTTCCCCCGTTAATAGATGTATATATGTATATGTAGTATGTATGTAATATGTATGTATGTATTATGAAGCTATGTAGTAAATATGGTCATTACAGTATTTCAAATTTCTATGAATATTAAAAGTTTCTTCGACATCGATGGTAGGTACGAGATTGTCGTTTCAAAGCCAAACTAGTTTCTCTGTTAACTTCTGGGATACTTTCGTTGGATATTGCCCTTACTTCAACACATCTGTGTGCGTGTCTGTATGTGTTTATGAGACGTGTCAAATATTCTTAACTAAATTCCAGCTTATCCCTAGAATATAGAGAATCGCATTACACATTTCTGAAAGTTCGACGAAGTTTCGTTAGGTCGCCTAACGAAATTGTACGTCGCATTAAACGTAAACCGTATACGATTGTAAAATATTTATTTCATTTTTTTTCGATGTTTCAATACATTTCGGATTGAAGTATATTTCATTGTTTTCTTCTTCTGATTTTCGAATTAATCTTTGAATTCACGAAAACGTTGATATTTTTAAATCTTACAATTAATTAACTCCTTATTTCATTCGACCCAACGAGTTGCAACGTTATCTATTCTCTTTGAAATTAGTCGTGCAAAAATATGTATACTTACACTAGGACACGAATTAGAGAGAGAAGTTTCAATTAATTATACGCGTTAAAGAAACTAACTAAAGTGAAATACGTAAACTAAATGATCGGATGCAAATTTCTTCCTTCGTCGTTGTAAGTTAATTAGAATTTTATGAGTTCGCGTATTTAGAAAACTCGATTATTGTTTACGTTTAATTTACATGAAAAATGAATAGGAATAATAAATAAATAATATATTCCACGTTTCTCGTGTGTTGCTCAAGTTTAATTTTCTCGTCGTAAAAATATATTTTTCGCGTGCTAACGAGCAGCATGAATCATTCAAGCAACGTCTTACTTTTTTATTTCTTTAATTTGATCTTTTTTAATTCCTTTAACGAGAACGCAATAATACAAGAGGAATTAGTTCAAGAAAAAAATTACAATGTATTATATACTTTTCATTTCAAATGTAATGAATCTTTAATTACGGTGGGTTAAAATAATTGACTCAAAAATGCCTTTCATTCCGAGAGAATACTCGTAAAATTATTTTTACAATTCGACAAACCAACTTTTGAGAAAATATTTATACTATCGAACCGATAACGGAACAAATTGACTTACTTATGAACATCAGGCAAAATTATTTATAACTATCTTATAATCGTTTAAAATAAAAAGAAAGAAAATTTTAAAAGTAACGAAGAAACTTAATTGTTTTCATTAATCAAATATTACAATAGAGTAGTATTACGAGAACTATAATATAACCGGAGTACATAGGCTATTATGCAGTTGTTTCGTAATCAGAAGGACAAAGCGAATCAGAGTAATACCAAGCTTAAAAGCTTTGGTGGTTGGTGAACCAATGAAAGAGAAAGTGAGAAGGACAGACAGACAGACAGACAAATAGATGAAGAGAGAAGATGAGATGAAACCAGAGATGACAAAACCACTAAGATTGGGCAATGGTTAACCCCGAATCTATTGAGTGGTAAAACCTAAATCCCCATTGGGTAGATCCTTCAATATTTGACCCTGAATCCCAGCGAAGGAAGATATCCTCCTTTTCGGTTTGTCCTATCACGTGACCTCCCTGACCCACTGTAGGCTTAACCTCAAATCCAAGAAACGAATACGTGGGCTAAATTTTTGACTAGATAAGAATTATTTCCTGAAAAGTCGATCCTCTTATTTATTCTTTTTTTTCCTTCCTTCCTTCCTTCCTTACTTCCTTCCTTTTATTTTTTTTATTTTACTTCTTTTTCTTTTTTTCTTTTTCGATTTTATTTCCTCATATATTTCATTCTTTATGGTATTATATTTGATATTCTCTTGTTTTGTTCAAATATATAAAACTATATTTCACTCTTTTATACAGTTTTTGAAGAAATTATTATTCTTTTTTTTTTGCAGATTGAATAGATCATCAGTAAAATTATGTTCATCGCAACTACGTTTAATCCTTATTAATTTTTGAACGTGAATACTCGTAACGACTTTATTGTTTATTGTTAAAAAATAATTTAATTACAAATTTCACTTAAATATAAATATAAAATAAATTTTTTGAGAATATTTCATGAAATTATAAATTGTAGAAAAAAAAGAAATATTTTTACGCAAAATGGAAAGAAAATATCGTTGATAAGAACGAATGACGATTGGGAATGAAGGAAGGTAGAAAATTTAGTTTCTCGCGTGTAACATTATCTCGACATTCAATACTAAAGTTGCTCTCGAACTTTTATGAGACGAGAGATTACGAAATGATGTTTGCTGAGAAAATAAGGTTGAGAAAAAAGTGTGTGTGTGTATATCTGTCGTTACTTCGTCACAACCCTCGTTAAACGTGAACATCGTCGAGTTTATCGTGTAAAATAACGAGCTAGAATTGCGTCCTGAATTCGACTGTGAAAAATCGTTTTCAAACGACGTGATTATTCTTTATACCGATATATTTTTTTTAAGGGATGTAAGCGAGCGAAGATCTTAACTTTGTACGTTTTCATACGGGGGTTCTTAAAAACATCACGATTGTCAAAAGGATCGGAAAAAAAAAAATTCGTTTTTCTCGCTAGAGTGAAAAAAGAAGAAGAGAAGAAGACAAAATCGTAAAAGTAATGTTAAACCAACTCGAAAGAATTTTATTCGTTTTTTTCTTTTTATATTGCACCTTTGGAACAAGATATTTATGCAACGTTATTCGGTTAGATATAAAATACAATTGGTTTTCAATAAAAAAAAAAAAATATTAGTATTATTTATTATATAATATATAGGAAACATTTTTTCTATAGAAAAAAAAATACTGATATTATTTATAATCGTTGCTAATATTTTATTCGTAATAAATTGAATATAATCTCGATAAAATATATTATTGAAATATTATTTATATTTTCAGAATACACAGCGATTATTCTCCGTTCGAACGTTCGCAAATGAATGTTAATAAAATATTAACGAGTTGTCTCTTTTAATCTTAATTTATTCAACCGACAATTTCTGCAAGAGATTTCAACGTTGCAAGAACCGACTTTAATTTGATTCGAATCTTATTCGCAATATTCACGTTCTTGACGTCTAAATAACCTCTCCAGGTTGTTTAAATAGAAAAAGAAAAGAAAAAACATGGTTGACCGAACGAAGAAAGAAAAAGAAAAAGAAACATGAGATAAAGTCTTTTTTGGTCTAATCGAGAAAAGTGGTTGTTCGAGAAGATTGCATCACCAAAAGTGGTAATTACTACGAAATTTGTCATCGTAAAAAGGAGTGCTTGTGAAAGGGAAGAGTAGATCCTTACTCTCTCTAGGAAATCACTCACCAGGTCCTCCACACAAGATGAAGATATCTCATCAGGTTAGGAAAACGTGAGTCATTTCCTTTCGAATATATATATTTTCCTTTTTTCTTCCCCCAAAGGAAAATGAAATTTCGTTTCCTTCTCACGCCTTGGAACCCCATGAATTTCTTTTCTATTCTTTTCTTTTTTTATGTATATGTGTGCGTGTGTGTGTGTTTTGTATTTGTGTGTGTATTTCTTTCTATCTTTTATTGCGATAAAGTAGCCAACAAGATTACACATAGTGTAACACTTATCGATTATAATAACATTATTCTACACTGTCTCAGGATTTTTATTTTAGGATTTTTATGATTAGGATCGTATGCGATTATGATAAAGTAAAATCATTTGATAATATATAATATTTCTTCGTTTCTTATTTTACTTTTATTATCCTCCTTGTTCTAGATTCATCTTATTATCAATTTCATTAGCTTGTATTACTGTTCATCTCTTTCTCTCTCTCTCTCTCTCTCTCTCTCTTTCTCTCTCTCTCTATCTATCTTTTTTTTTCTTTTCTTTTCTTTTTTATCTCGAAGTTCTTTGATCGCGGAACACAACGTGTATATGCAGCTTATAAATCTTTCATAACGGGTCTCTTTAACTATCTATCTTACTACGTTGACGTTATCTTTTACTTTTAGATTCTTCACTTGTAATAGAATATGTAATATCTTTAATATCTTTCTAAGGAATCGTATTATTTTCATTATCAATATATTTTTATATATCATACCTCATTATATCATAAATCGTTAAATTGAAACACGTGTTTTAAACACGATTTATAGATATGCTAAGTACAATTTTATTATTTAAAAAAATATAAGAATATATATATGTCTTTGTAATAATATATAAGAGACTCTGAACTCTTTAACGATCGAGTTGCTGAAGAAGTGCCAATGAAAGGACGAAACGTTCAATAAGATCGAAATATAAAGTTCTAAATTCTTATCCTGTCCAACTTCCCTGCGATACATTTATCAATAATTTTATTTTTGGACGTGATAAACAACAAATCGAAAATATATATATTATAATATTATATATTATATTTATTTATTATTACAATAATATTTTCTTTTTCAAATCATTGAAAGTTAAGTATACCGTTCGTCGTAGAATGAATTATTGTAGGTATATAATATAAACAGAAAAAAAAACTAACATAAGATCGTATTCAATGGAATATCTAAACGTTAAAAGAATATTTATCATTATGTTAAACGCACATATATGTATGTGTATTATACATAGATTGAAGGAAAAAACACAATAGTATTTCAACCGATGCCTTACAAGTATCAGAAAATCCCTGTGACCCACAACGATTGAGTTATTACGATATATAACACATCTGTTACTTACATACGACCCTAAATCACGTGCACGTTAGCCACGTGTTGTCAAGTATATATACTTTTTCTCTAAATACACATATTTCAGGGTTATACCGTAAAATGTTGGCCATAATAATACGTGAACAAATTTTTAAACGAGGAAAAAATCCTTTTTGTTTGTTTATAATTAACGATTTTCTTTACTTTACGTATAGTTGGACCAAAAAAAAACTATTACTCTATCGTCAGTTAAATTCGAACAATATTATACAATATGATTTGATGAAAATAATAATGTAAATTACATTTTTAAAAGTAAATTATTACTTTAGAAATTCATTTATCTTATTGTTAGTGTAATTAATATCATTAAACAATAACTTTAATTTATGATATCGAATAAAAACAGCATTATATTTAATATGTGTGTGTGTGTGTGTTATGTATCTATGTAATATATAATATTTCGTTCCATTATTTTTTTTATCCTATTATCACGTTTTTTGAAATTAAACACTATATATTTTATGAAATGGTATAACGATGCCAACTTTGTTTCCCTTTTAATACTTTTTCTTTTCTCTTTCTTTCATTTTCTTTTATAGAATATTATTGAAGAAGAGGGAAATAACAACAACAAAGATCTAATGATTAGCCACGTAATAATGCCGATTTTTGCATACTATTTCCATACCTTATCTCCCGTTTATGTTTTTATTGTAATATACACATTTATGAACATCGTTATCATAATCGTTAGAATACACAATACCGAACACTTCGACGTGATTCGAAATGTTTATTTAATACGCAGGTAATGATGTTGATTAAGTAATTTATGATTATAATTTTAACAGGTAAAAGTAGACTTTTATTCTGATTACGAAGTTTATATTTTCGGCAATTAATTTGTTAGCACTTTTTTTAATCAATTAGCCGTGATTAACGAGTATACTCGTTATACGGGAAAAAAGTAGTTAACCATTTGTTACTTAAATTGCAATTTTAAGAAAAACTAATATATTTTTATATATATATGTATGTATATGTATTCGTAAATTGTCAGACGTTTAAAAATTTCCATAAACCAAGACGGAATAAAACAAAAAAGAAAGAAAAGGAATAGTAATAATTATTATAAAAAAAAAAAAATACTGTATACTATAATACGAAAGAAATAATACAAACTTGATCAACTAAACCAAAAGTAGAATAACAATAGTTGAAAAAAAACCGAGCTTCTGCTATTCATTAAAATTCTTTTGTCAGAGAATTTTAATAATATTCAATATTTTTATTTCTTTATATAATAAAAGAACTATCAATTGTTATTCTCATTGTTATGCGTATTTTTTGCTCCTATGAAGTCCATTGAATCAATATACTTTACGAGGAATTCTTCATAACTTTCCTTTTTTTCTTTTCTTTTCTTTTCATTATTATTACTTTCCTTTTCTTCTCTTTCTTCATATAAAAATATAAAAATATATATATATATTTCTCTTACGTTCGGCTTCTTCTTATTTTTTTTTATATACTAATGTAGTTTTAAGAAAATAAAAAAATAGAAAGAGAGAGAGAGAGAGAAATACAAAAAGATCAGGGGAAAATGATTTATGTTTTTTAATAATATTACGAAACGCTTTGAAGATATAAAGAAAAGTAGTTGGTAAAAAAAAGGTTCATTTTAGTTTGCAATCAGCCCTTACATCCCCTATACCCCGCCCACCCCGATTTCGTTCTCTCGTTGTAAAACGATCCTTCATCATCAGTCTGCCATCCGATACTCTTTCTCTTTCTCTTCCTCTCTCATTGACAATTTTAATGGCGTCTTTTGATATTCATATGCAAATCTTACATATATTCGTTACTACGATTTAATATTTATGTCTCTTTCAATATTCTCAAGTGCTTATTCGAATAAATATAATTCGTTCGAGTGTGTGAATAGACACCACGTGAAAAAAACATAAAAAAGATAATTTTCTTAGAGAACAAAAAAAAAGAAATTATTGCGATACGTTAGCAAAAGAATATTCAATTAATATTATTATTATTATTGTATAAAAGGTTCTTTCAGGATGATAATGATGGTGATAATGATTATATAAAAAAAAATGTTCTATTTCACGATCCTTACATTAGTCTTCTCTATGAATTATCGGATGATATCATCGATCTGTGAATACAATTCTTTCCAATATATTTTTTCGATTTTACTCTGACATCATATCTCGGATTATTACAATTCAGCAGAAGAGGAAAATCATGTTCGAGTATAATTCAACGTCATGAAACGATATTCTTTCTATTTCAATTCATCTATTCTTCTTACGACTTTTTTTTATTCCTTTTTTTCTTCCAACGGAATTCTAATTTTTAAAGGATTTTTCTTTAAACAAAAATTTCTTTCCTCGAATGTTCGTCTTCTTCTTTTTTTTTATCGTTCATTGATTATCAAAATTACATTAAAGATTTTTTTTCTTTTAAAATATTATATATATGTGAAACACCAAAATTGGAGAATATTAAGATTCACACGATCGTTATGTAAGAAATATTAATGTACAAGAATAAACTTTAATATTCAATCTTTCACCGACTTTCACTTTACAGGATAAAAGGTCTCATTGGAAAACAAAAAAAAAAAGAAGAAAAATTAACTTATTACTCTAATTGACCGTAAAACTTTGACACCAAAAATCCAATTAATTGTTTTTATCTTTATATTTTTATCTTAACTAAATCTTCATAAAATTAAAATTAAACTTGGGTATGACGAAGAAAATATGATGACGAAATTGCAATTTCTACGAATCTGCTAATTAAGGTAGTTCTTCGTTTTCCTATTGGCCCGAAAAACGTTTTCCTCTCTTATCTTCCTCTCAATTACCAGGTATACCAAGTTAGAAAGGGAAAGAGTATTAATCATCTCGCCTACGCATTCACTTTTCTTCTCATCTATGGCAACTACGTTGATCATTTCCACCATTTCCGTATTTCTTATATACGTTTCGTTTCCTATTTATTTTCCAATTTTCAATCAGAAATATTTTACCTTGACTCGTGTGTTATCTACGTTTAAAGTAAAAATCTATATTAAATTCAATCATCTAATCGTAGACAATTTCTTACATCCGATCTTTGTATAATATTTATTTAACTATTAATACGTATAAGATTTAATTAATTATTTGGGAAAAAGAAACAAAAAACAAAAAAATATATATTTTATATTCTATAATTATTCACACACACTATCTTGTATATAATTTCGATTAAATTTTATTATATATTGAATATTTTTTTCCAATCATTATTTTAATACGATATTAATGTGTTAGTTTGTATAATAATGTTAGATCAATAACCATTAATTAAAAGATCTTTGTTTTTCTTTTATTTACTAAGATTAGGGAGACAGAGAGAGAGAGAGAGAGAGAGAGAGAGAGAGAGAGAGAGATGACTCGTGAGAAAATAGATTACGTTGTTGTTATAGTTGATTTTATTGAAAGATGATGACAAAGTGGTTATATATGTTTGATAGTAAATACTTCCTTAGTCACGGAAATGAGATTAACGTCAAATCGATATTCCTCTTTCAAGATGCGGAAGCATCTCTTCTGGTGTGAAATGAAACCTTGTTAATACATCCTCTTAATGCGCTTATGTTTACCCATCTTGTTTTCTTGTCTTTATAAGGAAATAATCGTGTACGTCTAGTGAAAATATACTATATACAACAAAAGTGATTGTCTTTTCATAGCTAAGTTATATTTAATTATATTGATTATTACGAGCTTTAGGCAAACTTTTAATAAATTATTCTTTCATTTAAAGTATTTTAATCGTAGAACGTTAGCTTCTATTTTCTGTTTTTTTTTTATTTTTATATTCGTTCTTCGTTATTATTATTATTATTATACGTTTTTAAATAAAACGTCTTTGACAACTACGTTATTAAAATGAGAATTCGTTGCGATGTTTAAAAATAAAAAAAATAAACAGAGAAAAAAATTGTTCCTAGCTATAAATTGATTTAATTAACAAAATAAAAGCGAAGGCGAGATACGTATTGTTTATTCGAAAGGTTTGAAATATTATGTCCGAACATCATAAAAATAAAAAATAAATAAATGAGGAAAAAATTTGTATTATTTTTGTCAACAATAATAGAAGCAGATCCACTCGTTGTTTAATTAATTATTATTTATGTTGCAATATTTTTCACCCCAAAATTAATTTCAAGCCTTTTATCGCAAAAATTTACGAAGATGTTTCATCGGTTAATGGATTTAATTAAAAGAAGATCCTATTCCTCGCTCGCGTGGTTAATAGTAACCGCGAGTTTTAAAATGAACTCGACTCGGTATTTAATTGAAAATTCCTCGTTTCGAATTAAATAATAGCAAACGAATAAGTTACAGCTAATACTGTAAAATTTTTTTCTTTTCTTTTTTTTTCAGAAAAAGAAAAAAGTATCAAAATTAACATAGATTATACAAAAACTATTATCAAAGACGGTGTTAAAGTAATAAAATAATGAGAATGACAAATTCGACGAATATTTTAATTTAATAATAGTTTTTTAAACGAGTATTAATTAAATAAATGTCAAGATTAAGGTATTCAAAATATTACCGCATCAAATCCGATCATTTCTCATCGTAAATAAAAACAATATATAATATTTGCATAATACGTGACAATCGTTTAAAAAATAGAAAATTTATTTGGTAATATTAATTAGAACATTTAACATTTTTTTAATCTAGAAAAGCAATTTACGATCACACGTTCTAATATTTTCTAATCGACACAGTAATAAGTTTCATTAAAAGGAATAAAAAATAAATAAATACTCTACGACTTATTAATTATTATCTAAACGCGTAAAAGTCAAAATAAATTAACGGACAAACGTAGTTTGCTAGTGATGTCATTTTCGTTTAATTTTACATTAGTTTCACATTAACAATATTCTCATATAATATAATTATTTTTTGGTCATTTCTCTCTCGTATTATCGATAAATCAACAAATCATAGTATAACAAATTTCAACAATCATTATTTTCCACCTATAACATTTATCGAATTTGATTATCGTAATAATGAAGGATCATTGTTCATTGTATTAAACTTTAACAAATGTTTATATTTAACAAATTTACATATATTATATGAAAGTTAATTCCTGTTTGGTTTCTAGTTGCGTTAATATAATATATACAGTAAACTTGTAACATAATCAAAGAAGAGGAAATAGCGCAAGTGACGATGAGAATTACGTACGAAGAAAATTTCATTTTGAAAAGTAAAACATTTTGAAATGTGTCGTTTCAAGAATAGCTTGCTAATGACTCGACGACGTTAGAAACACGAGTAGAATTTACGCGTACTAAATGTTTCGCGAGAACTTACTTAAACCAACGAACGAACGTTAAAGACACATTTTATAATTTATATTTAAACGCAAATAATAAAAAAAAGGGTTGATTTGAAGAAAATCATTCGAAAATATTTTTTTACAGTTTCAGAACAAGCTTCGTATAATAATCGGCCAGTTTAATAATCCTTCTTCTTTCTTTTTTCCACAATTTTCTTCTTTTTCTTCCCTTTTATTCCCTTTTTTTTTATTACTCTTTTTACAAAACACTCACTCGTTATCTCTTTTTGGATAGAAATACCTCAGACTATACTATACGAAAAAGCAGCAATAATACCAGTCAAGAGCGATTATTAAGCCAGTACTTATGAAGCTGTTCCTTTATGAGAGTCGGCGGTACCTTTTGTAACTTTATAACTTTCTTAACAAGGTATGTATTTTAAAATGGAAATATTGTCATAAAAGATGATACAAAGAAGAAACGTAGGATGCGTAAGGTATAACAAATTAGATCGTAATAAATATTAAAAAGCATCAATTTTCACATTATTATACCTCTTTTTTTTATTTTCTTTTAATTCATTATTATACTTAAGTTTCTTTTTAGAGATCAGATAAAAGATGATATATTTTTTAAAAAATTGCGGTATAAAACTAATATCATTATAATCAATAATAAATTTTGTAAAAACAAAAAAGCATTAACTGAAGTATAACGTGATAATAATTAATTTTCTATTTGAGAAACGTGTAATATAGAAATTGAACAGACAGAAAAAAAGGTCATAATAGAAACGTATCACGTAAAAAGGGTTGATAAAATATTAATAATAAATGTAAACAAGGGATGAGGATATTTTCATTTAAATTATTTGACGAAGTAACTTATCTTCGTAAAGCTATTAAGAAATAAATGTTTTTACTCGAGCATAGTCATAAAGTGTTCACCTGTTGCTGCCGTATTTCTCTAATAAGAACGTTCGGTAGTTAGAATACGTGACACAGTTGAATTATGTTAGAATCGTAACAGAAATTTGAGTAATTAGATATAACTTGTTTAATTAGATTGGTAACTTTCAACTAAGAATTACGCGAGATTAACAAATTTTTTTTCCCATTTTCTCATTACGATTAAATTTCATAATTTTTAATACAAACATTTAACGACGTTTTATTTAAATATTGTTTTTCAATTTTTTGTAAATATATACTAAAAGTACTCATAGTTGTTGATTGTCCTATAGAAAATTTTACACGCAAGAATATTTTTCTTTTATTATTATTTTATTCGAGACGCGATGTTTCAAAGGTAATTATATTTTATTTGTACGAGAAAATTTGTAGCGACGGTCACGAAATTTTTCCACAAGTGGACGTTCCTTTGAAATTTCAAGATAAACTTTTGTTAAAAAAAAAAATACATTGTAGACATTTTCCTTTAAATATTACGCCGATAATTGGTAACGGTGGATTAATGGTAAGCCAAAAAGTTAGAACCAAACAAAAAACAATACATCTTATAATTTATCATTAGATTAGAATGATTTGTATTCTAAAATAAATCATAAGATAAATTGTTTTACATTTTTTGTTTTTAGGCACATACGAATTACATCAACCTAAATACGTTGTTCTTTCAAGACCATTCAAATTTATTTATTGAAATTTAAAACCTTACTTTCTTTAAACATTTCCACAATTTGATTTTTCTAAAAAAACTCCTGTTTTTTGTTGAGGGAGGTGGAGGATGGTAATTTACAATTTGATTGACTTAAAAAAAATATTAAAAACTCATGTAACAGACGGATTACTGTTAAATCAACAAAACTCTTTCGTCTGTCGTTTGAAAGGATGAAAAAAAGAAGAAGCTGCGGACAAAAGAAAAGAAAGAAGAAAAGAAAAAAAGAAAGAAGAAAAGCAAGAAGAACAGATACATCGAGAGGTAGCTATTGAATCTGCTCACCTGTTGCTGGAAGAAAACTTGACGATGGGAATTGGGCAGGTGCACGTTTAGCTTTTAGTACCACCACCGACAAAATAACAATAGATAAAGATAGATAGATAGATAGATGAATAGATATAGATAGAAAAAGGAAAGATTCAAATTCTTTCGTTCCGCACTTGTCCGAGATCTCTCTCTCTCTCTGTACATATATATAATATAAACTTATTATTTAAATTAAAAATTAACAAATAGATAAAAAAAGAAAAATAAAATTCCAAGATTGCCTGGGGGGAAGGGGGTGAAAAAATTAGACGGAGATTTTTCCGAGAAAAAACAAAATAGAAAAAAAATAGAAAAGTATAGCTACGATCAAACTTATCACGACACGATTCGATGCAATGCGAGATAGGGGGGATTGGATTTTTTCTAACTTGTTTTTTTTCCTTTCGTTTTTTTTTTTCTCGAATCTTTGTGATTTTGTTCGTTCGTACCTCCAAAAAAAATGAGATCCTCTCGAAGTTGAATAGAAGCACACAACGCGAGCGTACTGTCTCTACGCGGGAATGAAATGACGACGTCGGCGTAGCGACGCCACCCTTTTATAAGTGTATTCGTGCCCACACGCCACGCCATGCGCGTGTATGCTCGCGCGCACTTTTCCAATCTCACTCTATCTCTCTATATCTATCTTTCTTTCTCTCTCTCTTTCTTTCTTCCTTACCATTACGCTCCAATCATCCATCTCTTTCGAAATTTTACTTTCGCCCACCCCCCAGCCTCTCCACCTTTTCCCTTTCCCTGTCATCCTTTTTTTTCATCAATTTTATTCACTTTTTTATACTTTTGTTGTATTTTCTTCTCCTTTTTTTTTATCCCTTCCTTAATTTGACTGTTTTTCTCCTTAATTTTTTCTAAATTTACTCTTTTCCATTTCTCCTTTTATTTTTTCGTTCCTCCTTTTTTATTTTTGGTGAATTTTATTATTTTCTTTCTGAATTATATTAGTTTTCTTTTTCCTTCGTTCAAATTTGTCTTCCCTAATGTCCAATCATTCTCTTACTTTGAATAAAATTTTACTGCAAATCTCTGTCTCTCTATATTTTTCAATATTATTTTCCTTCTCTCTCTTTTACTCTCTTTCTTTCTTACTCTTTCTTTTTACGTTTTCTCGATCTTTTAATATTTCCTTAATTATTTTTATTCTTCTTCTTTTCTTTTTTTTGTATCTTATTTTTAATTGATTTTCTCAGCGACATAAGTAAATGAAATTTTTGTTTCTTTCTGTTATATATTGGCTGTCTCTTTTGTTTCATTATTCGTTTACTCACCTTAACCCCTTCTTAGCCCTTTTCTCCCGAAACTACCACGCAAGCAATCTGTTTCACGTTTACGAAACTACCGGTGATTCTTCCTCATACTCGTTTACCTTCTTTTTTTTTTTATTAAATTATAATTATGAGTAAAGGACTGCTTTCCCGTAACTCGTAGTTTTCTTACTTTTAAATACGAAAAAGGGTCTGATTAATTTTTCTTTTTTTTTGGGGAGGGGAAATAAAAAATGTTCGTTTCATTTGCTTTGATTCTTAATTATACGCGGTAAGATGCAGTCGAATATAAATGTATAAATATTTTTTTAATTTTTACAACTAGTAAATTGCATCGAAGATATGTAAAAATGTATTTAACTTTTACCACGATGAAAATTGCATTTTCTTATTTTCAACAAATTTTTTATTCTGATTTTTCTTTCACACGACTGAAAGAGAGAGAGTAATGAACGTAAATTTAATAGAAATATTTTCTCTCTCGGAAAGTTTTTTAAATAATCTATATTTCAGTTATAGAGTAGAGGCGATGTTAAAAACTTATGAATCGTCAATTTTTTGAATAATTTAACAAATATAATTTTATACATTACGAATATTATTGACTTCTAAACGATCATATAATCATGTTTACGAGTTTTTAGTATTTTATGTATTTTAATTAAAAGTAAAAACGTAATCTGTCGATCAAAAAATAACTATCTTAAACTTTATCTTAAATTTCTTATCGGATATTAAATATCTTAGAACTGTTTGAAAAAAATCGTGTGAAAATATTAAAAAAAATTGATTTTGACGATGATTGGTAGAAAAATTCGAATATTAAATTACTCTTATAAAGCTTCATTCGAATTTAAAATTTAAAAGTAAATACGATTTTTTAATAACTAAATAGAATTATATTTATTTATGGATTTTGAATGAAAATAGTTAAATCGATTTACAACGAGTGAACAACAGCTTAAATTTACATATCACAAATAATGATAATTCGATACATTACCATTAAACGGATAACAAACGCATTATGAAATGCAGAAAAGATTAAAAGTCTTCTTATTATAAAATATAAAAGATGATAAATAATAATGCGTAGGAGTGTTAAAATTTAAATAGATGCACCTAAGCACAATTTATGGCGATTATCATTTTGCTTGTATATGGATAAATGATCGTTTTCGTTGATGCTTGGGATTGGTCGATCTGGTTAGAAGATTTTTCTGAAATTTCCATGAGATTTTTATAGTTTAAAAGTGCTCGTAAACGTAAGCTCGTGAACTTGTAGATATCCTTTATTATCCAAAGGTCCTTAGAAACTACGTCGTAAACTTACCTCGAACGATAAAAAATAAAAAAATAAGGAAAAAAAAGGACAATCCTCTCTGATAGTCCTTGTTGGTTCTCTAGTGGTTTTCCTATTTTCTACGTATACCCGTTGCAACGTCGTCCTCGGCATCGTCGTACGTACGCTAATTTACATATATATAAGCAAGTACAAACTGGAAGTAGAAGTGCAATAGTTTCTAATAGTAGATACTAGGTGTATTTCTGATGATTCTAGGGATGTATGTATGCTAAAACTAGAATGTCTGTTAAATGTTAGTATCTATTTTCTAGAGGAATGCAAAGTGATTAATTACAAAGTACAACTTATTGTTTTGATAAATGAGTAAAGTATCTAAGTTATTGGTTACGTTTCTTCATTTTTTTTTTGTTTTTTATTTTTTTTCTTACACGATCTTTGGTAAGAAATAGAGAAAAAAAGGTTTTTTCTTTCATAATTACGCGAAGATATTTAATTATTTGTGTATCGTTCGAAGAAAGGTGCGTTAGATTATATTATTTATTACGTTAAATTAATATCGAGACATTGTTACGGAAACAAATTTTTATACGTAAAGAATCTCTTTCTTTTTAGTACGAATGCAAACATTTAATTTTCTTTTCTAAGTATACATTTATTAGTTAAAATAATAGTAATTAATTGAAACGTGGTCCACCCATTTATTGACTTACTCCCATGTTTAATTAAAACCAGTAAAGTAAATCTGACCGAAACAAAATGTTCTATATAATGATCAACTGTAGTAATTAATAAATTTCTATATTTTGTTTCTTTTATTTTATTTTCGAACGATATGATTAAGATACTTGATTCCCGTTTCCGTATAATTTATTTCATCGAATACGATTTTACTTTTTTTTGTAACGTAAACAACGAGGACTCGTGGCAATTACTGTTATACTTACAATTAATATACATATATACTCTCATACTATGTACATATATATGTACGTGTAATATTAATTTTCACATATAACAAATGAACTATCCTATTTTATTCGTAATTTAACAATTTTTCATTAGCACATTTAAAAATTTTGATAATCATCTTTGGAAAGGTCAATAATATGCAAATGCATATACGTAAATAAATACGTATATAATAAATACATACATTGGTAGTTTTTTGAATACATCTATAAACTCACCATTCTCTTGTTAGATTTCGATGAAAGAAAAGAAGTCAAGCGATTTAACAGTAAAATTTACCTTTGAACGAGGTACGCTGTTTGAGCACGGTTCATTGGTTTTCTCTGATAACATACAATACCATAGATATCAATTCTCTTTGTTCTCTCTCTCTCTTTCTAGATATATATATATCATTTATATCTTTTCTAAAAAAAGATATATATTTTACTTGCAAAACATATAGAAAAATCTTAAGTTAGGAATCGCGAAGAAACATATACTATTTATACAAGAAAAAGAAATAAATAGATAGATCTATAAGATGGAAAAATAAAAAGAAAGAAAGATCAGGGGAAAGAAAAGAGAAAACAATTTTTCTTTAGTACGATAGAGAGGAGAAATTTTTCAATTTTTTCTTTTTGTTTTTATTTTTATTTTTCTTCTTAATCAGAGAACAAATGCATCGTATACGTTTACGCATACCAATTCTTACGTACTCTTATTTATTTTTCGTATGTAAGTATGTAAATTATTATCTGCGTAAGTACACCACCATTCCGATCTAAACTTTAGTATAAAGTTAGAAAGAGTTTTTTAACAGCCCGAGCACTTTCTCGTGAAAGTTTTCTTCGAAGAGCAACAGCGGTCATCCAATTCCGTTAAAAACACAACTTTGCCTTTTTCCTGAGTGATAAGAAAAAGACAGAGAAAAAGCGTGAAGGAGTGGGAGGTGGTTGGGGTGGGTGGGGAAAAAAGAAGAAAATTCAGGTCGAGGTCTGGTACATTCATTTTATAGTATTTTTCAGTCGGTATCTTAATTGAACGCATACACACACACACACACACACTCATATACAACAGAACACGAATTTTTACTCGATAAATGTCTCATTTTTATTTTTCTTATTCTTTTTTGTATTTTTTTCTTTTTTTTCTAAAACGGATTGGATCGTGAGAAAAATGTCGCACAAAAAGTCAAATGGAAAAACGCGTTTTGATGGAACAGGTGTTAAATATTTTTATTTCTTAATTGTATACTCGTGTTCGTTAAAGTGGATTCTAAACAAATTGTAAAAATAAACGTAATTCAAGTATAGTAAAGAGGTAAAGTGAAAAAAGGAAAAAAGTTTCTATGATACTATACGAATTTAACATTAAACATTAAACATTATTAGTTCTATTCCATTATTTCGTTTTTTAATTAGAATTTACACACATCGGTTTAATTTATTTTTATATATATTATATACTTTTGTATACTTGGATATATACAAACTGCAGAACAAATATGAAATAAATCATTTCTTTCCTTTTACAATACAAACACTTCCATATACGTTCCCATGCGATTTCATATGTTTCTACCGATACGTAATTTTTAACTTACGTTAGTTCCTTTAAACGTCGTAAAAATTATACGACGTTTAAAAACACTTGGGGAATAAGTAGATCGAAAAAGTTTCTTACCGATATGTTACAACTATATTTATAATTCAAGTTATTTTTAACGAATACATTCATATTTCATTTGAATCGTATATAGTTTTTATTTTTTTATTTTTAAAAATGAAACGTTTGGTACGTGTCTTTATCGTATAAAAATTATAATACCGAAAAAAAATACTAGTACCTTGTCTTGAGATAACGTTAGAATTGAAGAAAAAAAATGAACGGAGTCGTCGTTAAAACTTTGAAAAAAGAACTCGTATAAAAAGAAATCGAAAAAGTCAACTCTCTTGAGAATGATACGTCTAGAAAAATGGTGGAAATAAAAAGGAAGGGTAGAAGGTGGGTAAGAAAGAGAAGAAATACTTGACCGGAAATTCTTCCCGTTTACTCTTGGACAAAAATTTTTTTCTATAGGAAAAAGGTTATTTACTATCTCATCTTTCGAATTTGAAATTCGTTTGGTTACTTTCCCCCTCCTCCCACGTCCTTTCCTTTCAACGACGAATAAGATGAATCAAAAAAAGAAAAAAAATAACTCATCTCGATTTATTATCGTTATTTGTATTCATCGTGTTCGCGAACGTTTCTTCGATTTATTATATTATATAACATATTTTATTAAAAAAATTATTCTTTCTGTTAGAAGAAGTGGATTGGGGTTCACTTTATCGATCCGCGTTAATGAAATTCTAAGAAATGGAGAAATTAACTAACAGATAAAGAGAGAGAGAGAGAAATAGTAAGAAAGAAAGGGAAAGGGAAAGGGAAATAGAAGAGAAGGAAAACTGAAATAACCGGAGAAAATTAACGACACCGAGATTCGTCGTCTTTCACTTGGATATTATAGAATTCTTCTTCGGTTGATTAAATCATTTCCGAGAGATACTTAAAGGATTAATTATTTCATTCAAGTTAAAAGATTAATTATTTATTAACTAATCATTGGTATTTTTTACTATTACTAGTATCAATACGTTTATGTATACTTTATATATTATAATATATATAAAGTTAATACTATTATATTAATATATATAAATTAATTTTGTAATATACTTTACGTTTCTGTACACATTGATATTTCACAATGTGATTTAAAATTTACAAATCGTTTAAAATATTTTTATTTTCATTTGTTTGTATTTCTTTATTGTCATAAGAAAATAAAAAGAAGTAGTTCGAAAGATAAATAAATTATGAATAATTATCTATATGAAATATTATCTATATAAGTTCTTAACAAAGAACAAAAATGACGCGTAATAACACACACACACACACACACACATACACAGATTGTAAATTAATTATATAATTTATTATTCCTACAAAAAAAAAGAGATTCCAATTGTACCAAAAGCGTTCAATTAATATATATATATATATATATGTGTCAACACATACGAAATAGTAAAAAATCGAATATTTAGGTTTATTCTTGCACAATTATATTTCTTACATATACCATATGAATCTTGACAATCTCCAATTTCCGATGGTAACCGAAGATAACCGAAGGTAGCCGAAGGTAGCTGAAGGTAGCTGGAGGTAGCCGAAGGTAGCCGAAGATAGCCGATAGTTTGACCAGAGCAAATATTAGGCTGCGCAATAGGTCAAGTCATAAGTAACTTCCGTTTCTTTATCAGATATTTATTTTGCTCTCATTAAATAAAAAAATTACATTAATTTATTACTTATTCACCACCGTTATCTATAACCTTCTTCCATCTTCCTGGCAGTTTATAAATTTTTTCCTTGTAAAATGTAGCTGGTTTGGACTGGAAAAAGTTTTCGACAGCTTGCGTGATTTGCTCTTCAAAATTGAAAGTTTTTTTATTCAAAAAATTTTGTAGGGACAGAAAAGGTGGTAGTCTATCGGGGCAAGATCCGGGGAGTAAGGAGGATGTGATAAAATAGACCATCCAAGCTCAAGAATTTTTTCTTGAGTCACCTTTGCTGTATGTGGTCGCGCGATCATTTTTATTCCGTTCACTGAGATTGTGAGGTACCCATACTCCTAACTTGCTGACTTTCCCTAATTTCTCTATGTGGCGGATAACGGTTGATTGCGATGTATTCAACCTTTCTACTATATATCTTGTCAATTGACGTGGATTTTGCTCCAATACTGCCTTTAAAAGGTTGCCGTCAAAGTCGGAAGGACGTTCCGCCCTCGGTTCGTCTTTTAAAGTCATATCTCTAAAACTGCCCGATCAGTTATCAATCCTTCACCATACACTCAGCATATTTTTTCGGCTGTCGCCTTAGCACTATTGCCTTGTTTAAATTCTCAAAGCATCACATGACGAATATGTACTTTTTGGCATCCTATAGATGTATATGTTTGTCTCTTTTTAATGTCGTTTCCTTATTTCCGTTTCATCGATTGTGGTTTATTGACTTTCAAGTCAGAACAATTCTAAAGAAGTTTTTACTTCAAAAAAAAAGAAAAAGAAATATTCTTTGTATTCTATTTTTGTCAGTAGAATATTATTAGCAACGTTGAGTACAATGCACGATTGCAATAGTACGGAAATGTTGGAACTCGAGCTACCAGAAGAAACGCAAAGAAAATAGAGGGTGTAACAATACTAGGTCCGAGTGAATAGGGTTGGTAAATAAACGGTGGGCTCATATATTCTCTGCTCGAGCAAACGTATCGCTTTGAGTATAAGACGGACTTTTTTCCACCCCTCTTTCTTTTTTCTTTTTCCACCATCAATTTATACAACGTAGGCGTAAATCAACACTTTAATCTTCGACATAGTTTGCAATCGAATTGCTTGGATTTTTGTTTTTCTCTCTTCGATTCATATAAGATACAAGTGCATGATTGTATTTATTTAACGTTAATGAAAGAAAAAAAGAAAAAACGAAATTCTCGGTAATTAAAGTGATATCCATTAAACGATCACTTTTAATTCGATTATAATTATTTCATTCGAAGTATATTTGTAAATGTAAATTTTTCTATTTCTATTTATATACTTATTTTTACCAATGTATGTATTAAATCCCCGAATAAATAAGTTCGAAAAATGTATGCAATGGTTATTTGTTTGAAATGTGATTTATGTAAAAAAAAGAGAAAAAGGTTTACGAAGATTATTTCGATAGAAAAAATAATAATAATAATAATAAGCGATCCTTGCGATAAATTCTCTTATTAATAAGATTTTCAGCTTATTATTATATCAACGAAATTAAAGTTTTTATCAAACTTTATTCTCATCGAATTTATGAACCATCATCATACCGCCGATATTATTCTATATACTAATAGAATACAGGGTGGACCGCAAATGTTAAGGTGAAAGGCCAAAAAAAATTAATTAATTTATCTAGATTATTCTTTAGATTAATGTTATACAAATCGAAAAAAAAAAAATAAAAAAAAATTACAAACCCAAATAACTTTCGTACAATATGAAGAATAAATTGATTTATATATAAAAAAAAATGTAATACATTTTCAGAATCGATTCCAAAATTATGAAAACATATTGAAACATTTACTACACTCTATAGAATTGTATAGTAAACGTAATCTGATAGCCCTTGCATTGGCCTATAATTTATGTTATGTACGTGACAATCATGCCATTGTTTGACGATTAACACACGATCCGTTCATTCTCACGAAGATATAAGTACAGCTTTTAATACTCACAAACATTAATATAAAGCTTCTCAATATCTATATATCTTTTTATCATATATATATATTTATTACATCTTTCTTTATCTATCTACCTATCTATCTATCTTTCTTTAACATACTCTTATTAAAAATCTTGTCGATATCAGCGTAAATCAATGAGGAAAATGACATGAGGTATTATCTTTTTCCTCCTCGTTTTAATTATCCTTACGTTGACTAACATAAGTAATAAACCTTTCTTGGTCGTAAATCCACTGACAAGAACATCCGTTGCTTCTGACATATTGATTTTATCACTTCGAAAAGTGGTGTCCGGTTATTGCCATGATAAACGATCGATCAGAACATTCGGTTCTTTTTTCTTATTTTTTTTCTTTTCTCTTAATAAGATTTTTCTCTTTTCTTATTTTTAATTCATGTTTGCATTTTTGTTACTTCTACTCGTCCGTCGATGTTTATAACACAGTATGTATTATTTACGAATAAAACGATTATAGTTATATTAATCTTTTTATTAACTTAAAGCAATTAATTCTAATTTTTTTAGAATATTATTTTTATATTCTTATACATAATAAAAACACACACTTGGATAGATGTTTATTATTTAAAATATATATTATTTAAAATATATATTATTAATTATTCTTATTATTTAAAATATAACTTCTTATTATTTAAAATATATATTATTAATTATTATATCGTTATTTATTTTTATTATAGTTTAGTAATAAATGATATGACAATTCTCTCATTTTCGTATAATATAATATCAATTATTTCGAACTTTATATTTTATAAAATTAATCGGTTTTCACAAAAGAAAGGTAGAAATAAATTCTTGTAACAAAACTAAAAAAAATTAGAAAATACGATAAGCTGAGAAGACTGTATATATATACATACATATGTGAAATACTCAAAGAAATATATACACATATGGTATATGTATTGATACCTTGAATGCATTCAGATAGAATATTCATATATTTGTAATATTTGTACATATTCCACTATTACTACAATAAATGTCTTGCGGTATGTATTCTATATTTTCATCGATCTCTTGAGAACGATATGATTCATAATGTATTCCTCGTATCTATCTACGTATCCCATTGTTATTGGATAATACAAATACTCATATATCGTGTGTGTTAAATTTAACAGGTTATTCAATAAATACATATATGTTTACGTTATATATATAATATTTCATAGAAATACACGATATGATAAAACGATATGTTCCTTTGATAGAAAGAGAGATAATAATATAATAATTGTTCGAACCTTTGATTGAATTTTTTTATTAGAATATAACGTTCTCACCTTAAGAGCTAAATAAGTACATGTAATTACAAGGAACTTGATTATTGTAGGATTTGCTCTAGACTCGCTTCATTAAGATCTTTAATAAGGATTAGATAGATATAAGGATTACATTGTCTTTATATATTTCGATTTAACCGAGTTATTATCTTCAAAGACAAAGTTAATTGAATTTATAATTAAACTTATGTGGGCAGAAAGTTTTTTAACTATCAACAATAATTATTTTATTAATTTTTTCTTTCCTTTTCTTGTATGTTTGGGGAGGAGGGGTATACATATATGTTTATAATAAAAGAATTTAATAAAATATACATACGTATATAAAAAGCAAATAAGTATTTATATTATACTTTTAAGTAAAATCATTTTATCATTTATATATTTTACGTGAAAATGTTGAAGTTTCTTTCCGTGAAAGTATTAAAAGGGTCGGAAGGAGAGAACACCATTGTAACGCCATTTCTATGCATATTCGTAGACGTTCAAAAGTGTGTAAACGAAAGTCGATGGCCACCTGTGGAACGAGTACGTCCCTAAGAGAATAAAGTTTTAAAGTTAAGAATTCACTATGGACCTGGTGGTGGATGTTTTAACCGAAGACGATTTTTAAAGTGGATAAAAGAATCCAGGCTTTTCTCGATTAAACTTACGTTACCCTTGGTAACTCTGAATGATTTGACTTATTAAAATTAACCGATAACCGGATGTATAACATATAAATACAGTAATTATAAAAAATAATGATCAAAGTTATATGTATATATATATACATATAATATATATATTTTTTATTATTATAATTCCACATTATATTGTAACGTAAAATGGCTATGTAATACAAAGTTAAATAATAAATTCGAATTTCCTTTTTTCTGCTTTATGGGTCTAAATAATAATTTCATAATTACTGTATAAGAGTGATTTTTTTTAGAATATGTATAAAAAAAAGTTATTACTAACGTAATAAATATTTCAAATTAATCGAAACGATCGAAGGTAATATCACGATTTTAATTGTTTCACGTTAATCAAATTATATTGTGATCTTATACTTAATAATTAACGACTATGTTTATCTTCACCAGTATCTTTTTTATCACCACCACCACCGCTACCACCACCACCCCCTTCGTTGTCGCCACTGTCCATCATCCATTTTTTTCCACTCTCGTGAGCACCCTTTTTCATATGCTTCTGTTCATGATCGTAGTGACTATCCTGACCTTCCTTACTGTCCTTGCCCTTGTTTTCGTCGTAATATTCACCCTTCTCGTATTTCTTCATTTTTCCATGCTTACCATCATCGTCGGCTTCGTTATAGTGACCGGATTTTTCCTTACCACCTTTTTCCGCCTCGTGTTCGCTATAATATTTACCGTCCTTCTCGCTGTCGCCATCTTCGTGAAATTCGTCAAAGAATTCGGTTTTCTTTTCGTACTCGTCCTACCCAAAGAACCCACGTTTAACCCAAAGAAAAAATAAAAATAAAATATATATAACTATTACTCCTTACCTTTTTGTGTACCGAATGTTCACCCTTGGTACTGTGACCCTTTTTGTGTTCGCCTTTTTCATTAAACTTAGCTTCCTTTTTACCCTCTTCGTCTTTATAATAATCTTCATGGTATTTCCCATTTTCCTCGTGTTCCTTTTTCTCGCCGTTCTTCTCGTCGTATTCTTTGCTATGACGAACTTTATCGTGATGTCCTTTCTCTCCTTTGTCGTGTTCGTGCAAACTTTTGTATCCCTGTAAAAATTATTATTATTTAACAATAACGGATCAATTTAATACTTTTTTTTTTATTCATTTCAATCAATTGTCTCACCTTTTCTTCCATTTTCCCATGCTTATCGTAATGATCCTCCTTTTTTTCAACTTCACCACCTTTCGCAAATTTTTTTTCACCACCACCACCACCACCACCACTACCATCTTCATTACTTTTTTCTTCTACTTTATAATTATGGGAACTGTCTTCGTCTTGATCGTAACCTTGGAGATTGTTTTTCTCTTGAGAATTTTCGTCAGAATGATTTTCATCCTCGTCACGTTTAGTTTCATCGTAATTATTATCTTTATCAGTATTTTCAAAATTACTGGTTTCATAATTTTGATCATCTTTATAACGTTTTAAATCTTGCTTATGATTTACATCTTTGTTATCGTCGTAATCGTCGTAATAACCTTGTTCCTTTTCGGATGTTTCAGGAAATTTATACGATTCGGTATAATCGGTATCATTATTGGAATCAGGATGATATGTTTTTAACGTTACCGACTCCGATATTTCGTCGTTTCTACGTTGAGGACGATTAACAAATTGTTCAACATTATCATCGTTGTTAATTGATTTCTTATTTATTATATTTATTCTCGACGATGAAACGTCATCTATATTCGATTCTAAATTATCATAATTTTCTCTCGGTTTAACGGTTGAACTTTCCTTCCTATATTTGTATCCGATTTCCTGTTTAACATCTAAATGATTTATTTTATCACTGTAATTCAACGTAGGATTTACTTTCGAATTATTTTCTATAAGACTTTCTTCAATTTCAATAACGTTTTTCGATGTTACAGGATTGATCGTTGTAGTTAGAACTTGTTCAACAACATTTCCGGCGTGTTTTATCGAAGAGGAAAAAGGTCGAGGTATAACGTTGTAATACTTTTTCAATAGATTAACTTCACCGTTTGACTTAGAATCTAATAATGATTTTTGTCGTTTCAAATCAGGTTGATTATCGATAGCCAATGAATCGTTTTGATAAATAATATTGTTTATTCTTTGAGAAGCAACAGGTTGCACCAATGGATTATCTAACAACGATGATTTATGTTGTTTGTTAATCAATCTATTTGATATCGTATAATTATAAACATTCATAGGTGTAGTTACAAACGTTGGCGTCTGAATGTTCAAACTTTTAACTTTTTTTTTAATCTTTCGTAACTTCGGACGAATATTTATATTATTTTCCACGTTATTTTTCATCTTACTTTCGTCGTTTTTTATTTTACGCGTTGGCACGTAATAAGTTGATTTTGTAACTTGAATAGGACCCAAAATCAAATCATTTTCCGACTTATATAGTTTAGGTAATGCAAGATTTTCAATTATTAATTTTTTACTCGATCCTTCCGTATTCGCAACAATGATACTCGGTTCCGTTTGCGTAAACGGTTGAGACACTTTCTGATAGGAAACCGTAGTAGGATGATATCTATCTTGATAAGAATTTCTACTATTAGATTGAAACCCTCTAGGAACATTGTAATAAGTTTTTACATAAGGTAAGACCGTTGTTTCCGTAACAGTTTTGATTTGTTTATTTGGTATGGCTAGAAAATTCGAAAAGAAAATGTACAATTTACAAATAAAATGCAAAAGTTTTTTTCAATAATTAATATATATATATTAGAAAAATAAATTGAATACCTTGATCATTATTGAAGTAGTCCTGAGATTTACGTTTATCCTTTTTGATGTCTACTTTTTGTGATTCGTATTCACTGAAAGCTAGAACGTGATCGAGATTTTCCAAATCCTTTAGATCGTTCAAGCTAACGATTACCGTTTGAGATTGAGCTAGACTTTGGTCTTGAGTAGAATTAAAATTTGGGAAAACAAGATCGCTAGTACCTTTGATCAAAGACATTATTTGTTCGTTTGCACTGTTGTTAGGATTTTCAATGGCAGCTGCACCGAGAAACTTCGTCTTGTTGTCTTTACTTGAAAGAACAATTTCCTCCAATAGAATATCATCATTACCAACATTTTTCGTATTTATCTGCGAGCTAGTAGCGTTTGATATTCTTGATTGTCCTAACTAGAAAAATATTTTTATTTAAACTACATTTTTTTTTATCTGGATAAATACAACTTATACACACCCACCCACACACGCACACACATGTACACACAAAGTGTACACTCACTAACTAGGATCAAGCAAATAACTATTTTCTCCAACGAAATTACGTGAACTATATTGTCGCGGGAATACTCGCAAATTATTTGAAAGATGATTTGAATATGCCACATTGCCAACGGGCAAAAAATATTTTTTAAAAGTTAGATGATATTTTTGATTGAATGCGGTACCCTCTTATACAAGTTCAAGAAATATTTTGTACATTAGAGACGTCATATTTTATGTTTAGTTTGGATAATGTATATTTGTGATTACTTTTGATTATACTAAATGTTGAATGTTAAAATAGGTATTATATAAAGAAGAAGTTTATATATATATCTTTTATTTAGTATTAATTTTTATACGAGTTAATTTTTAAGGTTTTAACTTGATATTAATTCTTTACGAATTAGTAAATTTGCGAATAGAAAATAACGCGAATAAAATTAAAATAAAAAATTCAGATGCTTTTACGTATATATTATCATTAACAAAATAAAATAATAATTTAATTTTTAATTGAATAAATATATACCAAAATATTTGACCATAAACAAAAGATATTTGTATCTTTTGCAATTATATATAGAATTTTTCTTTCATTTTATACAATATAATAAATTATTTATTAAAATTTAAAAATAAATAAATCATCTTCCATTAATCGAATTATCATTTAGTACAATATAACACTCGAATTTCATTATTTTTAACGAAATCGCGTTGTTTGTTCGGGGAAATAAGGATTTATTTTTGATTAATTAGGGTAAATAATCGATAGTCATATTACCAGATAAAGAAACAATGACAACCAAATGGCCATAGATATTTTATAAGTTCCCATAACTCCACCTTTCGAGTCCACAACTAAGACTGAACTGTTAACCTAAAGTAGCAAGCCAATTATATCAACTGGTTAGGCCAGTTAGAAAACCGTTCAGCGAATGATTCGACAATTTCACAGCGATTTATCGCATCGTAGCTTCGCAAATCGTTGCTTAGATCGTCGAGGATCTTGCGCTACGATCAAAATCATCGATCCTTTTGGCTTCCTCCTTTCTCTTATCGTTACACAACATTTATTTCAAACCGATAAGTAAATCGGAGGAGGAGTGAGGAGGGAAAAGGGGAAAAAAACATTTTCGATTGTCAACGGCAAAATAAAACATTAGAATTTTATATATTTCTTTATTAAATATAATTATATTAATTATTGTGCATTGTTTTTTTAATAATTTGTCATTCGTTCAACGGTTATTCGATACCAAAGATGACTATGATTTATTTATTCTTTTTTCTTATATAATAATTTAATAATCATCATATAATTGATGTTATTGTAATAAATGTAATTTATTATAGAATCGATCAATCAATGTTTTTTCTCCTCTTGGAAAAAATATTTATTATTTTATTTATTTTTTAATTTGATATAATTATTAAATTAAATTAAATTAATTCTTTTGTTAGTCAAATCTAAAAAATTTACTTAAAAAAAAATAAAGGATAAAATTGATTCAAATCGCAGAATAATATTTTATTCGATATATAATATAATATGAGTGTACTATTTTAAAAAAATGATCGATTCTTCTTTCCTCGATTGAGTTTATTCTTCAATTTTATCTCTAAAGGTCTCACTTTTATTACCTTTAAAAGAAGATTCACCTTATTATTCTTTACAAGAACTTCTTCTTCTATTCTTTTGACAAGAGTTGTGAATATATTTCCATATTATTTTATTTTTTCGTCGTTAAAGTTTTCTTATTGATCAAGAACTAACAACGTTTATTTTACAACATAGATAAACATCAATTATAATTTAAGACAAGAATGTAAATAGTAGTTTTATTATTATTTTATACAATGTTAAATAGAAAAAAAAAAGAAACAAAGAGTAATTTTTTATACGATCGATTTGTTTGCATTAATCTTTCGTAATAATATTTATTATTATTATATTGTTATATATAAGAGATTGTTATATAAAATATTTTATAAACTATACAAAAATCCTAATTATACATTCGATTATAAATAATCGATCATATTTTCATATATCATTATTTTATAATTTAACATATATAATATTATTAAACAAATAATAAAATATAAATACATTACGAACTAACGTATAATAGTCAATATGTAAGATTTATAAAATAGATTTATATATTTTTTTGAAAATAATATATTTATTTTATTCAAAAAGAAAAACAACACATCTAGTTATATAATTAGTTTTTTAATCATCGTAGGGTTTCCAATAATCTACAAACTATCATCACAGTCGCCTACTTACATTCGCTTAAAATTATTCTAATGCAAATGGAAGGGAAGCATCTCGAATAGATAACGTCAATATAGATTCTTTTTTCTTTTTTTTTTTTCGATTTAATGGCTCAAGTAGCAGACCGTGGCCAATTTCACGCCAAGATTTTCACTTTTCACGGAGGACAAGCATGAACTTCGCGAAATTCAACTCGGGGTGCGATCGATGTGCTTAACTGATGTCGACTTACTCAACCGATTTCTCGCTCTATCGCATTTTAAAATCAAAAAATCTTTCGTCATTGTGTAAAAATGAAGAAGAAGAAGAAGAAGAAAAAGAAGTGAAAGAAAAAGAATTCATGAAAGATGTTTAACAGATATCACAAATTTAATCGACATTAAATTAACTACGTTGACATATATTTATGTAATTTATCTAAACGGTTTTTTTCTTCTTTTTTTTATATATATAAACAATAATCAAATCGAAACGAATGCAATATTATCGATCAAGAATCAAATAGCAATTTAAAATCGATATCGTAGTTACTTCATTACTGTCGTATTAAATATAAAAATAAAATAAAATTATTATACGACGAAACGAAATTAAATACTTTATTTATTCATACATTTACATGGGTGTATGTTTACGATAATTATTATATATTGTACTTGTAATAATTTAATCGATTCGTAATATGAATATTTTCTAACTGCAATAAATTCGACGTTTGTAATAATGCGATAAAATATAATAAATTTATAACCGATTACTAGCAATTAACGACATAATTTATTTCCGAAACAAATAAATGTCTATGTAAAATAGTATAAAACTAGAAATTCTGGTTATATAATATCGTATCTATTGAATCGTTTCATAAATAAGTATCATTTTATGATAATATAGCATTACATTCTTTGTAGCAACATCATTTAAATTTACGATTCAATTCAATAATCTTTGGTTTTCGTTGAACGAATAAGAAATTATTATCGATTATTTAACGTTTGTTCTTCATCGAATATTTCTTTCCAAAAGATTGTCCACCCTTTTTGCCATATTTCTCGTCAAGATAATGATGATCGTCGTATCCTTCGGCTGACTTTTTGCCCTTTTCGTCGTTACTGTGATATCCCTTCTCGTGTTTCGATTCTTTACCATGTTTGTGCTGAACAAATAAAATTTTATTAAAATAAAAAAAAATATATTAATTTTGATTAGAGTTAGGATAAATAAAAGGATAGAGATAATAATTCGTTATAACAACCTCATCGTAACCGGAATCATGGTGTCCTTTCTTTTCGGTACTTCCTTTTTTACCCTCGTGTTCTTGATGATAGGCACCGTGTTTCTCTTGATCCCCATCTTCGTGATACTCATCGTAAAAATCGTGTTTTTTCTCATATTCATCCTAATCATAAACGAATAAACATATTACATTTAAATCATTGAAAATTCATTTATAACAAAAAAAAAAAAAAGAAAAATAATTTGTAATTTAATTTTCATCATAGTCATAGAATATTTCATAATAATCATAGAATTTTAACGATTGATTTAATTCTAATTAATTAATAATTAATATTTGAATAGTAAAAACTTTGTAATCATCGAATTAAAGTTGAGAAAAATTTCTGAACATACTTTCTTGAAAATATTATGTTCCCCTTTAGTACTGTGTCCCTTTTGATGTTTCCCTTCCTCCTCAAATTTCGCATTCTTCTCTCCTTTTACACCCTGATGATGTTCGCCGTAATGGCCACCCTCTTCGTGCTTTTTTTTATCATGGCCTTCTTTCTCGTCATAACTATCCTCGTGATCCTCTTTGTCATGATGACCCTTCTCTCCCTTCTCATATTCGTGAATCTTTTCGTAACCCTTTTTTTTCGTTTTCCCCCCCATCATTTAACGAACGAACAAAAGTTAATGTAAAACGTTGGCAAAGGTTTAATTATGTAACATATATATATATATTATATATATTTATTATTATCTAATATATTATTTAATATAATATAGATGTGAATTATTTACACAATTTCTTTTGTTATATATCTATACAACAAAAATAAATCTAATTATTTTATATACATTTTATTTAAACGGATCGATTAATTATTTACATTATAAATAATCGATAATATAATAAACGAAACTATTATTTGAATACAAACGTTAAACAATTTAACGAGATGAAGTACGTGGATGAATTAATTGATATTGGGGAAAAAAAAATAGGAAAAATTAAAGAATAGAAAAAAACATAAAGTAGATGCCATACCTCATCGTCTTTTTCTCCCTTTGATTCGTGATGTTCCTCTTCATGTTTCGAACTGCCACCCTTCTCGACGTGTTTTTCACCACCACCACCACCACCCACGTCAGTTTCACCCTCGCCTACTCGAATCAAATGCAAATAAAGCGTCTAGTTATTCGCTGTTAAAGGCGAACGTCTTTTTAAACGGAACAATCGATACCCTTTAATAACTAAACACAATTAAGGTCATCCAAAAGAGACTTCGATATTTCTTTTTTTGTTTATTCCCTTTTCTAACAATCCTACGTCGAATCGAAATCAATTCGTTTATTGCTACTACGAAATACGATGACATTAATAATTATTGTCATTAAGATTTTTGTATGTTTTCATTTGTTTGAAAGTATATATTATATAAATGATATTATTTAATTAATTAAATACAAAAATTTTAAATAACACATTTAATGTGTTAACGATAACATTTTCAAAATTTATTTCGATCTATTTTATATAAGTATTATATAAATAAATTAATTATTTGATGTAAAATTTAAAATGGAAATATTTATTTTCTAAGCAAAATGTTCAATAATAAATTATTATTTGTTAGATACAAAGTATTGAAAATATATTTATCGGCCAATTAAATACTAAACACTATTACATATAAGATAGCAATATTTTCTTTTATAATAATGATTATTTAGATAAAAAATCTCAAAGTTATAAAATAGTATATTAGAAACCAATTGAAAATCATTGTAACTTTTACGTGCCTTTATTACTAGCGGATGTTTCGAGATCGTCAACGTATCTAAATGCGATGGGTCTTCTGTAAACTTTCTTCAAGGTCAACGATGTATCGATCAAGGTAAAGAAAACGCACAGAAAAATAAGTAAAATATTGGACATTTTGTATAAATTACGTTTACAAGGAAAGAAAATCATTAGATTTTCAACTTTAATCTATCGCGTGATGATCTAAACGATCTACTGAAATCTGTTAGCATGATGCCACGGATTTAATATGATCGCGCTTCTCCGATCGTCAATTTTTTTTTGTCAATCTTGTGGTCGAGTTCTATCAGTGTCAACTTTTTCATTAACTACGGACAACGTAGTCTTAACTTTCTTATGAAAAGAAGATCAATACAACTTTTCTCTAATAACTTTCACCATTATCGGCACGGTTGTCTATCAAATTTCAAATCTTTACTTCACTGAGGTCAATTTTTCCATCATTTCGTAGAATTTTTTGTTCTATCAAAATGTATTGACATTGAATTGCTCATAATTTTAAATAAGTGTACTTGAATGTATGTACAATTTATATACAGGATATCCCAACTGAAGGAAGACATTTAAATATATATACATATATATACTTTGTTTCTAAATAATATAAATAATGTACAAAATATATTTAAAATAGTTGGGTAATAATAAAAAAAATACACTTTTATAGGATAAAAAAATACCTACGACTTTGAAAACATTTTTTGTATTATTAAAAAAACATTGGAAATGATTTATATATTCTCTTTCAACTGAGACACCCCGTATACGTAATTTAATATCGACTCGCATAAAAATGTATATTGAATTAAAAAAAAGTAACACGTAAAATCTGTTAAATGGCACTTTGACAACCGCTATATGTATTTTTAATTTCTTTGTTAAAATCAAATAAATTCGCAAAAGAGAAAGTTGTTGACTAAAAATGTTTGGATAATTCTAAGCATGATTAAATCTATGAAGGAAGTGACTCACTCGAAATTGCGATTTTATTTCAATGTAACGGGGGGAAAAAGAAAGAGAAAGAAAAAGAAAAAGAAAAAAAGAAAGGGAGAGAGAAAGAACAAAGAAATGAATCGCGTTAATATGCATGCAGCCTCGTTGACCACAAAGTGGACAATAACTTTCATATTGAACTACGTTAATTCATAATACAAAGAAATTCACAAAATAATACAATAGATAATAAAACAAAACAAAAATAGGCCTCATAGAAAAAGGCGTGAAACTTTAATCATTTTCTTTCTCTGATATAAAATCTATTTACGTTAGATTATTTTAAAAAACAAAAAATATATTTATTTATTACCGAACCTAGTTTGGGATTTTTATTCGATTGACTTTCGTTAATTGTATTCTTTTAAAGTAGTATACTATATTTAACAATTCAAATTTTATGTATACTCTTATACACATGTATGTTCTTATCAAGATTTAACAAAGTTAAATTGACAACTGATGACAATGTATGTGTGTAACGTAATGACAAGTATGGTAATATTTTTTTTTATGTTTAAACTTTGACTATAATCGTTTGAGTATAAGTAGCTATAAAACGACAAATGTTCTATAAATTCAACCCTTTTTTTCAAAGCGTCGTTATACGTATTAACGAGAACATAAAGTTTCTTTTTATTTTTTTTCAATACTAACACAACGAATGACAACGAATTACGTTCGTACCTATCTGTCTGTCATATTTTTGCAAGAACGTATGGAATGCACTCAACACAATCGAAATAATATTTTTCTCCACCGATTAGAACTACGTTTGTGAATGAAAGAGGTTAGGAGAATCGTACGTGAAAATATTTTCATTCTTCTATAGCCAACATTTTTCATTTGATCGCAAAATTTTCTTTTTTTTCTCATCGAACAAACTAATTTAACATTGTTTCACATCCCATTCGTACGTACAGCAATACTTATTCTATTAAAAATAAATAGCAATTAGAAAATATAATACATGATCTTTGATTTAATTAAAAAAAAAAGGAATCTTAATTTATGTTAACGCGAAAGACCGAAATTAGATAATGTCAAGATTCACGTGGTTAAACGTCAACATATACCAAATACGTCGGTTAAAGACCAAATACGTCGGTTAAAGACCAAATATTACACATTAATTCTTATGGACATACACCAATGTAAAGAATCTTGACATTCTCCAATTTCAGTACTTCACGGTAACATACATATATATAACATTAGTATTAATAATGAATATAATTGTTAATCTTGTACAAATAGAATAAATTATTGTATAAAGGATATAAATAATCGATCAATAATTTGATCTGACTTAACGATAAACATTTTCATTTGCCAACCAAGAATAAACCTTAGTGGTTGTGAATGCTAACAAGATATCGATAAACGAATTAGGCTAACGACGACGACGGAACGTTGCCGGATGCCTTATACTTGGTCATCTTAAATGTCTATGTAAATAAACAGGGTCTCGGTTAATTCCCATAATTAAATTCCCATGATCCCCTATATAACAGCGATTGTTACTGACCTCCTATTCATACGTGTTAAAGATACGCACTTGTTCGTACGAATACTCGTGGTTCCAACAAATTTTACGACAATCATTTTACGTAAACAAAAAAGAAGAAGAAGATGTGCATCAGTTGTACATCATTTGTCATAATTTATCGTTGACAAATTAAATAATATTGAAATAAGTATTAACGAACGATTTATATAATCAAACATGGGTTGTCCAAAATCTGAAAAAGACATGGAAGCACAACCGAATACAAGGGAAAACAGTTTTCTTCATCAACCAAAATCATTGAATCTGGAAGAAAAGAAGTATCTTTTGGCTGTTGAAAGAGGTGATTTACCTAACGTGAAAAGAATACTTCAAGCAGCTAACAAAGGTGAAATCAATGTAAGTTAGTGGATCATTCATTCTCAGCTGAACTTTACTTTAATTTCAACGAATTTTGGATATTTGTTATATAGTCCAGTCAACGAGGGCCGTTTCCTCCATGTCTCAGGAAAGAGGGTAAGAACTTGATATAAGGGTAAATAGACGACGCTGAATCGAATGGTGCTAATTTTTTTGCGGTAAGAAGTGCCGTTTTTGAGAAAAAGGGTAAAAAAGGATAAAAATTGGTAAAAAATGGCTTTATCTTAGAATCTAGGCATTTAATCGAAAAAAGTTTCAAACAAAAGTTGTAGAGAATTAAAATATACATAAAAAATGTTCTATGAGTTATCTTCGTATTTTCAAAAATAAGCGAATAAAATTGGATTGAAGATGGGAAAATAATTGTAAGAGTGGGGAAGCAAGTCCCGCCTCTCAGTCGGCTTTTACACGCGAGCGGGCTAGTGTGCGTGCGAGCGTCCGTGTGCACTAATACACAAACGAAGGATCTTCGGCAATCTTCGGGACTCTCGGTCTTGAATGAAAGTGCGAGTGAGAGAACAAACCAATATTTCTCTCTTTTTATTTATCATGCGATAACGAGTATTATTGTCCTTGGCCATCGATTGTTGAGCGTTCTGATATTTCTCTTTTTATATTTTTTCTTTCGGTAGCAAGAATTTTACGTCTTGGCCATCGAGCGTCGAGCGTTTTGTATACGAGTGCGAGTGAGAAAGAAAACCGATATTTCTCTCTTTCTATTTTTTCATTTGGTAGCCAGAATTTTACGTCTTGGACATCGAGCGTCGAGCGTTTTGTATATCTATATATATATCGGCGTATAAGCGCGGCATTTTTAAATCGAATCTTGATGCTTATGGCACGCCGTTTCTTTATTTATTGTCAAAAATAATGAACCTTGAGTAAAAAAAAAATAATTCATTTTAACAGGAACTATTATTATTTGGTTGAGAGTAACAATAATGAATTAATTTTGTGTCTCGCCATAAAATTAATTAGAATAATTAATTGATATAAATTCTTTGCCTCACAAAAATTTATTTGTATATCAAATTGAATACGTATTCTCTTTAAGACGAAATTTAAAATTTAAATATTTTTCCTATTAAATTATATATTTTATAAAATTTTAAATTACTGACTTTTTGTCTCGTAAAAAATTATTAGTTTATCAATTTAAATACATATTTGAAAAAGAAGAATTTTATAACCACACATAAAATTAATTCAAGATATATATGAAAGGATATTCTAAAAACGTGGAATTTATTTTTTGTCTATACATAATTTTAATTCATTTTTATTATGTTATAAGAAAACAGTAATGCATTCTGATTCATCTTCGAAGTCTTAAGAATTGTACGAAATAAATTGAGCTATTGTCAAGTGGTGCGTTAGCGTAAGTAGTAACGTCTTCGCTTCTCGCGCTGGTTTATTAACGTTCGATTCTTCGTGGAGGAATTATTTTTTTTATATTCTCAATTTATTTCTTAAGAAATACTCTTAACTCTTACAATTATTTTCCCATCTTCAATCCAATTTTATTCGCTTATTTTTGAAAATACGAAGATAACTCATAGAACATTTTTTATGTATATTTTAATTCTCTACAACTTTTGTTTGAAACTTTTTTCGATTAAATGCCTAGATTCTAAGATAAAGCCATTTTTTACCAATTTTTATCCTTTTTTACCCTTTTTCTCAAAAACGGCACTTCTTACCGCAAAAAAATTAGCACCATTCGATTCAGCGTCGTCTATTTACCCTTATATCAAGTTCTTACCCTCTTTCCTGAGACATGGAGGAAACGGCCCTCGTTGACTGGACTAATATTCTTCCGGACCGTTACCTTTCAGGGTATGATACTTGACGTTAATTGCGTGGACAGTCTTGGTCGTGGTGCTATAACTTTAGCAATAGAAGCTGAAAATCTTGAAATGGTCGAACTTCTCATTGTAATGGGTGTTGAAACGAAGGATGCACTTTTGTATGCCATAGATAACGAATTCGTCGAAGCAACCGAATTGTTACTCGAATACGAAGAACTTATAACAGCTAACCAGATCAATGAACAGAACGGTTAGTGATTATTTTATTATTTATTTTTTTCTTCATCGCGAAATATTTCATTCTATTCAATTTCTAAAAATGTATCCAATAACGTTTTGCAATAAAACTTTTTTTTTATTTTTCAATTAAATTCGTAAATAATATTTATTGGTTTTGTTATGAACAATACGAAAGTAATTCATTTGTACCTAATTGATACTAATCTTAACTCGTGTTTTTGTAAAATTGAACTTATATATATTAGAATTAACCAAAAGTTCGTGCATTTTTTTAAGTAATATTTCACTTGCATACAAAGTAAATTTTATTGACTTCAACAAATTGCACTATCTGAAGTGCACCCTAATAAAAAAAAAAGAAACAAAGAAAATTAGAAATTATGATTTAAGAGAGTTTAATGATTATAATTTTAACTTTTGATTTAACAGACGAAAAAGAAATTTATCACAGTTGGCAAAAAATCGATCCGGTGTCTGCTCGGTACCCAACCGATATGACGCCATTGATACTAGCGGCTCAACGTAACAACTATGAAATTCTGAAACTGTTGTTGGATAGAGGTGCTACTTTACCGATGCCGCACGACATCAGATGCAGTTGCGAAGATTGTCTACGTTCGACTGCAGGTCAGGAAACATCAAAGCTATATGATAAATGATATTAAAAAAAAAAAGAAAGAAATCTGCTAAAACAATGTTCTTATTTTGTATTTATTATTTTTAATCAACAGGTGACCCACTGAGACTTTCTTCGACCAGAATAAACGAATATAAGGCATTGGCTAGTCCAAGTTTGATATCCCTCAGTTCTCCGGATCCTCTGACGACAGCATTCCAATTGAGTTGGGAACTCAAAGAGTTGGCATGTGCCGAACCAGAAAGTAAAAAAGATTATTTAGAACTTAGACGTCAGGTTGAAAAGTATGAAAATTTGATTTATTATTCGTTAAGAATAATTTATATTTTTGAACGAATGATTTATATTTTGATATTTTTTAATCAGATTCGCCGTCGATTTGTTGCACCAAATACGAACTACGGCAGAATTAAATACGATATTGAATTATAATCCTGAGGAAGATAGTTTGTCGACGAAAAAATTGGCTAAACTCGAACAAGCTATACAATATAAGCAGAAAAGATTTGTCGCTCATTCTCACGTTCAACAATTACTTGCTGCTATTTGGTAAAAATTTTTTCCTTTTTATTCTCTTTAAAAAATTGAATTTGTAAAATTTATCATATCATGATTCGATATTTTTTTTTTTTTAGGTACGAAGGTGTTCCTGGATTTCGAAGAATGACCAATCTACAAAAATGTTGGATATTGATAAAAACAGCCCTCTTGTTTCCCTTTTATTGTATAATATATTTTTTCGCTCCCGAATCAAGGGTCGGACAACTTTTGCGAAGACCTTTCGTTAAATTTTTAGTACACGCATCTTCTTATATGTTTTTCTTATGTAATTATATTGAATTTTTTATTTGACTTTTTTTTTTGTAAATAGTATAAAAAAAAATAATCCATAATAAAATTATTTTAATCATCTTTCGTTTATCAGTTATACTGATCTTGGTATCGCAACGCGTTGAAGTGGAAGTCGTGAAAATTTTTGGAAACGAAGAAACTAAAAGGAACCTTGAGATTCAATTAGCTCGACAAAGAGGTGCAGCACCGTCGCCATTAGAGGGTTTGATTGTTCTATACGTTCTAGGATTTATATTGCAAGAAGCAAGAGAGGTAAAAAACATAATAATCGTTTATTAAAAAGAAACAAATTTTATTTCTATTCTATATACTTCGTTTAATTTTTTAATAATTGGTAACATACTTAAAACTTACCCTAAAGTATTATTTTATTACTTTTGTTTTTTTGATACATAATTATTATATATATTACCGTTTTAAAGCGTGAAATCCATTAATTCAAAGAAATAATTATACGTATGAAATAAGATAAAATTACATATATTAACAAGATAATGTATGAATTCTCTGAAATGACGAGTAGTTAATGTGTATATCTATATGCAAAATGTGTAAATAATATTACAAAAAAGCATAATATCTTTACGACGACTATTAATTAACAGGTTTATGTCGACGGATTAAAAGCATATCTTCGAAATATGTGGAACTTCATCGACTTCACGAGAAATTCTCTGTACATTCTGACAGGAATTCTACGAGCTGCAGCTTATTTTCGACAAAGGGCAGAAATAGCAATAGATCCGTCGGCTGCGTTAATACCGAGAGAAAATTGGAGCGATTTTGATCCACAATTGATAGCCGAAGGTCTATTTGCAGCAGCAAATGTTTTCAGTGCACTCAAATTGATACATTTATTCAGCATAAATCCAAATCTTGGACCATTACAAATATCCTTGGGTAGAATGGTCATCGACATAGTGAAATTTTTCTTCATTTATACATTGGTCCTGTTTTCCTTTGCCTGCGGTTTGAATCAATTGTTATGGTATTTTGCCGAATTGGAAAGGAAAAGATGTTACAGTGATTTTGCCGATCCAAGTTGGGATTCGACCAGTGACGTTTGTATAAGATGGAGAAGGTAAAAGGGAAAAAAATAATTAATATTCTAATATCATGATGTTATGTGTCGATTGGGCTTATTAAACAAACGAAATTGTATCTTTTTGATTATTTAATAGATTCAGCAATTTGTTTGAAACCTGTCAAAGTTTGTTCTGGGCTAGTTTCGGTGAAGTTGGTATAGACAGTTTCGAATTAACTGGTAATCAAATTTTAACTATTATCATTTAATCATTAATTTACATATAATTTATTACGTTACAAGATAAATTATTATTTGTAGGAATTAAATCTTACACCAGATTCTGGGGTCTATTGATGTTCGGCTCTTATTCCGTTATCAACGTGATCGTTCTATTGAATCTTCTAATTGCCATGATGAGCAACAGTTATGCTGTCATAGAAGTAAGAATACTTACGAAATATATACAAACATTGTTAATATTATATATTTTCAATATTATTTTTTTAAATGAATTAATATTTATAGGAACACGCTGACACAGAATGGAAATTTGCAAGAACGAAATTATGGATGAGTTATTTCGAAGAAGGTGGTACTCTACCTCCGCCATTTAATATCTTCCCACCACCTAAATTGTTTCTCAAATTATGTGGTATATCGAAGAAGAAAAATAACGAACACGTTGATAGCACTTATCGTCGTTCGCAAAATCAAAAGTACGTATTTTTTTATGTTTTTTATGCAAATATAATTTTATTTTGTATTCTTTTCGAAAGAAACAAAATAACTACGAGAATTATTCAATTATTGTTTTACAACAATATTACTTGTAATATATAATTACTTATATATAAAATTAATATTAATAAAATAGTTTATATATTTTATTTTTAATTATAAATTCGAATAAAATCGAAAGATTATTTTTCTTTTCTGGTATTTATCACCGATTTGTTTCCTATTTATAGGTTAATAGTTTATCGAATTATTTGATCAATATCGTAATATTCAAATTTATTTGAAAACAATGGTAAAGATTAATGATCGTGTTATTCTAGATATGGTACAGTCATGAGAGCTTTGGTATGGAGATACGTGGTCAATTCACATTCCATGCACGAAATGGAACCCGTAACGGAAGATGATGTACACGAATTGAAATCCGACATATCATCATGGCGTTGCGAACTTCTCGACATTTTACATAGAAATGGCATGGACATAGCTGGAATTGATACCAAAGAGAAAAGTATATATTATTTTATATATTAATTTTTATATATATTTTCTAATAATTTGATGTATATTTTATACAATAATTTTTAAAGGGAAAAAAAACACACATACACACATTCAAAGGAAAAAATATTTAACATTGTTTACGTTTAACAGCTGTGTTGGGTAAAAAGATGAGAATATGGGAAAGAAGATTGATGAAGGATTTCCAAGTATCAGGATTTTTCACTGGATCGGCAGAGGATGCTGCACAAGAAGAATTGAATCTTCTTCAACCAGCTGAAGGCGAGGATAACATTGCCAGATGGAAAAGAGTCGCTAGATTAGCGTTATTGAGATCAACTCAACATCGTTGGGGCCAAGTAAATAATGATCATTTTACTTTTGTTTTCTTATTTGAAACACATTTGGGACCTTTAAAAAAATATATTTATCCGTGGAACACCGATAACATAATTATCACAATTATTTTAACATTATCAAGCTGATCGTTGAAATTTTAAACAAATTTCATAAAGGGTGATATATATTTTTGATATTCACTCGCATTTAAATATAATTAATTGATAGTATTCAGTTATGGATTTTTGAAAATTCATACTTGATTACCGATTAAAAATTTGGACTCGAAATCCACCGGTCCCAATAATGTTAACATCAAATAATATCATTCGATATAATTTTTAAAAAGCAAATATATTGAACAGGTTGTGAATAGTGCGATTCGAAGTTCCCAAATTGGTAAAAGCAATAGCAGAGTATCCTTGCAAAATCAACAGAGTTTAAAAAGAGCCATAGAACAAGCACGAAATTTGACAGCAAAAGCACCATTACTTCCGATTCCACAGATACAATTACCGAAAAGTACTGAAACCACGATACTTCATATACTTCATGACATTGTTGAAACTGATAATTCTGTTAAGAATGATGTACCGGTATTAACAGTAACGTACGAAGCAGATCCAACTGATCAGGTAAGTTAAATTATTCCTAATTTTACAATATATTATTTATTATACAGAATTAAAATTCAATTTTCAACGAAGACAAATTTAACAAGTTATTACATCACAGTAATTGAGTACCTTACTTTTTTTAATTAGATACTATATAACTTTTTTTTTTACTTATGAATAATCTACAATTACTAATCAAATCTGATTTACATACACAATTAATTATATTCATAGTAAATATTAATGAAGCAACCAATTCATTAATTTAGCGTTATTAATGTTGAACTACTTGTAAAAAAAAAATCAAATGGAATGATATACATAGTTTTGCATTTACAATTAACAGCAATCCCAGACAATGTCGACTGTCGGTTATATCGATGAAAAATCTATACGAAATTATCAACCTGTTATACCAACTCGACCATCGTCTCAACCATCGAATAAAAAAGATGGAAATAATTTCGCGGTAAATAATATTCAATGTCAAGATTCCTCGAACGTAATAACGCAAGGGAAGATACAAATGAAAAAAGATATTGCCAAAGGAACGTTAAACTCACCAAAAAGTAATAAAAATAAATCTAACAATGCGTTTGCAACAACTAATGCTAATAATACTGGAGATTCTGGAATGATTAAATTACGATCAAAACCTTCACTAAGTCCAAGAAAAATCGTTGATGATACAATGATTATAATGAATAAATCTGATAGTAAGAGTCATAAAGAGGAAGATAAACAGAGATTGGTTAATATAATGCCAAGGTCACCACGTTTTGCTACGAGTAGATCACCTAGAAAAGGTGGATGGCTTTAAACAGATTTTTATTTTGAGAATTTTTTTTCTTTTTTCTTTTTTTTATCGTCCCTCGAATATTACATCTTCTCATCATTATGAAAATGGTGTAGATATTTATTGAAATTTTATTATTATAAAAATATATTTGCTTATGATGTGAACGAAAGATGCGATACCAAAATAAATGTATTATTTATTATTCATTTTATTAGTAAAAGTAACGAATTATCATTATCGTTAATCCAAACGGACATTATTGCGATTATTATTAAATATTTTCTACGTAAATTCTATTCGCTCATTTGGTACTTTTTCTTTTTTTTAATTCTTTTACTCGATACACAAATGGTATAGCTCATTTATACAGTAAATTTAAAATAAAGATTGTCAATACTATTACGATAAATATTAAGACAAATAATAAATAAATTTAATCAGTAAAAGAAGTGATCGCTCGTTCACCGTTTTCTATTTAAAATAAAACATATGTGAATAATTAATGTCAATTTTGAAATAATTGTATGCAGAATTATTGAATATATTTGATGAATATTTTATTCTAACTTCTTGCATAATAATCTTTTTCTTCTTTATTTTTTAAACGATCAATTCCAGCTTCTGTAACTTTTGATAAATCGTGATTAGATAAGGAGGAGAAAAAATATCGTGAAAAATTATCGATCGATTCGTATATATATACGATTAATTTATTTACATTATTGAATAATATTCATTTATTAATATGATAATAAAATACATTGTTCCACTTAATTTCTCGCTTCATTGTTTCTTTTTATTTCTTTACTTTCTTTTTATTTTTCCATTCGCATAATTATTTCTTTTTTTTCCTTTTTTTATTAAAGAAATACATTATATGTTATACTACCGACACAATTCTATTACAATTAATACGAAACATTTACATTAGTCACGCGACTATCGATATAAACAAATGATTAAATTCTCGAATGAATAATTAGCGTGAGATTTCGTTTAAAATTAATAATAAATATCAATTTTTAAGCGCTTTCTCGTTTACCTACACGTGTATAAGTATGTTCAATATATTTTTAATATGTATTACATTATTATATACTTATATGTATTTATGTATATATGTATATATACATTTATATTGATATACATATATATATACTGTTACTTTATATATTAAAATACATTCACCTAAGGATGGTTATAACTGAATAAAGAATTCTCTTAATAATTAATATGAACGAACGTATTTACACAATGAAAATAAAGATAAGTGATCAATAATGTCGACGTTGTTTATGTATATAAACAAATAAACGAAAAAGAAAAATCAATGAGAAACAACAAAAATTTTACGCGTTATTTATATTTAAATAAATAAATTTATCGATTCGTCGATTAATTAACCAATCTATCAAAGAATACGAGGTTAAAAATCGTACCTTACGTTCCATTTCATGGAATTTCTTTCGGTTTTTTCTTTATAGCCGGTTTTTGTGGTAAAAGAATGACCAAAGCGGCGGCAACTAAAAAATAAATGTATAATATATTTTATTTAATTTCTTTTCCTTCAAAATTATTTAAATATATTTTTATACTTACACAAACAAGCCGAACCAATCATAATAAACGGCCCGAAACAAGATAATCCAAACAGAATTGGGAACAGTAAATTACCAATCACGGCTCCGCATCTTCCGACCGTCATGGCGGTACTAACTGCCATAGTCCTAAAAACAGATAAGTATTAAAACATTTTTTATTTATTTATGTATCCACGTGTGTATAAATAAGAATTAGTATTCATAGAATTTTATATATATATATATAACACATAATTTACATTATTTTATTAATATTTATTTGGAATTTTTTTATTTTACTGTGTTTATAGATTCGATTCGTAAACAATGTTATCGGTGAAGTAAAAAGAGTTGCATTAATTTAGGCGCCTGATAAATTAATTAAAATTTATACAAAATAGAGATATAATTAATTCATAATCATTTTCAAAGTAGTAATAATATAAGAAACGATTGAATATAATTTCTTAGCTATAATGATTTATATATACCTTAGACACGTTGGAAAATTATCGACGATTATATTGACCACCGTAGCACCACCGATACTGGACATTGCTACAAATACGGATGACAATCCTAATATTCCATTAGTATCATTCGTCCAATATAGTGATCCGCAACAAGCCGCTGCCACAAGGAAACATATCGCTAGAATAAAATATAATTATTTTTAACAATTAATATCATTTTTTTTTATTTCTTTTTTCAGAAATATAAATCCATCAAAAAATCATCGAATTAATAATCTCACACAAAAAGAGAAATCCTTAAGAAACAAAAAAAAATCCTTATTCTCTTAAATCGTAAAATTATTATTATGAAATTAAATAAAAGTTGTACTTTTCAATAATAAGAATATTTTTAAATTATATCGTATTAATTCATCAGTTTTATTTTGTCACGAATTAAAGTTACTTACGCGAAGTAACGTATTATATAAATATATATATATATATATATATATATTTTTTTTTTTTTTTCTATTTAAAAAATATACCCATTAATTTTTTCTTTCCAACGATGGTTATCAATGAGCCAGCCAAAGTGTAACCAATGATACCGGTAAGTGCGATGACTATAGAATTCACGAAGACAGTAGAATTTAGTTCTGTCTAATGAAAGTAAACAAAAAAATAATTAGACGATCATTATTTAACATTAATTAATTAAATATATTAATCATTTATTTATAAGAATTACCGAAACACAATCGACGACGGTAGCAACTGTTGTGTTTACAAAGGTAGTAACATTGTCATTATTATTTTCCGTAGTATTAAATATATAACAAAAGGATGGTCGAGAATCTACGTGATCTTTTTCTACGTGATTAATTTTGTAACTTTCTATCAAAGAAAATAATTGTGGCATCCATAATCTCAACGAATTTGATCTGTATTATAAATAATTCATATACATATTATTAATTACTATATATCAATTTTTATTTATAAATTCTTTCAATTTATATACGATATTATTTCAATATCTATTTTATAAATTCGAATTTATATTTATTGCGAACAAATTTATCTGTATAATTTATGTTTATACTAACCCTATCGTAGCACCAAGTTGAATCAGAGATATGACTATGAGTTTAAACACGTTCGGAGGTAAAAAAAGTGGTTTGATTTGTGCCCATGATGATTGTAATTTTTCTTTCCACTTATCACCCGTTGATTTTACTGAATATTCTTCCTCTAGATCCCTTATCTATTAATGAATCATGTTAATATTACGAAAACTAGCGAGAAATGATTATCTTATAAGATAATAACGTGTTTTATTGTATACATGTAAATATTTTTAACGATGCAACTCATCAGTCATGTCAAAAGTGATCATAAAACTATCAGTCCATATTAAATTTATTGCTTTTAATAAATAATCATTATGTTTATGTTGGAAAAATCAATTACTATTATACAATCTTTCAATAGATTATAAAATGTGTAATAAAAATGAAAAAAAAAAACGAATAAAATTGTAATTAATGATGAAATATTATCATGAATAATTGAATAGATTCGATTTGTTTTTAATTTTAGATTAACTGAATAGTATACTACAAAAATTGCTATTACATATAACGGGTAATCCCGTTATTAAAAAATTAAAAAAACAAAATCATTTGGAAGATATAATTTATAAAATAATGACGCGTAATTTAATATTATATATTTTTCCATATTATTAAATGATAAATATATGTTTAATAATGAAATATCGATAACATACCAAATAAGTATCTGCCGGTTTTCCAGTATTGACCGAATATATTTTCTTAAAAATTTCTAATGCTTCCTCGCGACGACCTTTCAATAAAAGAAATCGTGGACTTTCGGGAAAAAACCAAATAGCAACGCATGCCAAAAATTCTGGAAGTGAACAAATGGCTAAAAATACTCTCCAAGATTTGATTTCAACGAAACCATGAAAAATACTCCAATTCCATTTTTGTGGTAGAATTAACCATGCTATACCTGTATAAAAAAAAAAGAAAAAAAACAAAAAAATAAAACAACAATTCATTTAATTAACCATTATATTATTATTATCGTTTGTATAATTAAACGTGAATAATCATAAAAATTTAGAAAATTCAATTATCTGTTAATCTTGGAAGATTTAATTAAAGTTTTATTTTATTTTAATATTATTTGAAAGAATTTTCAATAGCTTACACGGCAAGGAAATATTTCCAAGTGAAAAATAAACGCCTAGCCACATGTAAGTACGTGAACGATGATTTTCATCGTGTATTTCCGCCAAATATGACATCAAAGCTGCATAAGGACCAGATATGCTGCAATAAATGAACGATAAAGATAAAAAAAATTAAATAAATTATTTAAAACAGTTTCAATCTTATCTTGGGAACGGATAAAAAATTTTTTTATATATATATGATATTTTAATAACGAATATTTTACAGAAACATTCTACTACGAAAATTATAATTTTCGTATCACGTATGAAATATTATTTAAACAGATTTTTCTTTTAACAAATATTCGCCCTTATGCGCCCGTATACTTAATTGCGCCAAAAAAAAGTTCAACGTAACTACAATCAGCGAGTTAAATGACCGCCAAGTAAAAAAAGTTGATAAAAGTAAAGTACTTTTTTTTGTGCAATTTTCGTTACCTTGGTAAAAAAGAAAAAAGAAAAGAGAAAAACAATTAATCGCAGTTCTTATTTTTAAACACGTATTTTAAATAGAAAATAATATCGACGAATAAAATAGAGAATTCAATTGAAATTTGGATATGCGCTCGTAATGTTTATGCAAAAATTTTTATTATCGATCTCAAACAAAGATGAAAAATAAAAGAATAAAGAGGAAAAGAATTGTACAGACATTTTAGATCCGTAGATATTTTTGTCTGTGCTTTTTTTTTGTTCTTCGACTTACATCGATCCTTCGAGAAATTTGAAAAGTATTAATAGCCACGATCTATGCGAGAAACACGTGGCCAATGTGATTAAACCGGTTAGCATGTATCCGTAAAACATAATTCTTTTCCTTCCATAAGTGTCGGCCATGAATCCCCAAAGAAAATTTGTACTGATCATACCTACAAATCAAAATCACACTTTATTAACAAAAATATATATATACATATTTTACATAATTATAGATTAAAGATTAGAATTATAGATAAATAACAATATATTTATATATTTTATACATATATGTATATTAGGGTGAACAGAAAGTTCGTGCTTTTATTAATTAATATTTCAGTCTTGTATATATATATAAAGTAATTTTATTAACTTCAAAATATTGTACTATTTGAAACAACACAATAAGCGCACGAACTTTTGGTTCACCCTATATATATTTATTATGATTGAACCATAATAAAATGTATATTATTAATTAAAAGACGAACTACGTTCATTCGTGTACCACCTGCAAAGGACATGGAATTGAGTAGTCCCTTATCGATCATGGTAAGTTCAAGATCACATTCTGCTGATGGTAGAACATAGGCTGTCGATGAAGATGAGAATATGCTGGCAAAACTAGCTGGCAGTACAGCCAGTAGTAACAAATAATTGAATTTTCCATAACCTAAGAATTTGATAAACAATGAAATATATATTCAACAAATGTTACGTATTATCCTTTGACCAATCTGATTGATTTCAAAGTTCGGAGATTGTCGATGAACAAAATTGAAAACAAATATATATATACATATTTATAAAATATGACACTATTATTCAAAAGATTGGAATCCAATGATTACTATACCATATAATATAGCATATTATTAGTTACATACTTTTCATTTATGATTACGTGTAAGTGTATACAATTAGACGTTTCTCCGAATGATTCGAAAGTACACAAGAGAAAGGTGAAAGAGCATTTAGATCGAAGGTAATAATACATAATAATGAAAAAAATATATATATAAATTAAAAGGAATAACAACGTTTAAATTACTTACCTGACAAGCATATCGCACGTTCAAAATCTGCTGGTCCAGAATCCGCAGAATTCACGTCCTCACCTTCAATTTAGAAACAGACGAACGGGCATAATGTAGTAAAGTCAAATGAAAATGACAAAATGACAAAACGCTTGACGAGTTAGGGAAAATCAAATTTAAAATAAAAGGAAAATATTCTTCTTTAAGAGGATTCTTTGCAATTGTCGATTGAAAGAAAACCAAATGTATTAAATATAAAAACAGATAATAGAAGTAATTTATTAATTTAATATTCGAAAATGTTTTTCTTTGTTTTATTTTTTTTATATATATATAAATACTTTGTCATACTAACAAAGATAATTAAAACAATAGTTCTAGAATTAACGAACAAATTAAGATCGTTTAAAAAGAAAATATAACCTACTACTCATGCGTTTGTAATAAAATATCGATAACACTTGGAGAATCCGTCTGTAAACCATTGTCTTCTTCTTGCGTAACCAATATATTTAATTTTGTTCGTTAACGAATTCTTTGGATGGTCCACATTGTTCTCTGTAGAATTCACAATATTTCGTATCTTAAAATAAATTATACTCAACTTACGTATTGAAATTTTTTCAACGAATTTTAACGAGAGTAACAATCATTCGATACGAGAAAGTAAAACAAAGAAAAGGATAAGAAAAAACAAAAATAGAGAAAGAGAGGGAGAGAAGAGAAAAGAAAAGAAAAGAAATTTAAATTCAACAAACCGTAATTTTTGTAAAACTGCCATTATTTTTTCTCACCTTATATACGAGAATAAAATTTGATTTCGTTTATCAAAAATAAAATAATAAAATCAACGTGATCGCACAGGATATATAATATTATTGTTCACACTCTCACGAATATTACACAAGTTTTGTTATACACCTATCAGAATTTTTTAATTCACGCGAAACACATACTTTTCGGATATACCCTTTTTTCAATTTAATTTGATCACCAATTGAAAAGAAAATATTTATATTGTTGTTATTGGAATTTCTTCTTCGAGCAATTGTTACTTTCAACGTTAATTAATATCTTTTCTAGTTTCTACACCATTTCAAATATTCGTAAAAATATTTCTTCTCTCTTTTTCTCTCACTTTTTCGTCTACTTTTCGATAAATACAATATTGAATTTATGTTTCGATAATATAGTCATTCAATTTAATTCAATTTCGATGAATAATATATGTAGAAACGTGTAAGATTAACTTCTTAATCGCGGTTGACTGAAGTGATTGATTCAGTATTAGAAAAGGAAAGAAGAAGGTTGTCCTAGGACCATATTTATGATCTCTAGAATTTGTTTTTCTTCCTTGAATTTGTCTGTAATGTAAATATATTATTATACATGATAATAAATGTTTCGCTAATTTCAATTATATTATACAAAATTCTTCTCACCGGTAACAATCATTGTCTCTTTTCGTAGATATATATATATATTTTTTTTTTGTAAATATCGATAATTCCCATTAATTTTGCAATTCTTTAGCTAATACAATTATCGTCATTTTCTTAAATATCTTTCCTTAATTTTCTACTTCAACACACTCTGAACAAATTTTTATTTGAGGAAAACCGGATTTTCTAATACTTTTTTTTTTACTAAATAATAACACTGGTCACAGATGACCTTGGTAGGCCAATTAATGATGCAAACTAATCGTGGATTTAATTATATAACTATACCTGAACAAAATTAACCTAAGAACATTTAATTGCACGTACTTTTCAATAAACTTCGAAGACTTTCGATACAATACTTTCAGACTCTGAAGACACGTATTATTATTTATTATAATACCGTCTATGACTACTTTGAAAAAAAAATAAAACGTCACAGATAAGGTAATTCATAAAAACTATATATAAATACTACTAACTCTTAAATATCGTTTATTAAAAAATTGCAAATAAGTTTCGTGAAAAAATAAAATAAATTATTATGTTACTTATATACCATGGAATAAAATTGTAAAAAAAAAAATTATTTTAAAAATCACGTGGAAACTGCACAATCGTATCGTATCATTATCATTCAACAACGACATGATCAATTTCTCATGCGACAGAACAAGTCCTGATTAATTATCATTTTTTTACGCACTTCTTACAATATATATTCAAGGTAATCTTTTTTATCGTAACATGCGGAGAAAGTATACTTCGTCACTTCGTAGAATCCGTTTCTGCAATAATAAAAATGCATAAAGGAAAAAAAAACACACGCGTACTTCAGGGCCCCCCACACTCGCCATCACCTCACCCCTCCTTCTTCCAACTCGCATGTAAAATTATATTCAATATACGTCGATAAATATGAATACTTAAAATATTTCACATACATCTGTCATTCGTGGAAATCATTTTTTTTTAAATTCTCGAGTAAATTTTATCTCCGTATTTAAACGTTTTACATTTATTTATATTGCGATTTTCGTTTGTTAAAAAACAAACAAGACAGTTTAAATTGCATAATTACCAGACATAACTTCAGATTGCGGGAAACCTGCTCAAATAACTTTTAATCAAAAAAATGTATTTTCAAGGATTTTCGATTGAGTAATATTATATAATTCATAAATACATTTCTTTGTCTTTAAACATTATTAACGCCAATTAATGTGGGCTAATTAATTTGTTTAAAATTAAACGAAACAATATTAAATTATAATCTTACAGGATAAAACATTAGATTAAATAAATCCAGCCTTAATAACATTGATCCTGACATATGTTTTTCAAAGACACATTTCTTGAGTATCAATGTAAAATTATTGCTCGTTGTTCATTTTAAAAAAAAAAAGATATTAAATGTGAAATAAGAAGATGTTTCTTTAAATTTTCGAAATAAACAATCCCGAATACAACAAATTTACACATATAATTCTAAACGTACGTGACATTTTTTCAAAATATTCAAACTGATGAGATTAACAGTTTCTCGCGTTGACTTCATACTTTTGAATTATTGAATAAACTTGTGTCACACGATGTAAGTGCTACGACGTGACAAGTGAAAATTAGATAGTAAGAACAATTTAAATTTGTTTCTTAGAACAGACAGTACTGTTTGAAAATATATTTTTTAAATATCCTTATTCTCTTTTACTTGTCATCAAACGAAATTGTCAGATTTAAATGGACTTATGTATTTACACGCGGATAATAAATACGTAAGTATATTGTTAATGTATTATTTATACATGTAAATTTCATTTTATTTTTGTTTTAATTATAAAAATATTTCATGTAAAAATTAACTCCTAAATATATATATACATTCAATATTAATTAATAAATCGTGTATACCTAATAAATATATTTTATTAATATAATAATATATTTTTAAAATAATTCTTTCATATACGATCTAAAAGCAAACGAATCTCCAATAAAATAAATATTTCATACCATTTAAATCTAACAACAAGTTTATCAAACTTACATGCTATTGTCATAAAATCTATGACACGAAGTGTTATTATTAAAAAAAAATAAAAAGAATAGCACTTGCCTTTGGATTGCACCACAGAAGTCATTAAATATATCCTTTCGTACGAAAGTCAGTCTAATCCTATTACGTTTTTTTCTAAACGATGTTCTTTCAACACGATTGATTGAATGATAAAACAAAAATGACACTTTTCTTTTTTTTGTATATAAATAATTTGTAATCAATTTATTCTCTCGATTTTCCTCCCTTTTTTATTTTTTTTATATAAGTAACGAAAAACTTGCTAACGAAAAAAGAAACAAGAATTATACGTGGACATAAAATTAAGTAGAGCCGAAAAAATAATGAGAAAATAAGAGATAGGAAGAGAGAGAGAGAGAGAGACAAAAAACGGAAAAACATTAAACGTCCAAACGTATCAACACTTTTCTGTGATCATACCAGTCAAACTGTTAGTTTCACATTAAAAGTATACTCGTGTAAAAGCAACTGACAATGAGTAATCCCTCGTATCGAGAATGCTGAACGGTAGGGGAAAACAGGTTACAGAAATAATATTATAATTGATAGGAATCGAGAGAAAAGGGAAGAATTTGTCAATTCACCTACTCATCATTCCCCCCACCCCCCTGCCAAAAAAAATCATACAGAAAAAATAGATAAAAACGTAACCAATGGTTTTTCGAACGGTTTGACAAAACCGGGTTAACAATTTTCTCGGTAAAGGTCACTTGAAGGTCAACATATTCTAATGTAAATATGCAGTCGTATTTAAAAAAAATACGATGACCTTTATATCTCGAAAAAAATGGTCTTTAAAAAGAAATTCGGCCCATTACTATATCGGCGTCTTCGAACAGAATATTTCTTTCCTCTGACATTTTTTTTTATCGTACGAAATAAACGAGATATTTCAGGTGATCGAGCTAGACGAAAAATCCTATATATTATATATTGATGATTATGGCAATGATAATGGTCACAAAATTGAAAAAATCAGTTTTTGTAATATAATAAATTATATTATATCTTTTTACTTTCCCTTTTACATATTCTAAAATTATTTCTCTACGAACACCTTAGCACACCTATGCAATACTACAAAAGAGAGATACCGAATATAATTAATTTTTATTAATATCGTTAAATTAATGTTTTGAATTTTTATCACTTACACCACACTGTTCTTAATTATTACTATATGAAGTCATGTTTATAGTTTTAATCAAATTCTGTCAACATTCCTTCGCAATGTGCATATATATATGTATCTACATAAATTAACTTTTTTTTCTTATTCTTTCGAACAAAAAACTCGAAGTAGTCCTATTTACTTGATCACGGTTGGTTCCTGCAAAAATATATTCTAAAAAACGACAATTGTCGTTGTTGTCGTCGTTGCGTAGATATTTTTTTTTTTGACATATATTTTCAAAGCTTTAAAATTATCGTCGCGTAAAAATAGAATTATAAAAGAAAAACAAATTTGTCTCTTAATTAATATTAAAGACATTACAGAATTATTCGATTGATCATTTGTTAAAACTTACGTTTAGCATTCATGTGTGTGTTCCTGTTTCCGCAAAAGAAAAAAAAACTAAAATCAGCTTTCTTCGGGACAACAATTCTTTTCTATCTTTATTCTTCTTGATTTCTTCGAAAAAAGAATAAATTAAATAAATAAAAACACACAAAATAAGCACGCGCGAACGTCCCGTCGTATACGTTTTATCCAAATAATTTTCTATCTGTTCACGAATAGTAGACAGACGACTATAAAGTAATGTTCAAATGAATGATTTTGCGGGACTTATGTACGCATACCGCTAAGACAAACTAAACTCTTTTGCGTATCTTAAAGCTCTGAAATAACAATAGAGATAACCAGATATTTGTCATTCTTAACAACAGGGCCCATTCTCTTTATCATTAATTAGTCAAACATTTTGAAAGATACATGCCCTACCGTTTAGCTACCTCATACTATTTTCATTCCTTAAAAACTAATCCGAATCCAGCTATGCAAATATAAGATTTCGTGAAATTTCGTTTATAAAGAACTATCAAATAAGAATAAAATCCAGTTTACGAGCAAACGATAATCGGAAATTATTTCTAAAACAAAACTCGAGACAAGGGTTGTATTTAATTTTTTTTTAAATATCTTTTTAGATTTAATATGGTTGCTTCGTAAGGATTTGTTATACTTATGACCAATAAGTTGCTTATTCTTCCTAATTCTTTGATTAGCATGCATTCACTCTTCATATACTAATCTACGATCAGAAAGTAATCAAGTTCTCGAATCGAAAATCAAACACAGATACAATCTAACAATAAACCAATATTTAGAAAAGATATGTTACTGTGATCATCAACAATAATCGATCGCCTATTTGATAAATGAATTGTTTATTTTATTTTTTTAAATGTATTACTTTGTAAATGAATTATAAACTTATCTCGTAAAATTATTTCATCTTTATTTAATGAATTTGAAGAATAAAAGAAATATTTTTCATATGTCGAGTATCAATAAGTAACTTGGAAAAATAAAAATAAATGATTCAAATGATGTTTAATTCTATTATAATTATAATAGAAATATTTAATATGTATAAGTAGTAATAATTAATCTATTTTATTAATAGCTATCGTTACATACCAGCCAATTATGATTTTTTTTCTAATTATGATATTATGTTTATTCGTAGGAGCTTATGTAATTACAGTAAGAACACGTAAATTACTCCGAAGAATTCTAGATTACGTGGAATTTCTCTTTAAAATTACGTATTCGAATGAAAATAATAAAAAGAAAGAAGAAGAAAGTATAATTACACGCTGTTATTTTCTATCCTCGAATAAATCCTATTCTATCATCGTGACACGTGAAAATAAATAAATAAAATAAAATAAAATTCATTATACATTATTTATATGCGTTTAATGAAGTTTTCAAGAAGAAGAAGAAGAAGGAGAAAACGAGCAAAAAATAATTCCATATGCATCGGTAAATTTCCAAAGTTTGCTTCCCCCTGTCAGATTGTCGAAGCAAATGTATATAAATACATATATCTGTGAGGAAAAAAAAATAAGAAAGATGTCAAAAGAGAAGATACGAATCGTACACATTTTTAATAGCAGATACTTCGTAAAATTGAAACTTATCGTGTGTACTAAAGAAACCACGTGTGTGCAATAAGTGGAATAAGTCACGATCTACCTGTGAATTTCCGTTGAAAATTCATCTCATTTCGTTTTTTTCGAGACTTTATTAATCTATAATCTTTCAACGTATTCATAAGATATTTGTTGGATTGTTCCAGGAATTATTTTAAATACAAATTTATTTGTTCCTATTAGTTTGTTTTAAAATCATTGACATTTTAAGTATGAAAGAAACGAAACGTCTACTCTTTTATAAAAATTCAACAATGTAAACCGTAAACTGTTAATTTAATCTATCGATGATAAATAAGAAAAAGAAAAACAAAAAATGATGATAGTTGTAAACCGAAATTTGTAAAATTATATACAATCGCTTAATATCTTTTAATTAACAATGAAACAAAAAACATAAGAAAACCATTGATAAAATAAAAAATTGAATTTTCGCGCAGTGTCAAAACTGTATGGCGGCAAATTTAAAATAAAATCGAATTTATATGAGTTAGATTTTTTGATTATCTTTAGAAAGATTTAATTCGTTTTCTTTTTTATATCCTATCGTAATCGTGATATATCGATAATAGAATAAAAAAAAACGTAAAACGTATCACATCGAGTAATACTTATCTTGAATGTTTCGAAAGTGAGAAGGGGTAATGGAAAATTTACCGATTCTTTGTTATAAATACTGCAACGCGAAACAAGGCCTTCGTTCATATCGATTAAAATTTTCTTTTTTTTTCTTTTTTTCAATAAGATCCAACAAATTGTTGTAAATCCATTTTCGTAGAAATTTATGTGTTCGTTTTGTTGTTGTTATTGTATATAATTCTAGAAATTTTTTTTTTACTCGTACGTAGAATATAATTTTTTGTCGCGTACGTATTGTTAAGGTTTCATAAAAAACAAATATGTAAACATACTTGACATCTGAAACAGATATTGCATCATCCGTATTCATTGATTTCTTTTCTTTTTTTTGCCCTGTTTTTACCATTTTCAATTATATAATTATATAAAATAAATATATAATTATATATTATAAAAATTATCTGCCGCACCTCTTATAATCATGAATTAATTTAATAACCATCATATAATATAAATTATTTATATAGCAAACTTCGTGAAAAATGCGTTTTTATAAAACACAATGAGTCATAAAACATAGTAAAAAAAAAACCTGAATGCCTCTCAACTATTCGTTGCATCAAGTTGCAATTTGCTAACTCGTGTGATTGTAAAATTACATCTACTGTAGTACCTAATGTATCAAATATTAAATTATTCAATCTGTCATTAAATTTCATATAACAAAACAATTATAATACTATTTACTAATCGAACAAGTCATTAATTAGGATTATTTATCTTTTATTTTTGTAGAACGATCGAAATTTTTCATTCTTTACAATTTCATTTTTCTTCATTCAATTTTGTTTTTCTTTTTTGTTTTAGTATTTATCAGAAGAAAAATCCAATTAAACGTGAATAAATGGATAAACTTACAAAAACTATTTTTCTTCATAGATATGTATCTTTGCATGTAAATTTATTTTCCTGAATAAATATTTAATGTACACTATCTCGATAATTTTTCGAATATTTTATGATTTATAGATATTTTATTGAAAAAAAAAAAACAAAAAGAAAATTTTTAAGGTCTGCTAAATATCGAAAAGTAACAGAATATTCCGTTAACAGGACGTGGCTGATGTTGCAAAAATTTGTGAGGTGGCATTCCAGTAGTACGAGCTTCTTTCAAATCCATTATATTTGTATCAGAACTGGTCAAATCGGTTTGAAGAAAATTTATATCCTCTGATGATACCATCTCTTCTATCATTTGTGCAGGCTAATCGGATATCCCCATTAATATTAGATATTAATACCAGTCTAACAGGTAACACAAGGTTATACGTTGAATATTTAAATGCGTGTATCGATACGGAAAGTTGTAATTATCTTTGCATTTAAATGAAAATATACAAAAAAAAAAGAAAGAAAACAGAAAGAAAAAAAGAACAACAGGGTTTTATAGCTATATTTAATATGTATATCTATACGCATACAGGATGATCCACATAATGTGTTACACGAAAGATTTTTATATGAATAAATATACTAATTTTTTTTTCACGCTTTCTTGATAATTTATTCAACTTTACATGAATTAAAATTTAATTTATGAATTAAAAAAAAAAAAAGAAAGTTTCCTCCTTTTATTTTTTTTTATATAAGCCATTTATTAATAAAACATATTTTCGTAGGTGTATGCGCGTGTGTAAAATAAAAAGAGAAATCAAACTTAATTGTAGGAATTAAGTAAGAAATAAATATTAATCGTAATATATGTTAACGATTATAAATCTATAAAATATGATTAACGAATATTACAATACTTGCCATTATGTCAGAAATTGGAAGCAAATCGTCGATAGGGGGTGGTTCGTCAAATGGCTCGATTAGATTACCACTTTGTAAAACGACGAGCAAAAACCACATATAATTATTACGATTGGAAAGTTTCTCTTTGCTGTCTATGCTTGTAGTCTTTAATTTCTCCAACCATAAATGTATCAATGATTTTTCTGTCGATTATTAAGATAATTCGATTTTTTTAAACTGTAACGAACAGTATCAACGAATAATAAAATGCAAATCATTTTCGAGCCATTCCAAATGGCTTTATAAATAAAAACAAGTATAATGAATTGAATCCATTCAACGAGTACTACTATATTCATTATCAATGCAATATTATTATTATTAGATGAATAAATCTTTAATTCAAATACTTTTTATCACAAAAATTTTGGAATAATTTTATAAATGGAATTTAATCTCTTTGAGAATTATTGAAATATCCGATAAACTCTTTGATATCGTTATAATTACAATTTTAAGCCCCGATTCTAATAATAATTTTGTAAATATTATTGCCAAATTTCCTCGCGGTATAGATCATTAAAAAAAAATAAATGAAAAAAAATGTGTTTAGATTGATCTTGACTTATACTTTGACTCTGATTACTCGTTCTCGGAATAAATTGATAGTAAGAGAGATCGCGAGCAGATCAGCACGTCTTCTTTGACACGTAACCTCTTCGATAAATATATCAAATCGCAGTATATGTGACGTTGTTATTTAAGTTCTTATTAAAAAGGATTTGTTCGGGGGAAAAAAATATCGGTATAAGAAAATAGTTAACTTTTCCGTTATTATCAACTTTCTTCGAAATCAAATTACTGGGGAGAAAAAAAGACAATAAAATAGAATTTAACCTTTTTTCGAGAATAATTGGACCAATGCTCTTGCCAGCAAATCGTTGTAGATAAAATTCTCATTCTCTATTTCATCTTCTTTGCAAACATCGTCATCATTTTTATTATTATTCTCATTAATATTTTTCTTAGACATTTTTACATTGAATTTAATCAAAAAATATATAACTTTAAATACGCTCGTCTACTATTTACAATTTTTATTTCACATATAATATCATTTCTCTTTTATTTCAAACGATCTCGCGATTGTATTGTTTTTGATATTGATTTTGAATCGTTCTCAGAATAAATTTGATATCGCGAGAAGATCAAAACATCATCTTTGACACGTAACCTCTTCGATAAATATATCAAATCGCAGTATTTGACGTTGTTATTAAGTTCTTAGTATAAAAGATTTGTTCGGAGGAAATATCGGTATTAGAAAATAGTTAACTTTTCCTTATTATCACCTTTCTTCGAAATCAAATTGCTGGAAAAAGAAACAATGAAATAGAATTTAACCCTTTTTCGAGAACAATTGGACCAACGCTCTTGACAGCAAATCGTTCTAAATACAATTGTTATTCTCTATTTTATCTTCTTTGCAAACAAAATCATCATCATCGTCGTTATCGTTATTCTGATTCAAATTTGTGTTAGACATTTTTACCTTGAATTTAATCAAAAAATATATAACTTTGATTACGCTTGTCTATACGATTTACAATTTTTTTTATTTGACATACGACGTCATTTCTCTTATTTCAAACGATCTCGTGATTCTATTGTTTTCCCTCCCATAGATATAATCAATTTTTTATAAATAATTTCTAAAAAAAAATAAAAATAAATAATAAATATTTACGGCAGAAAAAAAGGAGGGAACAATATTTTCTCATAGTTTTCCAAGCAAGTATTATAAATAATGAAAAATGTGGGAAAACAGGATACAAACGTCATCAAATCAATTTCTTTGTATTGGTCTCTTTAATATTTTATCATCAAAAAGAAAGGGAATATATTCCAAACAATACTCATTTCTTTGATATCATATCACCAAACAATAATAATAACAGTCTGTCATTGACACTCTTCTCTCCGCTCTTTCTCCACCTTTTTTCTATTTTCCCTTTTCAAACGGTCATCGAACGAGAAAACACGACGATGATCTTTAATCGAGCACGTGTTTAGAAAATATTCTTTTTTATATATTTTTTCTTTCTTTGTTTTATTAACCGTTTATCAAGAATGAACTTTTCTAAAGCTCGAAATTGTATTTGTGCACGTGAACAAAAAAAAATTGTGGCTATTAGATTTATCAAGTTTATGTAAAGCAAGCAAGCAAGCGTAAAAGACGGCCTGCGTCAGAGATAAAACCAATCTGGTAAAAGAAATGACCCAAGCCGACCTATGGTCGATCAGAAAAAAAGAGGAAATAGAAGAGAAGAAGAAGACTACTGTTCCGATGGTGGCTATTAGATCCAGTTGCTTGCACTATCGGATCGACAGTCGAAAGCTGGAACCCAACAAAGGCAGAAGAAGAGGTCCTGGTTACTATCATAACTAGCATTCTTTCAACCTTTAACAGTTGTACACATACGCATCTATTTCTGAACATATTATATGTTAATATTTAAGAAGATCATGTAAATTTTTTAAATTGAAACAATCATCGTTGTTAAGTCGAATCAGAAGGAACGAACGAACACTTTCTTCCATCCTTACAACGTGTTATGTGTAAGTACTATTTAAGATTTTGTTTTTCTTTGCATTTGATTTGAGAACAATTTTATTTTATTTCCGCGTTATTTTAAATATATGTGTATACATTCTTATGATTTCCTTGTAAACAAGACTAAACGAAACACGATATACATTTGTTAATCTTTTTTATCTTCAGATAAACAAAGTAAAGAAACTTTGTATACATTTGATAAAATATTATACGATACTATTTTTTAGGATCTTTGAAGTATTTTCTTTTATTTTAATTTTAATTATATAATTGCACAAAAATTTATTAATAATTGAAAAGTTTTTAATGAAGTATCATTTTCAATAGTAAACGTTCATTTTTGTTTTTAGAAATTTAAAAATTTTTCGAAACAATCAAAACAACGTACTTCTTATCCGATGAGTCTTTAATTTGATTATTTTCACGCTAGATGACATGATGTGAAATAACCAAAGCACGCTAAAAAATTTGCTCATCATTTCCTCGTTTCTTTTGAGCATTAAAAAGTTTGCATAGAACCTCAATAGCTGAAAAAAATTAATAAGTAGATTTAATTGCTAGCTATTTGCTAATTCAAAATCTATAATTGCTAATTTTTTTAATTAATTATTTAATTAGTTATTCATAATTACAAATGTGGAAACGTCACGAGTGGGAGATATGTTATACGCATGCAGAACGACAAATTCAAGGCGCAAGCGCACTTTGAAAAAATTCTCCCACTCATGACGTTTCCACATTTATAATTATTAATAACTAATTAAATAATTAATTAATAAAGTTAGCAATTTAGCGCACTTATTCATTTTTTCAGCTGTTGAGGTTCTATACCAACTTTTTAATGCTTTTCTTTTGCAATTAAATGCGCTGTAGTCGCCTCAGTAGGTAAAAACGAACATAATTAATACTTTCATTGACGCAAACTGTAACATCGTTTGTTTTCAAAACAAATTAGTATTTTTAGACTTTAATTTAAAAAGGTACGAATTGAATATCTAATTTGAACGTGATTATGTCATAGAAAAATAAATTGCAAAAAAAAGAAAATAATCGCGTCGATGTTAAAAATTATAAAATTTAATTAAAAAAAAAAAATCTCTACTTCTCTTACATTAGAAATGGAAATGTAAGCATAAGTTTTTTGCTTGACAATGAGTCAAGAATTACAGTTTACGAAATAGCGCGTTAAATATCTATTGTATTTCCTACAAATATCAAAACAATTTCTAAGAACTCATCGTAAGTCATTATATCATTAAAAAATTTTCAGCCATTTAGTATTATTTGAAAAAATTGTAAACAATGCTATTTAGATGAAGAATGAACGAACAAACAAACTACGTGACTCTTCTCTTTCTCGTATAATAAAATAATAATAATAATTATTATTATTGTTATTATTATTATTATAAAAAAAACAAAATCGTAAAAATAAATACATATACATATATGTATATTCATTTCTTCATGATTAAAATACGTAACAGTAAGATTATCTTGAATAAAGAACACACTTGGAAGCGCTAACTGGTTAAAGAAAGAGAGAAAAAGTGTTAGATAGAGGAGGATAGAAAATGAGACGGAAATATGGCGTCAGTTAAGAAGAGAAAAGAAGGAGAAGGGGCAGGGGAGCGGTATGGAACGGTTAGGTATCACGCTGGTATCACGTGCTCGTTTAACCGGCCCTCTTCGAGCACACAACTCTCCTGTTTATATATTTCTCTTTTATCCTACTGCGTCTTTGAAGAATCCATGACTAATAACAGTTGACACGTGCTTCCATATTAAAGTTTCGAAAGAAATCATCATAAAAGACTTCATGCTTACAATTATAGATTTTTCGTGGCTTTTTTCGTTCATTGAAATGTTCTAATCTTTTCGTGATTAAAAAGATATTTTAATAAAAATTAAATTAATTTATCTATGCAAATGACTGTGTAATCAGATTAATTTAAAAAACAAAAAGAAATAAAAAAAAAGATAACGAAATTTAATATTCGTACAAATCATTTAGTATTTTTTCATATTTCCTCCAAATACTGACGTAAAGTATTTATACTCGATTTTGTTTAACAGAAATATATGAATCATAAGAAATATTGATCACAATGTTTGAACGTGATCGTCTTCACATATATACATATGTAGGTATATAGTATATTAATTTCTTTTCTTTTCAAAGGAAGAAAGTGTTTATACATAAATCAAATTCTAATTGGCATGCTAATAATATTGCAGACTTAATATCACGTTTCACTTTATGATGATACATTGTAATATAACAACTAACGTCGAAGATTATATTCTCTCACCTACTAACTATATTTAACACAGCACGGTCATTTACATGTACGCGTTTTTAGAACAGACCCTTGATTAATACATCTGGAGTCTCAATAAAATAGATATTCAAAGTAGGAATTACAGTAATAATATTTTCGTTATTTTTATAATCCGTTGCTAACATTAAACGTTATCGATACTGTGACGAGAACAGTAAAAATCAATAATGTGTATTGCCATTCCTCGAACGAGTATATTTACATATACATATCCAAGTAACTTGTTAAACGAATTAGATAAGATGGTCTAAACGAGAAGCATAAGTAAAAATAAAATCAATAAGTTTATACAGCAAATATTATCGAAGAAAAAAAAAGGAAAAAAAGAGAAACATTTCTATTATTAATGTTAAATAAAAATTGAATTTAAAAAATGCAAATTTTCATGCACGAGTAACCACATATAAAAGTGCGAAAATAGGCAAAGAACATTTTTATATATAAGGACGTCGAAGGAAAGAAGAAAAAATAAAACTTTCCAAAAGTGAAACTGCGCATGTGCAATTTTGACGAGCTTTCTGGAATACTAAAGAATAGGTGTGGTGGAAGCGGGAGGGGGAAAGAGAAGAGAAGACAGGGTCGATACACAGTAGAGAACATTCGGTGCGGCATCGTAGGAAGTTAAGGTGGTGCTTTAGAGATCGTCATTTATATTTCCTATTAATTCCAAGATCCGCACAGATAATTATTAGCATATCATTTTATTTTGTGATATATATATACATATTTTAGTGTTATTCTCTTACAATTTAAAAACAAAAAAAGAAAAGTGCATAATTTTTTTCTTTCTTTCTTTCCTCCCTTTTTTATTTCTCTATTGGTTTATTTCAATGTTGTCTTTTACGACATAAATTTAAAAGACAATTTGATCGTGAAAATCGATTCTTATTGAAATAACGGAATTCGGCGAAATTGAATCACGCCGATCCGATAATTTCATTATAACGGGGAAATAATTCGAGTTTTCGTTCGAGTAATATATAAGCAGAGCTTAAAACGAACGTATCCCCCACTAATCCCTGATCACGCAACGGGGTTACTAAAAATTCGTCCGTAAAGACGAAAGATGGCCGTTGAAAAATTAGATTTCGTCTACAGTAATCTACGAATCGAGCTGTTCAAGAAACGTAATTATTTGGGTAAGAAACTATACACGAATTACATATATATATTTATTATTATCTATTTATTTATCGATCAGTGAAGATAAGCGTTTTACATTTGACAAGTAGAGAACACTAGCGCCGTACACTAACCTTGCGGTATTTTATGCAATTTCACTTGCTCCCTCTTTATTCTGATTTCTAATGAAAGCGATTGATTTACTAGCGATTCATATTTTTGTACTATTTATTTGTTTAGTTTTTTTTCCTTCTTTTTTTTCTATAACGGAAACGAGAAAACGAATTTATTTAATTTATTTCTATAAAATGTGCAAATCTAGTTAACTTAATCGACAATAAGCCTTGAATGAAGATAATGAAGTGTTACATACGTATTTATTTAGCACGTTAAAATATTATGTAATATATTGTAAAAATTTAAAACTCTCGATATCTTGATAATTGGTTGAAATATGAATCTTATCGTTAACGAACAAATTAAACGTGTAGACAAAAATAAAATTATAATAACAGTTTGCAGATTTGTTGCTTAAAATAATACTTCGGTAATGAATAGAAAAAAACAATTAAAAATGAAATATAAAAGTATCTATTTACTTTCACTGTGCTCATCGAAAAAAAAAGGAAAAAAAGATATGTCGAAGATAACGTTTGATAGAAAATTTAATCGTGCGTTTAGAGAAAGAAAAATGATAAATGAAATATAAACGATGGATTTCGAAGCGTCGAAAAAGATGGCAGGCAATATGGATTGTGTTCTAGCGGTGTGACGAGGGGTACGGGAAACACTGTGCGAAGTAAAGAGGGGGATTGAGCACGCGTTCAGCGAGTGATCTGTTTTTCATCGAAAGACTGAGAGAGAAAGATGCATGCGCAGCGTGGTGGTGGGGGAACACAGGTATATCGTTAAGTACGGTAGAGAGAGAAAGAAAGAAAACAAATGTTCGGTCAAATACGTGAGTGAGAAAGAGAGACAGGATATTATTATAAGAGAAAGAGGTTCGTGCTTATGCTACGAAGCAAAACTCGTTGTTCAGTTCGTCCTTCGCCAGCGCACGAAACGAACGTTCTCGTACCACGCCGGCGTGAGATTATACTATTCCAAACTTCTCAGCTTATAATATGGGATATAGATATATATAAATAGATAAATATCTAGATATAGGTATCGACATTTAACTCTCGATCGATATCGACGTTTTCCGACGTTGTCGACGACGCAACACATCTTTTCTACTCACGTGTATATACAAATTTATGTATATGTATATTTAAAGAAAAAAAAACCTAAACGCATTTATTAACGGTTAATCGAGAAAATTGACGAAGAGGGGTTTCACATTCCCTTTTATTTTTGGTCTTTTTCTGTACTGTTAATAGTTACTTGCTCTGTATTTACTTGCATCTTCTTTCTCGTTACTGTATACACGAGTACGTAAGGAAAAACTTCTTGGAGATCGTTAAAAGTGGTGGAGGAAAAAAGTCTTATAGAATCATAGTTTTTTTTTCTTATACGGTCACGTTGATTTATATCGTGATGTACTGAGAATGTTTCTCGTCGCACCTGTGAACGACAATCGTTGGATCTACGCCATGCACGGACTAGAGAAACCTATGGAATACGTGCCTGGTAACCATTCCTTTTATATTTTTTGTACATGATATTTACATCCTTGCGACATATTGTACTCGATTTTATTTTCTACAAAAATATCATGTTAATAATGATTTACCTTAACGAACAAATAACAAGATCTTGTTAGGAATTTTTATTTTATTATAGTCCAAGAAATTGATTAATTTTGTTTGTTTGTTTTTTTTTAATTGCATTTGTTATTTTTCGCAACTATCATAAAGAAATGCATACATAAACATACATGTGTATATTAAGTTTCCCAGAAAGTTTGTGCTGATTGATATTTTTAATAAGGAACATTTTTTTTTAAAGTGACACGAACTTTACGATCAATCTAATATTTCTATTTATCCATGATTGATGGAGAACATTTAATAAATTTTCTATAATTAATTACTTGTAGAGGATATTATTGGTACGCCCTATCAGTCTTGTTTTCTTCGTTCGCGTGACTGCTTTCTCTCTCAAATATCAAATTATTATCACAGAGTCGAGAGATTAAAAAAAGGGGCAATACGTTTAATATGTTTTTGTTTTTCTCTCTTTTTTGAAACGTCAAAAAAACATAATAATTAACATCATTGTATACAGATTATTTTGTATTTGATCGTATCCGAAAAGGATTTGAAAAAATTGTCGTATTATTCCCATAGGTTAAATAACTCGATTTATTAACCATGATTAATAGGTTAATCATTAGTTAGTATTTTTCCATGCTATGTGTTTTCTGGTAATACCATACATGAGTCGTCCATATGCGCATACTCCGTTGTTTTTATCTCTTTCGCACACGTTTAAAAAGTCGAGCGAGCACGGAAATTTACGAAGACGTTGTATCGCGTTCCCGATGGAAGCCGGATTCACACGAATGAGGTATAACCCGAATGCTATATATAACACGTACGTGCGATTTTACCGACAGATTTACGAACATCTTCCCGTGATCAAAATTAAATGATTTCGTATTGATTGAAGTATTAGTTTCTTTTTTATTTGTCTAGACGTGTTAGTACTTAATATTTTTTTATCTGATTGTGAAACGTGAATAGTTTTTCCACTAGAAAAAAATTGGCGACTATAGCAATAATTATTTTTACTTTTTCGTCATTCATTAAAGCGTTGAAATGCATTTAAATATTTTTGACAAGAAATTTTGCTTCTTCTGTAATAGCTGGTAGAATACAAATTTTATTTCCTTTCTATTTCATTAATTTACTTTAATACATACTTTATATAAGTTGAGTATAAAAACAAAAAACTTTCTAATCAAGTCACTTATATCAATCTGAAGGTTAAAAAGTTAAAAAAAAGTCAACTAATTTTATAAATAGAATAGATAATTATCCTTAATAATTTTCTCTCCGATTACAATCGTCTTAATTTTTTTTTCTTTTTTTTCATGTAACTATCTTATCATCTTTTTATAATATTTTCTTCAAATATCTGTTATCGCGATGTTTAAACACCGGAGATGTTATTTACGAGCTGTCATTTAGATTTTTTTGTCTCTTTTATACTAAATAAAGAAATGTGCACTTATAGAAGCGTATTTCTTTTATTATTTTTTTTTTTAATTGACATCAATGTCAATAATACGATAAAAAAATAGCACGATATTATGACATAATAGCGAAATGAAAAACTTTGTAAATAAACAACTTGAGAATATATTTTACGTATACGACGAATATATGTGTAATATGTATACGCGGGTATAAATTAGACATGATCATTGAATATACATATGGTGTGTCACGTTGAAGCACGTGCAAAACGCATGAACGTTGATGATACATCACACCAATGAGAGAGTTCCTTAAACGCTTATACACATTTTGTCGCGCATTTTAACGACGGGCCATAAGAAATATACGAGACGTATAAAAATCACACTCTTTTAATGTTTACACGCATATTGGAACCTCCGACCGACCCCCCGACCTCCCGACTCCATTTCTATTAATATCTCGAAAAAACATTCGTTCGCGAAGGTCAGGATAAAATGGTAATATTTAAAAAAAAAGGAGATAAAGAAGAAGAGAAAAAAAATCTTCGCGATAACATTTATTCTGAGTCATTTAGTTTTATATGTTCCAACGTTTATAATGTTTTAAAGTTGAACGCACAATTACTGATTGGATTATACATATACGTAATTTACATATTTTAGATTCGCTTAAAATTAGCTTAAAATTAGCTTAAAAAAAAAGTTTTATTCTTGAGACGACAGATGGGTGTGACGATACACGTACTGTTATTAGTTTATCAATCATTTTATAATTTAATAATTTACTTACTTATCTTCAGCCTTCGTATCAGATGAAACGATTTTAAAACTAATTGACCTAATCTATTGACCAGTCTCAATCGATTTTCCATCAATAATCTCTCTCTCAGAGGTGTGTTATTGTTGTTTTTTCTGTTTCTTTTTTTTCAAATCGTTGTTTTTTGTTTATGTTGTTAAAGTTTGTCCTTCACCTTGGCCATAAATTTAATATAATCGGAAAAATGTTTAAAAACAACTTTGTCGCGTTGCGATTGCGGAATATAAACATTTTAGTATTCTCGACGCGTTGGTTCATTCGTCATTGATTTTTTAATGATCTTAGGCACGTTTTACGATTGAATGTTAATATATAAACAGTATACATTACATAAGAATTTGAAATAATAATCGATGAATAAATAATTATTTAATTACGAAGTCAATTTAGTAATCTCAAAGTAGATATTTTTTCTTCCATCTTTTAACAATTAACTTGAAATAACAAATCGTTATTATATAAGGTTAACAAAGTGTAATCTAGTAGATGTCATAGCAATTTAAAAGAATATACATCTCTATTTCTATCGTAGCATTGTTTAGAACTTTAAACGATGATCGATGGTCATTGAATTTAATTTGTTTGATATAGTCCCATGAAAAGTAGTTCAAGGTTTAAGATCCAGATGTCCATGGGAATATATTTATTCGATTGAATTAATATAAAAATAATATTAAAGAGTGTTAAACAATACTCGTAAAAACCCCGTTTATCTTTTATAAATTTTATTTTATCTTATTTTTATTTGTTCGTATCATGAGAAATTGTGCGCATTTCATTTTAATCGCGGGAACGGCATGATGGCGACGTTAGGATAAATGTTATTTTTTTGTGTGCATTCAATGTAAATATGTATATATATATATACATATTTATAACATACATATATACGATTGACGAAGCAATAACATTTGAATTTTGTTGACAACGTGTATTAAATTTCACGAAGTAAACAAAAAAATAAAAGAAATAAAGAAGGAAGTGTAACATATTTTGCAGCGTCTATAAGATTGTTTATAACGCACCGATTTGACCTACACAATGAACTTTTTTCGTAAATATATTTTCCTTCATTATTGAGTAATAGTTATATTGAATGAATCATAGATATGCATATAAAAAGAGGAAAATTCGCTAAGCATACTCATTTATATTCATTTTACTTCTAATAGCCGGCGGTGTCATGGCAGTATCGGTGGCAACTTTGGCAATATTATGGATATTCCTTCAATCTATGGGACTACTTAGTTACTCCAATTCTATGGAAACCTATAAACTACCTGTTTCACTACAAAACTATCTTACCAGCTATACCGGTAAATATTTTTTTATTTTTTTATTTATTATTAATATTTTCTATATTATTGGTTAATTTGATTGTTTTTAAATATATTAGAAATTTTAATAAAATCAAATCAAATTCAATTAAATTAAATTTAATTTAATTAATTTTCGAATAAATTGTTTAGTATTATCATATATTTTTTTCTTAAATACATTTATTTGATAATTTATTTTTGTATTATATAATTTTTTTCTTGTTTTAAATGTATATATTTATTTTCTTTTTATATTTACATAATTTTGTTCTTTTCATGAAGATATATTTTTGTTTTATTTACATGTATAATATTTTAGATCTTATGAATGCATAATTATGAGTACCGGTTTTTTTTTATAGATTTCTTTACAGGCTTGCCATCTACAGATACTACTCCGGGAAGTATCATAGACACAGGTCTCTTTCACAACCGACGATTTCCCAGGATCACCGAGTCGATGTTAAATGAATCGGTGAATTTTGCAGCGACGCTCGTCGATCGATTGAGCACACTAGAAAGAAACATTGTCAATGCCGGTGTTCAATTTGAAGCTAATAGCATTGCCGGTAAACAATATATCAATTCCTATCCTTCGGAAGATGCCTTTGAGAAAGGCATCGATGCAATTTTGGCTACAAAAGCTTCCTTGTATCTAATTCATCAAAGTTGTCGACGGTAAGTTCTTTTTAAATTATCCTTTCATTTTTATTATTATTTTAATCCTTCAAGCTGTACATTTGCACAATTTTATTTATTTCAAACTATCATGAAACTAAGAATAGTATCACTTTGTCTGACAAACAAATATAAAAATTGAAATACTTAGATCAAACATAAAATAACATATGTAAATATAAAATATATATATATATATAATTATAATTCTTATTATATTTATTATTTGTGTTTTTATTCTCTAGATTTGGCCTATCTAAGGAAGAATGTGCCCACTTTATATCAACCTTGAAATTAGATGGCACGCCATTGGGTGACAGGTGCATGGCTTCGCAAGTAACAAGTTGTGATACGAAAATGAAGTACCGAACTATTGATGGAAGTTGCAATAACATCAAAAATCCTAGCTGGGGCAGTGCCATGACTGCATATACAAGAATCCTCTTCCCTCAGTATTTCGATGGTAAGGATCCTTTTTATAACACGACATGCTCTCATAAATGACTTATTTTTTTTCTAGCCCCTTTCCTATTGACTAACTCTCAAAAACTCGCGGTTTTCATATCCATCAATTGTCTCACAATCACTAACACGCACGAAATAATCGTTGTTTTGACGCGAAATAACATTAATTTCATATATAACTTTGATCTTCGTTCTTTCCTCATAAATTCCAATTTATTGGAATTTTCGAATTTTCCTTATCCTCGTTATAAATTTTGTTGTATAACATCTTCTATCTTCTGCTTATATTTATTTTTTTATTAAACTCGGCCGGTCGTTTTTTCTTTACAATTAAATGCGTTTAATACATTGTAGAAAAGAAAAATTATTATAATATGCTGAAAAGCATAAAAATTATTATTTAAACGGTATTATTATCATTATCTTTTTTTGTTATCTAATAATCGAACAATTATTTGCAGCCTATGAACGTTTAGCGCTTTCCTATCCAATCATAAACTGTTTCCACATGATTTTCCTTCTAATACTTTCATCGTTTACTATTTAAACTATTCCAATGCGTGGGACGTTATATGTAACCATAAGACTATGTTTTCTTTTTTTCCGACATCATTTTTAGATACATACTAGAAGATGGTAAATGTTTCCTTATTATTACAAAAGAATATTAATCGGATTTGATTAACTAAATTATGCTTTTTGTTCGACGCATGTAATAGCATCATTTTCTAAATTGACCTTAGTATCTATCATATACATATATATATATATATATATATATATATATATATATATATATATGCTAGCGTTGCTTTGTGAAATCCGTTAATTCGTGAAATGAATCCTGAAATAACTATACTGTCCTGTTTACATATAAAAGAAGGCATAATAACATACTTCAACTAGATAACATAATCAAATTTCAATCTCATACTTTAATTACTCGTTTCTTGTGAATTCATATATAACCTCGTTATTTCTTAAAATTACTAGTTTAAGTATATAACAAAATTCTTTTTATATGCTTTCCCAAAACTGTCTAGTTATTTCAGGTAAAATCTAGGATTTCCACGATTTAATTGAATTATACAATTTAACGCTGGCATATATTATTAAATAATAGTTGGACTTTAATTTAATGACATCATTTATAATCGATTTTGTAGATTTTTAAGAATTCATAATTTCGTCCTATGACTTGAAACGATTGTTTAAGGAACGATTCACCTATTAACCAACCTAACACCACTTTCATCAGGACAATTTTATTAACGGACGTAACACACATTATAGGGATATATATAAAAATTAATATCTATATATTTATATATATATATATATAAATATATATATATATATATTTACATTCACTACGTATACACGTGCACAGAGACAGATCCTTGGGCGCTAGCAGAAAAACGTTCGTCGATTGGCTTAACAAAATTATATTCTGTGATTTGCATTACAGTTGTTGTGCGATAAAAGGCACATAGAGCATAATATGCCTGAGTGTAGCAGTGAATAATACTGCCTACAATAGGGTGACCCGGTCGGGAGATTCTATCCAGCAGTAGAAGTGTATGTAAATTAATTCGGATATACCTAATAATGTATCATATTAATTACGTAATAATAGTTACTTCGAACACTTTCTGTTTGATATATATGTATATATATATATATATATATATATATATATATATATATATATATACATATGGCGGTATACGGTTTCACGTTAAGGTCCCTGTTACGAGCGAATTCAATTTGGGAGTCACCATTGTAATTTTAATATTCAATATCATCGGTTCCATTGAAACGAATAACATCAAATAATTGGAAATTTACATTTACGAAATGTAACAAAATAATATTGTATTAGTCACTAAAATGCAAATCATACTTTATTTTTGGAATCATTGGATAACGCATTCCGGTTTTGTCCGTCTCTCAGCTTGGTTCACTCGTTTAGGTGCCTTCATCGACCATACTACTAAATATTATAAAGCTAGATAATTCGTTTTGTGAGCGTTTTGACGTCAGCGATCAATGTTTAATCGATAACAGTAATATGTTATGGGGTCATTCCTTTAATTTTATCTTATATTGCTTACAACGTGATCATTCATATGAACTTTTAAACTTTAAAATAATCGATTTATTATATTTATATCGACGACATGCCACGTCAACGATGCTTCAAAACGATGTAAAAAAACTAGATAACCTTATTCGGTTTTATTTAACAGCACGAGAGCAAAAGCTTCAATTGATTAATTGCAACATTATTGCAAATTATCGGTTGGAACTTCTTTTTTTTCCTTTTTCTTTCTTTCTTTCTTTCTTTCTTTCTTTTCTGAGATCAATCGGATTAAAAAAAAAGATTTTCCTATGATTTTCTTCTAAGCTTGTGTATAAATGTATCGTATTAAAAAATAGATAATATCCGATTGTTCTCAAACAATAGATGGTGAGCGATAAACAGGTTTAGGTGAGAAGTGTCAGGTTCGAGGACAAGACGGCCAAGAAAAATTTCTCTCTAAACACGTATTTACCAGTACTTATGTTTCCTATTATTAAAATTTTGTGTACTTTATTACCACTCTCTCGTGCTGTTCTTTTAAATATAAATATATATAAATATTACATATATGTATATTATATACATATAAAAATATCCGTTAATTTTGTTAAAATCGGAGTAATTAAAAGTGTTTTTGCTTTGTTGCACACATATTGAGAAAAGTGCAAATTAATTTAAAATTCAAATACTTTCAAGATTTCTTTTAAAAATAACGCTTTAGCATATTTATTTGAAAATGTTTCGTAATGAGGAAGTTAACATCGATTTACTCCGATTTGACAATGCAAAATGATCTTTATGATGAAATGTTAATGTAATATTGTATTGGAAACCAGGCATTCAAGAACCAAGGAACGTAGGACAGACGAAGAAACCATTGCCAAGTGCGAGAACAGTAAGCGCATCAGTGGCTGGTTATAATGGGCAATCCGATATCACCAAAACTCTTGCCGTCATGCAATGGAGCCAATTCATTTCCCACGATATGGTACACACTCCTGTCCGCAGAATGGGTTAGTTTCCACAAATTTATTGTGTTATATTTTTCTTTCTTAACGTTTACATTAGATGCTTATAAAACAAATTGGTTTGCACAGTTTCATCAGGAAAACCAATTTCTTGTTGCCAAGCGGATGGGAATACTTTATCTCCTCGTCATGTACATCCAGATTGTGCAGCTATCACTGTACCAGATAGAGATCCTGTATATGGCACCCAATACGTTAGATGTATGAATTATGTACGTTCCTTACCAGTTTTGAGATCGGAATGCACTTTTGGACCCTTGGAACAAGTAATTCAACATTCTATATATTTCATTCTATTTTCATATTTTTATTCATCAATAAAATTCTTATTTGTATATTTTGTCTTCAGATGAATCAAGTGACTCACTTTTTGGATGGGTCCACGATTTATGGATCCGTTCTAACGAAGTCTCGTGAGTTACGAGAATTCCAAGGTGGTAGATTACGCGTAGATGTTCGTAATGGTCATGAATTTTTACCATCTGAAAGCGATGCTGAAGTTACTTCCCAGTGTAAAGGAAGCTGTTATGATTCTGGTAAGTTTTTTATTTTTTTGTTTTAAATGTTTTAAATGTTTTAATTATTAATAATTGTTGATTTTTAATAACTTCAATAACGATAATTATGAATTCCATAGGTGATGATCGTGTCAATGTTTACCCTCAACTGGCTGTAATACATACAATTTGGCATCGTGAACATAATCGCATTGCTAGGAAACTTGCTCAATTGAATCCTAGCTGGACGGATGAAATCCTATATCAGGAGGCTAGACGTATTGTCATTGCTGAAATTCAACATATCACTTATAAAGAGTGGTTGCCCATTTTATTGGGCAAGATGAGTGTTCGAGCCTTAGGACTATCTGTTGGTACTGGTTATAATAGAAAATATGATTCTGAGGACGATCCTGCAGTTACCAATGAAGCAGCTACAGCAGCCCTACGATTCTTGAATTCACTTATGCAAGGAAGACTGATGTAAGTTATTATAATTAATTCTTATATTATTTAATTTCAATTATATATTTTGTATCATATCTTCTTTAATCAAGTGTATTTTTTATAATATTTTTATTTTACTTTACAGTTTGCCAGATAATTCTCGTCTAAGTGCTAAGTCTCTAGAATTGTCAGAATATTTCTTTAATCCACGAGTGATCGAATCCGACGAAGTATTTAACGGTTTACTTCGTGGTCTTTCAACTCAGACCAGTCAGAAGATGGATATAAGTTTTATTCCTGAAGTAAGTGTCTCATTTTGTATTCTTTTTTTTCTTTCATTATTTTGCATTCGTTATATAATTACATATTTTACTATATATGTCGAACGTTTTACAGATTACAAGCAAATTATATACTAAGAATAAGAACGATCTCGGTTTAGATGTCATTAGCTTAGACATACAACGTGGTCGTGATCACGGTTTGCCTGGATATAATTACTATAGAAAACATTGCGGATTACCTGCTGCCAAGAATTTCTATGATTTCCTCGATTACATTCCTACCGAGGTAAATTAAATATTAAATTCAAATTAAATTTAACTTAAATACAAATGTGTTGTAATAAATGTATATTTCATTTTTTCGTTTATTATTTTACACAGCTCGTAAACAAATTGCGCTCCGTTTATGCTCATCCCAATGATGTGGATCTTGTAATCGGTGGTATGGCAGAAAGACCAGCCAATGACGGACTCCTTGGTCCCACTTTCAGATGTTTGATTATGGAACAATTTGCAAGGACACTTAGAACAGATAGATTCTTCTACGATTCAGCTATGCAACCATATCCTTTCACGCCAGGTAAAATGTCTTATTTTATTTAATTTTACATCGTTTTGTTCATAATTTCGTGAGTTCATTGTATTTATACGTTCTTTCTTTTTTTCTTTTTCACAGATCAATTGGCAGAAATACGTAACGTTACTTTAGCGAGAATATTCTGCGATAACGGGGATAATATTCAAAACATGCAACCAAATGTTTTCCTTAAACCACAAGAAGGGTAAGTTAACATTGAATTGGAAAATTTACATTTCTTAACAATTTTTTCTTTCATAGAGAAATATATAATAATGATGCTATTAATATGTTAATTTTTTATTGTAGAAATGAAATCCGTTCTTGTAACGATTTCGAAGCAATACCAAGCATAGATCTATTTGCATGGGCCGAGAAGGCCAAAGCGTATCGTTGAACAAATTCATTAATTGGCTGGTCACATTACCGCGTAGCGCCGGCTCATCCATGAACAAGGTTTGGGCTTGGCGAAAAGAAATAAAAAGTAGAGGCGTTATTGATGTCTTGAGATCTTCGTGATGTCATTGTGACGCGTGTCTTACGTTTCCAATGTTCTGGAGTGTTGTTTCCTCAGATTTAAATGGGGATGTATAATAAAAATAATTATATGGTGGTCGCGCTAACTTGGTTCAGGATGAAGCGGCTGCTAATGTTAGTGCGATAATACAAAAAAAAAAAAGGAAAAACGAGTATACGGTGAAGAAACACGTGACTAGTCGATTAAAAAGGAGGAATTATCAGCAAAGAATAAGCTGAATAAGAAGAACAAAAATAAGTTCACAAGTTATCGAGAAAGTGGACAATATAACTATCGTAGAAAGAAACAATTTTCATTACACTTCCTCGCGCAAATAATTGTATATTCCAAGTGAGCTGTTTGCTCGATCAGAACATTATTTACGCGTGTTAACTATGTAATAATAATATAAGAATAGCAATACAAAGGAGCGCGTACATCTAATTAATTAACTAAATAGACGATAATTTAAAGGAAATAATTTAATACTCGCTGATTTTATTACGTTAATATAAGTTAATTCTCGAGTATAAATTACTTATTACATTCATTGCTATCAATGCTTGAATATTTCATTTCTTTATGGAATATTCAATTTCTATTGATAATGTCAACACGTAAAATTTAACAATGACAATGTAAAATTTCAAAAATTTTTATAAGATGAACGCGCGTCTGTGTACATATAGTGTATATGATAGGCATGTAATATAAATGTCAACGAGCATATGTGGACATTGAGTGCATGGCTAAATTTCATAATTTCATTTAGTAATATCTGTTTGGAAAAATCCTCTACGGCATGACAATAATTTAGGTAAGAACATTAATCGATTTGTTGAATCATTGTCATATGTTTAATTCAAAGTATTTAATTTATAAATTATTTCACAATCTCTTTAAATATTTATTTTCAAGATTATTAGAACATTCAAGAACTAATTGTTTTCACTATAGATATATATATATGTTATATTAATTCTCTGAATAATTTAAATTTAAAAAAATATTGTAATTGTTACTTCTTTTCGGAATTTTTAAAAATTATCATCATAAAAAACAAAAAAAAAATAAAGTAATTTTTCTTTTCAACAAGTTAGTAAACCTCAGGGAAGCAAAGCGTCAATGCCGAAATGATAAAACCAAACTATGGCAATTTTTTGCAATAAGATATTAATCTTTCTTTGTTTTCTCAAGTTGAACCGATTGAAGTTATCAGTAAAAACAATAAAATGCATTTTTATTATATTTAGATGACGTATTTTCGCAAACTCATACGAAATTTCGATAAGATGACATTTTATGGGAGTTTAATGTGAAAATGATTGAGTTTATGTGAAACCATGGGATATGACTGATTAATTTTAAGGAAAATAATTAAGTATCGTTGAACGATTTGTACGATCGAGTTCTTATGGTTAAACATTATTTCGTAATATGTAAAAATTAATAAAGGAATTAAATATATTATTTCGTCTTTTATGCTTTCACAGTTACATTAATTTAATGTCATTTGAATTATTAAAGAGTTTATATAAAAAAAAATCATACAGACAAATATTACAAAATTTGAAATGAACTTACAGTGCATTCAATTTATTAAAGCATAGTTTTCTATTTTACCGACCAAAGCACATTAAATATAAATTGAGAAATATTAAAAAAGAAATTCTTTTTCATAATTTAATAATCAGTTTAGTAACTTTATAGAAAGAAATGACGTTATTACAAACATATTATCATACAATTTATAGCATAAGATTTTATCTATAAATGATAATATCTTTTATTCCCACAAAAATATTTTTATAAATATATTTCATCTGTAACTTTTTGAAAGACAATCGCGTAAATTTGATCAAAACCTTTTTCAATTATATCAAAACTGTCAGTAATAATGGGAACATTTTTTATTAACACAACTAATGTAATTTTCTAAACAATAAACCCAACAATTGTAACATTAAATTCAAAATGAATAAGTATATACCATGATGAAATCGGATATAAAATGCTCGAAGTTTAAGCACAAGAGAACAAAGGAGAAAGGAACTTCGAAGGAATGGAAGAATAGAAAAATAAGTCCAAGGAAAAAGATTGAATAAGAAGAAGAAAGGTGAACGATGTAAAGATAAAAATATATTTAAATTAGAATTATAGATTTAAAAAAAAAAACTAAATAAAATCAGAGGATAATAAAAATAATTCCAAACGAAAGAAACTTCATTTATTCATACTTCTTTTTTCTTTCTATTAATTAAAAATTAAAATCAATATGTTTTTTCTGTTTCTTTTTCTCTTTTTTCCATACGTTCCAAAGATAACCAAACAAGATTCAGGAACAAAATTCCATGTTGATATTTCTTGGAAGTAGTTACAAACGCTCTTGAACAAATCTTGCTCAAGTATTGATATAATTGCAGGAACATTGACGGATTTGTACGTAGACAGAGAGCTTTTGGTAGCGTGGGGTGACTGATCAACCAACGTCTCTGTACTTTCTCTCGTTGCTTATAAGCATCGAACAATTTTCTATGTTCGTTCAGTTCCCACTTGGTACTAGTTCCTAATCGTGGCCGAAAAGGGAAGTGTCTTACAATTAGATATCTTTTGAATATCTGTCAGTGCTACGAGTACCTGTATCAGTGTCCTTTTTTTATCCTTTGTATTATTATTATTTTTTTTTAATTCGTACAATAAATTTGATTAAATTTAGCGTAAAACATTCTAGAAACTTCGTTTACTATCGATGTATTATCAAGATTTTTGATCACAGAAGACGATAGTATCAAAGGTACGATGATTAAAATTCAATCTGAGATATATTTTTCATTGAAAAGGAGATATATGAAAGTAGATTAAATGAAAAATTTTAGAGTAGTTATTTTTCACTTTGTTGAATTATTGGGATTATCATCGATTGTTGTTGTCATCGATTAAACTTTTGATTTCATATTTATAAAAAACGAAAGGATTACATTATTCGAAGCTTGCTTTTTTTTATTATCTGGAATTGATCGGATATTTGATTAATGATTTATTTTCAAAATTATTGCATTATAAAATTAGCTCTAAATTTGTTCATAATTTAAAACGATAATCAATGGTGGTTAATGTTATCACAATTTAAATCTGTCGATGATCTGCCTTGCATATTTTATATCTTTATTTACAATTGAATCAACATAATTTGTAAATGATACGAACATTGTTTGATATATTTTAACCTAATTAATAATTGAACGCTTCTTCGATAATTGATAAAGCACGTAATTGTCAAATAAATATATTAATTACTCACGTACCCTATAAATTTTATTTGATAAGATGTTAAAGTTTATATTTCTTTAACACGTTCGTTAAGGATATATAACATTTGGCATATATTCCAATAGAAATGAGGCTAATGTCATTTCGAAAGGAAAATTAATTTACGCATGATTGAAGTATCAGTATAAACAGTGTTAAATTAAATTCTACACGGTGAAGTATAGTGTTGTAACTGAACCATTGATTCCAGTAACATTATTATGAGTCATGATTATTTGAAAAAATCGCTTAAGGAATTAGTGCTTATTTTTAATTAATTGGTACGTTGAATTTTAATAATATAAATTGTGAATAATTTTTTATTTCCAATAATCAACTCTAACGAATAATATTAAATTAAATTTCATTCGATTCACGACAGCAATTAATATAATTAATATAATATAAAATATTTTTATCGATCGATTTATCTATCTATAATTTATTACAATATTATCTAGATCATTTCTCTTTACATAAAATTTTCCGAAAGATAATTATAATAATATCGATTATTAAACAATTAGTTGTGATTGACGAGTATACTAATAGTTATTTTTTTAATACAATAATATTAATATTTTTGTAATAAGATAAAATATTTTCTTATTCACTTTTATTTTCTAATTTACTAATTGTTGGTAGGAATATTTTTCTCGTTAGATAATTTTTGAATCGGTATGCGGAATCAATCAATGTCAAAGCTTTTAAAGTTTAAAGTTAACCGGACCTTGTTTAATACCTTATAAATTCTAGTTCCGGATTAATGATTTAATTCTAAGTACTTGTGTTAGAACAACACGTTATAAAATCTCACCGTCTTTCAGATTGGAAATTGATCGTAAGACAAGTTTTTTCGAGAAAAGAATTTCATTACTTTTGTTTGTATAATCTTTTTTTTTCTTCTTTTTCTCTAAACTATTTCGACGGATATTATAAACGTAACTTTCTATGATTGTGAGTTGAATTAATTATCGATTTTTAATTGTGCTATACTTTTAGTTTCGTGAGATATTTCATTGGTTTTAAATCAACAGACGATATTTATTGATCAATAAAAGAGGGTGCATGTACGTATAAATGTATACTTAACTATTCGCGTATTCAAAAAGTTTTTAATATATAATATATATTTTTAAATTACATTATGTACAAATATTAATATCATACATAATGTAAATCAATGTTCATTATATTGTTTGTATTTTTTGTATATTTGGGTTCGAGTTACTTTTCTACGAACATTTTCTCACGCTTATTCAATACATATTACTAAAAAGGTCGTGTTTTATTTTCTTTTTTACCACTTTTCTATAACCAACAGTATACAGTTTTTATTTTTCTAAATGGGTCACCCATCGATTTTACTTATTACGTTAGAAATCAAACTTGATTAAGCCATTGACTTTGTTTGGTATATTAATATTTTATATTTATATATCAAATTCAAATTGTTATTTAAATCCAAATTTATAATAAGACAATATGATACCATTAATACCATTTCTCCGAATTAGAAGTTCTAATTTTTTTTTTCCAAGAATAAATATGAAATAACATATAATTAATTATAAATGTAATTTAAATGATTTGCAACACGAATTGAAATAATCTTTCATACCAATTTAACGTCTCTTATCGATAATATGATTTTACGTAAAAAGATAATAATAGTTTTTTAATATCACGTACCGTAAGATTTTTAAATACGTTAAAATATAAATTGCGGGAAAGAAAAAGTTTAGATTTTCGTTACTTTGCATTTCTCGTCGAATAAAATTAATCGCATGAAAATCACAGGATTACAAAAAACTTTGGAAATATCGTTAAAAAACGGTCGAAGAGAATTGGAGCATAACGAACGTTTCATAATAGTTTGTTAAATTGACCTTCATTTTTAAGAACGGAATTAACGTTGATCGCATAAGGAAAAAAAACAGAAAAAAAAGAACGGGGAAAAACGTTGTATATTTTGACTTAATAATATGGTTGCATGTATCGCGTTCATTTTCTACATAGTTGCGAAATGAAATAGATGAAAAATATTATTCGATAGAAATTGAATACATTATGATAACTTTTACCTCCATTTGTCAATAAATCATCCCTTCATTAAATTGTAACTCGTTAAATTCACGAACAAAAGGTATCTTTATGGCGAATTATAAAAAGTTTAAAAAAATAATTAATAAGAACAATAAACAAATAAAACAATTATGTTATCTTTATGTAGGAAAATCCTGGCCAAATTGATATTGTAAAAAATATTCGATTCACCGTAATTAATATATCATTCATATGTCAAATTCATTATAACTCGAGGTAACTAAAATACTTTCGTATTATTTATTACTAAATAGTCATAAAAATTATTTTCACTTACAAGGAGAATGGTATATATTTTTTATTAGACGTTTATGAAACTTAATAAATTTATATGGATTTGTTACTTGAGCTATAGACCGTACATATGAGGCTTTTATAACAAAAAAACTCCTACGTATACAGTCGTTTTCAAGTAAATTAGGGTATATATAGAGTATAAATTTATTAAGTTTCATAAACGTCTAAAAAGAACATTTATGACATTCTCCTTGTTAGTAATGCTAATTTTAATTATTCAGAAAATTCATGTTTAGTGTACAATGTATAGATCACGTGGTTTTGATAAAGCAAAATGTTAAACAATCGTTTCGGCCTTCAAACATCTCATATGTAACTCGATCATTGTTTGTATATTGCATCTATTATAGTTATCTAATTCACAAAAACGGAGTAAGAGTCTATTTATATTGCAAAAAACAATAAACTATAACATAATCATACTAATAGAAGAGAAAAATAAGTAATTATGTTGACTTTCCAATATATTTTTAAAACGTTATTTGAAACGTTACCTATCTTTGATTAATTAGACTTATTATCAAGTCATTTAAAGATAACATAATTACTAGCGTTTTTATTTATTACTATTATCTTATATAATAAATATGCGGTGTCTCAGGAGACAAATGAGATAAAATTTGAGTATGTGTGGGGGGACAATAAGTGTAAGAGGAGTATCATATGTTTGGGGCGGAGGGGGGGTGTAGAGCGGCGGCCCAATAATTTAAACTGCCGAGAACAACGATAAAATGTTTCACGACGAATACAAGAAAAGAAGACTTAAAAAAGCAGTCAGTGTTTAATAGTCAAGAAGTGAACAGGTTTTACTGTATTATTAATATTATTATTATTATTATTATTACTATTTTGTATTTTATTTATTAGAATATATGAAGAGAGAGAGAGAGAGAGAGATTTTCTTCCATATCAAACCTATCATCAACATTATTGTAATTCATATTTTTCACTCGTCAGATATCTTTTCGAAAAACTGACTATATATATATACAGAAAAATAATTATTTTTTTGATTATTTAGCTAAAAAATGAGTTTTTGTTCAATTTTTTCACAGACTTGTTGATTTCAAATAAATTTTTGTATTTGAATAACAGTTTTAAATATTTGATTATTTTACTTTGTGGAATTTTATTGTTAACTTTAGTACGATCCTCGGTATCTTGACTTTGAACACGGTGAAAGTTATGTGATTGCATTTGTCATGGTGTTTATTACTTTTATCATTAGTACAGTCAAAATCGCGTAAGAATTTTAATATTATATAAATTGATGTATATAGTTTTAGTATACACATATAGTAAATACATATAATCTAGTGAAATTGCTATTTTCAATTTTTCTCCATTTCTTTGCGGTTCCTTTTCGGTCTCTCTATCATTCGTTTACCAGAGAAATTCAATCATAGGTTTGCAATTTAGTGAATAACTAACGTTGATAGGTGAAACTTATGCTTTAGAAACGTTTAAGATATTTTTACGTATTAATAATGTTATCGAAGAAAATTGTAAACAAATTTCAATCAACCGAGATGACAAGATATTTTATGAATATTTTTGATTTTTATAATGTTTATAACGTCGTCACAAAAATGTTTGTTGATGCTTTCTCTGTTTTTATATTTAAACTGCCTCCCGACCACCCACCCCACGTCTTTTCTTCGACGCATCGAAGAATCATTAATTGACTATTTAAGAAATTAAATCGATCACGGGGAAGTCGTATAATTTGATTTCTAAATCCATTAACGGTAATTTGTTTTCTTTAATGTGTTTTCATTCATATCATTTGTTTTCTTTTTTCTATAGTCCAACGTATTTGCATTCGTTTCTTTATTACAGGATCGGTGCAATGCAACTTAATTGTGCAGTACATTCCGGTGTAACCTTTTTAATTCGTTAGATAGTTGTATAAATTTGATTTAGAAAAAATTCTTTTATCATTTCTTGAAAATTATTTACACAATTAATTTCGCGATAATCTTCTTCTTCTTCTTCTTTAGCCCGTTTGCGCCCAGTATTGAGCATAGGTTTCCCTTAACGCATGTTAAGGGTTTTTTTGGCCATAACTCGCCACGCTGGCCATACGGGTTGGCGAGTATAAAATTATAGGATATTAAGAAAGGAGAATTTGTGGATTTGAAAGGAGAGTCAGGGATGGGACAATGGTTTCACCCGAATAGTCTTGGGAGACATAAACCAAGGCTCGCGTAGGCAAGGGCGCGTCCCTGAAGTAGATCTGACAACTATCGGGTTCATAGTTGAGTATCTACCCGCTACCTAATTCGCGATAATATCTCTTATTAAATATAAATATTCGAGAAATATCTTCTTATATTCGCAAAATTATTCTTAACAACATATATTAATATAATATTTTATATTTCTCATTAAAAAGATTTAGGTATACTTTGAAATCTATGCGATTTTTAACAAGGAAATTTAATAGTTTCATTATTCATTTATCCTATTTAAAATTAATTGTTATAATTGCGCCAATCTCCAATATTTCGCATAAATTATTGTTAAACAATGTCTTCAGGAACGATAAAGACACGTAAGAACAATTATAGGATTATTATTAAGATTTTAAAATGTAACGATGTTACATTAATTATAAAAAAGAATATTTTTTTTGTTCACTATCACACCCACAGAAAAAGAGTAAAAAGATATCTGCGACTAATCATACGCGCTAAAGAAATCTACGAAAAACGAAACTCATTACGATCATAAAAAAAAAATCGCTTTCGCTTTTAATTCTTTTCTTTTTTCTTTTTTTTTTTTTTTCTTATTTCTCTTCGCATGCCAATGCATTTCGTGCGTGTTACTTTTTTTTCTTCTTTTTATCTTATGTTAAATAATTATATTATTGTTACGAAATGATCGAATGCTATCGAAATAATATATGGCACGCGATATTAATTGTTTTTTTCTAGTTAAGCAAACTTACGTAAGTACAAAATAAATAAAATTCTCTCCTAATGAAATAATTATCAATTTAATTTCTAAACGAAAGCCAAGCCAAACTTCTATCGAATTGTATTGAGGCGTACAATTTTAAGTGGTTTTTCTTATTGTTAGATAAATTAATGAGATTAAATGTTTATTATCATAGATCTTACTGTTTATAAATGAGAATCATACATGCGTTAATTTTAATTGCTCTTAACAAACGAAATTTTATTCGTGATCATTTGAAATGTGAAATTCCAGAATAGCGAACGAGGAACAACGCTAGAAATAATTAATTTTCTATTGTTATTTATTCGACGATAAAATAATAACATTCCAATTTTGTTTATTAATGAATAATCTGTATTTATTATTAATTAATTCATCATTTTGTATTAAATATCTTATAGAAAATAATTAATATTAATTTATATTATAAAATTTATCGACGAATAATTTAAATAAAGGCGGAAAATAATATAAATTATAAATATAAATATAATATTTAATATTGTAAATTTCAGAAACATGCTTGGAAGAAAAATATCATGGCTACTATTGTTTCTTTTTCTTGGCAAAACTTTCGATGCGGGAACAGGAACAAACCAACCAGGTAATTAAATTTATCTTTCGTTGCACACAATTAACAATATAAATAGCATTTGCAATTATTTAAACAATAGTAATTATATCGATAAGTAAACGTCGTGTTCTTTCGAATTACTTTCATAATTTAATCTATGATCTCTCGTTAAAATCAAATAAATAGTTTTTCATGTTACAGAATAAGTACAAACAAATATAGAAAAAAAACCAGAAATTCGTGTCGTAAATTTGGTTCATTAATGTGATTTAGAAATGTGTTTTTTCCCCTTTTTTTTCTTTTTATATACGTTCATTGATAGACCTTCTCTTCGGAAAACAGCAACGGAAAGAAAGAAAGATCGGTTCGTGAATGTCCCAGAGAATATTTCTTATGTGCATAAGTTGTTACTCGCATACGCGAAAGTGGAGCATTAGAAGTATATACGATTTTAATATAAAAAAAAATTATTGCTTGTTCAAGGATAAAAAGATAAATGAAAAGAAATAAACGATAATGAAATTATAAGTAATCTTCAGAAAGTTGAACCTGATCTTGTTAAAAAGTTCATTCATTGAATCCTTTAATAATTGTTTTTGCGAGTCCCACAAAATCATGAAACAATAATTAGTGCAGAACTACTTTCATTTTTATATAACGATTAAATATATTCTACTTTTTAATATAATTATTATTGTTATTATTATATAAATAAAAACTAAATACTTTTAATTATTATAATTTTCAATATTAAAAGATACGTATATTATATAGATATAATTAAAATTAATATATCACAATAAATGGAGTAAAATTAATAATAAGTATATTATTCGTTAAATCGCCAATGCATAAGTAATATTAATTGTTCGATAATTTCTATACAAATCAATGTTAAATTGATATCCAAAAATGAATTGAAAATAATCTTATTATACACAAAGTTGTAAAAAAAAAATTCATTTCAATTTTGTAAAAGGAAACAAGTAGTTCAAGATAACTATCTCTGTGTCCTGTTAAACTAGCATTGACAAATTGAAAAAAAAACCCTATACAGATTTAATCAATCCCGTAGAAAAAAAGGTATTAAATTATTTTCTCAAAAGGTTAATAGACACAAAGTAGCCATTTAAAGTTGCATGCAATAGAAAAATGATATTACCAAAGTTAAACCGGTATTCATTTATTTGGTTGTTTACGTACGATCAAGATAGAAATTTTGCAGGAAAAAGAACCAAGCGTGACGCTTAGAATTTTATATTTTTATCGTAGTAGATATAAAACAACACGTAGCTACAGCACAGACTGAATCATTTCAATATATCGAAATAGTGAATGTTTCTCTACCTGCTTGGTCTGCAGATATTTTCGATCCCCTGTCCTTTGAAATACGATCATTGAACCGAAACTGTTCCGTATTGAAACATAGTACTAAATCGATTAAATGTATTCAATAAATCGAATAGTGAACGTTCCTACATTAGGATTGGTATTTTCGATCGTGTCTTTGCAACACGATCTTTTCTTGTTCAACCGTTTATCAAATATTTCATAAAAATTAACTTTATGTGTAAATAAATTTATTCAATTTGTTCAATTGTTGATTGATAATATTCTACTACATAATTAGTCCCAAGTTTCTCGAATCATTTTTTTAAACAAAATTCTCTATTTCATACATATTTAATTTTGTTATATTTAACAAGATTAACAGGATATCAATTAAAAACAATTAATGAGTTAAAAAATAAATCGAATAGCATATTTAAATAACGTCTAATTAAACTTATGTTAATTAGAAAAGTGAAAGTTATTAAAACGTAATGGGAGTTGGGTACTGTTACCGATACTAGTAATATTATTCTCAAAGTTTAAAGATCGTAAGATATATCATTCTAAACGATTACTATCGTGTTATCCGTTGGTATACAAAAAGCTAATAAAATTTATGGTACCGGTTGAAAGCAGTGAAAGGTGTTCACTCCCTCGTGCTATTGTTTTTTCAACCTAACTGTAGATTAAGAAAAAAAAAACCCTTTCTACAACAAGGACACTTGTCGTATCGATGTAATTAAATAACGTGTTATAGTCGTCGTGTCGGTAATTTTTAATCAGAACTATTTCTTTTTTTCTCTTCGAAATATCAGATTGTTTATAATTAAAAAAAAATCTGAAGAAAAACAGCTACTACATAATAATATATAAATGCTATCTTTGTCTTTATCTTTACTTATGCGTTTCTCGTGTATCCCGAATAATGTAACCGAGATATAAGATAAAATATCTCTACGACCATGGAAAATCCTATAGCAATCGTTATACTTTCGAATATTTTCCGTGAGAACATCGTAACTTTAACCACCCTCCTCCCTTCTTTCCCACCCTTTCGCGAATATATAATATATATATATACTATAATAGTCTTGTCTCTAACACGGAACATAAAACTATTTGCCATAATAGCTAGTTTTTCGTTGGATTTAGTCAGTTCCGTGTAAAGATTTATAGCGTATAACGAACAGTTGGTATTTATCTTTTATCTTTTTTTTTTATTTTCCTTTGAAACGATCGTAAAATGTTTCCAATAAACCCTTCTTTTTTTTACAATGTTTCAATTCACAGATAAAGCAACAACGAAAAATTTAGATTTGGAAGGCTCGGAAACTACTTACAATAGCTTTTTCAGTCATCCTTTCAAATATTTTTACACGCCGAAAAACAATGTTTTTACAACTTACAACATATTCACCAAGTCACCCAATGTAATAAGTTTTTCTCCTCTACAAACGTAAGTATCAATCAAATTTATTGTTCGTTTTGTTCTTAATTTATTTTTTTTATCCAAATACAAACTAACAACGAATAATATTATTAATTTATATAATATAATTATTAAATATAAATTATAAAACGATATATATGTGCAGGCATATTGGTGAAAAAAAACAATTAAATCAAATATATCGATATGTTGTTTTAAAATCGTTTGAAACAATATACGAATTAAAACATAAATATTCTAAAAAGAAAAAAGTTCTTGTCAGAGAAGTTGTACGATACGTTTTAATAATATCAAATTGCAAGTGAAATCTACGTTAAAGAATTTTCTCAATGAAATGAATAAATAGAGATGTAGTATTTCATTCATGTTAACAAATTGTACGAGAGATTTAATAAGAAGTGAAATTTCTTTTTAAACGAATGTAAAAGATAGAGATATAGATATATTATTTCAAACCAGTCCGTTCCACTCTTTTCAATTTGTTCTTTATCTATCTTTCTAGGTAATTATGTTGAATGACCTTCTGTGTGTAAGACAACTCATGACATTAAAAGTCAGGAAACGAGCGGTCTTCATTCGTAATTATACCACCATTAACTGTTAAACACAAATTTATTCATATAATATTTCAAACAAGCTCTATTATTATTTCGATAGATTATTTAATAAACTCGTAATAAAAAAATAATGTAAATACATCGATACGCCAAGCGTATCGCTTTTAAATTAATAATCCAGTTTATATATGTACGATGCATATGTGTTTAAGTATTTCATATTCTGTTTTTATACTTTTAGTACATCATTTTCTTTCTTTTTCTATAAAGCATTTGATTGATACTCAATTTTTATATATTTAATAATTAAATATATCACCATTATATAAAAGATACAAATGTTTATGATCGATAGGTAATAAATAATACGACAATATATACATATATATAACTTTACCAATTTCTTTTTTTCTATTTTTTCTTTTGATTGGGTTAATCAATTTGGTTGCAAAAGAAATGTGAATAAGTTAAATAAATTGAATTAATACACTAATCAATTTTTAAATTAAAATGAATAATACCGATTAATATTTCAAATTTTTATATCGTAATCGTTTCAATTTTTATCAATATAATTTTAATATAATATAATTTAATATTTTATAATTTAATATAATATAATTTTGTTTTCTTGATTCGTTTGATGAGACAATTGTATATGTATCACCAATATGGGAATGTATTAAACCACTAATAGAATTATTAATAATAATATTTTTATAATATTACAGACAAAATAATTGCGGTGATACGTTCAATGGACAATGTCCCAAAAATAGATATCGTAGTATAGATGGAACATGTAACAACATTTACAATCCCACATGGGGTTCGGCTAATACACGATATGGACGTCTCCTTCCACCCAATTACGCGGACGGTAAGTAATATATTTAATTGTTTTATAATAATTACATTCCATAAAACATTTTAAAAATTATTTCATACTTAATGCGTTCATATAATTAACCTTATAATATAAACGAATACTAAGTTCAAATACCAGGGTTATTATACAAATTATGTAATAAGTATTTCAATTATTATTCCATTCAAACCAATCGTTATTTAATCAATTTATATTGAACCGACAATACTGATCATAGTTTTTTTTAGTATGAAGTAGAACAATTTTTTCGCGATTTGATATAATTGATAACTAATATAAGTTGGAATTAGTCAATGGGGACAAAAATAAGCCATTATTCGTTTGATATATGCTTCATTAATGATCCCTCGAAGCATATAAGGTTATATTTATTATTGGTATATCATTTATCGTTATTATGCAATATACTTGTCCCGTTATGCGTATGTCTCTAATTGTCGAGGAGAATGTTATTTTCCTTTCCTTTACTTTTCTTTACCCTTTTCCCAGTTGTTGCTTTTTTTTGTTCACCCAACTTACGTTGTTAACGTTTTTCAACTTCCGCTTTCACAGAAACTAATATTTTGTTTTTTTGTTTATTATCATTCTTCAAAATGAATTATATGATATGTACGCGTGTTACGACGATGTAAAATAATTGTAAGATTTTTCTTGTAAAAATGTTACAATAATAATGACACAGTCGTATTTTTTGTTCTCATGCGTAAATCGAACGTGACAGAATTATTCGTGCGTATTATTCCAGTCACTGCGTAAAATGTATATAATGTATGTAAATCTTAGGTTAGATGTTGCAGTAGTGAAAATTGTTCAACGAAGCGTGAATTTAATTTTGTTATTAACTAGTTTACAACACGAGTCTTACGAATTTCGTGATAGCCATTAATACGCTTAGATGACAAACCAGAAATCATTACGAAAGTATACTTAGTTCTTTAATAGAATAAACAATAGCCTTTATACTTTCGATCATTGATTTTGTTATATATATATATGCGTGTATACGTGTCATATAAATTAATTAATTATACACGCACACAAAAATATTCTAAAAATTCGCTTGAAATTTAGTGAATGGAAAAAGTAATAAAAAGGATACAAATTACTTTCCACAATATCGATATAAAAATTAATGAAACCTTTCTTTTTAAACTGGCGATAACAAAAAACAACAAACAGAACAATATTTTTGCTAGAAAAGACGAGTCAACTACAATTTTAATCAAATAAACTTTTATCCCAGTCGTCCCTAAAAAAAAATAGATTTTTATAATCCTCTTTATTTTTCTTGTATTTTTTACAATTTTTAAAAATGTAACCACGATTAAATTGTTATCATAAATGTTTATACGCTCAATCAGTAATTGATCGTTAACATTTCACATGTGTATTCATACGAATAATAATTATATATATGTGAGTGCGTTTTAAATGATATTATGCATTTCAAAACTTTGTCTCACATTATTGATACATACTTATGTCAAGGTTAATGGACTAATACTAATTATAAGTAAACATTCGAAGTATTGACGTGCACTAGATCGCGGCGCAGAATTAAGAATGGAAAATTTGTATCACTTTTGTTTTTATTATGTCACGATCCACACTTGTTGGAAGAAAATGCATCAAGAATATTAATTACTTCTGACAAATAGTTAAATATAATATCAATAATTCATACCGAAGACAGAATAAATATTTTTTCTTTTCTTCGTACATTAATTAATAGATTATTGATCGAAGAATTTTTCAGGATAAAATCACTATGGTTCAATATTATGTTTTCACTATGTTTCACTTCGTTAAGCTGTGCTCTAGTGCGTTACGGCCTTAGGTGTAACACTTTCCTGTCTTAACACTTTCTCATCCGTTTAAATTAATTCTACCCAATTGTTTGCAATCGTAACAAATTAAATTCGATATATTTATATCTATTAATTATAATGAAACTTAAAAACAATTATTAAGTTATACGTAGTATCTCTCTATCTACATAAATATTTTATATTACTTTTATATTATATTTTATTATAAAAAGAAAAGGACATTTGTGAGTTATGAATTAAAATAAAATGAATTTTCTAGATTTACATTAAAATCAACATTTTATATTTAAAATCAAATAATAACGAAAATTGATTATATTATTTGACTATTAATCTGAATTAAATAGTATAAAATTATAATATATATATATATATATTAAAAACGTATCGTTATTTTAAGATTCATGACGAATGTTAGAATTTTCATAATTTTATTTCAAACATTTCAATATATTTTTTTATAAAAAATAATAAAAAAAAATTAAAGAAAAAGAAGATAATAACCAATTATAACAAGAAGATTGAATAAAGACCGATTAATTAAATAATCATTCCCATGAGTAAATTCTGTTCATAAATTAAAATGAGTCATATCATAGTTTATTCAACATTCATTACCATAAACGTGAGTGTAATAATCTAAAGCACGTTTGTATAATAACTTGGCCGACTTTTAAACTGCTGCGTGAACATTTATTAGTAACATATATTTTACAGGTTGAGTCATTAATTTTTGTCACCAACATATATTCGAAAATATGATAGTACAAATTAATACATAACTGATACTTTATTTATTTCAACGAAATTTAAACGTTTAATTAATATTTCATTATTTAGGAATCCAAGAACCAACGAAGTCAATTACGGGAGAAGAATTACCTTTATCAAGGATAGTCAGTTACACACTATTTCCCAGCATACCTATCAAGGACAACAAATATACATTGGCTGCTATGCAATGGGGTCAAATTATAACCCATGATATGGCTTTGATCGAAGGAACAACACAATCGCGTAAGTATTATTATATTTTTCGTTAAAAATTTGAAAATATATAATATATTAAATATTATTTATATTTTATATTCGAAATTTCATTGATAATGTATCATCTAATTATGGTGTTTTTTTTATTATTTTTTTTTTCCAAGCTATATATATGTGTGTGTGTGTGTGTATATAAATTGTACGTACTTTCAAGAGTATCTGCCATTATCCAGAATAAAAATAAATGTGTGCACAAAAAAAACTACTTAAAATTCTAAAAAAAGTTTTTTGTTTTTTTTTATCACCGAAGGTTCCACGTGTTGTTCGAACGAACGTCACTTTTCAACTGAATTATAAATTCATGTAGGAAGCAGTTGGTTTCTTACCTCTCTGCTATTAGATGCTTTAACTATCAAAGTATCCAAAACCAAAGGCCGAAGGTTCGAAGTTTAAAACTTTGGAAGTTTCCCCTGCCCCAAGTTTCAGAGATTTGAAATTAAAGTCTAACGAGACGGAAGATTGATTGATAAGATAAAATAAAAAGACATTTGTTAAAAACAAAAATAGCTCGTAAATTAAACAACGAGAGAGAAAAGTAATAAAAATTAAATATTTAAAATTTTTGTATCACTTTTACAAACAACGTTATCATATCAAATTCAAAGAAATATTTTCGTCTTATAAATAGTCTAGCAATGTATAGTTGAAATTATAAAAGAACACGGAACGTTTCAATTGAATTATGGATTCTTTTTTCTTTTTTTTTCTTTTCATTTGTCTCATTAAAGGAACAAAAAAATCTAATCTAAATGATCATAGATACAACATAAGAAAAATATTTAATATCAGTTCGGTATGAAATGAAAATGATGAACAATTACGTATCATATTTGACACCTGTTTCTAAGAATTCATTTAATACACTGTTATGAAAGATACCAAGATAGTTAAAATTAGGTATATCTTGTGGTAATTATCTTGATTACCTTTTCAAATGATCCAAAATATCATAATATGTTTCTAAAAAAAGAAAGGATAAATCGTATGCCTCGTTAACAAAACTATATCTATACAAGTGTGTTACATAACATAAACGATTTATTCGAAATAAAAAAAAAATAATAAGTCATAAAAAATTCTAACATTCTCGAAACAAGGCAATGGCATGTCAATAATCTTATTGATTTTACTCAATCCTGATATCGGACAACATTGCAACGTAAGAAACGTGTTTTTTTTTTCTTTTCAATCATGCGATTTCCTGCCATAGTAGCGGTGTACAGGTTCTAAATAACGTATTCATTAAGTGAAACTCATTTAATGTTATATAGAACGATACTTTAATAAACTATTAGAGTTACCAGAAAGTATATTTACGTTTTTATTATAAATATATTTCGAATAAAAATAATTTATAATAATTAAAATATATTCGATCAATGGTATAATTAAATATCGTTGTGATTATTAATCAACATAAAATTTCAATTAATTAAGAAATACATTGACGTATTTAATCAACGTGGATGGGTTGAAAAGTTTTGAGCTTAACATAAAATCTGCCATTATCCAGAATAAAAATGAATGTGTGCGCAAAAAAAAAACTACTTAAAATTCTAAAAAAGCTTTTTGTTTTTTTTTATCACCGAAGGTTCCACGTGTTGTTCGAACGAACGTCAGACAAATTTTTATCATTTTTCGACATGGTATTAAAACTATCTTGTAGAATAAGAAATAAAATTAAGACTTTTTGGTATCTCTAATATAAAAGAAAAAAAATTTTGCTAAGACTTTTTATTCATTATTGTTGTGTATATTTGTTTTCTATGAAAATAGATCCACATAGTATACAATGCTGTACGAATGATGGTTATTTAATACACAAAGGAATAGCCGATCCGAGATGTTACCCCATTATTATACCCTATAATGATCCATACATCAAGTCACTTGAATGTATGAGCTTTGTTCGTAGTATTACTGATCTTGACCGTGGTTGCAACTTACGAAACAAACCCGCTGTAGAACAGGTTCGTTACTTTCTCATATAATATCCTTTTGTAACTTCTTATAGATCTATTGCGTTAGTATTTTTCTATCAGAGACAACTAATACATGGTAGCACCAATTTTCAAAAATTTTCACTTTAATTTAGCAATTGTTTTAATATTAAATTATTACAGACAAAATAATATTGTGGTAATAGATTATGAATTTAAATTTTAAATGTAATCTTTATTACTCATCGTTACACACACACACGATAAATCGATTTATTATGAATACATTTTACGTATTATAGTTAACTTCTGTTACACATTATTTGGATCTTTCGATCGTTTATGGATCAACCGATCAAGTTGCAAACAATGTTCGTGCCAGAATTGCTGGACGTTTGCGGGTAGATATCCGTGATAATAGGGAATGGCTTCCATCTGCAGAAAACAAATCGGCAATTTGTAATATTGACTCTCAGGACGAAATATGTTACGCAGCTGGTAATGTCCTCTTTTTATATTTTTATTATCTTACTTATCAAATAACTAACAAATAATTTTTATTTGAACGATCCAATAGATCATAATGTTGCATTAAACACAATGATTTTTCCGATTTGTTACGTTCAATAACAAATAAATTAAATTTATTGAAATATAATTGAAATGTCGATAGATGCTTTATATGTAAAAATTTGAATTATTTATACAAATATTAAATATTAGGAGTAAAAATCGTTTTGTGCAATAACGAAAATAAAATGTTGCTTACAAGCGACATCTATCGGTACGAAAATTTATAAATATCTTGTGTATTACAATATTATGAGAACTAAACGAAGATTTCTAACTTATAGACACTATATGAAATAATGCCTATTTTCAGGCGTAATATAATATATTATATTTTTAAAATGAATAATTATAGAAAAAAAGAAATTAATAATTAAATAACACATCGAACGTTTCATAATTTTATGTGTTTCTCACGTTACTTATTACTTAATAAAATTAAATTTTGTTTTTATAGGTGATACTCGTGTAAATCAAAATACCGAATTAACGGTATTGCAAATATTGTTACTCAGAGAACACAATCGTATAGCGGGCATACTTGCACGTTTAAATCCTCATTGGTCAGATGAAATGATTTATCAAGAAACCAGGCGTATTCTTATTGCCAAACATCAACATATATCGTATTACGAATGGTTACCATTGTTCCTTGGTATAAATTTTATTTTTTTTTTTTTAATTAAAACTTTTTAATCTTTTTCTATATTCTTTAACACATAATATAACATATATTATAATAAATTATTATAATATATATTATGTATATAGGTGAAAAACAGACTTACGATGGTAAAATACTTTACGATACGGACGATTATGTTAACGATTATAATCCCCACGTTGATCCAAGTGTTCTTAATGAACATTCTACTGCCGCATTTAGATATTTCCATTCTCTTATTGCCGGCTATCTCAAGTTAGTATTTAACCAATCGATTTATATCAATGTTACATCCCCTTCTTTCAAACTAATCACATTATTCTTCTAATCAAAAATTGTTTAATTTTTATTTATACATATTAGACTAATAAACGAAGAAAGACATTCAGTTTCACAACCATTAAGACTCAGCGATTATAATAATAAACCTGCCGTTATCGAACGTGATGATAATATGGATAAACTTACCAGAGGTTTGTCGTGTCAACACGAATTAGCCAGTGATCAATTTTTCGACGAAGAAGTATATATCTCTATTATATCTTTTTTATTAATTTATTATATTTCTTACAAAAAAGTGAATTAAATCAAACAAAATTAACGATATTAATCTTACGTTTTATTTTATGAAATATAATGATTTGTTTTTTTTTTAATATCTTCATTTACTTTATTGTTATAATTTTATGTAATTTCTCGCTTTTTATTTTAGATAACGTTATACTTGTTTAAACGTAAAGAACAATTCGGCATAGACTTACGTGCTACGGATATACAAAGAAATCGTGATCATGGGCTAGCATCGTATAATGATTTTCGTGAATATTGTCATTTGAAAAAAGCCAAACATTGGAATGATTTCAGCGACTACATATCTCCTGAAGTATGAAGAAATTTGTATTCATTGAAATTATTCTCTTCAAAAGAATATATTAAATTAATTATTATTCAAATATTTGCTTCTCTTTGTAGAATATTGAAAAATTAGCGAGTTTGTATTCTTACCCTGATGACGTAGAATTAACTGTTGGTGGTTCTTTGGAAGAACATGTGCCAGGAACTCTTGCTGGTCCAACCTTTCTTTGCATTCTTCTCAGACAATTTTATCGAACGCGAGTTGGTGATCGATTCTGGTACGAAACTGGTGATCATGAATTGGCATTTACCAGAGGTTAGTATTAAATATATAATAATATACATATTTCACACAAAAAAATACAATTTATTTCTAATCTGTCAAGTATTCGTTCAATAGGTATTTAAGAAATTAAATAATAAACTGTAATGCTTTCAGAACAATTGAAAGAAATAAGAAAATCAACTATATCCAAATTATTCTGTAACAATGGTGATAATATTAAATTGATGCAACCCAAAGGATTCGAACTTATTTCTGAATCGTAAGTATGAAATTTATGTTTTACGATTATCAGAACGAATACGTTCTTCTTCCTAATTCTATTCGTCTTTCAGAAATCCACTTGTTGATTGTAACGATCTTCCTGACATGGATCTATCATTATGGAAAGATTACGCGCCAGAAATTAAGAAGAATAATTATAAGCCTATTTTTTTATATTATAAAAAATGAATTAAACAATTGAACAATTTGTTTTAAGTAAAACCATCATCACCAAATGGTCAAATTTTCTTTATTGGTTATTAAAGTAGTATTGTAGATGATATTAAATAAATTTGTATATAAATGAAAAAAAATATATATATATACATTATTTATATTTATATATAAAGAATATATTAACAAATGTGTATTGTAAAACTAAACAAAGAACATATAACAAAATTTACTCTATGTGTAACACATGCAAATATAGATAAAAGTTATTTACGATAAAAAAGTTATTTTATGATAATATTTATTTCGAACCTTGAATAAAGTCATAAAATTGCAAATAAATGTAAAATAGAAAAATTACTTTATATATCATTACAAAAATATTGCAATGTAGAGAAGACAGTAATTATAAAATATTATTAATATATTTTACATATACATACATACAAATATAAATATATATTGCATATATAATAATAAATAATATATATTATATATTTTTTGTGTTGTATATAATATATAATGCACATATACCTATATAATGCATATTGAGCATCAAATGTATAAAGAAACAAAAATCAATCTGTAAACTCAAAAGTAATGATAAATGTTCTATTCTATTTATTTTCCATTATATCAATTAATATAAAAACATTTCTTCTTATAATATCTATAAAAATGTACGTAAAAAAGAAAACCTTGAAAGAATTGTATGAAAATGTTTGTTGAAAATAACATAGAGTAAATAATAATTAAGACATCACGTGAAGATACTCAATGCTTAAGTTATTCTAATTATTGACTTTGAAAATAACAAATTACATGATAAGGCGTATGTGTCAGTTTAATTATTGTCCTAAAATAGCAACGCAAATTTCTACACTAATGGATATTTCAGTAGACTCTTTCGGAAGTTAGTAAAACGTTCTAAGTGTGGAACGATTCTCATTGACCGCATTGAAATAAAAGAATAATATTTTGCATTACGGTTTTTCTGAAATTATTTTATAGTGATTATTATGAAACACGAATACAACATGATAAAACAGAAATATCAATATTTTGCTGTTATTTTCTCCTGCTTAATTTGTATCAATGGCTGTGCCAGTGCCGCAATCGGTAAATAATATTATAATTTTTTGATAAAACAACCTATTATAGAATTTTGTAAAAATATTTAATCTATAATAATAAAAAAAAAACAAAATATTTTTTATAGAATATGATGTAATATAAAATTGTTATATAAGAAATATTATTATTATTATTATTATATATATATTAAATATTAAATATATTAATTTTATAATAATAATAATTTATATATATATTAATTTTTGATCTATATATATATATTTTTTTTAAGCTGAAGCACCAATCGATTCGACAAGAAGCGTTGCTATTCATCAGGAAGATCTATTAGTTAAGGAACTACTATCACTAGCATTACTATTGGACAATATTCCGTTATTAGGCCCTAAATTGATGATTGTATATGAAAAGATCATCCATTTTATTGGAAATTTCGAATACATGACGAATCATGTAGTAGACAAAATTTTGCGTAATTCTTTACCATGTTCGATAACGGTCAATAGCATAAAATGCGAAGGGATACAACGAAATGGCGGCTTTATATCTATTATCAGAAATGCTATTGATTCAATGCCAAATACCAGGAAATTTTACATCGTAAAACAAATTTTAGATGTGGTACTATGTTTTTATCAAATTAATATGAAAAAATGATCTTAATATGCATTTAAATTAGTTGCAAATGTTATCAAATGTATTAAGCATAATTTGTCATTTTATCTGTTTTTATATTTGTTATAGATGACATTTGCACTTCAAGTTCTATATCTATGGGGAATTTTTATCTGAATTATAATGTATCCGCATAAAATAAAAAATAAAATTTATTAATTTTTAATATTTCATCTTTCTTTTAAATATATCAGTCAGTTTGCATATATTGCTATTTCAAATTTTGTATCGTTAAAAATAAATAATAATAAGAAAATAGGTTTTTATTTAAAAATAAAAACATAACGAGTATGCTAAGGCTTTATTAAACGTATAATGAAAATTATTGGAAATGTTTTGTTTTCGCCGTAAAAAAATTAAATAAAAAATATTTAGTTATATGTATATGTATGAATTTATATATATAAATATATATGGTGTTATGAAAATATTAATTAATATATCAATGTATAAATGAATTAACGTGTACAAAAAAATACATAAGAAAATTTATTTATTTTGTTTTATAATTAGTATACCTTTTACACCTTATTGTTCGTTACTTTAAAAATTTCTATTTATTAAGGATTAATATTATCACATATATATTTAATTTCATAAATATCATAATAATCTCATAAAGATATGTAAATAATCTCATACCAGAATTTTATTTAAATATATATGAACAAGCGATAATAAATGATAATTTTAAAATAACACGCTATTTATAAGATTAAATATGTATAAAAATGAAGCAATTAGGTATAAAAGGAATAAGAACATAATGGATTATATTATATAACAAATAACAAAACATTTCAATATAAATTATTGCTATTAGTTAACTAGATTTTGTTAATCTTTAAACTATAACTGTGGCAAACAAATTGTATTTCCATAATGTATTGTAAATAGTACTCCGTTCGTCCCAAAATAGTTATAATGTTATATTTGCATAAACATTTGCACGCCAAATGTAACAATTAATTTGGGACGGAGGCAATATTATTCATAACATATCTAAAATCCTTAATCCTTTTATAAATTTACTTATAAATAATACAATAATAATTACTATATGTGATGTTTTTAATTTTAAGGCAGTTATTGGTTGTTTAAAAAGTCTAAAAGAATTTTTATATACTTATTCTATCTTAAAAAGAGTATAAATTCTCTAGCTGCTTTCATACCTTCATTTCACTTAAAAATCTTTCAAATAACAAAATTCGTTCCCCTACTTTGTTGTTTATTAGGTAAGATTGGCTTAAAAAACATATTTGCTAATTTTTTATGCAAATACTTAAGACATTCTGGTAATGGAGCATTCTCAGACAAACTTTCTAAAAATGGCCTCTTAAACAGTCTTTTAGCTTCTTGACATTGTTCAAAAGTAATTGTCCGGTCATCCAAGTGTACAAGATGTGGAAACCACGATATAATAAATAACCTTTACAAGAAAGGTAGTATACGATGATATTAAATTTAAATATATTTGATAATTAATAGTAATGTAATCTTATAGAGAGCGTTGGAAAATATAATGAAATATATTTATCTATAATATGTCTTACCTATACTGTAGATAATCATAGAATGTTCCACCATTAAGATAACTAGGTGCAGCCTTATTTCCCATAAGACTCAAATATTTCAAATTAGGCATACTCTCATAGAGATTCTTAATAAATGGATATAATTGATCGATTTTGTTATGATTTATCCATAATAATTGAAGTTTTGGCATGTATGGGAAGACAGTAAAGTCATCTATATTATTATAATCCAGGTTGAGAGATGTTAAGTTTTCGAACTCTGACAGAAAGTGTAAATTTCTAGAAAGGAATTAATGTAACAACTTGACGGATATAATTAAAATTATATAATGAATGAACTTGCGTACTCACCTACAGAATTTATTATTACTAATATCTAAAGTATGTATTGTATTTCCATAGTTTTCAATAATATCAAACGGCATATGAAATAGATTTTGAAATGCGAAGGACAAAGATTCAACATGATTTGCTTGCAAATCATTGGAAAATGAAATTTTTGGATTCCTAGAGTGTATATCTATAAATATTAATTTTCCAAGGGAGGTCATAGTTAATTCTTTGATTATTTTAACCTTTTTCACCTCGACCACCAATCCTTTTCGCTAACAATTTTAACTCATCGCATAAATCCAACCTAAAATAAAATAAAGTATATATCTTATACTACACATATAAGTATTTCATACCATATGTTCATAAAACATGAAATATATAAATAAATATAAATAATGTATATAAATGTAGCGTAGAAAAGTTTGGTTAATTAAAATAATATAAGTTTTTAATCAACTTACCTATTAATACTGTTCACCCCTATTTCAGATGCAACTATAAAACACATTTGTAGATAATATTAAACGTAGAAAGTAATATGTAACGCTTTATAAAAAAATGTGATACTAGATTAAGAAATTAAAATAACTACAACGTTATTCTTAATGTTAGAGTATGAAAATTCGAACAGTATATAGTTAAAAGTCTTGAGTATGATAAGATATGGATAATACGAGTGAGCGTTAATATCTACGTTATCTACTTAAATGATGATTATATGAAATAGATTTTTATGCATTGTGAGGTTAGAATGAATTATATAATTTTATTATTCGCAGAAATTATAAGATATCAAGTGTTATGAAACTAGAAAATTAATAAAAATCAAATATGTATAATATTTTTACCGAATTTTTTTGCATTATTATCTTTCCAAACGTTTTCATGGATTTATTCGACCGATTCCACCGGATAACCTTTAATTTACGTACTCACTGTATAAAATAATATTAAAGTGATTAAACTTCGCAGGTGTGATCATATTATCGCTCATATTACCAACGATAGTACTTCAACCGTATTAATTATTATACAAATATTTCAATAATTACTGAATCATATTCATGCACACATATTATACTTATTCGACATTATGTGAGTTTATTTTTTTTCTTTTAGATTAATTCTTAGAAAATCGTGCTTATCCGTATTAGTAATTAGTTAAATAGATTTAAAAGAAAATTTAAAAAGTAACAACGTGATACAACCATTTAAAATTATAAATTTATGAAACTAACTGCAGCGCCATATCGTAAGATGTGCAATTAATAAATAGAAAAGAAATTCAAGGTTGTTGATTAGGAAGGAAGGTTTATTAATTATTTAATTAATGATTTTTACTGTTTATATGTTAATTGTGCTGATAATTACAATAATAAACTTAGTTGCAAAATAAACAAAAAATTGATTTTACAATTTATTTTATATTATAATAAAAAAATTTTATATTATAATATTTTATAAAATTTTATAATTTTTATATTTTATTTTATATTATAATAATATATTATAAAATAAATTATATTTAAAAAAAAAATCAATTTTTCCTATTTTCTTTTGACTAATTTCATTATCATAATTACCAGCTTATATATTAATTATTAGTTAATGAAAAATGATTAACAGTACAATCAAAATAGTTGTTGAATTAAATGAGTTTATTCAAACATATAGAAACTATTAAAACTCTTAATACGTTTTTGTTTTTACGACATTACACAGAACGATTCGCATAGAAACGAAATCGTTTTAACTAAATTTACAACAACACGTTATAGAACATTACGCAATATTTAGTTTCGGTGTTAACGGCGATTAATAGCGTTATCAACGATTATTACCAATTAAACAACGAGATATTAACAATTATTATGATATCATAATTTTTTTTTTCTTTTTTTCCTCATTACCATCCTTTTTCTCATATAAGAGATATCTTTCAGCTCTATGCAATCTAAAAGAAAAAAAAACAAAAAGAATATAAGAAAAAGAGAAAGAAAAGAAAGAGATAGAGAAAAAAAAGAGAAAAAAGAAATCTAAACCAGATTTATATACTACGCGAGTCATATCGCGTATTAAAAAGAAAATTAATTACTCAATTAATTAATGATAGCGTACATATTTCGACGTGCTGATAACGAAAAGATAATAATAATAATAATAATAATAATAATAATAAATGTCGTGTAAGAATCCGAAGCGAAAGGACGGTTAGAACGAGGTCTTTCCGAATATAAAGTTTCCAGGTGCGTTAGGATCGTCAGAGGTGAAGTATTGTTTCCAAAGCTCATAGAACTTGTCTCGTGTTACTTCTTTACCCTGTAAGAAATAAAAAAAGAAAATAAGAAGATAATATATTATAAAAAATATCTTAGCCAATATTTAATTTATAAATAGTCTTTATTTCCCTTTTTATACAGGGATCTTTTATTCATGAATTTCTCACTACTTACCACCCCCATTTTTTTGAAAGCATCACGAGCCTCAGTCTCCTGTACGCCATGACTGTGACAAACGTTGCTAAACTCGTTCTCATCGATTGATCCGTCACCTGTTAAAGTTCATTATAAGGGGAATAAAATGTACTTCGAAAATCTTTAAATAGAATACTCTCGATGTAAGAGCTCGGGGGAAAAAAAAGGCTTTTTCCGAGAAGCTATCGAGTGGGATTAATTGTAAGTCTGGGGTGATCTTTTTCTTTCACCGTTCTGTCTCTTGTTTCCTTTTTATTTTTGTATTTAGATATTGTTGTTGTTGTTTTATATTAAATTAAGCGAGTAATAATAATTAACATACCGGAGGAATCCTCAAGATCGAACATAAATTTCATGTACGTTTGTTGCCAATCATGTGCGTTAACTGGATCCTTAGCGTAATCTTCCCACATAGAATACCACTCGTCTCGGCTGATCTATAAAAATTATATAAGATTTAGTTTCAATTTTTATTTTCAATCATTTACTTGTATATATATATATTTGTCATTGTTGTTGTTACTTGTCCATCTTGATCGGAATCGGCTCGTTGTTGCAAGCCTTCCCATATTTTCAACAAGGTATCCTTCGTCTGCGTTGTTTTCGGATTATCGGCACTCCAATGTCTGGAATTGCAGATCCGCTAAAAAAAAATACAAAAATTGTGTAACATTAATCAAGGATTGTAATTAATATATGTGAGAATTACGGTGAGAGATAGAAAAACACGGATTTTTTACATAATCATGCTTTTCTTTTTCTTTTTTTAAACATTATACAGTTTGTTAACGTCGTAGAATAAATCATACCTGTACAGCCAGATCGAAATCTTTCTTATCGATGGCACCGCTCTGGTTAACATCTGTAATATAACACCAGTCTTGTGTTAGTAAATCGCTAAAGGAAATTCTATAACTAAAAATGATTTCAAGGTCTCTATATCCATCGTTAATATATTCGTAACGTTCGAATTAATTAACTTTCTTCGATATAAGAAAACATAGGATGTGTTGAATTTTTTCGATCATCAGATTAATTGATATATAAATCGAGTAGATTTTAATTAATTGTTTAATCAATTTTTTGTCATTTTTATTTTAAATTTTTAAAGTCGTTAGTTCAGTGATCAATTATCAGGGTGAAACAAAAAACACAAAAAAAAACAACAACGATATTCCATTATAGTTGACTTCGAGTGTAGTAATTATCGTAACCAGCAGATAAATACCGAATGTACTATATGCATTGGTGACTTAATACTTTGCAACGAAGTATTATTTAACAATGAAAGACAAAAAGGAAAAATTATATATATACTAACCGTAAAAGAAAAAAACAATATTGCTGTCATAGCTCGTTATAATTCTATACTTTTTAATTAATTAGTCAATTCTTACATAATACTTATATATAAAGTTATCTTTGTCTCGAAAACTTTTTTATTATACACTTTATTTGTGTATTATAATAGTCAAGTGTAATTGGTTCCAGAATTGGTATCCAATTTTTAAATATACTTCACAGAGGACGTGCCAGATTATGAATCAAGTTTCGTTTCAATAAAGATAAATATATAGATAGATAGATAGATAGATAGATATATAGAAAGAGAGAGAGGAAAAGAGAATGAAAGAGAGAGAGTGAGAGAAAAGTACAGCTGATCAAATTGATCTTCGTCGATGAATCATCGAGTTTGTGGTCCCATTGCGAATTTTCCACTGACTCTTTGATTACGGTCGCGATTCAACGAGGAAAAAAAATCTAGAAAGAAATAAAGGAGAAAAAAAAAGTAAAGTAAAGTAAAAGAACGTATAAACCGTGTGTCCAGGACGAGTAGTCCCTTGTTGCAACATCGGCCATGCTGGAATAATGTGTATCGACGATGGAGAACGATCGTAGGATATGTTTAGCGGCCAATCGCGACGGTCAAAGAGGCGAAGAAAGTGAGGGACTAACGAGATCTATCAGGCGTGTACACGCCTGTGACCTCCATGATTCATATACGAGAAAATGTGTGTGTGTGTGTGTGTGTATGTATATGTGTCTTATGTTAGTATCGCTGTAATATCGTGCTTCTCCCTTTCGTGCCCTAACATATAAACGTATACACATATTCTTACGTGTATAGGTAAACGTTAATAAAGATACGTAGAAGCTTCGAATACACACACACATACATATATATAGTATAACATACACACAAATAAAGACCTAGAGAAAGAAGGATTACACAGCTATACTCTTTATATGTGTGTGTCTCTCACTCTCACTCTTTAGTGTTAACATGTATAGGTTAGGTATACACATTCGCAGAAATAATTCTATCATGGCAAGGCGACCCTCTTATCCAGACCCAACGCGTCCATTGTTTATCTCCTCCTGGTTGATACCATAAATAGGCGGGTGCTCTCTATCTCAGCGAACACCTAGTAGGTGCCGTACAAAACACCCCTCTCTCTCTCTCTATATAGCCTTGATTCCACTTTCAGAGAACCAAAAAGAGCCTCGAGAGATTCGCATAGGGCTGTAAAACAGTTTCCCACCCCCGTTCCCATACCCTAGAATAGAAGGGAGAAACCCATCTTTACTTCTTCATCTTGCTTTTTTATTATCATCTTCCTTTTTCTTTTTCTCTTTTTCGCAGTCTTTTAACGTTTTCTTTCGATGTAGACTTGGTCCTTGCTCGTTAAAGATTATCCAGGGTGAGAAAGAGTGAGTGAGATGAGGTCGAATGAAATAGAATCATTTAGAGAATGTAAGGATGTGCTCGTGAAGGAAGGAAACGACGATATATCTCGCGCAATATCAAAGTACTCGTTGAAAGAGTGAGAAAGAGAGAGAGAGAGAGAGAGAGAGAGAGAGAGAGAGAGAGAGAGATGGTCCATCGAACCGTTTGTTATTTCGGCCGTACGTTTCTGAAGTTAGTATATAAAAGGGAATGAGAAAGAAAAAGAGAGATAGAGGAAGAAGGAAAGACTATGAGAGTAAAACGTGGCTTTCGATGAGTCGAGAGAATTCTCAAGGGTACTATGTTCGATTGTCCCGGTGCCATAACCAACTGTCAGAGTTTACTCACCGAAAAAGGCGTTGAAGACGTAAAGCAGCTTCTTCTTGCGAAATTCCGATAGAGGCATCTTGCAAATAACTGGGTGTTTTTGCTTTTCAACCTACGCACAACGTAATAGAGAAATGAAATTATATTACAATTGTGTGTCGATTTTGTCGGTTCTTTTCATATTTCTATTTCTTTTTTTTTTTTTTTTTTTATATGTATAGCTTATTCGATACATTTTGTCGATAATTTTTCTACCGAAATTTTCTTTTCTTTAAATATAAACGATGATTTTTATTCAAAATAATTATGATCAATGAGGTAGAATAATGAAACTTCTTACACGTATTTCAATTTTCAATGTTCGAACGAAAGTGTGAATACTGTTGTCTTGATAATGATGACAATGATTTATATAATAATGTACAGAGTTATACCATCCGGTTTGATAAAAGATTCGTATCTCGTTAATGACGCAAATCTGACGTAGGTGTATCACTATTTTTAACGGTATTAGTCAAATTCGTAAGTATTTTCTAAGAACGAGAAAATTATTTGAAGATATTCCAAATGCGTCATAGCACGGTAATTATCGCCATATTTTTCATTGTTTTATAGCGAAAGTATGCTTATAATATTCATCGTTAAATTAAACGGGATGTTTTTTATCAAATAACAATACATAACATTTTAAGTAACAGTCTGGATAATCTCATCTTTCAAAACTACCCGTTCAAAGTATTTTTTTTTCTTTTTTTTTTTTTTCTTTGTATATAATCATTATTAAACTTCGAGGTGACGAATAACTTTAAAATCATGTATAAAATCATGAATAATTATTTACATTTTTATAGGGCCAAAAATCTGAACGGTTTCCTTCAACGCTCGAGTCATCGTTCTCGTTTTTATCGATTATTCATAAATAGGCACGATTAGATAAACGGTATTGATTATTCTTCATGGCGAATGGTATACTTCAAGATGATGATGATGGTACGTTGGAAGATTCCCCGAATTGTTTTTTTTTTAATAATAATAACAGAAAAGAACTTTATGAATTTTATTTCAACGGTGACGGAGATGTCCAATATGAAAAGTAAGATTCGATATGTTCATAAAAAAAATACATTTTTCTTTAAGATTATATACATTTTACTTATATAATATTTTACCGAATAATATACAGAATTAATGTATTTACACATCTATATATATATATATATAAAGAAGATAGAGGAGAGAAAAATATAAAAATCTAAAAATAAAATCTCGAGGAGTACCATTGTGTGAGGAAAATTACAGGCGTGAAGATTTGAAATGCGAAACGTTAACCCCCCGTCACAGGTCATAAAATATAACATGATTTATACGAGTCGATCTCGAAGCCATTAAAGATATCAACATTAACGCATAAGCTATAAAATTTTTAAACAAGTGGATTACTCTTTTGACGAGATTTTCTACTTTCTTCTCTTTTCTTCGTTTCTTTTTCTGTTTTTTCTTTTATTCCGACAAATCGTTCGCTACGTTAAAAGAAGACGAAGCAACGTTGATCTTCTTGTACGTGCTTATGGCATATAACGTATGTATAATATATACCATACAAAATTATATAAAATCGATAAGGATATCTATCCTTCATTTTATTACTTTACCGTAGACGAAATTTTATGATTAAACACGAAATAAATCGGGATTTTACGAGTTAACAACCAACGTGGAATGGCAGAAGACGGCAGCCATTTTGAATTGAAAATTTGGCTCGCTAGCTTTGAATTAGGTTTTTCTTATATTATAACTGCCAAGTTCTCCTGTTCTTGCACACGACGTTGTTCTCAACAGCAGATCGTGAAGCTTCCTAATGGACGACTTATCCCATTCAACATATTCCAAGTATATATACGTACACACAAACATATGTGTTCGTATAAATGTGAGTATAGAGAAATCCGTATCACGAACAAAAACGTAATATATATCTACTTATGTAGATTACCACACCAATTCTCACTAATTATTTATATATATAGAGGTAAGTCTGATTTGACGTTAAATAACAAATTAAATTTACTTCATTATCAACGTACGATCAATTATTGACATATTCCCTTATATATATATACAATGCACGTCCTACTTGTTGCGCCTCGACGCTTTTAATATTTCATTTGCTTTTCCATTTTCCATCATAGTCGAGACTGTTGCATTAAAAATGAACAGCTATGATAATGATGTTCCATAGATATGAACAGAGAAGTCTAGTGAACGTAATTTTCGGTCTCTTATGAGTAGTGAACAGTGTTGAGATATAAAGCTCGACAAGCCGAGAAGGTAAAAGAGAAAAAAAAAAGAAATAGAGGAACAAGAGGCTCTCTTGTATCGTAAAAATGGAGAAAGAAAATCCGAGGAACGAGACAAGTTAGTATTATACGTGTGTTAGCGTCCGATAAATATAGTTCGTCCTTGCTCACTTAATGGAACTAATGTACCCTCGTGACAGTCCTCTTTAACCATCTTCTACTTGTTAGAAAATGGAATATTATTTAATAACTTTTTTTGTTTTTATATTCTTTATGCACTTCGAAAAAGTTTTAACAACGAAATAAAATGATTAAGAACAAAAAAATATTCGTTTATCGGTAAATTCATTTATTGTGTTTCTTTTACGTTACTTTAACCATAATTTTGTTCGCCGTTATGTCCATACAATTTTCGTTAAATGATTAAAAAAAAAAAGGATGTTCCGTATCGAATAATATGTTTATGTATATTTATTTATAATATAACCGACGGAATAATAGATATTTAAACAAAATGTATATTTTGTTTTGTATATTTGATTGAATGCAATTAATAATCAAATTTGATAATGATTTAAAATATTAATAAATGAAACATATATATTTATAATTATAATTATCACATAAATTAATAATAAAATTGAACAGAAAATTATCGTTAAGAAAATGTAATGTCCGATCGTATAAAAAATATATTTAAATCGATACAAAAAAAAGAAAAAAGTAAAAATAAAGAATAGATGAAAGAGAAAGGAGGAGAAACAAGAATTGAAGATGGGAGCGCGAGCTTTAACGCATGTGAATTAATCGACCAAGTTATGGTCGAGATAGCTGATCAGGTCAAGTGATGTTACCGGGACATGGAAATACTCGTTCGGCCGAATAATCATGCAAGCATAGTAACCTGGCCATTCTCAATGACGTATTAGACGAGACCGAGATACAGAATAGATATATAGATAGAAGAGAATTCTCAATTTGATTCACTTACGTTAGATGATTAGATGTTATAACCAATGCTTTTCAAATCCTTACGACAATACTATAGCTATGAATTAGGTTCTACAATCTTTCCATTTAAGTATCTATTCCAGATTTACTTACTTATTTACTTACTTACTTACTTATAGTTGTATTTTTCTTCTTCTCACAGTCAGTTTCGATTACTTCTTCAATAATCCCATTACCAAAGGAAATAACTGGATATAAAAGAGAAGCCAGTAACTTATTGATTTATTAAAAGACACTAAAAAATTATTATAAAACACCCTCGAGAGATTTTATAATTTACGTATAAAATAAATCGGTTTAAGAACGAGTAATGGAATATCATTTGTAACTGTTGTCTATGTTATATTTCGAAATGATAATCAATACGTTCGATTAATGTTCCATCAATTCTTCATTTAGAGTTTAGATAGATTAGTCTGATCATATATTCAAATCAGTTTTATCAAGGCCAAGTAATGTCGCTATGTTTTTGAATAAATAAGGTAGGAAATTTATTTGAAAGCAAATTGGGATGACCTTAGTATTATAATCCCAATGAAAATGAATAATTAGATAAAAAATGATAAAGGTTCTTTTTCGCATGATTTCTTTTTCTTTTTTAATCGATTTTCGAATATAACCTTCGATGATGAATATTGTACATAACACTCATATACATATGTACATAATAAATATATATGTGATAATAACGTACATTTTAAAATCAAAGTATGAAATTCATATAAAATTCTTTATTTCGTTTGATTTTATGCAACCATCGTAGATCCAAACTTGTATATATCCATCAGACGTACATTGAGATCATCTATAGATAAAATACGTGCGGTTAAACAAAGCTTTTAACGAGAAACAGAATGGTTTACCGCGAACGTGAATAAATGTGCGACATATCATAGTTTTAAAACAATTTTCTTGATCCGAAGTGAATTCCATATATATGTATATACACCGACACCACAAACACCACTTATATTCGACGAAATGACACGATGATAAAATAAAACAAAATAATAATAATAACACTAGCAATAGTAGTAAAAGTAAATGGAATAGATTCAATTTCCTCTTGGACATTGGAAAATACATTCTATCGAATCCTACTTTTGAATATTTCTCTTATGTTAAATTCACTTCTTACCATTTTCGTTTACCTTCATCGTTTTATCGATTATTTTACGTTACACGTAGGTAAATTGCAAAATATGAATTTCACTTATTGATATTATTAACTCTTGACATTAACTGATAATATTTTTATATCGTTTAACGTAATACAAATGATAAGAGAAAAACAAAACACTTGACTGGGTTCAAATTGTATTGTAATTTTATCCTACTCCACTCTTAAATACATCTACGATTATAAAATTAAATTCAATATATTATTTAATATGTGCAATGTAATGTATATGTTCAACGATGCTATTATAGTTTGCCATTAAATTATATTAAAAGTTCGTGCGTTTTTAAATTAATATTTCACTTGCATATAAAAGTAAATTTTTATTGACTTCAAAAAAATTGGACTGAACTGAAACAACACAATAAACGTACGAACTTATGGCTCATCCTAATATATTAAAATACAATTTTTGACAATGTAATTTTCAATTTTAAATATATATATATATACTAAATAAATATTAGATTTTGTAAAAAAACAAAAAATAAGATGAAAAATTATTCACCAATTATATACGAACGTATCTGTTCAGTTATCAAAGATATTACTTACTTATTTTGAAATGTGGTATAATAGATTATGAAAGAAAATAATTTAGTAATTTAATCTAATTTTTACCAATCAATGTGTTTTATCCGTTAGAGAGAGAGAGAGAGAGAGAGAGAGAGAGAGAGAGGAGGAGAGGTACAGTGACGTAGGATTGGACTCACGTATGACAGGTTGTCGTTCGCGGAAAGTAATTAAAGTCCATTGAAGGCATTGAGATACGTATAGATATAGGAGAAGAACCGACGATTGACTCTAAATGGAGCATCTAAAGTAAGTATGCAAAGCGAATTGACATCGGACGATATAAACAAAGCCGGAAGTTTCATTTAAATCATGCCGTATTTACGAGTCCCTTACAGATACTACCGGGCCAATGAATGAATGAACCAACGCACGTGCTGCTTAACTCTTGCCATTTCTACTTTGGATTGCGTTTCTATAATATCTCGGTTGCTGCTCAGAATAATTCAAAACTTATGCGAACAAATTATGATTTAATAACTCTAACACGATTATTCTTTTTCTACTATTAATTGTAAATCTTTTGTATTTTTTTCATTTTGCCCAAAATTACGATCGTATTTGTTGTATTTGATATCAACAACAAAAAATCGATCACCTTTTTTTTGCTTACATGATATTTCAACTCAATAAATATGGTTTTGTTTTATTAAATAATGATTGCGAATCAAGCATGATAAATAAATACATTTGCTTCATCGATCCTATAAATTTTCGTTATTTATCTTTTCTTCTTGGCGTACTATTAAATAATTATAATTTTAATTATAATTAATCTTAATTATAATTAATTTAATTTTAATTATAATTAATCTCGTATTAAGAACATTTTACAAGATATATCACTTTTCTATTATAATTTAGTTTTATGATTAAAAGGACAGTCTTATTTTATATATTCTCATTATAATACGCGAAACCGAGAAAACACCGCACGTTGGCAAAATCTCCCTGGAGAAAAGTAAAGAATTAATAAAAAATATGACTTATTTTGTTGTACTATTTTTTGAGCTTCTTTTTTCTTTTCTTTTTTAACATAGAAACGAATTCGTACATTACCTACGCATCGTCTCTTGCTTAACCAACGTTCTACAAACTGCAGCAGCTACATTAATAAATCCTAAAAAGAATTACGTTTGAAATGTTTTTTCTTTTTTCTTCTCTAGGCAAACTTGTTTGTCGTGAGTGTAGTAACTACATTGAAATGAAAGTAAAAATAATCTTTTGCCTTTTTGTGATGTTAACGTTAGAATGAATACACATACACACATACACACATAAATATATATATACAACATATATACAATATATAAACTCCAAGACTAACTAACTAAGATTCTTCGAACGTACTAATATATCCATACCTTTATAAGGTTTTTCTTCGAGATGAGAAAAGGTTTTGATGTTGATGATGGTTCAAGACCAAACGATACACGACCGACGGAGCACAAATGAATTTTCCCTTTCGACAATCTTCGAGATATATCGATCGATTTTATCCCTTTTCCCTTATTTTCTATCTATATCATGAAAACTTTAGGTACTGTTTATCGACATACGAAATTCTTAGCTTCGAAATGCTAAGATGCCTACCAAAAGAGAACTATGAGGAAACTGTACACATCTTATAGTAACTTCACGTGAATGATTTGAATTCATATACACATACATATACTTACAATAAACACATATATATATATATATATATATATATATATATATATATATATATATATACATTGATTTACGTAAAGTGAAAGAGAAAGAGATGTAGAAAGGAAGGGAAGAAAAGGGAAGAAATATTTACATATGCACATTGTTCTCGTTGTAACAAGAAACGAAGATGACACTATGACGGAGGTCTCTGCCCTTTAAAATCGATCCGGAGAGTATCTATTAGCTTACGCGACTGATCTTGCTCGGACCTTCAAATTAATCGGGAGTTTCAAAGATAAACCATCTTCGGCTATGTACCTTATTTCAAGTAGGGACTCGAAGGTTGTATATAAGCTAACTAGATGGTCGAGGTAAAAATGCGGTTTTTCCGTTCAAAATGCTTGCGCTTGAGAAAAAAAATTCCTCACACAAAGGAACGTCAAGTGATCGATCGACTCTGGTTGTAGGTGTATTAAGAAAATAAAACAAATACTGAGAAAGATAAAAAAATTATAAAGAAAGAAAATGATAGAACAAAGACGAATAAGACGATAAAAGAGAGAACGAAATATAATAATAATAAGAGACACGTTCTTTTGATAATTCTTTTACCTTTTTCTTTAATCTTCGAAAAAATAGAATTCATTTTTATAATAATAATATATTATAATAAAAAATATTTTTATTCGCAATCGTTAAGACATTTTTTTTAATAGTTATAATTTAATATCAGATTTAGGCCACGCACATACGCACACATACACATACACACAGATATGTGAGGATTACTATCAATTTCCCGTTCGGGATAGCTTATTGTAAGGCTTGATTGGATTAACTTTGTGCATGATATAATATAATGGCTGCCAAGTTAATCTTATATTCTTCTAATCGTCATTATGATGTCATATGGTAAACGTCAGGACATGTAAAGGAATATGTGTGTACATGATAATCATCATCATCATCATCATTAACGATCCTTTATCATTGGCAAGCTTGATTTTTTTTTCTTTTTTCTTTTTTATTGAGAAAAGGTCAGGAGGACAGAGGGTCAGCTTGGATATTAACGGTTTAATCGGGGCTTTTTTATTTATTTATCGATTAAATTTATTCCTTATATGATCGAGTCAATCGGATATGCGTTGATCGTAAAGTGCATATCGTTAGGCGACGTGTCCTGTCATACGAAAAGACAGAAAGAGAAAGAAATAAAGAGAGTTAGAAAGAGATTATCTTTGAAATTCAGTACTCACTTCTACCTCAGAATTAACGATACAATAAAATTGTTAAGTGCCTCGCGTTTAAGACCAACCAGAATGATGGTTTATTACTGCAGTACCATTTAATTTCTACCAATATCTGATAAAAGCTCAGTCATAATATTCGTAAAGCATCCACTTTTGGGTTAACACCAATAAGAAAATAAGATTTTATTTATAGGATTGTTAAATACGTTTCTGTGAAATTTATATAACGTTCTTCTATTAACCGCAATAATTACGCTCGGTTGGTTTCTATTTAAAAAGGCTTGATTGTATCAATTAATCGGAAAATTCATTCAAAGAAGATAATCTTCGAAGTATTATTCCTCGTATATTATTTCGGATAGAAAGAAATTTTGCCGTCCTCGTGTATCGATACGTATTGTTTCATTCCCTTTTTTAATTAATTTTTCTATACCAAAGTACAATAATAATTACATTGTCTTTTGTAATCTCGCAATAACGCTAGAATTAAATTAATTAAACCTTTATTCGAGTGTTTATTAATTTCAAAACAAAGAAAAATAATGGAAACTTATGCTTTACTTCTCTACCAAATAATTTTGATTAATTTTGATAGTTCTAGTTTAAATGATCTTATGTCAATAAAATGATAGTAAGCGATGGTTATAAAAGGTACCAGCATAATCCATTTTTCTTATTGACGATGGAAAAAGGTCTTATTATGAAAAAGAAATTTGAAATTCTAAGAAAGTATAATCTCTTCAATCATCATCTTCACAAAGCATCGAAGATTTGAACCTATCGAAAAAAAGAATCCCGAATCTGGTTGGTTTTATTCGATAAATTTTCCCTAGATTTGTGGAATAACATTGACGTAACATTATGATCTTCTTTAGAAGAGGGTGAATATTCCCAAGACATTGAATAAACATAACCGATAAGAGAGAGAGAGAGAAGAATGATAGGAAAAAATTTTTTTTATTTTCCTTTTTCTTGAAAACTTAGATTTATTGTATCCAATAATAAAAGATAATAATCTTCCTTTCATTCACGGCGATAGGAAAACGTAAAAAAAAAGAAAAAAGAAAAAAGAAGAAATATAGAAAACAAAAAAAGAATTTTTTGTTTTTTGCTCTTTCATTTTTAATCATTGCTCAAAATGATCTATAATATAAGTGAACACCCACGTGATAATCCTTATCATTTTTTATTATTAAACAACCTTTCAGGGACGAGGGTCATACGACGGTACATCAAAATAAAATTCTATGATTATTATACTTGTTCATTCGACCCCTAACCTCATCCCCCCACCCCATAACGGAAGAAGAATCGTTGCTTTTTCCTTTTTAGCTTTGATAAGTAAGATAAGTTTTAAAAATTGATCGGATAAAAAGAAAAAGTTTATTATTCTCTCATTCCCATTTTTACTCATCCTCAATATCATACTCTCGAATCACCGTAACGAAAGTGCCATATTTTTTTGTCTGGTTAATTTCTAAGCCTATATATCGATCCACCTTAAAATAAATGTTTAAAAAGGGAAAAAGTTTTTTTAATCTTTTCAATTTGTACTCATCTTATTGAAACATCTGAAATATTCAAATCCGATAATGGCAAGAAAACTTTTTCTTTTTTTTAATGTTAAAACGAGTCCGTAAAAAAATGATCGAATAAATGAAAAGAAAATTTTGTTGTATACTTGTAAGAATATATAACTTGTAAGAAAGTTTTATTGTACAAAAGAAAGTGTCCAATGGGTTAATCTCGAAATCGAAATCATCCAATTTACTTTCCGACGATGACCGTTGCCGATGAAAAAATAAAATTAAAAAAGAAAAGAGACAAGACCCTTTTTTTACAAGACGGACTCTCGTTGGAAAAAGTGATCGGTATTGAACAACAATAAAAAAAAGGAAAAAAATAAGATAATCAATAACGAACGATTGATCATCGTCGTCGTCGTCGTCAAAGTCGGTGAATCAACGATGTGAATTAAAAGGGAGATTAATTACTGCATTACGAGTTCATATCTAATGTAGGCGATGTTATCGGGTCGATTCAATCGAATCTAATCGTAGTACGAGACAATCATACATTAATAATTATTACTTGAACGAAGTATGACGTTGAAGCGTTCATTTTGTTCTTTTCTCTTAGCCTATCTTCTCCGAAGACAATATCATAAATCCGATAATAATTTAATAACGAATAAAACAAAGATACATTTTTTATAGTATAAATGTTCCCATAATTATGAAAGTGATCTAAAGTCTAAATTGAAAAAAAAAAAATAGTTTATCAGTTATTTCACATCACGTTATTTTAAATTAAATTAATTCAATGTAATTTTCATGATATATTGTCAAAAATGAACCGTTAGATAGTGTTTATTATTTCAATATTATATAGAAATCATTTAGTGTTCAAATGTAATCCTTTAATATCTCGAAACAAGAGATATATGACTTGGACCACTTTTATAATTATGAGTACAAATGAACCATATGCGATCTAACGCGTTTGATGAAAGTGATTTATTTTTTTTTAAAGAACACACATCTTTGTTTCCTTTCTTATTATAGATAAAAAGTTATGTTTTTTAATTTTTACTTTGTTTTTTGTTTTTGTTTACTTAATACACGATATTATTTACAAGTCGTAACATGATTAATCTAGCGAAAAACGTTAATTAAAAAAAGTAGTAATATATTTTTAAATGATCATTGTATTATCTAAAAGTGGATCAAAGGGACCACCGTACAACCGTTATTCGGGCAAAAATTATAAAGAAAATTCTTTTCTACTTTGTGGTAACACGGAAAGGGTAAGCCATCATTTGATTATTTCTCTTCTGGATATAAAGTGGGTACAGACAAACTGATAAAAAAAAATCGAAAATTTAATTAGACTCGTAAAAAAGAAAAAAAAAGAAAATAGCAAGTGAACTAATAGTATGTTATTATATATTCTCATCCCTTTTTATAGTTTTTTTTTACTTATTATTACGTCTAAAAAAATCACTTATTATAATTTAAAAAAAAAAATAAGACTAGTAATAAAAAATTTTTCGTACTCACCACACAGAAGCAGAAGAATCAGAAATTTACGGTTGATGTCTTTTTACCGCGCGATCTCTTTTTCTTATTATTTATTTAGATTTAAAAATTCGAGAAAATTAATTGAAACCAAATCGTTTGCTATCACGAACGAGTTTCGAACTAGGAAGATCGCGTTTGAACGCGATGGTAGAGGGGAGGATGAAAAAGAATTAAAGATTGTTCAAGACAAAGGGGTACGAAAGTTAAGGAATATTATTATAACAATTCTTTATAGATCAGAAATCGATTAAAACAATAATTATACGATCCGAATAATAGACACATGAAGCACAAAATGCGCACTAACAGATCGAGCTTCGGCTCTTTATACCCTCGAACTTGCACCACCTGTGCTTGCGCAGATCGGCTTTCTAAGCTTCGCGCACTTTGTTCGTTCGTTCGTTCCTTCCTTCTTTCTTTCCTTCCTTCAATCGTTCATTCTCTCCCTTCTTTTGCTTTTCGTGATACCTTGGCACGCATTCGAGATGAGCTGCTGCTGCTGCTGCTGCTGCTGATGTTACTCGTTGTCATAGTCATCTTCCTTCGATCATAACTCAGATAGTGAAAAATCTCTCGACGATTATCTATTTCTTTTATTTTCTTTTATTATCTTTTCCCTTTTTCTTCCTATTTTCATTCTTCTTTTAACACCTTCTTAACGTGTTCTTATTTCTCGACGCGTACATTATTTGCACGTTTATCTAATAAATTTTCTCTCGCATTACATATTTTCCGAAATTTTTTTCAAGAATTCTCTGTTTTATTAGCACTAGATTTACGAATGTTTTGTTCATTATTTTTTAATGACTAACAAACATTGTTTGAATGAAAAGATGAGTGGAGGGGAGGAATTAATATTTACGTATATTTCATTACCTAACTAAAAACCAACCTATGTTTTTAAAAAATAATTAGTCCGTAAATCTAGTGTTAAGAAAGAAGATTCGAAGGTTGTTCTTAACTTCACTTTATTATTATTATTATTATTTTTTATTGTTGTTGTTGTTATTGTAGGCTCCTTTAACTTCCCCATCCCCCTCTTTCTATAAATTTTCTAAATATATCATCTTTCCAGAGACTTCTCTAGGAATTTATATTGTTTCTTTTTTTTTTTATATAAAAGAATCAAAAGTTATTCTCATTATTCTTATTACTACACTATTGTTTTATCATAATTATTAATTCTTTATTACTCTAAGACAAAATCGATCTCGTTGATTTTCTTCTTAATTATTATTTTTTCTCTTATTTTTCTTTTTTTTGGTTGTGTCTTTTGTATTATCGTGATTATTTTTCTTTCTCTTCCTTTTTATAAAAAGGGAAAAATATAATGAAAGTTGATGAAAAAGTTGAGCCGTTAAAGACATTGTTCGATTTGGGGGGTACATCCTTCAATATCGCAAAACCTATCATCGAACGTAGCTTAATCGTGAAGTTAACTTTCCGTGAGAAAAGTATCCAATAATTCCATGGACTCTCATTCTCTTAACAAACGAATAAACTTTTAACTACTATGCTATAAGTGACTTAGTTGTAAAGCCTTTTATTTCGAGTAAATTTGATCAGAAATCTATTTATTGCATAGAAAGAGAGAGAGAGAGAGAGAGAGAGAGAGAGATAGAAATCGAGACTATGATTCACACTTTATCGTGTCGCATGAATATTGCGACGAAAAAAAAAGAAAAAAGGGAACGCATCATAATCATTGAATATCGTAATCCTAAAGTGACCCAATTTTCATCTAAATTTATAAGAAATTGATCGTTCGAAATGTCTATTAAAAGAATATCGATTTTGTAAATATTCGATAAACGTTAAATAAATAAATAAAAAAAAAAAAGTAACTACGCATTGCTCCTATCTAAACGACAAAAAAAGAAATAAAAATAAAATAAAAACGAAAAAAAAAACAAGAAAGAATCGTGCGTTAGATTTTATTGAAATTCGAATAAAAATCCAAACTGCAACATTTTTATTGCAACACAACGCAATTATTACCATTTGTGTATATGCAGAGATACCTGTGTGTGTGTGTGTGTGTGTGTGTTGGGATGTAGGTATAAATGTGTATATAAGTATAGATGCTATTGTAAACGCACGCAAGAAATCTCGTACTTTTAACAATAAGATCTATATCAAGTTCTGACGAGCCTGAGCGAAGCAGTTCTGAAGCGTTTGGACAGATCAGCATCCAGCAAAGTGAATGTATCGAGACCCGTGAAAAGCCTATTTGGAACGGATTCTAACCCGTACTCGTACATCTTGTCACCCTTAACTCAATGATGACTCAGCACATAATAAAAAAATATGATTTTTACTAAATATCGCAAATTTTTATCCATAAATTTAAATCCTTTCTTTCAAATGTAGATATATAATTTCTGTTTTTTTTTTTATAATCAAAGAAATGTAAGAAATTGTCTTTCGTTGACAGTATTCACGTTTATTAATTGTAAGTTGAGATAGTAGTAATAAAATTATAATAATTTATCCACTTTCATCATTTATTTCTCTTTAAAATTCTTCACGCATCATCAATTATAACTGTATATTGAGTAAAAAATAATAGTAATAATTGATTATATTATTTATATTATAAAAAATAAATTTTATCAATTGTTTCTGTTTTTATTTAGTCCACCATCATAATTATCGACTCATATCTAAACGATCAGAAATTGGTATAGTATATTCATGAAAATTATGTTATGCAATTATGAATGTTTCTCTACATTAAATATAAATATAAAAAAGAAAAATATATCAACTTTAAATAATTAAGAAGAATAAAAAAATAACAAGAGAACGTAATAATAACGATCAACTATAGAAAAATAATAAAAATAGAATAAATATAACATTTATTATACTTTTAGATAAGATATGCGTCTAATATACACAATATATATTTATACCTACAATTATAATTATATTTATTATTATACTTATATATATATATAAAAATGTAAGAATATCGATGATTGAAGCAATTAGTTATAACACTAAGTTGTCAAGTCAGGTACCATTTTTTAAAATTTCCGTTACAATATTTGCGCCTTATGTTCATCATCCGCAATTTGTGATGCAAGATTAGCAAACTTTGCCATGTAATCCACGCTGTTTTCGGCCATCAAACATTGCATGTGCGATACAACCTAAAACGATACGCGATCGACAATTAATTTTCTTTCTTTGTTTTTTTTTTCAATAAAAAAAACCACATAAATTCCTATTCTATTTTATATCAATCGTAATTACGTCTGAAGAGGGTCGAACGTCCTCGACGGTATGTCCTCCAACTTGACTTCTTTGAGAGGCTTTTAACGGTGATTCTAGCTGTCCTAGAAAGCTACTTAACGAAAAATCGGCGACCTGAAATCGTTCAATAAAATCATAACTCGCAATAAAAAATAATCTAAATTCTATGCATGTCTCTATCTGTATTACACATACGTGCACAGTAATTACCGATTGAAAAAACTGATAATCATTGATTTTACGATTTATGTTTTTTAATGAAAATAATTTATATTATTATAAAATATCATTGTAAAATAAAATGAATTTTGTCAATTGTTTTTAACTTATTAACCCGCGTATATCGAAAAGCTGCTAATTTAAAAGACTATATATATATGTACTCATATACATATATATATATTTGCTGAGAAAAAAAGATTTTTAAACGGAGAGCCTCAGGAAATCTAAATGTTATCGACATTTAAAATCAAATAAATGCAAATTCGATCCTCAAAGTAACCCATCGAAATCTCATAATTTCTTACTGACTTTCACTTGGCCACGAACGGTCGATCTTAGTCGAATTTTTATGATTTTTAAGAGATAAGAAAAAAGTACAAGTATTGTACATTATATATTGGTGTCTCATGGAAGTAACTAAAGTATATATATATATATTTCCAACCATTTAAAAGTGTTTCGAGTATTATTCCGTGAATACTGACCTCGCTATTCAACCATTCACCCTCTTTAAGTATTTGCGTAGCACTGGTTATAATAGAATTCGTTGGTTTCGGATTAGATTCCGATTCGATGCCATCCATCGGTAAGAAATGTTTATTTCTTTGCTCATCTACTTCTGTTATTTTATCATCCTGTATAACGCTGCCGTCCACCGATTGATTGTTATTATTATTGTTATTACTAGCATTATTACTATTATTATTACTTTGACTGGTCGTTGGTGTATCAGGCAAGATCACATTTTCCGATTGAACGTTTCCATTAAGTGCTATCGGTAATACTCTCTGAACGATAAGATTCTTTTGCCTGACTGTTCTGCCTCTTTTACAGAAACGCGTTTTAAATTTCTATATGAAAATAGGAAGGAAAACAAAGCACAAAATAATGTAGTAAAAGATTCGTTCGTATTCGTGGATTTAACGAAATAGAAAAGAGCTTATTAAAGCAAAAGGAAGAAGGTAAGGGAACTTACATCGAGTTGTGTTTTAAAAGCATCAGGTGCTCCGATTTTGTGATAAGTTTGTGGTATCAGTGGTCTCCTAAAAGCTGATTCTTTGCTAGAAAGTACTCGCGACGAGATCACGGTCTCATTACTTCCTGACGCATTATCGTAGACCTATTTAAAAGGAATAAGAGAGAGAGAGAGAAAAAGAAATGGAAAAAGATAGAAATATCTTTCAATTTAAATTCATTTAACTCGAATCGAATGGTATTCGAAGTGATTAGAATGTGTCCTTACTTTATTCATTCCATAATTGTGTTTTGCTAAAGACAACAGTTTTTGTAATGCCAAACAAAGACTATCATCTTGCGTAACTCCTAACGACGTTTCTGCACTGTGGTCTCTCCATGGTTGTTGGGAGTCCCACCAATATTCTAAAGTTATTTTTGATTCGCGTCCAAACTATAAAGTTTGGTAAATTAGAAGAATACATTTCTCTAACGAGGTAATAGAATTGTGGATCGTGTTTAACCCTTCAATGGTTTCTTTGATAATCATGCTGCTAGATAGTTCTATGTTGTCTTGATTATCATTTACTATAACTTTTAAATGTTTGAATATTTCAACGTTTAGTTAAAGCGCATAATTAAAAATGATCAATTATCAAATGTGGCTAACATCTGATCATAAAAAAAATCACTGAAGAGTTAAAGGAAAAACAATATGAAAAAAATAGAAAGAATTTAACGAAAGAAGACTTAGGAAAGAATTAAATGAATTTTTTTTTTTGATCAGTACCATAAGAAATAGATCACCCATCGTCATCGTATTCGCTTCCTCGATATTCCAGCCTCTACGAATCCTGTCAATTGTTTCTCTACCTGGAAATCTATTTGGTTCGGTTGCCTGTTCTGTAGAAGATTTCTTTTCATTATTTAAAGTCGCGGATTTGTCGTATAAACTCCCAGCCGAATCGGTAAGATCAATGTCACTATTGTTGTCGTTCGCTGTACATTGATCGCTCGTTGTCCTTTCCAAACATCTCTTGTCCAACCTGCATCTCTTTATTCCTTTTTTACTGACACCCTTCAAGTGTTGTACTGCACCCAACAACTCGGTTCGCGAACTTTTCAATCCGAGACGTTTTTCGTACGAGTTCAAACTAACGCTATTACTTGTCAAATACTCGCCTAGATTCACCATGGGCAATACAATTTTACAACCTTCTGGTGGTGCAACATGCAGAAGGTCAACATCTTTTGCATCTTCTACGTTTACGTTCAAGGTGTTGATATACTATAAGACTTTTCATGTAAGGATTCATTATCATTTACCGAAGACACCTTGTTTTCATAAAAAAACAATTAAGCTATCGAATGTTCTTCAATCACGATCAATCTAATTGTCCAAAAATTGTGTATAAGAAAATAGAAAGGATACAGTTTTGTATTTCGAGGGTTGCCATCGTTGTTGCAAAAATATTAGCAAACTAGAAAGACGTCTTTGTATCGGGAGAAGGGTACGTACCCTTGGATTCATAGCAGACGCCTGAACCTTCCACCATGCCATGTTATTGCGAGGCCTTAATTCTACAGTTACCCTAGAGGGTAGCTTTATTTCTTCCTGCCAATCTACGAAATCGATGATCTTCTTACTTTCATTTTCTTCATTCCAGGATAACTTGCAGTGGGCATGGATAAGGATCGGGTGCTAGGATAGATCGTCGATTAAGGGTAGAAGTAAAGGTGTCAAATATTTATTTAAAATATTTCATTATTATTTGTTTCTTGATTTTGATGGTCAAATGATAGCTCGTGAATTATTTGTTTTATCCAAACATTACTACTATTATTATCCTTTTATCTATTATTTAATTGAAACGAAAAATAAACAAATTTACATAAATTCTAATAATACTTTAAATAGGGTTCATTGCACAAGAACTACCTATATCACCCTCACATGCATATCCCTTTGAAAAACATATATACTAATTATTCGACCACAGTTTCTAATTTTGTTGCAACAATAGACACAGAAGGATGATGACTTCGTGAACCGATTAATTTTTAACATCGAAACAACATTTCACATAAATGAAAATAATATTAACCAAAATAACTATTGCAGATCATCATTCGATATCAGAGTAATTTTTCGAAGGTGAATATTCTCTTATCTGTACATTGTTGGAATGTAAATTTAATAGAGTTTCAATCTTCCAGACCAATGTGATAGAACATTCATACTTGGACATGTTGCAGCAATGGTTGATGCCTCACTTACCATTTCCATATTAATGTTTGTACATATATACGTGTAACTTCTTCTTATAGGAATATATAAAGGATCGCATGTACATACCACCTTTATTATGTGATGTAGAGGAACTCAAACAAGGGATATGTTAGAAAAGGTATAGCAAAAGTTAGATTACCATTTGGACATCTACCGAATTACACGTGGATTCTACATCGAATTTTTATAAACTGATGCAATATACAACTAACTTTGAGAGTTTCTCTTCTAAATGATATGCACATGAAAGTAATATCATATAGCACTAGTTAGCAACAGATTATTTAAAGTCCTACCAGGCTTTATGTAAATCCACTACAGTGCACATATATTATGGCTACTATCACAGATGTTATACTAATTAAAAAGTCTTAATAAAAGCCAACACATTCAATGCATGATCAGGTTTTTTTTTAAACAATTATGGTCATAAAAGTTTACTCACTATTTTATTCAATATATATTTTATGTTTTATTCTTCATTTATTTATTTATTTGTGTTTATTCATAGGGAAGTTGTTTTTGATTATTCATTTATCCATATATTATATGTATATATACGCATAGCTGCACCAAGTCAATTCATGCACACAATATAATAGCTAAATTTCTATTTTTTTGAAATACTTACTCGGTTATGCTGTTTATCGTTTATAATTTGGCATGCATTCAATATAAAGATAATGGTGAGCGTATTGTACTTACCTTCCAACTGGTTCAGTTTTCTTAAGACTTTGCATATCGGTGTTTTTATCCTCATTGTTTTCCCACGAAGTCTCACTTGCGTTGATCCCCAATAGATCAATTCGTTTAATTTTAAATGTACTTTTTCATGTATGCGAGGCAACTTTCTCCTTAGCTCGCCGTAATTTATTAAACCATACAATTCTTGCGAGGTTTTCTTTACATCTGTAATTCAAATATCATTCTATCTATATTTCTAATGATACTTATATATTTTCTTCTTGAAAAAAGCAAAGAAAATAATAAATTGCTCAATGCGTGCTAACCTTCTGAAAATTTAAGATGCTTCGATATTTTTAACCATGTTCGGTAATAAAAATGCCTTATTTGTTCTTTGTTCTTAATCATATTGTCCAATAGACCTTTTCTCTTTCCTTGAATTTGGAAAAAGTTTTGTAGAGCATCAAAATCTTTACCATATTCATTAAGAGCTTTAAAGAAAGTATTCTTATCTTCCATCGACCACAATTCACAAGACCGCTTTAAAGACCTAACTTTTGCTTCCGGATTGTCATCTTCCTTGAAATCTAAAGTTTTATGAAGGAATGTCTTTTAACATTGAAATAAATCTTAATATATATAATAGTAAATATGTCTAATGTAAAATTAGTAAATAAAATCAATGAAATATCATACAAAGCTAACCTTTTTTTTCACTACAATTAGTACAATCGGTATTATCTACTTTAAATCTTTTATTACCACGAACAATACGAATTTGTGGATTTTTAGAGTCCATTAAAGGTTTTATTTCAGGACATGGTTCTGTTATTAACACTGTTAAAGATGTATCTTCTTTTTTCAAACTCGTAGAAGCTCCTTGACGTTCACGTTCGTCGATCTTCATGACGCTATTCATATTGCAATAGAATATAAAAATGAAATGTATTGATAAAATGTATAGTTGACGTTTTTAGCATCAACAAAACGATCCACAAAGATAAAAATTCGCGAAAGGATCGACACGTCCTTTTGTCGATACATCGGTTATGTCTCTGCCTACTAAATGAACTACACAAAAATATTAATTTCAAAAATAATTAAATTAAATAGAATTAATTATTTAATAATAAAGGAAATAATTTTAAATACATTTTATTTTACAATGTTAATTATAAATGCACTGTTACAGTAAATGATAACTTTTCGCCACACTTTCAGAGATGTATGTTGTTATTTTTGATACTCAACACCATCTATCATTCATATTCTCAATAGATACTTATTGAATACCGTGTCGGTAATATTTGAATTTTAATATTACTTTCTTTTTAAATTAATTTTAATATTACTTTCTTTTTAATTTAAAACGTCGATAATACAGATTTATATAACATCAAATATTATCTAATTACCTATTATCTATTCGTATCAACTTCATATCGATTCGAATCATCTCCTAGGTAAAATAAATTCATTTGTTTGATCGATATATTAAAAAAAAATAATTCATTGCATTCTGTTAATGAATTCAAAGTACATAAATATATTTAGTGATTGCATTTTATAATTTTATTTTTTACTTACTAAAGTTACTTGTACAGATATTGAAAAACTCTTGATAGTAGATAATAAAAAGAAAAATAACATGAAAGAAGAAGAAGATGAAATAAGTGATTCGGAAACTTCGAATATTTATCCTGATCCGAAAAGCAGTGATGAAGATACAATTATAAAATATTCGAAAAATAATCAAAATATCAACGACGTACTTGTTTCTAGAATTTGTCAAGTGTCTGCAAAAGTTTGCAAAAGGTAAAAAAACTTATAAGATAATTTAAATTAAAATCACTTTTTTTGTGTTCTTAGATTTTATTCAAATAATATATATATATTTTTTAAAGAATACGTTATACTTTAGCGATCCGGATGAAATATTATATTACATACCCCATAAGAAAGTACTCGAAAAAATAGAAAGTAAAGAACAAACACGTGAACCACTGGTGAGTCTGTTCAATTGTATATAATATACAACAACAAAAATTGAATAAAAATAAAATGAGATTATAATTTTGTAGACAGGATTCGCTAAACAACAAGAAGAGATTACTAAAAGAATATTGAAACCTAGTCTTTCACAATTGCAAACAGTAAATGAAGTAAAAACTAAAAGTCATATAAGTAAGATTTTGTATTTAATATCATATAAAATATTTAAGAATATAATTAAATATCTTATAAAAATGATATTAAAAAATTATTTGTAAACAGTACAGGTACAGCCTAAAAGTTCAATCATCGATGAGTCGTATTATAAATCTAAATCTCAGCCACCAATTATAGTAAATCAATTAGAATTGATTGAACGATTGCAAAATGATCCAGAACATGTATTTTATTACATGGTATATGCTGTTGATCATTCCTCCGAATATTTTACACCATATGCTTTAAGGTAAAACAAAAAAAAAACATTCAAATTATTTAAATACAAAAATGTTACATTTCTAAATAATTTTTTACTAATAAATCAATTGCATTACAGGGTCGTTGAATATAAAGAAACTGGTAATGCATATTTGACAATTAGTACAGATGGTGTAACACAATACAGTCCTGAAGAGGTTACTTTTACACCAATCGAATTGTGGAAAAGAGAATACGTGTTTTATATGAAATTAATGAAAGTACTATATTAAATATTGTTATTAAAAATCTATCGACACACACATGCGTGCCAAATAATTATGGCAGTGGTCTCTAATATAAGTTTAAAAAATTAGAAAAATTGATTACATGATTTATTTTATAATAAGTCATAAAATAAATTTCTTTCTAATTTTTTACTTATTGTTAGCCTGCTATTGTAATTTTACCGTTCATATATGATAAATGTTATTATGATTATTTACTGTGTTACTTCCAGATAAGAACTTTTGTAATTTTTCGAATGTGGAAAGCTTTTTACATATGGAGAAAGCAAATAACTATCGGAAAATTTATGAAAGTTAGTAATTACATCGAACAAAATCTTTTTATATCTGATCCGATACTTAGCAAAGCGTTACTCGAAATCAATGCTATGTGTTCTGTATTTCTTAATTTAAGTTTTTACGATGTATCTGTCATCGAAAAATTGTCTCTGTTTGATTTTACAGAAATGCAGGTAAATAGTTTGTTTAAATAGAAGAATCTGCATTTCCTCTAAAAAAAAGGAAACACAATTAAGTTTATTTAACAATAACATTTTAATTATAAATAGTTTCGGAAACTGGAAGATCTTCGTAACAAATTAGACGAATTTAGAAGTTTGGCAAAGGATATCGTTAACAATGCCTGTTTGAAAACACTTCTTGAGGCTGGTTACACACCTGACGATTCGAATATTACAATAGAACAAACTGCATATGGAAAATTAAGTAATAATTTATATAACAAATTAACAATTGTACATATTTATTTATAATTTATTTCTTTTTACAGTCCCGTTTACTGGAATGAAATTTAAAATGCCAAAGGACGGTGTTCTGAAGATGAGTTACATCGAACAAGCTCGAAAACGTGACAAATGTTATCGTCTTTCTTGGTAAATTAAAAAAAAAGAAATATTAATAGCAGTATATTATTAACACGATTAATTTTTATATATAACAAATTGTATTTATTTTTGTTCATTTTTTGTTGCAGTTTTATTCATCTCATCGACTTCATACAAACGAACATGATGCAAGGTCTTTTGTTAAATACCTACAAAAGTCTTGTAGATGTACTTAAAAATCATTCAAATTATCTACCCGATGATGAATCGTTAGAAAATAATTTAATTGATGTTGTATTAGAATCTCCTTTGCCACGTCCTCAGGTATCGAAATATTTATAATAAATCAAATATTTAATACGTATAAAATGATTCTACGGTTCTATTAATTTTCGTTGTGATATAATTAATTTGTTTATTACTTGATTTCAAATTTTTATAATTATCCATATTTTTTGTGTAATACCTGAATAGAAGTAACCCTTTATACACAGTTGATAATGTTGCTAATTAATGTTGTTTATCAATATAAAATTTATTAGCTCCTGATAATAGATAACAGATTTATACATATTTTATTTAGAACTTGTTACCTATCGTAGATCAACATTACCAACCGTGTATATTGCTTGTTCCAGAACATAATATTTAATATTCGAATAAATAATAATAAAGAATTTTTTCACATTCTTTATTTAGGAACCATATTTTATTGTAGATTTATTAATATCCGTAAAGGATGGAATAACTATGGACCCATCTGAAAATATTTTTCAACAAATGTTTAAAACGTTACAAATAACATGGGAAGAAAATTTGCACGCCATCAAACCGTTACTTTCCGATCCGTTTTTTTACACCTTTACCAGGTAAACGCTAAAAATATATGAGTTTCGATTTAATTTATTAATTATTAAAGTTATTATTATTTTATAAAAATCATATTGATTTTTTTCGATACGAGGCCAATGATAAATCGTAAAATAGAAAAAAAGATTTGCGGTGAACCACCGGAAATTCTTACCGTTTTGAGCATGGATAAATCATTGGAACAATTAAAAGAAGAATTATCGAGAATTTTGAACGATAATATTAATTCAATGAAACGTTTTTCGAAACGTTTTCAAACGATACACAATTTTTATTCAGAAGACATGGAATTCGACGAAAACATTATTCAAAACAATCTACGATGTGATTTATTCCGTCAATGGTGTCTTCGTTATCAAAACGAATTGAAAACCATTAATGAAATAGTTAATTACCAACCATTAGGTATTTTTTACGTTCAATTACAACGTTTTAAAAAAGCAGCTGCCTTAGCACCTGAAAGTAAAAGGATTGTTATTGAAATTATTATGCCAGGGTAATGTAAATATGTATTTTATACATTCTTTCAAATGTTACATTTTCATTTCTTTTATATAGAATTGGTAAAAGTAGAGTGAATGATTTACTGAGTCAAGCAATTGAATCTTTACATTATTTACAATCTGAGCCGGTATCAACGGATGATTTTGTATCGTATATACAATTCGTTGATAAAGCTCAACATAAAGTTGATATGATGGAGAATCAACTTGATTACGTTAAAGAATTGTACGATACGATGGAAGAATTTCAAATAAACGTGCCACCGGATGACATTGCGAATTATTTGGTAAAAAAAAAAAAGTAGAGAAAATATTTGTATCCTTAAAAAAAAAAATTATTTAACGAATAATTTATTATGTTTTCAATGACAGGGCATAAGTGTGCATTTTACTACTTTGCGTTTAGCCGTTGACAAAAAACTCGAGGAACGAGGAAAATTAATAGCAAAGTTTAATACTCAACTTCAAAAAGATATTGTCTCATTGACGAATAAAGTATCTGAAATAAACGACGAAGTTATGGTAAAAATATGTTAACATTATTCTAATAATATCAATAACAATATTTTTATTATTGATGATATTTAATATTGTAGCAAACGTGGTTATTGGAAGCTGAAAGTAACGTAGATGAATGTTTAGAAACATTGAAGGATTTAACAGAAAGATTGAATGCGTGTGTGGCTACTGCAGACGAATATCGATCGCATCAAAGAGCATTTAAAGTATTATAAAACGTGAAATAGAATTATATAAAATATAATTCCTTTATTTCATATGATACAAGACAGGTTTATTGCAGGTCGAAGTTACAAGATTTGAAATGATTGATCTAGTAAAAAATGAATTAAAATTACGTACTTTACTTTGGGATAGTGTTACATCCTGGGCAAATGCACTAGACCAATGGCAATTTATTGACTTTAATACACTCAACGTAGAAGATGTTATAGGTTTAACTATGCAAATGTTAAAAAATATCTTCCAAATGGAAAAAGGTTTACCCTCGAACAACATTCTACCAAAATTAAAGGAAGACGTAGAACTGATTAAAAATAAATTACCAATATTGGGATATTTACGAAATCCATTTTTGAAAAAACGTCATTGGATTAAAATCGAAGGAATGTTGAATTATAGATTTAAACCGGACGAGCCTTTGACTTGGAATTTATTGGAAAATCTCGGGGTATTTCTTTATCCGAATGAATTAATGGAAATTGCAGCTGCAGCTAGTTCCGAAGCTAATTTAGAAGGAATGATAACTAAAGTTGAAGATTTATGGAAGAATTTGGAGTTTATCATTGTACCTTATAAAGAAGCAAAGGATGTTTTTATATTAGGAAGTTTGGAAGAAATCCAATTGGCCTTAGATGAAAGTAATATTAATATACAAACAATAGCAGCATCTCGACACGTTGGACCAATAAAACTGAAAGTTGAAGATTGGATGGAAAAATTGGATCTTTTTACAACGACTCTGGTATAAAAATAATTAAATATAATAATACACACACACAATAATAATTGAAAATTATATAATATAATATATATATAAAAAGAATAAGAAAATAGGTTTAAATTATCTTGAAAATAATATATTTTTTAATTCAATAGGATGCATGGCAATATTGTCAACAACAATGGTTATATTTAGAAGCAATATTTTCAGCACCCGACATTCAAAGACAATTACCTATTGAAGCGAAATTATTTCTACAAGTTGACAGATCTTGGAAAGATATAATGAGACGAGCAGTCAAGGTAATTTTCAATATATACAATGTAAACTATTTTGTTGCACTTATTAATATACATATATATATAATATTTTCCGCAGATGCCGCTAGCCATGGAAGTTTGTACGCAACCTGGTATGCTAGAACAACTCACTGAAAACAATAACAATCTCGATCAAGTAATGAAATGTTTAGAAGCATATTTAGAAATAAAACGTATAGCGTTTCCACGATTCTTTTTCTTGTCGAACGACGAATTATTGGAGATATTAGCACAGGTAACAAATATAAAACCAACATTGCGTATCAGAATCGAACCTAATTCAAAATAAGTGCAACAAAAAAAAATAAATATATATACTATGAAATAAATACATAGACGAAAAATCCGCATGCCGTTCAAGTACATTTGCAAAAATGTTTTGACGCTATACATCGTTTGGAATTCGCAACAACGACGAAAGAAGACGAGCACGGTGAAGTAATAGCAACCGTTCTTACTAACGATATTATTGCTATGATATCGCCCGAGGGTGAAAAGGTTGCTCTTGGTAGGGGCTTACGAGCAAGAGGAAACGTAGAAGATTGGCTTGGCAAAGTAGAAGAATCCATGTTCATAACTTTAAGAAAGAGAATGAAATTAGCTATCATCGATTTAGAATCTCGAGGAAGAGAATTGTTTCTTTCTGCTCATCCTTCACAGGTGCTAGATAAAAACAATCAAATTTTAATAATGTCTTTATCGTAATAAAATGAAATATTTTTAATGAAATATATTTTTTAATTATAATCATCCTTCCTATACCACCCCTAAATCAGATTGTACTAACGGTATCGCAAATATTGTGGGCTCGTAATGTTCACCTAATCTTGGATTCAAGTGACAATGTTTTAAATTCGATTCAATCGTTTCAACAAAAGTGTTATTCGGTTAAGTATCATAGAAATCATAGAACGTATTTGATCTCTACTCTAACTTTACCTTTAGTTAACGATTAATTGATCTTAATTGCACTTATAGGACCTGAATCAACTAGCAGCTATGGTCAGAGGTGAATTACCAAAATTAATACGCGAGGTAATAATTAATTTAATTACCATTGACGTACACGCCCGAGATATAATCACAATTTTGGTTGAAAATAAAATCGATTCTACGTAAGACTTATAATATCTATTTTCAATTAGAATTAAAATAATATACAAGAATAATTAAAATATTAATATTTCAGTACATGTTTCGATTGGGTTAAAGTATTGCGTTATTATTGGGACGATGAAATTGATAATTGTTTAGCGAAAATGAGTATTTCGGAATATTTATATGGTTACGAATACCTTGGAGCACAAAGAAGACTCGTCATAACGCCACTCACTGACAAATGTTACCTTTGTCTAATGGGTGCTTTGCAATTAGACTTGGGTAAATTTATTTAATAATTTATTAAAATTATATTTTCAATGTTTTTTGATTAAACGTTTGATTATTTAGGTGGTGCTCCCGCGGGACCAGCTGGTACTGGTAAAACAGAAACGACCAAAGATCTTGCAAAAGCTTTTGCCATTCAATGCGTTGTTTTTAATTGTTCCGAAGGATTGGATTACAAAGTATCCAAAAAAAACTCATCACTGAATCAATTTTTATCATTTAAATAATAATTCGTTAGAGAAATATATTATTTATATTATTAGATTATGGGTAGATTTTTTTCTGGATTAGCAACATCTGGTGCTTGGTGTTGTTTCGATGAATTTAATCGAATTGATATCGAAGTACTTTCCGTAATAGCTCAACAATTAATTACTATAAGAAATGCAAAACTCATCAGAGCTACTGAGTGAGTGTTTTTTAGTCATTATTATCATTCACTTTTTTGTCGTCAACAACAACGTAAATATGAATTATACATATTTTTACATATTATTACAGATTCATGTTCGAAGGTCGTATGATCAAATTAGTTATGTCATGTTCAACTTTCATTACTATGAATCCTGGATACGCTGGACGTACGGAATTACCAGATAATTTAAAATCTTTGTTCCGACCGTTCGCCATGATGGTTCCTGATTATAGTAAAAATACAATAATTATTTATAATTTACAACTCTCCCTTTTACGATTTTTTGTTTTTGTGAACGGGTAACCCATTCATTTTACTAACCGTGCCAACGCTGCTTGAGTTTAGTTAATCTGACGAGTACTAATAATTCAACATGACTAGACAGTTAATAAATTAAGATATTATTTTATAGAATTAATTGCCGAAGTAACGTTATATTCAGAAGGGTTTGAAATGTCCAGTGTGCTGTCCAAAAAAATGACACTGATGTATACGCTATGCAGCGAACAATTGTCGCAACAAGATCATTATGACTTTGGAATGAGGTATGAATTAGATAAAAAGAAAATAAATATATAATATAAAATATAATAAAAATATTTTATATATATATAACAATAATATAAATACTATATTAATATTATCTAACACTTATAACACAAATATAATTTATATGATTCTTTCAAAGAGCTGTCAAAAGCGTCTTAGTAATGGCAGGATCATTAAAACGTGATAATCCTGATAAATCGGAAGACGTTGTTTTGATAAAAGCATTACGCGACAGTAATATTCCAAAATTCTTGAGCGAAGATGCAAACCTATTTCAAGGTATCGTTAATGATCTTTTTCCTGATATCATAATACCCCTAGAGGATTACGGTATTTTCGAAGAAACAGCAATTACGGTAACCATTAATATTATAATTATCGTTAACCATTTAATATTAATATAAAACAACAATATTAAAAATATTAATTAATTATTAACAAGACATTGATAGATAGTGGTAAGCAACCAGAACAATGTACCATAAAAAAAGCTATTCAGTTGCATGAAACTATGGTGGTCAGGCATGGTGTAATGTTGGTAGGACCAACTGGATCGGGCAAATCTACTGTTCTTAATGTAAACAAAAAAAAATTAAAATAAATAAATTACACTTTACGATGAATATATTAATAAATTATATTTCAAATCTTATTTCAGACTTTATGTAAAACTTATACGCGTCTTTATGAAATGGGTGTAGAAGGTCAATATTATCAACCTGTACACATGTACATACTTAATCCAAAAGCAGTTACCATCGGTGAATTGTATGGTGAAGTAGATAAATTAACTAATGAATGGCGTGATGGTTTATTAGGTGTTATAATACGTCATGCATGCTCCGTTAGTAAATTAAAACGAAACTTATCAATTATACGAAATGTATAAAAAACATAATTTTTAATAATATATTAATTGGATGGACAATCTTTTTCTTGAACATAGTTTCAAACGGAGGATCACCAATGGGTCGTATGCGATGGTCCTGTCGATGCTATTTGGATCGAAAATATGAACACTGTTCTGGACGATAATAAAATGTTGTGTCTCGCTAATTCCGAAAGAATTAAATTTACCCCATACGTTCACATGATTTTCGAAGTTATGGATCTTGCACAAGCTTCACCTGCAACGGTTAGTCGATGCGGTATGTGTACGTAAAATAAATAATATATATATTAATAACTATAATATTATTATTTAACATATAATTAAATAATCACGTATTTATATAATTATTGATATTAATATTTTTGAATCATTTTCGTTAACAAATAAACTCAATGTTAAATTAATTTTTATGATAATGTAAACTGTACAATACTGGTGATACAATTTGACTATATATTTTGAAATGTAGGAATGGTTTACGTTGATCCTGCCGAATTAAAATGGTTGCCACTTGTAAAGACATGGGTACAAAAACTTCCCGACGAAATATTCACATTGGAATATAAAAAATTAATAATCGATCTTTTCGAAGCATATTTCGAAAATGGATTGATCTTTTTCAAAAGAAATTGCGATCACGCTATCGCACAAGTTAAAAATAATTTATCTCTAATTTTCATCGAATTTCATTTTCAACGTTTAAATATTTGATTAATTTGTTATCTATTTAATAGGTTGATATCAGTAAAGCCAACATGGCTTGTGCTATAATGGAAAGTATAATACTCGAGCCAAATGTTATCGAAAAAACAACGGAAAGATCACGAATAAAAACATTTCTCACTCAATCTTTTATTTATTCGCTTCTATGGTCGATCGGTGGTAATATCGTCGATGCATATCGTGAATTTTTCGAACTTTTTGTTAAAGAACAATTCGATAATCATCCAGATGCACGGTAGGATATAACATTTTTTCTTTTTTTATTTACATTACAAATGAATAGATAGATTGAAATTCATTTTTATTTACACAGATTACCAGCCGCTGATTTATGGAATCTTTACATGAACATACAAACACGAAGATTAGATTTATGGGTTAAGGTAATGCCAATATTCGAATATGACAAGAATATACCATTTTTTGATATTATTGTTCCGACTATTAACACCATTAGATATGGTTATATAATGCAAAAACTTATCATGATTAACATGCCAGTTTTATTCACCGGTGGTACAGGTTAATATTTTATGACAAGATATTACAAATGAATATTGTTCATTAATAACGATTCGATATATTATTAACAGGAGTAGGAAAATCAATAATAACGAAAATTGTATTAAACACGCTTCAAGAAACTAATCTTTGGGTACCAATTACTTTGATTTTTTCTGCACAAACTAGCAGCGGACGTACTCAAGAAATTATCGAACTTAAATTAGAAAAAAGGAAGAAAGCACTTTTAGGAGCACCCATTGGAAAAAGAGTTTGCATTTTTGTCGATGATATCAATATGCCTAAATTGGATACGTACGGGTCTCAACCACCGATTGAATTATTGCGGTAATTTATATATATTATTTTATAATATAATATATAATACATAATTTTATTTTAATTTCACACATACATATTAATAAATAAATTTATCACGTTACACTAACAATAAGTTATGTAACACAATAAAATATATATTTCATTTATGTGTCAAAGTATAGACAAATTCTAGACTATGGTGGTATGTACGATCGTGAGAAATTATTCTGGAAGGATATAGAAGACATTGTAATCACGGCTGCTTGTGCACCACCTGGGGGTGGTAGAAATCCTCTTACACCAAGATTCGTAAGACACTTTGCAATGTTATTTATACCAGCACCGACGGAAGAATCTCTTAGAGCTATATTTAAGTTAGTATGTCGTCAAAAGTATAATCTTACAGATTTGACGATAATTAACGATAATGGACGAAGTTTAAAAATTAAAAAGAACAAAAAATCAACATGGATTTTACTCTTTTTATTTTATATTATAATTTTTTCTATTATAAACAAAAAATTATAATATCAATTCGTTGAATTTTTAAACTTCAGTCAGTACACTATCATAATTAACGATACATATATATATATACATATTTTTATCGAATAATGAAATCTTTGAACTAATATCATTTTCATTTAAAGATCAATCATGAGAGGATTTCTCAGTGATTTTGTACAACCGATAATTGATCTCGGTGATAAAATAATAAATGCTACGGTCGAAGTGTATAAAAAGATTTCTATCGATCTTTTACCTACGCCAGAAAAAAGTCATTACGTCTTCAACTTACGTGATTTATCAAAATGCGTGCAAGGAATGATGCAGGTCAATCCATCTGTTATCAGAGAACCTAAACAAATGTTGAGGTATTTTTGTATATAATTATTTTTAAAGATAAGAAAAAGAGAATATATATATACATATATTTATTATGAATATTATTGTAGATTGTTTTATCACGAATGTCTACGTGTATTTCACGACAGACTGATTAATCAGGAAGACAAAAATTACTTTTATCGACTTTTGTCAAATATTTGTCTTAATACATTTGGCGATCAAGTTGTACCATTACCGGATGAAAAAGTTATCGAGATACCTCCAATTTTACTCTTCGGAGATTTTATTTCCTATGGTGTACCATTGGAACAACGAATTTATGAAGAAATTACAGACACGAATAAAATAAAATCGGTTTTGCAGGTTTAGAAAAAGTTTATCCGTTGCTGATAAATTTATTTTATGCAAGAAATTTATTTTTCATATAATATAAATCATTTTGTTTGTTATTTTTGTTTCTTTTTTTTAATAATAAATCTGATAAACATATTATCTTTCCGTAGGATTATTTGGATGATTATTCATTAAGTATCGGACAGGAAATGGGAATAATATTCTTTATGGATGCCATCGAACACATTTGCAGACTTGCAAGAATTCTTAGATCAGAAAGGGGTAATGGATTATTGGTCGGAATGGGTGGTATGGGAAAACAAAGTTTAACAATATTAGCGTCGTATTTAAATTCTTATCGGTAAAATCATATCAAAGTTATATTTAAAATTTGCGTCTTATCTGAGTATATAAAAAAAATGTTTTTCACACTTTGTTAGGTATTATCAAATCGAAGTTACTCGTAATTATGACCAAAATTCGTGGTTCGAAGATCTTCGTAGATTTTATTTTAAACCTGGAACAGAGGGGCAACACACAACGTTTATATTCACAGATACTCAGATAGTATTGGAAGAATTTTTGGAAGATATTAATAACACCCTCAATACCGGTATATTTTTTTTCATCACCTGAAAATAGGCATCACTTTATACTACGTCGATAAGGTAGTTCGCTTTATTCGGTAAACAATTATTTAGCCCTCCCCCCTCAATGAAAAAATTCCTGATTGTATCAACAATACTTGTACGTGTGATGCATAAATGAAAGATTTAAAAAATGACACTTGCAAACAACATTTTTATAAGAGTATAAAGTATTGTCTATTTCTAAACGTTACATTAATCTTTGCATCAATATATAAACTAAAAATGAATACGCGTTAAATTTATACATATTACAAATTAAATTAAAAATATAACAAATTTTCTAAATCATTTTCTACGATATACGATATATTATATGTTAATTTATGATTTAAAAATAAACATATATATATATGTAACATTTTTTAATGTATGTTACAGGTGAGGTTCCAAACTTATATGAAGCAGACGAATTAGAAAAAGTTATAATCGCAACAAGACCGGCAGCTAAACAAAATGGTATCGATGAAAGTGACAGAGATGCTATTTATCAATTTTTTATCGAAAGAGTTAGAAACTTTTTACACCTTATGATTTGCATGAGTCCTATCGGCGATGCGTTCAGGTAACGATCATTAACAATAAATTATACTTACAGTAAAGTTGTTAACAAAATTTATGAAACATTTCCATAGACGACGTTGTCGTATGTTTCCTTCATTGGTTAATTGTTGCACAATTGATTGGTTCACAAAATGGCCAAGAGACGCTCTTCTTTCGGTGGCAGAAAGTTTTATAATAAAAATAGTACCCGATAATGAAGAAACTTTGTCTGCGCTTTGCTCAATTTGTGTTTTGATGCACGAGGTGTTAAATAGTTTAATACAAATTATTATATAAATTAAACACATTGACCGATCATGAGTATACACGCGTTAATATTAATGATTAGTTAATAATGTGCTAATATCCACATATATTATATGATATATATATATATATAATATTATTATATTTATACGATATAATACAGACAGTGGGAGATGCAACAACTCGATATTTTTTGGAAATGCGTCGTAGATATTACACGACACCAAGCAGTTACTTGGAATTGTTGAAACTTTATGAAAAGACGTTGCACAAAAAGAAACAAGAGATTTTAACGCTAAAGAAAAAAATTATTAATGGTTTGAACGTATGTAAAAAATAGGATATAAATCTGTGTATCTATAAAACACATTATTTATTTATATTATATTATTGTATTCTCGCAGAAATTGCACGAAACTAACGAGATGGTAACTATAATGAAGGAACAATTGATCATACTTGCGCCAAAACTTAAAAGTAGTACAGAGGAAGTGTCGCAATTAGTGAAAATAATAGCAAAGGAACAAATCGAATGCGACAAAGTTAAACACGTTGTAATAGCTGACGAAGCTGCTGCGAAAGTATGCGTTACGATTATTTTATTTGAATGAAATCAAATTCGCGAATGTATATCAATTAATTTATTTTTAAAATTAAAAATACGATACTTGACTATAACAGATCAAAGCTGAAGAAACTGCAGCTTTAGAAATCGATGCTAGACAAGATCTGGAAGCTGTGATACCAGCCTTAGAGGAAGCTGAACAAGCACTAAAAGCACTTAATAAAAATGACATTAACGAGATCAGAGTTTTCAATCAACCACCGCGTCTGGTTCGGTTTGTCATGGAAGCTGTAAATTTATTATTAGGAGAAAAGTATAATATTTATATGAGCCGTTATTATTAACGATTAAAAAAAAGAAGAAAATAAAAAGAAGTGAATAATTATTGATATTTTTTGAATAGAACCGATTGGCCCACCGCTAAATTAGTTTTAGGCGATATTCACTTTCTGGATCGATTAATTGCTTATCCCAAAGATGACATTAGCGACAAACTTTTAGAAAATTTGCAAAAATACGTAAATCATCCGGATTTTAAACCAGAACTTGTTGCAAAACAGAGTAAAGTATGTAAGTCAATGTGTGTCTGGGTAAGAGCAATGGACGGTTATGCCAAAATTTATAGAGTAGTTGAACCTAAACGACAAAGGTTAGTTACGAGAGTTAACAAAAAAGAGAAAAAAATATGATAAATGTTACAATTTCATTTATAATTCAGATTAAAGGAAGCACAAAATGAATTATGGACGATCGAGAGTCTGTTGGCTGAGAAACAAAAAGAATTGGCGGACGTTGAGAGGAAAATACAATTATTGCAAAAACAATACGATGCTGCGGTTAATAATTTAAATTATTTGGAAAACGAAATGACACTTGTCGAAGCTAGATTGAATAGATCGGGTAGATTAACGTCGGCTCTTAGAGACGAAAAACAACGATGGCAAACTATGACCGAGGTAAAAAAATATAGTAAAAAATATAATAAAAATATAAATATGTATAATATATAAAATTTGTTAAACATTTCTTTGACTTTTCATTCGTGTCGTCAATTAAAATTATTTTCTCGAAGGAATTTGATAAACAGATGTTAAACATAACTGGCGATACTTTGATCGCATCCGGTGCATTGGCTTATCTGGGTGCATTTACAAATATATACAGAGAAGAATTAATGGGAACGTGGATATCGAGGTGTAGAGATTTACAAATAAAAATTACTACGAATTATAATTTGATCAACACACTCGCCGATCCTTACGAAATTCGTTTATGGAATGTGCACGGTTTACCGAGGGATCAAATTAGCACCGAAAATGCTATTATAGTTATGCAAGCTAATAGATGGCCTCTTATGATTGATCCGCAAGAACAGGTAACGTAAATCGATATTTAAATCTATAAAAAATGTATAAAAATTACATATACTTCGAATAAACAATTACGATCTGATACTTTTGTTAGATAAAAATGTTCAACTCAAAATAATAATTGACTAAGAATGTTAAAAAAAATGTATATCAGTTTAAACGATCGAAAATATTAGTAGAGTACATTAATGCGTTCGATTTATCTTAATTAATTAATAATTAATTAAAGAAAATGTCTATTGTTGTTTAAAAGCACGGAGTATATGTTCTGTGTACCTTCCTCGTCGAAATCCATCGTTAGACTGGCACGTTGTCCTCTGTGAAAGTTCTTTTATTAAATGTTGTTTATAAGATCTTCCTTATAAGGAAATTCTATTTATTACGAATATTATTTTTCTTATGTGCGTATATAGCCTCAGGGAAGTCATATAAACAACATACAATAAAAGAACTTTCACAGAGGACAACGTGCCAGTCTAACGGTGGATTTTGAAGAGGATGGTACATCGAAAGGTAAATACACGTTTTTAGATTACAATATACATTTCCTTCGATTAATTAACAATCAATTAAGATAAATTGAACACAATATTGTACTCTATTAATATTTTCGATTGTTTAAATTAAAATACATTTTTTTAACGTTCCCGGCCAGTAATAAATTTAATCACTCGTCACTAATTCACTTTTTATAAATAAAACTTTTAAATTAAACTCATTAAATATGTAATTAAGGTATACTCTAATTACATTTATTTCTAAATTTTCTTCATCTCAAAAACGTAATATCAACAATTTTCAAATAAAAATTTAGTAAGCTTAATGGCGTACGATTTTAAAGGGACGCTCACTGTATATCATTTTTCTTATGATTAGGCTAATAGATGGATACGAAATATGGAAAAAGAAAATGATATAAAAATATGCAAATTAACAGATCATAACTTTATGAGAATTTTAGAAGCTTGTATAAGAATTGGGGCACCTGTTTTATTGGAGGAAGTCACTGAAACGTTAGATCCAAGCTTAGAACCTGTTTTGCTTAAACAATTATTTGTTCAGGTAGATACGTATAGATATATAAATACGTTATCAATAAAATCGTTGTTTGAATTAGTAATTATTAATTATATTGTATTGTATATATATAGGGTGGAAGAACTTTAATACGGTTAGGAGATAGCGATATTGAATATGATACAAATTTTCGATTATACATAACAACGAAAATTGCTAATCCTCATTATTTGCCAGAAATTTGTATAAAAGTAACAATAGTCAATTTTACGGTTACTTCGCACGGCCTTCAGGAACAATTACTCGCGTGAGTTGTGTTCTATTCAAAAATTCATAATTTTATTATAATACAATTTAAAAATGAATAATATAAATCGTATAAGAAATGTTTAAATTTTAACAGCGACGTTGTACGACTTGAAAGACCCGATCTTGAAGAAATTAGAAACGAATTGATTGCTAAAATAAATTCTGATAAAGGACAATTGCAAAGCATAGAGGATAAAATTCTAACGTTACTTTATGGAGCAGGAGATGATATCTTGGATAATGAAGAACTTATAGAAACTCTTAACGAAAGCAAAGAAACCTCAGCAATTATTGCTACGCGATTGATCGAAACTGAAGCAACGGAAGTAAAAATATCGATTGAACGTAATAAATATCAAAGCGTTGCAAATCGTGGTTCTGTTTTGTACTTTGTCGTTGCCGATTTAACCGACATTGATCCTATGTATCAATTCTCGTTAAAATATTTTAATCAGGTTAACATTTTCGATATAACGTTTAAATACAATATTATTTATTTTTTTTTATAGATAAATCTTGACGACTATATTATTTATTCTTAGATATTCAATGCTGTGATTGAAAGTAGCGAAAAAACTACGACGCTCCAAGAACGTCTTATTATATTGAACAAGAACACTACAATTGCAATTTATACCAACGTTGCTCGTGGTCTTTTTGAAAAACACAAATTAATATTTAGCCTTATGGTGAACATAGCGATACATTTAGACGCAGAAGTTATAAATTATTCACAATGGAATTTTATTTTGCGCGGAGGAAGTCAGATCAAAGTTGTAAGTTGATTAATATAAGAACAGTAAAAATACGATAAAAATTACATTCATTATAGATATATTCCTTTTTAAAAGAATATAAAACCGGATTGTCCAACATTGACGGATATTATGTGGAACAATATTAATTATCTTGCTAGTACTTCGGAAAAATTTGCAAATATTTTAGAAGATGTACTGAAAAAGATCAATTTGAAACTCAATTATTTAGAAGAGGTAATACATATTACTTATTTTACATAGATACAAATTACCTACCAAAAATTTGAAATTATTATACTTACTGATTTTTGTAAAAATCTAATATACTTTATTAATAGGAAATTAATTTAAATCCCAAAAATGTGACTAAAGCAACGCACGATTGGAATAATATATTAAGTGATATTGAAAAATTGATGTTATTAAAGTGTCTTAAAGAAGAATGTCTTATCTTTGGATTTACTGCTTACGTATCGAAACATCTTGGTCCAAAATTCGTAGAATCACCACCAGCGAGTCTTCATTCACTGTACGGATGAAATGTGTTAACATTTTTATTCAGACTTTTTAACACGCGTCAATTTATAATTATGACACTGAACTAAATCAAAAAATTGGAAAAATTGATTTTAAATTACAAATATTTATATATATAATCAATTTTTACATTTTTTTTCAACTTATTCCATTGTCATAACTATAACAAATTATATATAATATATATATATATATAATAATTTCCATTCGTTTCACAAGTTTTCCAGACACATCTAATAAAATACCATTAATATTTGTACTCACTACTGGATCCGACCCTTTCAGTGGTTTTCAAAGATTCGCTATAGAAATAGAATACTTCGATAGATTCGATTCCATATCTTTAGGACAAGGTCAAGGTCCTATCGCTGAAAAATTAATTAAAAATGGCATGAACGAAGGCAGATGGGTATTTTTACAAAATTGTCACTTGGCTGTTTCGTGGTTGATCAATTTGGAAAAAATTGTTGCGGATATATCTGAAATGCCTGACAATGAATTGCATACAGATTTTCGATTATTTTTAAGCTCAATGCCGAGCACCGCCTTTCCAGTTTCGATTCTTCAAAATGCAGTTAAAGTTACAAATGAACCGCCAAAAGGATTGAAAGCTAATCTCAAAAGGGCACTTTTAGATTTACATGAGGATTTTTTCGAGGATAATGGTAAGACTTTATATCTTTTATAAGCCAGCAAAAGAGTATAAGTTAGTATCATTAGTTTTACAGTGAAAGCACTTATAATATTAAATATTTAAAGTGCAACGTAAGATCAGGTGGTAAATTTTGGACATTAAAGTTGATAACATGTGTCTCGTCCCGTTGGACTTATAAAATACACATATACTATGAACAGAGAACAGTAATGTTTAATGTTTTATTTATTATATATATATACTTTTGTTTAATGTTTATATGCAGTTCTGAATGAAAGTTGGCGTAGAATGATATTTGGTATATGTTTCTTCCATGGAATTATTCAAGAAAGAAAAAAATTCGGTCCCTTAGGCTGGAATATACTTTACGAATTTAGTGATAGTGATCGAGAATGCTGCTTATTGAACTTGCAAATTTTTTGTGAAGGTGGTACAATACCATGGGATGCGTTAACATATATCACAGGTAAGTATTTTACAAAATCATGATAGAAATTGAACAATTAAAAATATATTAAATATATACATATATATATATATATTTTTTAGCTGAGATTACATATGGAGGAAGAGTAACAGATTTTTGGGATCTTCGTCTTCTAAAAACCATTTTAGATATATTTTTCTCGCCTAAAACTTTAGATATTGGTACATATTTATTATTGAGAAAAAAATAATTAAATTATGTTATATAAAAACATTAACGTTCGATTTAAATATATTTTTTTAGATTATATTTATTCAGCATCTGGTATATACTACTGTCCAAAATATGAAAAGCTTAAAGAATACATTGATTTTATTGATATTTTTCCAATTGTTGAGGATTCCGAAATTTTTGGGATGCATGAAAATGCAAATATAGCCTATCAGGTAAGAGTGCACATAATTGCATAATTAATAATAAAGTTACTACAATAATTCTATTAATATGTATATGTGTATATTAAATGCTAATATTAAATATAGAAATTAATATTTTTAAAATATATTATACGAATATATAATAAAAAACGATAACTTTAAAATTAAATATAGATGAAAGAGACTCAATTTATTATAAATACTATATTGGAAGCACAACCTAAAGAAAGTATGGTATCAGATATTAAATCTACAACAGATATCGCATATGAAATGGCAGATATGATTATGGATAGAATACATTTAAACATAGATTCTCAATTGTGTCACTCTTCACATTTCACAGTAAAATTAAAATAAATAAAAAATTTTATCATAATATATAAATAAAATATTACAAATACTTTTACCATATTTCTAACTTTTAGGTAGATGCAAAGGGTAGAATACCATCCTTTACTACAGTTCTTTTACAAGAAGTAGATAGATATAATAAACTCTTAGCAAAAATACATGCCTCAATGGAAAATTTACAACGAGCTATTAAAGGATTTGTTGTTATGTCAGAAGAACTTGAAACCGTCTTTACAGCTTTAATAAATAATCAAGCAAGTTTTTATAATTAAATAAATACACATATTTACAAATATTGAAAGTATAAAAATAAAAACATGTGTTAATTTAATAAAATTAGGTACCGCAATTATGGCACAATGTTAATGTATATCCATCTTTAAAAACCCTAGGAAGTTGGATAAAGAACTTGGAACTTCGTATTGATTTCATAGAAGTAGATTTTTTTCAACACGCTTTTAAGTAGCCTACAACACATTTCAAATTTTCTTTTTCTTTTTCTTTTTATAAATAGATGTGGTTGTTACATTCCACGCCATTGTCTTTTTGGATATCTGGACTATCATTTCCACAAGGTTTCATAACTGGCATATTACAAACCTATGCAAGGAAGTATAACACCCCAATCGATCAATTAAAATTGGATTTTCAAGTCACTGAAGTTGTTGTACATCAAGAGGATATAGAAACTGCGCATAAAAAAGCGAATAAAGAAGTAGATATATATATGCACTGTTATATAAATACTTAAATTTCTACTTTATAGGTACCGCAAGCATATAAGGGCTTACAAATTCCACAAGACGGAGTGTTTATACATGGTCTATTTATTGATGCTGGTAGATGGGATTTTCAATTCAAGATTTTAGTAGATGCAAATATAGGTAACTTGTAATAAGAATAAATGTTAGTTTAATGAACTCTAATTCTATATTATAATAAATATTATAGGTGAAATGCATCCCTCACTTCCAGTTACACATGTGAATCCAGTTTTACAATTACCAGAACAAGATTTAAGATATGTTTGTCCATTATATAAAACTAGTCTACGTGCAGGAGTTTTATCTACAACAGGTCATAGTACAAATTTTGTTTTACCTCTATTACTCCCATCAGTTCAACGACAATCATATTGGATATTGAAAGGAACAGCTCTATTAATCGAAATACCAAACTAATTATCTATGAGATTCATTACAGTCCTAATTTAATATTCTAATAAAATAACAATTATTTCTCATAATTAAAGTAATATTTACTTCTTTTGTTTTATAATAAATAAAAATAAATACACAGACATAGTTAGTACGATATTAATATATATACTTAACATAAAGTTAATATTAGATCTTATTAAATTAAAGCGTTTTTAAGGCACTTGCTCATTTTCTGTTTTAGTATATAAAAATATTAGAAAATAAATTCTCTTTGTTTACATCTTAAGACATGAGCATGATACTGATAATCTTCCTTATCTATAGACCATCTTAATAGCATATAAATAGTAAGTATCGAAGCCAGTAGAAATCTGTCAAGGCTATAAAACATTGAAATTATTATAAATAAATTTCAATTATAAACAAGATATGATAATATTATCTGAAGCAATATAGCAAAATTAATTTTACCTCATAAATGGATGCACCCATAAAATTGTGAGAAAACCAATGAAACTAGGATGTCTCATATGTGAATAATATCGTTGTAATTCTTTAGATTTTGTACTCATAGGACTAGGCCTTGCTGTAATCTTATAATAAACTTGTCTGAAACCAATCAATTCTGAAATATCCATTGTTAAGCATCCGCTATATATGATAAACCAACCAAAGATATGTATGAGTATAAACGTCGACCATAATATATTATTATTAGATATATCTATATTCCAAATATTTATCCATGGTATTATTTGCCAATTGTCCAGTAAAAAGGAAAGAACAGCTGCACTACATGTATTATACAAACTTCTTTCTATCTCATCAATATATAACTTTTTCAAGAAATTTTTCACAGTGACATTAGCCATAAGCGAATGTTGCAATATGAAAAGACTTAATAAACATGAATCTATTAATAACGACCATAACGTAGATAAATTTAAATTTTCATCTGTAAATAATATATATTACTTGATATTCATCAGTTTACTTTATTAAATATTAAAACAATCATTTTTTTATATCAATTTAATTACCTTCAGTGGACACAAGTTGAGTATTCTGATGTTCATTAGAATTGGAAAGGAAATATATCAATTTACGTAGAACGAAAAATATGTAAAAGAAACTTGTTATACATAGTATCACAAGAAATGTTTTTCTGATCATCGCGTCCATAGAAATAAAGTAATGACGTAATTTGAAGTCTAAGGCTAAGAAATAATTAATGACATCATTCATTTGTGTATTATTATTTTTAACGTTATTTATATATATTACTATATTTAAACGAAATAATATTTTACTTACAAAATGTAATGCTCCAAATACAGTCTCGTTATCCTTGAAAGCTAAACATAGCTTTCAGTAAATTTAACCATGTTAAACATTGAACTTCTTTTTCAGACATTGCATATTGCATACAAAATCCATATCAATATATACTAATGCAATGTTCACTCTTTAAAGTATTCATTCTCGCAGAGTTTGCAAAATAAATTTGAGAACCCATGTATAATGACAGCGAAACACTAAACATACGAAACGAATCATATTGAAGGTGGCGCTACAAGCTTTTTTGTTTCTATTATACTTTTATAAGATAAATTCAATAGAAATGCGCAATCTCAGCCATCTTGTTACTTTTTTGTATCTAGTTTATAGATGACGCTTCATCTTAATTTTATCTTTTTAAACTACAGTAAATTTATACATATAGGATTTTTTTTTCAAATGATCAAAAATTGTAAAAATGACTCTAGGGATCTATAAATTCTTGGATAAATAATAAATTGTTAATAAATTTTCCTTCATTATATACATTTATTAATATTTTATAACCTATTTGCCAACATTTATATTTTCTTTCGAGAAAGTTATTCCGAACATTAATATTTAATAATATGTTTTAAATTATTTCTTAAAATATTGTCGACTAGATTTCTTTTAATACATTTTTTGAACATTTATTTCAAATATCAATTAAATACTGATTTTTATATATATGTAACTAAATGCATTTTTATACCCGTAATGCACGTAAAAGGGTAGGCTTAATAATGTTTGTTCTTCAACATCAAAGCTTGATTGCAGAAACTAATGGTAAGCTCACAAGGATTTTGATACCAAGGTTCACCATCAATTTGTATGGCACATGATTTCAATAACTTCACCTAAGTATGCATCAAAGTATTTTAACTTATTAACTCGGTCATTATTTTACTTAAACGTTAAATAAATTCAATTAAACAAAATTGAATAAGAAATATAAAAATAATAAATATATGTATATAAATTATACTGTACTTTTACAACACTAGCTTGTCCCAATCGATGTGGTTGAGAATAACCAACTTGTAATTGAGCCATGTGAAAAGATGAGTAAAGAGCGCAAACCTCTAATTTTTTATCGTCAATTTTTTGAGCTCCTACTTCACTTTGTCCGCCTAATCAATTTTATGAAATTTGTTTAATAATGAAAAAGAGAGAACGCACGCAAAAAATAGCTAAAGAAGAAGAACCTTCCAATCCTATATTCCAAAGGTCAACACCAGCAGCCCATGATGGAATGTTAAGTATAACTATGCTTTCTATGGAAGGTAAATCTACTCTTTCATCGTCTAAGTAAACTTCTAAATTCTTGTCAAGATTTTTGCATTCTCTTTCCATAACTTGTTGTGTACCAAAGCATATGTATAATAACTGCAAAAAGTACATAGCTATAAAATTCTTATTTATACAATTATAATAGTTAAAAGGTTAATTAGAGCTTGCAAGATAATTATTAATTTGACAAATTAAATATGATACCTTATTAAAAATTCTATGACTGAATAAATAAAAACGACTTTGCCTTGTGCGATGGAAATCTAATGTTACTTGCGCATCCACTCCTACACTTAGATAATTATACATAAAAAGATTTTGTTGCGATCCTGCAGATCCATTTTGTGGCTTAACCGTTACAGCCCATCTATACATAATAGACATTTAAAATGAAATAAATATAGAATTAACTCTTTGCACTATGAAGTTATCATTGATATGATATTTTTTTTAAACTCATGAGCAGTTTCAAATTTATTATATTAACATGTTGCCGCACACTTTTAATTTGATGATCGTGCTCAGAAACACACTTTTTTTTTCAATTGTTTATTAATTAAAATGTGCACGACGGCTATAGCCGTCATTTGCCTACATATCAACAAAGATCGGACGGCTATAGCCGTCATTTGCGGCAACGGGTTAAAAATAGAAAATATTAGATCAGAGTTGACCAAAAACATAAACTAGAAAAATAAATTATATATATATATAGTGCAAAGAGTTAAATATACAATTAAAATATAACCACTCAAATCACCTATCAAAGTTGACCTTTTCAGCAAGTTGTATCTTTTGTAAAATTTCACTAGGATCTAAATTTGAATCATGCTCCTTACCCCATCCCAATACTCTCGACAAATCATTTCCTGTTCCTAAAGGAAGTATTGCAACGGCTGGAACTGGCTATATAAAATGATATTTTTTTAATTTGGACTCATTAATTATATCCATAACAAATCGAGTCAAAGTTTACCTTTAATTGTAATTTATGAATAATATTAAGTAACCAAGCAATAGTTCCATCACCCCCTGCAACAAGAACTGTACAGGGGGTATTTCCAAGTAGACGACACCATGTAAGTATTGCGGTTGGATCTTGCTCTGCTAAATCCATAACTTGTGCAGGGTTTAATAATCCTCTAAACAATGATAAAATTTCTTCCCCATCATTATTACCAGATTTCCTGTTTCCTATAAAGTAAAATTACTATATATCTTTTATTATATTCAATAAGATTAGAAACTGAACACTTTTTAGTACAAAGCAATAAGATGCAACAATACAAATGTTTATAACTACATTAGTTAGTTACCAACAACAATAAGAGGATTCCAACCATTCCAATCAGGTTTTATAACTGAATGCAGTGCTAACTTGCGTCTCATTCTTCTGCGCTTACTTATAGCTTTTAAGCTTTGCGGTGGAATTATCATTAATCTAAATCTACCAAAATCACATACCTACGATATAAAACTATTTAATGAGAAATTCGTGTTTAAAAAAAAAATAAATAAAATAATTCAAAGTTATACATATTTACAAATTCTACCTCAGATATTGACAGTTTACAAGAATCGTGAACGCTTCTTTGACACCAACAACACCACCAATCCATAAGGCCGAGTTCTGTGTCGCATTCTTCATTACAAATAGCACACATTGCTACTACTGGTAAATTACCTTTTATTTATCAGTCGTAGGAAATTAAAAATATTTATGATTATGATAAAGAAATACTCTTTTTAGTAGTGTCAGTAGCAATACAAATAATGCTTTCTTATATTGAAGATTTATAATCGGAAATAATTATACCTTTAATCCAATGGTGTAGCAATTGCTCGTTATTTTCCATAGTAATAGCTTTACAGCGAAGTATTTTGTTTGCTGTTTTGACACATCCAAGATCCGCACATACTCCGCATGAATCGCATAATAAGCCATTGATATTTAATAATAGACTTTCGCAAATACTGCAGTAATGTGCCTACATTAAATAGAAATCAAATTTTTAAGTAATATACACTTAAAGATTTTCATTACTATTTTAAACATTTTTATTGTTCCAACTTGATATATAATAAATATTATATTACATTACCTTAGTTACTTTTCTTATAGGCTTCCAATTATGTTCTTGAGTAACATCTCTTATATGAATATATGTCTCTTCTGTAATGCGTCTAAAGAAATTAATAACTAATACAAAAACTAACATAGTAGATAATGTTGGCAGTATAACAGTTTTAAATCCCTCCTCCCACATGTTTGTCATTTAAATGTAATTCAACGTAAAATTAAAATTTGGAAATAATCTGAAACAAAAATAACAATACATAGCCAATAAATTAATTGTCATCAATATTTATCTTTAAATAATATAACGGGAATTCTAATAATTAAAAAAAAAATTACACAAATCTATTAATTGTTACTTTCAACACACAACATTCGTTAATTATTTAATTATATTTTTATTTTTCTATGAATCCGTGATTGACAACTTCATCGCATTTGAATCATGTGCACTATCTGTTACATTGTATGCAAAACTAAAAGAAATGTAATCTTTTCATTGCCAAAATTTCGTATTTCCGAAATGCAATATAAAATCATTAAATATATGCATTTCGAATTTTCTTTTTATTGGATATTGCGCCTTGCAAAGTACACAAAAATGTCAGTAATCTTTCTCAACACTAATTAACATTATCTCATCTTCAGAATGTCACTATTAAACCACTATTAGCTGATAAAACTAAAATTGTTTTACCATTGGCTGCAAAGATGCTATCCAATGTTATCATCAAGTTAGAAACCGTGCGGTTGGACATACGTTTGTAGGTTATATTTTTATATGTATTTTTACGAAGCAACTATTGGTAGTTGCTTATGATTCGATCACATTAACTGTAAATTCAATTAAACGTTTTAAAAAAAACATGTTTTCTCTTTGATGTTTAATGATAATACAAAGTTATAAATAATCTAACGTCAAGTGAATTCGTATAAGAAGAATGGAAATAATTCAAACATTGATCAAGATTTGATGTTGAGTTTTAAAAATCTAACCTAACCATGGAGTATGTGGGTGAATTAATAACCCTCGGTATTGATAGTATCATTTTTGGTATTTGTTTGAAACAGTATTTGTATTGCAAAAATGCTATTACTGCTGTAAAGGTAATTATCATTTACATCGAAACAAATTCTAATCTTTTACATTTGAATTCGCACAAATTTGAAATTACATTCATTATTATTTGTACTATTTTTTTCAGTCATCTATAGTTCTTCATTGCAAATCTATTTCTATAAATATAATTAAATTTGTATAATCTTATTTAAAATATTTTTTTTATAGAAAGCAGACTTCTATGAAGTAGGTTCATCTTTGGAAGAAACTGTAAGTAAAGCCCCTGACAACAGAATAGGATACATTGCTGTCAGGGGTACAGTAAAGTCTTTGGGTAAACCACTGCATAGCATTAACCAAAAAGACATAACTGGAGTTTTACAAAAACTTAGTATCAAGGAACATGTGGTCGCCAGAACTACAGCAGGCTTTTGGTATAATATTATTTAATTAGAGAATAATTGTATATATAAAACAATTAATAATTATTAATAAGATACTCTATACATTTCATGTTACATTTTATTTTAATATGTATTATTTTTTTCTTAAGAAAAGTATAACAATTATATTATCTATTGTATAGGTCAAACCAAGAACGCACAATGCAAAAAATATACAATACAATACCATTTGTCTTGCAAAATAGACAGTATAAAGTAGAAGTTCATGATCCATTATCGGCAGATATTTTAGACATGGATGTAATTTCAGATTATTTTGAACCTAATATATCTTCGTTCTCTGATCATTTATGGGGTTTTTTCACGGGTGAGCTTTATTACTTTTAAACCAAAATAGTTTTATTATTTTTACATATCTAATCTAAAGCGCTATTAAAATTTTGTAATAACTAAATCTTGCATATAGGAGTACGTCAACGTGGTTTACAAAGTACAGAAGAAATGCTTCGTGAAGGGGTTGTTATAACAGGAATTGGAGAAATTTCACTAGTAAATAAACAGAATTCATTAATATTACAGCCTCCAACCGATGGTTCTCCATTCTATTTAACAACTATGTCTATTACTTCCTTACTTAAAAGGCTAGATGAACGCAAAAGAACGTATAAGTTAGTTTAACTTTACACTTATTAATGAAAAATGAACTAAATTAATAAAGTATTAATAAATAAAATAATATTAATTTTTTAGATGGTTGTGCTTCATATTCGGTGCAATTATAATATTACTTAGTGGTGTGGTAGCTCGACGTTTTTGGAAAATTAGACAAGAAAGAAGATCAGCTGAACAATTAAGAGAAAGTCTTGCCGAATCTCGTAGACAGAGACGGCAATTCGTAAGAGATTCGAACCTCAGAGAAGATCAATTGTGTGTTGTATGCCGCTCAAATCCTCGAGAAATAATTTTATTACCATGTGGGCACGTATGTTTATGCGAAGACTGTGCGAATGGTATCGTTGATCAATGCCCTATTTGTAGAGAAAAGATTGGCCAAAAAGCTGCCGCGTACATAGTTTGATTCTAATTCTAATGTAAGTACAGTAGAGATTAAATTAAAATTCACGATGAACGAATATAATGAATTTGCATTGAAAAACTTTTAAACAAACTGAAAACGACTAAAAAATTAAAATAACAAACTTGAATATAGATCTAAGTCTATTTCACGGGACTAATTTTCATGTAAATATAGAAAATCACTAGAAGAAAAGAAATATATAGTTAAATATCATATTTTTGTATAACAAAGATTGTAATTACAGTATATGTATTTATATTTAATAGGTATTATCATCTATATATGATATGTTAATTAAGAGCAAGATTTTGATATTAATGGAGTTTAAACTTGCAAAATGGTGAATCTCAAATTTTATTATGATATTCCAAAGATTGACTGCTAGTCAAAAAACTAATGCTAGCTACTGCAATACTTGATTCAATACAGTTAAACAATATTTTAATACAATATAATTTTTTGTTTATAGAAGAACACAAAACTGATTTAGTTAGCTTATTTTTATTTAAAATCGTATATACAAAATTTATGTATAGAAAATAAAAGTTTCGAAACAATAACATGAAAAATGATAAAAGTCAAGTGATAAAATAGATAACAATTAATATTACGAATAAATAATTAATATTTATTATGAAAATATTTATTCTTTAAAAAAGTGAAAATAAAAACAACCATCACAACAGAGACCTGTAAATATATTATTACATATTACATAAACAAGTTAAAGACGCGTGAGCTTCGCAAAAAATAATTTCGAATATCTAAAAAAGTAGAAAAATAACACTCAAGAAATGATAAAAGTGTAGCAAACATTGATACAGAAGCTAACTTCGAAATATCTCATAACTATATATTTCTACCTTTATCGCTCTCTTATCATACACTCATCATTTAACTACCGTATATACATGTACAATTTTTCTATTTTAATGACATAACCCAATTTGTAACACCAGGTAGATAAATATACAATACACTTTGCTCACGTATAATCTAAGAAACAGTTTCTTCGAAGCAAACAAATGAATTGCAAAACCGTGTGAAATATCATTTTGCGCGTTCTCATATTTTTCTTTCCAAAAAACATTACATAAAAAACTGATAAGAGAGATAGAAAATAAATTATTAGCAATTAGTTACAAACAATTTCTATCAATTATTGCTATTGCTGTTCTTGATGTTCTTTAAAAAAAAAAGAAAAGGGGTCAGGTGGGCGAAAGAAAACAAAAAAACAAATGAATAAAAAGAAAAAGAATTTAAAAAGCCCGCGCTAAAGAGAAAGAGAGAATCAAACGTAGCCGCGCAATTCCTTTCGCATCCCATCATCTATTTTTCGATCATCCTTAATTCTACTACACTACTGGCGTATTCATTTTCACGTCGCAAGGCGGACCCACGCAATGCTTTACGACGATCGTGGCATCGTTTTTGAGGCGTTACATTCCTGACGCGCCTACTCGTTCCTTGCCGTTCCGAGCAAGCTTCGAGGCATACAAGCAAGCGACTATACAAGACGACTGTGGTGGAGGAGAGAGAGCTTTTGCTGCGTTCTACCTCCTACCGACAACTATACAGCAGGATCGTAGAACCCTCCTGCTGCCTTGCTTGGGTTTTCTGCGTGCCCGTTGCAAGATTGTGTCTTTCTTTCTTTCTCTTTCTCTCTCTTCCTCAGCATGTGAGCGAATGAGCATGCTGTAGGTACCTAGTATATCTTACATGTATATTATACATATATATATGTATATACATTCATACAAATGTATATGTGTGTATATAGCAACGTACATATGTTAACTTAATGTGTCCCCTTAGATGTATCTACATGAATACATATATATATATATATATATATTATATATACATGCACACATATATGTATATATGTATATGTATGAACGTGCGCACGTAGTGCTTGGCGCGCCTGCAGACAGCGACCACCTTATTTATCGTCCTCGTTCTTTTCCTCTCTCGAAGTTGCTGATTCTCCCCGACCCCTCACTTTGCCGCCCGCCATCTTCTATCTCTTTCTCTTCTTCTTCTTTCTTGAACCCCCCGCCGCCGTAAGAATCACGCGAGCCACCACGATCAACCGAAAATACGTATCGCGCTGTTGTCGGTTCACGAAATTCCAGAGAGAAAGAGAGAGAGACTTTTAATCCTTTTTTTCAAGAAGACTTTTTGCTATAGAAAACTGAGTGAAAATATTTACAGAAAACCGGTACTATGTTACAAGCGAAGTTAAGAAAAGAGAGAAAAAAAGAGAGAAAAATAATATAAAGAGATAGAAATAGAATTTTATTTATAAATACATTACAAATGATAAATGAGAAGGGTAAATTGAGAGAGAAAGATAATATATATATTATATATTGGACTTCCGCTTGTCTCTTCTTTTCCTCGTTCTGAACATTTTCAGTACTCTCGGATTATCATCACATCACACCACCACACACACACACACATACGTTTAACTCGAGACGGGGATTATGTTGTCACGGGAGAGCAGAAAATGTTATATGCAGCGCATATATACATATATACATACACGTATATGCATATATATATATATATATATATATATGCATAGAGACACAAGTAAACACGTAAAGGCGCGAGGAGAGCTCATTACGATGCACCTCTCGATGTCGCGACGTTTTCGAAGATCGTCGATGCGATCGCATTTGTCGGAGGAGTCCAGTATACAGGTTTTCTTTCTAAAAGAGAGGAAAAAAAAGAAAAAGAAAAAAAGAAGTAAGAAGGTACTTTTGAATCTACACGAACGCATCTTTCTCCGAACGGGGACTTATACGTATATACATGATGCATATTTAAAACGTTATATTCCCTTTTTCATCTACCACCACCACGTCAATTTCTCCTCGCACTTTCATTGACGATAAAATTTAATTGGATAAAAACTAATTAATGTTGATAAATAATTTCAATAATTTTCCTTCTCCCCCTGTAAATGAATTATTATCCACCAGGTAGAATATAATATTAAAGAAGAGAAAAAGAATAAAAAAAAATAATTTCTAATTCGTATCTTACAATCTCGAATTATCTCTTTTTTATTTTCATTTATTTTCCAAGATGCAATTAATAACTTTTAACCGAATAAACGAATACAATTTTGTTTTTAATTACTACTCTCTTATATGACCAATTTTCAAGAGTATTTAAAGTATTGGCAGATCCAATTAATATTATATCAAAGTTACGTGATTCTAAAAACAATCATCTCTATCTGGAAAATATTATACGAAAAAAACTTTCCGCGCGGCTCAATACGTATTTTTATATACATATATATATATGTATGGATAAGAATTATCATATTACCATTTACCATACGTATCTATATATTTATATATGTAAATATATAACACAAAAAAGTTATGTTCGCTTACTTAACACAACAACGCGCAGTCAAAATAATGGCTTCCTGTAATTTGTAAAAAAACGGTAAAAATGTATAAAATGTGCGTTATTCATTTGCTAAATTAAAAAAAATATATATATATCGTTCACTATTTGATTGGCTAAAATCTCATTCTATATGAAGATATATATATATATATATTTTTTTTTAAAACAGTCATTTGACCGCTCATGGTAGAAATAGGTATACATGAAATAGTGTCGGTAAGTTTAGTGTTAAAAAGATTTTTAAAAAATTATGAACCCGTGTAGAGCCAGACGTAATATTATCCCTAGTATGTCTTAACAGCATATAAGATTCGCCATGGATAAAGCTCTTAGAAGAAAACATTTACTCGTTCAATGCTCATTACTATCCTTCTTGTCCTCGTATAGTTGTTAGTATTATAGTTGTAAATGTAGTAGTAGTAGTAGTCTAGGGTTGTAGTCAGCATATGTTTGGCATAGTCGATTTCGGAATCCTGACGACATCTTTACCTGACAGTATTAGAAGATTCAACTGCAATCCAATGCTGCCCGGTAAGATGTGAACAGATACTCCGTACGATGACACCTTTTATCCAAGGACATTCACTGGGGACATCACCCGGTTGAGTCGTCGTGGTCGCTTAGCCCTTACATTTCGCTCGATCACAACCCGTCCTCGTCGTCGTTCATTCACCTGCGTAAATACTCGTCTTTACTTTCTTTGCCTTCAGGTTTTCCAATTTCTTTTTTCTTTTTTTCTTTCTTATCAACGACGAATCGTGGCCGTTTATATTTCTTTTCGTTCTCTCGTTTTGTTTTACTTCTTCATATATCTTTCTCATTCTTTTTATTTTCTGTAAAAATAAAATAAATATATATATATATATATATATACATGTATGTTAGGGATTAATATTTAAGATAGAAGAATTAGAGAAAGAACAATGTAAAAAAAAAAATAATATTGTACGAAAAGTATTTGTTTAAAGTTTCGAAGGAACGAGTTGAAAAACAGTCGCATGTAATCTGGCTAACAGCGTAGTATAATACTCTCTATATATATATTTATTACGAGTATACTTATATACTATCGAATTATTTTTATACTCGTTGATAGATACGAGCATTCGTTCGATACCGATATCTTTGTAAAGTTCATGACTAGAACGATAACCCGATGCTTTTAATACTTTCAAGACTTCGCACTTTAGATCATTGGACGCAATAGATTATGCGCAGGGAGACGCGTGTGGTTTTTTCATTAAACGCAGATAAGAACGACGCGAAAGTTAAAAGTTAAATTAAGTAAGATTCTAAAGGAAACAAAAAAACAAATCTTTTTATTTTAAAACGGACCATCTAGAGACCACTTAGAGAGACCACGCACCACCCCGAGGATCTTGTGACCATTTTTTTGTAACGAGCATAATGACGAAGAAAGAAAACTTGGCCGATCTCAAATGTTTTACGAATGACGATACAAAAGTGCATAGAAATGAACTAAACTCGAGTAAGTCGTTACTACCTTCTATGGTCATTTACGACGATTCACTTTTTATGGAATATATTGTAACAAGAAAAAGAAAAAAAAAATAGAAAGAAAAAAAGAAGAGAAAGAAAAACTAAGAACATAAAAATAATCTGAGAGTTAGTTGTATACCGAGTTCTTGTTAGTTGTATATACCTTTTTACGTCTAGTCAAGTTGGATCAGTTTTCAATATGGCAAAACGACAGTTAGGTACTTTTTAACGAGATAGATATCTATCATGTAAGTGACACGTGCTTGCTATAGACCTTGTCATCCTTCGAGAGAAGACAAGCAAAGAGATATCGAAAAGATTTCAAAAATTTCACGCGAAGTTTCGTTTTGTCAGAGAGCTTTCGTTCAAATTCTCATTCTATTTTTTTATTTGAACGCGATACAATTTTTTTGTTCCAATTCGATACGTGTCAAATGTCATGCGACTAATCGTTATTGTACACCCTCACCCCCCTTTTCTTTACCGATTCACCACCACTCGGTTTATTATTTGCGTTGCACGTCATTAACGCGTATCTACATAGAATGAAAGTGTGAAAAAAAAAGAAAAGAATAAATGTATTTTAATTTCAAATCAAAGGGAGGAGGAGGGGGAGGGGGAGAAAGAGGGGTGAAGGTAAAGTGCAAAGGTGATGATCTCGAGTGATTTGCATGCTTAAACAATTCCTACCGTATAATATATGTTTATTATAAGAATATATATTTATTATTTTCATTGAATCATTGTCTTAAGATCGTTACTTACGTACGTACTTAAATACGAAGGCCAAATCGAGGTAGCGTATATTCATCGACGACTCATACATATACAAACACAAACCTCTTTCTCTCATAAGTAATCGTTTTCTCGCACATAACAGTAGAAGAAACAAATATATACAATAATGCGAACAGACTGCTTAATGAAATCCTACTTGTATTTCCTCACCTTGTAATCCTCATTGTCATCGCATGCGGTATTAAGATGCATTAACGATTCATAGTTATTAGATATGCGACAGTGCAATATGTTTTCCATAACGTGAATACGTATTTTACTATTTAACATAAGTAGCAATCTTACTTGCGACTTAAGTGCAACGTAACCAAAAAGAAATCGTACATATAACGCGTAAATAGAAAAAAGGAAAAGAAAACCTTTCCGAGAAATAATTTCGATTAATTTTATTCTTACTGTATTGAGATCATTTGAGCGTGTGTTATATAAAAAAAAAACAAAATGATTATTATTCATAAAGTCGTACGTCATATGCGTAAAGAAAAACAACCTGACAATGAGATCATTTTAATAAACTTCGTTTAAAATGATATTTTTCGAAAGAGGAATATTTTTTATTATTAACGATATCTATCAATGCTATTAAGATATTATTTACGTATAAACACACACAAAAAAAAAACTTTTTATTAAATACAAAATAATATTCGTGAACTCAACGATAGAATGAAATATCAATTCGTTTCGTAAACCGTTCGAAAACTAACGTTACTAAAAAACAAAAGAAAAGAAAAGAAAAGGAAATTAAAGGAAAATAAAACCGAATAATCCGAGAAATATTTTAGAAAAGATTTGAAATAATATTTATATGCGACTAACAACAACACGTCCAAACGTTTTTCATAGAGAAAAATTCTATGGCCGTTAAGAATTCAACGAAATTAAAGGTAGAGGATCGTCAATTTAGAGAGACCAGCTGTGAAACCCTCCTCCTAAGCGGATTTCGGTCGATAGTCATTAATTAAAAAGAAAAAAAATGAATCCTCGAGAAGAAACTCGATTCACCATACTAGTCACGGTGCTGAAGTATTGGTCAAACATATGTGTATATGTGCACATATATATATATATATATTGTATAGAATGAGAAAGAATTATTTTGTCCTATAGGAGAAACATATCTATGTTTTTTTCCCTCCCTCTCCAACTTTCTCTCTTTCTCTATTCTATTCTCCTATTTCCCTTTTTCCATTTCTATTTTTATTTCTTTATTCAGACTTGACAATCCTAAGTTTTATACTCCACCGGCGGCTTCCGTTTACGCGTAGTTATTATCGTTGCTATTGACGCTGGGGATCAGTAAACTGCAGATCCTAAAATATCTTCGAGTCTGCTAGAGGGGTAAGTAGTATATATATATACATATATGTATACTATATATGTATATACGAATGGGTATGTAAGTAGGTACCTGCAAGTCTAAGGTCGTTTGCCGACTTCTTTTCTTGGGTTCTTTTTCTCCCTCCCCTTCCTCTCCCCTATCCCCATCCCCAATCTTTTCACCTTTTTATTTTCCTCGATAAATAACGTTATGAATCTTTTTTTTTCTTCTTTTTTTCTTTCTTATTTCTTCCTTTTAACGTCAAACGTGTCGAAAGTCAACCGTATGGAATATAAAACAGGTGTGTGAAGGGGAGATCTTTATACTTCATGATAGTTAGAACTTCGCGAGTTTCTCGCATTCCTAGCGAGTCTGTGAGTGTACTCTTCTTCTACACGTATATCAAGAGTGAAATAGCAAATGCTATAACGGGCACGTTAAAGAAAATAAAAAATATAAAAGAGAATTCTTCTAATTATAGGTACGCGCGAATAGTGAGGATTTAACGAGTTTCGCGATGTTTCGGGATGATTCGCGAACATCTCCCCTGCTGATACGATGATCTTTATCTTTCATTCAAGAATTTTACTACGTTAACGAGAAAATTGGCTCCGTATTCTTATTTTATCTCTCTCTCTCTCTCTTTTTTTTTCTTCGAGATCCTGTTACTCTCGCGTGACTACTACCATTGAAATTTGTATTCATTAATGTTTGTTCAACCGAGGAACATAATTATTTTACTTTGTAAATGCACTGTTGAGGCCGAGTTTACTTAACGTGAAAAGCAGTACTAACGCGTTGCAATTAGGCGATAACGATGCGCTCCTAGCCTCGTCAGTTCATATGTTTATTTATAAATGTTTAATGGCCGGAACACTTAATTGAGTCATTCGTTTTGTCGAGAAGGCACATACCGGAGCTTCTTTAGATGAAATGTATCTGGTCTAAGAAGGCAACAAAATCAAAAGAAGAAGATAGAAAGAGAGAGAGAGAGAGAAAGATAAGCAGATAAAGAGAGATAGATAGATATCATTCAATTTTGGATTTACCTATGCATCCCACTTCCATTGTCTTTTGTATCATTTGAGTTCTCAATGGTACATCGCAATATGAATTACACATTGATCTATTTGCCTGTTTTAACATCTGTAGGGTCAAACATTGAATTGATCCCTCCCCACACGCGAAAGCTTGATTCTTTTGAATTAATCTAGATTATTTTTCTAACAGATGTATTTGAAAATAATTGATCGTGATTATTAACGTTATCGATAATTTTTTACCTGTGCCCCTTTTTTATTTTCAAGACTGTCGATAATAATATCATCCTTGTATCTTTTTTACTTTGAGAGAGAATCGTAAAACTTATGGTATGGTACTTCTTCTTTTTCTTCTTCTTCTTCTCGTGCACATATTTCTTCACCTCGTAAAACATATTTTCGAAGTAAAGACTGTAACTTTTGGAAATTTCGATTCGAATCGAAACGAGAGACACGACGACCTCTTTTTTCGTTTGGCGTAGCTTCGAACCGTCCTCGAAATGAGTTTGCACGTCCTTCTTCTCCTGTAAGTTTCAACGTAACCGGTTTTGCGAAGCGAACTCTCCTCATCGAGGTTCTTCTTCTTCTTCTTCTTCTTCTTCTTCTTCTTCTTCTTCTTCTTCTCCTCTTCTACTCCTCCTCGGTATTGGTAGAAATTTGTTTGAGAAAATGTTTCCAGAAGCGACGGTCGTCGAAGAGAAAACGTGTATCCTTCCTTCTTCTCCTTTCCTCCTCAGGGTACGAAGGAAGGAAAAGAAAAAGAAAAAGAAAAAAGAAGAAAAATTTCCAAGCAAAACGGTTGTGTACCCATAATATATCGTGAGAGACGATTTCTCTCTATCGTATCGTAGAAATGATCGTAAATTTAAACGAGAAGAGATCCTAATTATTGAGCGAAGCAGTGCGAATTAAAAGCGCAAAAAGAAGACATGGAATGAATTATTGAGCGTAATAAAGGGGAAAAATGAAGAAGAAGAAGAAGAAGAAAAAGAAGAAAAAGAAAAAGGAAGGAAGGAAGGGAGACGAGAGAAGACGCCAATGGACATTGAAATCAACTATTTTATGCGACTACTTTAAATAATGATGAAGAAAGTTGAAGTTGGAATCAATGAGGTTAGAGGAATTTTTCGATCGTTTGTATTATACGCGTAAAACGTCCCCTACCGTTCCCTCCCCCCTCACCCTCGTCGTATATACAGGATCTATAATTTCTTTTTAATCTCTGAAACTCTTGGCAGTCCTTATAAACGGAAGTAGAAGAATAAATAAAAATGGAGAGAAAGAGACAGAGAAAAATAAAGTAGAAGAAGAAGAAGAAGTAACGAAATAAGTTAATTCCCCGGGTAAAGTAGTTGCATCGATCCCTGCTTGTTATCTTACGACTACTCGGTACGTATCAACATCTCCGCCTTTATGCAAATCGGCAAAGACTAATATCCATAACGAGGCTTAATCTGCTCTCCAAAGATGGCCGCGTGTCTCAGACCTCCTTTCACGGGAAAAGATACTCGGACTGGCACCCGGTGTCGCGTCGTGTCTCGTCTCGTTTCGTTTCGTTTCGTTTCGTTTCGTCTCGCCCTCTTTCTTATTCTTATTCTTATTCTTTTTATACTTCTTCCTTCTCCCTCGTGGAAAAAGAAGATAAAAAAAGTTTGTAGTCTCCGACGACGACGACGACGAAGACGACGAATAATCGCCGAAAATTTGCTCGTAAACGAACCCCATTACTGTTAAAACTCACGACCGGCGGCGTGCGTTTTGTTGTTCTCGTGAAAAAAAAAAGGACGAAAAATATTATCGCGATATTTTCTACACCCCTTCTCTTAAATTTATTTCTTCTTCCACCTACTCTACCTCGAAACACACGAAACATAGCAGTTAGTAGTAGTGGTAGTAGTCACGGAAGTGGGACTCTCTCGTTCGTTTCTTTCTTTTTTTTTTTGCGAACGAACTCTGATTTATAAGAGAGGCTCTTCTTCGTTAATGGGTTAACGGTTGTTCTCCCCCCCCCTCGTGACTCTGTAATCGAAGAATTTAAATGCGTTTTTAGAACAGACATCATCGTCATCGTCATCGTCATCGTCATCGTCGTCGTCGTCGTCGTTGTCGTCGGACAAACTGAATATAAGGAAGAAGATATGTTACGATATATTTTCACGCCCAACTATTATACTCTCTCTCTGTCTCTCTCTCTCTCTCTAATAACGCTACTCTCTTCTAACGCATAAACTCGCGTGCATAGTTATTCCGTTCTTGCTTGCGAACGTGTCCAATAGAACGCTCCCGCGACCTTAGTAAAATTAAATCTAAACTTATTACGTTCTCCCGTAACTTCCATCCGTTTCTTGTAGAGGGAGAGAGAGAGAGAGAGAGAAAGATAACTCGCCGTACTAAATGAATTTTTGATTATTTTCTCTTCTTTTCTCCCCCACGGATTTTCGATAGTTACTCGATTTAGTTGCTATGCCGATGAAAAAGATGAAAGATAAGAAATAGAAGAAAAGAAAAAAATATATAAAAAATGTATATAAATAACGAAGAAGATAAATAGAGTCGTCAGAAGTTTCAGAAGCAAAGAATCGAAGGACAAACGTTTAAACCCTTTTTGCTAAATGGATGCTATCTATCTTGAGAATCTTGAGAATAAAACGGATTCTCGTTGGTAGTCAAAGAGATATATTATACTTTACTTGAATCCTCGTGCATTGTGCTTCTTTTTTGGTTTATCAAAGAAGACAATAATAATATACTTTTTTGATAAAATGCAACGAGACTTTTGTTGCATTTGCAATGCAAAATACATGCGAGAGTAAAATATGAAAATAACCTTTGTCGTTAAAAAAAAAAGAAAAAAGAAAAAAAAGAAGAAAAATCAGTATCTAGTATGTTAAAATCTAGTAAACAAGACAAACAACCTGAATCATCGCGGCAACGTTTTAATATTCTCTTCTTAGCGCCAACAAGCAGGTTGTGAAACAGATCGAAAGAACTCGCGTAGGATGCGCATTTCGCGTTTTAACGAATGATCAAATGGTACGATGGTACCATCTAACATGCTCTTATTGTTAGTAGTATTCGACAAAAATATCTTGCAGCTGGGTCTCCTCCTCCTTCTCTTTCTTCTATCGAATAAAAGATATCTACCTTTGTATCTTTGGAAAATTTTCTTATTCTTTTACTGGATGGGGAGAGAGAGGGGTGGAAAAGAAACATATAGGTAAATGCGAATCGTAAATATACATTCATCGTCAAGCTATGACTTTTCAAGAGTTCATTGAGATAACGAGCGAAGGAAAGAGATATATAGAGATGTTACTATGTACCTATATATATATATGTATGTATGTACCCGATGCAGCAAAACGAGAAGCCTTTCTTGTTCGTTTGTTCAAAGTTCAAAGGCATGAGAGAGAAAAAGAGAGAGAGAGAGAGAGAGAGAGAGAAAAGAGACACGCGTCGATACAACGACGCAAAAGAAGAAAATTGAGCGAACCCGTCTCGCGTCTGCCCCAAACCTTCCACCACCGCGACCGCCAGTTATTTCCTGATGTGCCGAGAAGGAGAACATGTTCCGTGTGTTACCACCTATATATCCGATGGCCTTCTCTCTCTCTCCATGCGTCCGAAGATGTCTGAAACGCAGAATAAGATAAAGCAGGGCTCTCTTTTTCAACATTTCGCGTCGTAATTCTTTCCTTGGTTGAATGGATTTTAAAATAAACCTATCCTCATCGCGTTTCGCGATCATCAAGAGATTATAGAGATGAAAAGAGATGAAAAAAGAAAAACGAAAAGCTTGCTAGCTTGTTCGCGCACATTCCAACGTCGGGGCTTGTTAATTTATCGTTCCCTATATATATATATATAACATATACTTGTACAATGTATATACATATATTTATGCAAATGCGAGAGCCGATCCTTTTCGAAAATGCTGAGTTTCTTGGGCACGCGAGCAATCTTCCAACCAATCCCTTCCTACCTCCTAAACCTTGTTCGATTTTTCTCGGACTTTATTATCGACTTATTTTCTCGCAGTTACGCGCAGTGCTTTTTCCATGGCTTGTACGAACGCGCGTGAACGCACGCATGCATGCACGCATGCACGCATGCACGCACGCGGCGGCGGCGCCATGCAACGGCGTGGCGCGCATCCGCGCGCGCTGCGGTTCGAGTGAACGACGATGAGCGCCGATCGTCTGCAATCGGATGGTGTCGTTCGAGGGGCGGAGCGCGGGGGGCGACGAACCCTGCCGAGCGCGCACGATAAATTTCGAATGCCGGCTCCTTCCTCGGTGCCACGACCTTCCTCTCTTTCCCGCCTCCGACGCCGCGTAAGCCACATCGACACGAACTTTCACGCGCAAGAGCACGCTTCGCGCCACGCCGCCGCATCGTCCTCGTCGTCCTCGTCCTCGTATTCATCGTCATCGTCATCGTCGTCGTCGTCGTCGTTGTCGGCTCGGCAAAGAAGAGGATGCGTACGAAGTCCAATAATAGCTACAACCAATTCGACTCCATCGAATAGCAAGCGAACGAACGAGCGCGCGCGTGTGCCCGCCGTTCTGCTTGTAAGAATAAGGTATCATGAGAGCGAAATGGCTCATGGAACGAGAAACGGAGTGTGCGAAGGAGAAAGAGAGGGATAAGAACGGAACACCGTTTGCGAGCGCCAAATATGGCGTGACGAGAAAAGCGAGGCTACTACCTCAGAAAACCACCACCGTGCATGCACGAGAAAAAGAGAGAGATAGAGAGAGATAGAAAAATAAAAAGAAAAAGCAAAACAGCGACAGAGAGAGTGAGAAAGAGAGAGAGAGAGAAAGAGAGAGACGGAATTCAATTTGATCGAGCGCGCGGAGAAACGTATGGCCGGTCGCAACGACCAAAACGAACCAATGGGCGTGTCCGCTGCAGCGACGACACCCGCCCATATACCGTGTCGTTTCGTGTTCGTTTCCTTCACGTTACGCCGTCTGATAGCTGCCATTACGTTGGGAGGTATTGAAAAAATGAAAAAAATAAAAAAAAAAAGTACGCGCTAACGGCTCGCTATATCGAAAAAAAGAAAAGTAAAAATGGGAGCAGAAATACAAAAAAAAAAATAAATAAACGCGCCAGGGTAGAAAACCGGAAAGTTTTTTTTCATCAATCTTACCCTTCCCTTTCCCTATCTATCTCTCTAACTCTTTCTCTCTCTTTCCTTTTTCCTTTTTTATTTATTCTCATCCTACCTTCTTGGTCGCTTAGCGACTATCGGAAGTACAATGCTCTCAGAAGCAAGGCGGACACGTGGCGTCCATGTTCAAATCGCGCGGGTTACATAATGTTCCGATCGCTTAATTCAAACAATTAGGTATGTTTTGTCATCATCAGAAACTAGGAATTTTGAATGCTTGCGTTTCGTTTAAATAAGGAACGCGCGAATTCGCCAGCCGCCGGACGAAGGGGGCGGTAGAATCCGGTTCGAACGGATACTGAGCGGATGCGCTTGGAGGGTAAGGACCGTTAAAGTATTATAAGATATTAGATATTAAAAGCATATTATTTTTATTATATTATTTTGTTGTTGCTTACCCACAATTGGCTTCCAATTTAAATGAAATACATCACCATACCATCGTGCCTCGATCGATCTTCAAAAGCATTCTCAGGGCATGAGCAAGAGGAGCATGGCGGAGGAAATGATCAACGAAAATGATTAACGTGAACAGCCATTTAAAAAGATATATAAGCGCGTTTAAATACGAGAAGAGAATCTTTTCCATAGATAGTTGAACACAATTCAAGACTTCCTACCATATTTGGTGTGGCCGACAAGTGCTCGCGATGTTCACTGAGAAACTAGCGGGAGAGAAAGAAGGAACATACCCCTAAAGTCGCACGGCTCAAAAACCGCACTGTCAGCCGGAAGCGTGGACATGATCGAGGAGAAAAAGGACGAGGTAGAAGGGGAAGAGGGTTAAAGAGAAGGGTGGGGAGAAAGACAGAGAGAATGAGTGGTAAAACGAAGAAGAAGGGAGAGGGAGTAAAGAAGTTAAGTAGAAGATGGTGATCCCGGGTGGTAGTGGTGGTGGTGGTCGTGGTAAGGTGCTAGAGAAGAGAAAGGAGGGAAAGAACGCACGCGCGCGAGTTCTATACGTGCAAACAAGATAAAAAAAAAGAGAGAAAAAGTCATAGAGAGAGAGAGAGAGAGAGAGGCGAAGGACGGGGAAAAAGTTGCATGAGTACGAAGGTCGATTTTCTTCCTCTCTCGATGTAACAACACTTACTTGAGAAGAAGGTCCATCATGGAAATATATAGACGAGGTCGACCGGATTCCCAAATGGTAGAACATGACAAAATTTTTAAAACGTATGAAAAAAAAGTTGTTTTCGAAAATAAAAAAAATAAAAATAAAGAAATAAAAAAATAAAAAGAAAAGAAAGCAATCAACGGCTATATATCTTTATATTGCGTTAATATTAATAGAAAAAAAAACAAAAAGAAGCACGATGTAATCTAAGCGAATGATCTCGTTACATTTTATAATATGAAAAAGAACAGGTTGGATGAAAATCACACGCGAATAGAACCAACCCGATAAAAGGAACGATGTGAACTGAACTGCGTGGAAACTACCGGGGAGATTCTGGTCGAGTCGCCGTTGCTGCGCGCGTTGCAGTCGCGAATAGCCAATCAGGTTATAGATAAGCCGATAAGATTGACGGTGGTGGGTAGAACCGGTGAAGTGGGGATACCGGCGGCGCCCTGGTGCCGAAGAGCAACGCGCCACCGCGTTCCTTCGACTTGTTCGCAACGTGGAGGGAGTTGGTAAAGTTCATCGGGGGGGGATAACGTTCTCTTGCAAAGACCGCAACGCGAGTAGGGCGCGATCATGAAAGAGAGAGAGAGAGAGAAAGATAGAAGGTGGGCGCAACGGCGAGGACGAAACCGACGGTGCAGGTGGCGAGATCGGACGATGACTGCGTCCTCCACACGGCGGCATCACCGACGCAGTAATTAATCGGAATAACTTCTCGCTTTACCGTTAATTGTCCCTCTATTATGGTTTAACGGTCGATGGAGGGAAAACGAATCGTCTCGTAAAACGTATTTCCGGTACGAACCATGTCATCGAAGCTCACGCACGTCCGAAGAAAAATTTCTCGGATCGCGATACCAAGAAGGCAGGCAGGCAGCCAGCCAGCCAGCCACGCGAGCTGAGACACTCATTTCGCATTGATCGTGTCGTGCACGAACCAAGACGTGTTGTCGACACCACCCTTCATGCGTCCCCCCTTTTTTTAGCGCCACCGCTTGAAATTCCACACAAGAGATCTTTAGTATGACGATTGATGATGAGAACGATAAAACGCGCAAATTGCTTTTGGCGAGAAATTAGTTATTGTGAATATTGTACTTATTTTTAGATACTAACGTTTTTGTAAATATTCGGTATTCGCGAAATCGTATGATATACATGAAAAATAAATATCAACGTAATGCATGACTATTGTAAGGAAAAATTCGTTGTATATATATAATTTCATTTGTAGATATAAGAAGTTTTATTCAATTCTATTCAATCGGTCAAAGCCTATGATTATTTTTTTATACATTTATTTAATTGATATATACTAGATATTTATTTTTAATAAGTAGAAAAAAGTTAATGATCGTATCGAAGAGATTAAACAAAAAATATATCTTTGTAGATAATTTTATAAGCGTTTATAATTAAATGTTTCAATATTACTTTTATAATACCTTTCAATAGAATAATTCAAAAGTAATTTTCATGTCTATGGTTACGATCTCTTAGATTGGAAAAATCGTAAACGAATTTGAATTAGTATTATCATCATTTACTCACCAGATGGCGTTATGAAGTGGGTATATTTACCTTTCTCTATTGTTACTTATTCTATGTTATATTTTCGTAGTACTGCAAAATTATGCAAAATTATAAAAAAATAGCATTAACATATTATTAGCAAAAAATACACATTACGAAAGTAATACGATTCCATATACGAATAGCAAAATCATGTTTTTTTGTTGATTCACTATTTAGGAATTGATTCAAAAAACAATATAAGCATTTTTTACTTACCTACAAATGATTGTAAAAACAGTAAAATATGAAGAAAATAGATAGTGCAGGTAATGTCTACTTTGCTATATACATGCATACAAAAGATAGATAAAAAGATCTTAAAAACGTGCCATCGAGGCTAGAGAATGCAGGTGGCAAAGCATAAAGTAATACATTGTAAGATACTACTTTATTGACTCTGAATATTGAAAAGGCACTTAGACCAAAACTATATCGTACACAGAATGTCTTTGAGAAAATGGAATATTGGTTCAATATCTTTAAAAACCAAAGCAGAGTTAACGAAGAAATAGCTGAAGCTTAAAAAAGAAATAATCGAATGAACTTGCTGATTTTTTTTTTTTACAAAAATACATTTTTATGTATTTGTTTATAATTATTATTTATAGATAAATTCATCTTTTAAAATCCATTCGAATATAAATTATTATTGATTTATTAAATAGTATATTTATACACGAGTTCGATAAAAAATACACTGCGCGCTTTTGTATAGCACACGTAATTGGTTTATACCGAACTATTTCAACCAATCAGCTTCAATTGCCACGTAGTTCCTATTGATACTCTGATTCGTTCCTTCCAACACAACAATATTACGATAATACTGTATCCATCAATAATGAGCCTATGAGTCAACAAATTTGTGGTTACTTAATATTTTAAGCACATACATTTCGATTATATAATGAATTTTAAATTGGAATAAAATCTTATTCTGTTTTCTTATGATTCTATTATCATAAAATAAAAATATCCATTGATATTATAATTAAAATAAGATTAATTAAGAGGAACATCGTACCAAGATTATCAAATGAGCTTCTCATATTTATTTCGTTTTCTTCATATTTATTTTTATATTTATTTTTCTTTATTAAAAGTTAATAAGTTAACTTTTAATAATTTCATATTGCATGCTAACAAAAATGCATAATATAATAATAATATATAACTATCACTATATGAAATCAAATTTCTTTCTGTTCTCCACTACTGGTATCATTTACACAACCATCGTGTTTATAACCAATGCTACTAGTAATCTTATCATTTACTACGACCCTGTCGACCCTATGTTTTCTCATGTCCTACATTCAAAAAATTGTAACTTGCATTATCAATAAATACGGTGTAATCTCTGAAGAAATTTCGAAATAACAGAAATAGGGAGGACTCGATATTTTAAGACTTACAAACAGATCAAAATATTCAAAAATGATATTATTCGAGAAAATTCGTTTTAAGTATTACATAATGATCAGTATAATGGTAAAATAGTTAATTTGAGATTAATATCTCACGATACGTTACTCATATTTCTAAAGTTAATTACACTAATGAAAAAGTCCGTTTTTCGAGTGATGGAAGGGCGTAAGTCCCTTCGGAGTAGGTAAAAGACAACGTTCTTATCGCATGAAATTTTGTCTACACACTGTGTTGGACATGATTTAAAAAAATAAAATAAAATAAATCTTTAATTGAAGATACATGATATTCAAATAAAAAATGGTAAATTAAATAAATAAATAATTGTACGTAAAATAGATGTATATTATAGATGTATATTATATTGGTTACGAATATCTTTGAATTTGAAAAATAATACTTTCTATGCAAATTTATCTGTTTTGAATATATCAAAGGATAGAATAAATGAATTTCGAGTTGCATGTAGTTTTAACGAATATTTAATTAGTCCACGTTGTAAATGTTCACTCACGTTCCCATAATACATAATATTATATCGATAAGTACTTTTTTTTTATTCCTATATTCTTCATTATGAATTTAAGCATTTTTTTTAAATCTAATGGATCGTATAAAGCTAGAAATTAGAAATTGCTTTGTATTATTTTTCACCGTTGACTCGGAACAATTCTTGATTTTTGTATTAGAAATCGCAATAAAAGAATATAGGAGAACGTTTTATACATAGAACAGACTATTAATACAATAATAATAGACGTTATATTTATTAGTAAATCTGTTCGCGTGTGTATACACACGCGTGGTCGGGTAAAATAAGTTACAGTTGTGCGATCTGGAAGTAATTTTTCACGTTTCATTATCTGTGTATGTGTGTGTGTTGCGATGGCAATCGTGTAAGTGCATCCATAGATAGAGGAAAATATTCAACGCTAACATATAAGAAAAAGAATAGAAAAGACAAACAAGAATAAAAAAGAGGAAAAAAATAAAGAAAAGGAAGTAGGGCCGACATCGATGAAGTCAAACACAATCGAACTAACAAGTAAAGTTCAAATGATAATCAAATGAAACGCAGGAAATTATGAAAACATTGTAATTCAACGAGAACGATTTCCCGTGTCTTGTTTATTTATTTTTTTTTTTCTAAACAAAAATTAAAACATTTTCAATACGTATTTGCATATTGTTTATTTCTTTATTTTCTTTCTTTTTTTCTTTCGAATTTCACGTTTCGTATATAATTTTTCACAAATTTTGTTTGAGAAAATGCGAAAATTTCTGATCTTCCAAACTATGAGTCATGGAAAGAGGACGAATTCACAGAGTATATTAGTAGGCCACCGACGAAAATATCGAAGAGTTGAGAAAGAGAGAAAGAGAGGGAGAGTGGAAAAGAAAGAAAAAGAGGAGAAAAAGGGAGAGTAAGAGTAAGAGAAAGAGAAAGAGAAAAAGACTAGTAATAGCCACCATCTCTAAACGACATTGACCGCGCCCGAATCCATGCAAGCCGTTCCCCGTTCTCTTTATCCTTCGCGGTGGTCGTTAAGGTCGCATTTAGAGAAGTACTTTACGGACGCATTTAGGTGCGGCTCGCCATACATCGTCGTACCCCCGTCTCGTGGTTCGCTTTTGTGTCACGCAGTTGGTTGGTTGGTTGGCTTTGTCATCGTAAGCCTTTTCTCGAGATCCTAAGTCTATTCTTATTTTGCTACCGTTACAAACATTGTTTTTTCCTTTCTCTCTCTCTTTATCTATCTCTCTTATCATCTGCAATCTCAACGTAATTAATAATCTAATTCGATGTAAAAAAAAAAAACAAAACAATTATTTTTTCGTGTCGTATAAAATGCATTATCATTAATATAAGTAATATATTAGATTGGAGAAAAAGAAATCCATTATTTTTATGTTTATTTCAAGATAAAAATAGTGAGATTTCTCTCTCTCTCTCTCTCTCTCTTTTTCCCGAATCTAATATATTATATACTAATATATTTACTATACCGTATATTTAATTTAAGTATTAAATATATTTCCTTTTTAAAAATATAATCTTATTTAGGTTTAATTTTTAATGTTCGTGAAAATAATAATAATAATAATAATAATAAAAAAATAGCAAGCATGGCTCGAGTCGAGTCCTGCATATATCGCGCGTTTGGCGTGCAGAAGTATCTGATTTCTGTAATACGTATACCGGAAGTCTGACACTTGGCTCATAAAGGAACACATTTGCCACGCCTAGATAGAAATAGAGCAGAATGCGTGTAACGCGGCAGAAAAGGATCGACGTTAGGTCGTATTTTTCTCCTCCTGCTTCTCCTTTTTCTCTCTCTCTCCCTCTCTCTTTTCTTTTTTTTCCTTCTTTCTTTTTTCTTTTTTTTCCTTCTTTTTTTTCTTTTTTTCATTTTTTTTTTTACGCCGCTCCCATGTTTGTCAGCAACGTACCATCCCCTTTGGTCGACGTATAGTTTTACCCGTGCAAGGCTAACCGAGGGACGATAAAGTCATCCAAGCTTTTCTCATTAACCTACGTACCGTTACAATTCACGAAAATATTCTTTCTAACTGGTCGATAACTGTGAAAAACCGACGATTTGTTCGTATTTTTTTTATCGAAATATTAAACGATACTTTGTATATCGTTAATATTATTTGGATAGTATCGAAATAGTAAAAATCAATCAAAAAATTGTTTTAAATATCAGTCATTAATTGTATTTTATTTTTTCTATATAAATACAGTGACTCACGAAAGTATTTGAACATTTGCCATGATATATTTTATTAATTATAATAATATATAGTATTATAGTATATAAATATATATAGTATTATAGAATATATTATATTAATATATTCTATAATATATTATAGAATACTTACTGACATATTATTAATATTGGATGGAGATATGACTCTGTAGAATATACAGATATAGTTTCAAGCAAATCGAAATACTGCTACAAAACTTGCAACACTAGTTAACCAGAACTTTAAGAAAGATGTACATCCAGAATTATGTAGAAGAGTGCTACGTAAAAATGATTATCATGCCAGGATTCCCAGAAAGAAACCATATAATAGTTATATTAATAGAAGAAAAGATTAAAATTCGCCAAAGAATTTATTAGCAAAGATGATTCTTTCTGAAATAAAGTAATATTTTCATATGAATCAAAATTTAACGTTTTTGGGTCGGACGGACGTAACTTTGTTTGGAGACAAGCAAATACAGAGATGGAAGTGAAAAACTTGTTTGCTACGGTGAAACATGGGGGTGACTCAATTATAATCTGTGGGTGTATGATAACAGGTGGCACCGGGCATTTAATCTTCATAGAGGGAAAAATGGATAAATACAAATATTTAAACATTTTGAAACAAAATTTAAAGAAAGTGCAAGAAAATTGGGTATTTATGAAGATTTTTACTTCCAACAGGATAATGATCCTAAACATATTGCAGGAATTGTTAAGGAATGTATAATATACAATACTCCTCACATGTTAGTCACACTACCGTAAAGACCTGATATTAATCCGATTGAACATCTATGGGCAATAATAGGAAAAGAATTACAAAAATTTAATATAACATCAAAAGCAAGTTTAAAAGACAAAATACTCGAAGTATGGAGTTCTATATCACTAAGTATTACTGAAAATTTAGTAAAGAGTATGCGTAATCGCTTACAAGATGTTATTCGTGCTAAAGGTGGTCCTACTAAATATTAAAGGCTTAAAAATTATCTATCCAAATACTTTTGTGGCTTCAGCAATCGTTACGTTTGTAAGAAATAAATCATAACTATTGTATATATATTTCGATTTGCTTGAAATTATATCTGTATAATCTACAGAGTCATACCTCCATCTGATATTAATAATATGTCGGTAAGTGTTCTATAATATACTTATTATAATTAATAAAATATATTATGGCAAATGTTCAAATACTTTCATGAATCACTGTATATACATACACTTAGATATATGTATGAGAAGTAGAGAATTTTCGTTTAGGAGAAAATAAGGGAAGAATATGTAAAATAGAATTTTATCGTCCAAGTGTTTCCGTTTATGAAAATGAAAATCCGAACGTGTGGATTATTAGAATCTATTCTGCATATGTCTAAATAAGTATGAAAGTAAGGTAAATAAAAAAAATATAAAAATATAAAATTTATTTTATGATTTATTTTATATAATATAAACATATGTAATATTAAATAAATCATAAAATTAATTTTTTATATATATGTATATATACCATTAATTCATCGTCATAATTATTTGGCACACATATATATAATGAAAATTTCTTTAAAAAAAATATTTGTTGAATTAATTTATTACAATCTAATAAAAAAAAAAATAATTATGAAATATAAAGATACTTATAAGAATATATTTAACGTATTATACATATATATTCTTATTTGCATCTAACAAATCTTATATGTATCTCTCAAATGTTATGTATCTCTTTTTCTCGTTTCTCCCACCCCCTTTCCCCCTGGATCATAAGTTTTACATAATCTTGCGTCATTTCTCTCGGATCAGGTTTAGGGTCGAACAAACATATCGTCGTACCAGATCATTTTTAAACGTTTTCCCGCGAATACGATCGGTCGTCGTATAAGGCATACATTTCTTTCTCAACAATATCGACATTGCTGAACTGTTTACGCCATTTAAGTTTGATTTCGATATCGCTTTGTTGTAAATTTATTAGTTCTTCGAAGACTCTTATCGAAAATAATACGATTTCAACGGGAAACAGTTTAGAAAAATATTTGAAAATAATTTCTCGAAAGATTAAAATAAAAATATATATAAAACGAAGAGAGAGAGAGAGAGATTTTAATCATTCATAGAATACGATATCAAATATATTTATGTAGATTTTTATTTATGTACGCATGTTGTACGTATGTATATATTTTAAGAATGGTTAATAATCATTTTTGTGAAAAATAAAATTGTTTATCCTTTTCTTTTATAACAATAATAGTAATAATAATGATGATATATTTACGAACATATTCGTAATAATTTAATTATAAGTATATATTAAAAACTTACGAATTTATTTAATCTTTTATTTCATACAATTATTTTCTAATTTACAATACTTTATGCTCGTTTATCTAATTTTTAATAAACTTATTTACGTAATCATTATTTTATTATATTCTAATTTTTACTAACAATAGAACTAACTAAAACATTATATTATTTATAATATATCTCATATCTTTTTTTTTTAAATTTTCAAGCATGAATTTACATTTATTTTTTTTATCTTACCTTCAATTCAAGTTGCTGCCGTTTCTCTCGCACTTATTTCTAAACGAATTCGACCTACATATATTTTTTTATTTTACTTTCTTACATTCTGCTCTCTCTCTCTATTTATTCTTAACAAAATTTATTCTATCTCTTAACATTTCTTACAATATGCATATATATATATATGTTACTTTTTTTATACAAGAAAAAAAAGTAGATTTCAAGAGAGAAGAAGAAATGAAAGAATATTATAATATTCGAGGAAAGGGAAAGACGATAAAACCGGAGCACAACCCGGTTGGCAACACGAGCAGCAATTTATTATGAGAGAACGATATCGAGACGAGTCGTATGTGTCTGTCACGATATCTCGGGTTATCGGTTTCAAGGAGTCAACTTATAGAGAAAGAGAAAAAAAAGGGAGAGAAAGAGAGAGAGAAAGAGGGAGAGGGAGAAGTAACTAACTATGAAAGATCAAGTCGGTTCACGGGTCATCAGGGGAACCGGTGGACTTTCCTCGATTTACCCAACTTACCATCCAACTTCAAAAAAAAACTACGGGCTCATTTTTATTATATATATATATATAACTCTCAAAGCTAATTTTAGCGATTTTATAGACTCTCTTGTTTACTTTACTTGACTGTAAGATACAGAGAATAATAAAAAAAGAAAATAAGAAAGAAAAAGAAAGAACAAGAAAAGTAATATTTTTATCTAATACAGCAGTAAATGATCAATTGAATTTTCATAAATAAGATGTATAAGAATGTCGAATTTATAATGTAAAATAATGAACACAAACGCGAGAGTAAGTAATAAAAGTATAAATGAAATAGGTCGAATTAGTTTAGATAATAAATATAAGAGAGACGACGGCTGCGGCGACAAGGAGGGAGAGGGTTGAAGGTAAGATAAAATGAAAAAAGAAAAAGAAAAGTAAGAACTGTTGAGAATTCAAAAAGAGAGATATTACGAGATAAACTCTGACATGGTGGGTAACACAAAATAATATTAGCGATTTAGTAATAGAAAATAAAAGAGTTGGATAAGTTAATTAGCTAGTAGAACTGATTGTGAATAAAATATTATTTCAAATCGTAGATATAATAAATAAATATTTTACATCGTGTGCATATACTATATATATATATTTTAAAAGATTTAATAAATACATAGGTTTAAATATACGAGTGTTAACTCAATTTCTATTGATGAGACTACTAAATATAACAACGTTATTATTATTATTATTATTATTATTATTATTATTATTATTATTATTATTATTATTATTATTATTATTGTTAAATAAGTAAGCGTAAAAATGTATTTTTCAAATATAAACATTATTATTGGCCGTTCTTACAAAGAGAAATAATTTGCAAGGTAATTGTAATTCGTTGACGAGGGTAATGAAATAACATCGAAATACGATTCATTTATGTAAATTTAGATACATATGTAAATAGACGTATATATTGATAGTGCACATGTCCCTCGTGAATATTTATATTACGACCAAAATTTATCGATACCCATCTTCACTCTCTCTCTCTCTCTCCCTCTCATTCTCTTTCTCTATCTGTCTGTCTGTCTGTCTGTCTGTTTCTCTCTTTCCTTCATTTTTTTCCTTTCCATTTTTCATTCTTTTATTCCCTATTTTTCGAGATATGAGGGAGAAAAAAAAAGTAAAGTATTATATTAGGTTAGGCTAACTTAGGGCGTCGTAAAGTCGACGATTTTTAGGGGACGGAGTCCACTCAATACTCACGTTCTCTTCAATCTTCGAATAGAAATGAGTCTTTCTCTCTCTCTTATGGGGAATTTAAAAGATTCCATTTGTAAATGCAACATTTCATCGAAGATACGTGTAGGTATGTATATATATATATTTCATCGTCATTTTGACTTTTATTTTCTTGATTTTTGTCCAAAATTGTAACATGTAAACACGTGATATATAAACGATAAAGTACAATTTTATTATCTTTCATATAAAATTCTTTTCAAATTCGACGATATTATACGTACATCGAATTATTTTATTAGTACGAATCATCATTATCTTTTGACTATACGATAAAAGAAAAAGAAGAAGAAGAAGAAGAAAAAAAAACATACCAAACGGAAAATAATTTGATCATTTGGGATCGATATCTGGTGGTCAATTTCCTGTTTTATACGAGTTTTGATAATTTAACAAAAGTTTAAAAAAAAAAGAAAGAAACACTACTACAAAAGTTTTCGAATTTCATGAGATTTAGCAAAAAGAACAAACAATTTAAAGTTTTGACTTTGATTAAGTAATAAGTGGTTAGGAAAATTTGTTCGAATTATTCGCGTACTCTTTTCAAAAGAGTGTTCTTTCCATTAGAATATTAAATTTTATAATCAGATCATGTTTTTTTTTCCCTTTAAAAACGTGTTCGTTATCACCCGCTCCTTATATTCTTTCTGTTTTTTTCTTTTTTTATACTTTTATACTTTCATACTTTTTTGGGAAACATTATATAACAGTATTTATGGAATATCAGTTGCGACATTACGATCAAATACGACAACGATTAGAAGAGAACCGTTCCGTTCGAATTCATCAGAGAGATATTTTCTTATCACTTTTTTTTTTATTCAAAGGATTTCAACGCCATTTTCTCTTTGGAAGAAAAATAAAACATATATATATATAATTGATATTTTACATAGATTTGACGAACATTTTTAACGAAAATGAGTTGGCGGAAGGGGAAGAGTAGCGGGGTGGGAGATGGTAGAAGGAAAAAGAGGAGGAGAAAGACAACGAGGATGATGAGGACGACCTGTGAACTCGGACGTTCAACACGAATCGGGCTTGAACACGCATGTTGTTGCGATTCTCGCCTTTGGACGAGGTCGCCGTATCCGCTGACGTCACAACGACCCGACGACCCCACCGAACTCTTTGCTATCGGACGATATTAACATAACGATTTACAAGCTCACGCATTCTTTCTAGGTTTCCGTTCATTGTCGTGGTTTTTCTTTCTTTCTTTCTTTTTTTTTTTTAATGAAATACGATTTCATTATTAAAATCTATATATATATATGTGTGTGTGTGTGTGTGTATATTTTATCAGGTTTTAATAAAAATATGATTTTTCATGATAAAATAACAATTCAAATATGAAATAATTATATTAATCTGTTAAAGTATGAAATAAGATAACTATTACTAGGTAATATAAGAATTAACGTTAATAGTAAAGGTATGAAATTGAAATTTCATTCGTGGTTTATAGATCCAATGGAAAAGCACGAATAACAGAATATTGATTTTTAAAATACAGAAAGAGATACAAAAAAAGTATAACTACAAACATTGTTTTAGAAAGAAAAAAAGCACACATTAAAGAAGGAATTATTAGTTTTCGTAGTTTAAACGTTTAATTATTTAATTGTAATATATGTATGTATGTATGTATGTATGTATGTATGTATGTAATATTTCGATTAGATGCTCATGAACTCATTCTTAAAACCATAACCAGTTCGAGACGAAAGTATGTAAGCTATTTCTCGTAACATCGTAAAAAAGAAAAAATAGGCTTCTTCATTTGTGTATAATGAAGATAAAAATATAATAGTATAATGAGAATTATGAAAACGTTTGAGTATATACAAGTGTCTTTTCATTAATCGTGTCGTTGAAAGAACATCATATTTTGAGGAATGTAGAATTGACAACAATGTAACAGGTGTTCTCGAATACGATAACGCGTTCCTAAAATATTAGCTAACATCAAATAATTTATAATATAATTGAAATCGTACACTTTTACGTTCGGTTTAGAATGCGAATACGTTATTATATCTACGTTGTATACGAGTACGTATTTTTTTTTATTTTTTTTTTGCGATTGTGAAAGAGATTAATTCGTGAATTCTCTCGAAAATCGGAAATAATTAATATACGAAATTTCGTAATTGTCATAAATCGCTTGTTTCGAAGAGTGTGCTAACATTTCTTTTCTTTTCTCATGTACGTAAGAATACGATATATATTTAAATGTATTAGAGACTTATGACATTCGAATAAAGACACAACAACAACAAAATATAAATTCGAAATATAAATATATTTTCGAAAATATAAATTCGTCGAAATTATTTTTTTTCCAAAATAATGAGACCATTTTTATCTCGACTTTCTCCAATTACCAGGAGAATGAATAAAAATAAAATTGGTTTACGATACGGACCCGCACAGATTAAATCTCAATTGATTCGTAAATAATCTTAAGTTTATTTAATTGTATTACATTTATGGAATATTTGATAGCATTAAAATTAGAAAAAAGATCTTACTTAATCGTACGAATTATAATATGTATATATATTGTCATTAAAACAAAAAAATAATAATAAACGTGATCATAAAGTTACTTTTGTACGAGGAGGATGCAACCAGAGTACAAGCAACGATCTATTTATAATGTATAATTCGTCAAATGCATTTTATTCCACGAAGATGATTAAAAATAGAACGTCAAAGTTTAATGACGAGTTTGTTCTAACAACTGGAGAGAGTTCCATGGGGGTGGAAGCTTAAAGTCGATAAGAAAAAGGTCAACGTGGAGAGATGTCGAGGGGCCAAGCACGTCGTTTATCTGCCCGGATTATATCGTCTTCGCGTTCTTGTGGTAAACTTTCTTGCAGAATTCAAATTTACTAGCTGGCAACGTGAATTCCAAAATACCCCATACCTTACAAAGTATAGCCTTATTGGCCAACAAATAAGAAAGGAAAAATCAATAAATGGTATTTCGTTAGACTATGCAAAGAACGTTCTACGAAGAATAAATAATAATAACGATGAAAGTTTGAATATACCGTAACGTTATCGTATAATATAATAGAAAAATTATCTTTATAAATTATTAATTATACTTAATATAATATATATAACTTTTTCCATAAAAATGTATACAATAGAAATAACGTAATATCCGATTTTCTATAAAATATTATAAATTTTATGAAATTCAAATACTACTTTTTTTTCTTTTTCTTTTCATTTCTTTTTTTTTGTGAGTCTGTCATGTTATAGTGAAACGACACCAACGTTAGATGAAAAACGATTACGTGTTACATGTGGTTCCATACATACATATGTACGTGACGCATCACACATTCCATTGCAGCTTAAAGATATCCAGGGAGAGTTGGAAACAGTGGCAGCTTCTGTCGCTTTTCCATTACCACCAGACCGAATATTAATGCTGAAGGTTTAAGTAACAGACGCCTTTAAGAAGCATACAATTAAATTTATTTTGATGCAGGAAGAGATCCAAACAATTAAATTAAATCATAGTAAAATCTTTAAATAAAAAAAATATTAATATAAATAATTGTAGTATTATTTAACATTTTTTATTTTTTTTTAAGCTATTCATTCTCACTTAAAAGATAATTATGAATGAACGAATAATATAATAATTGATGTAAATGATGCTTCCATCTAGTGACAAATGTATATACAATAAAGTGGACAATTATTTACTGTTGGATAATTAATTTAACGATCGATAATGTTATTAATCAAAATGATAACTACCTCCATCTGTAAGTTTTACGTTTAACTTCTTTCGTTCAAATGAAAATGCAATTTATTATTTTTCAAGAGTTTTTAAAGAAGTTAATTGAGAGCACGAATGTCAAGAGGTTGGAAGAAATTAAGTGCATAAATCTTTCAAAGAAGAAAATTAATGATCGTAATGCGATTCAAATAAGTTTTGAAATTAAATAAGAAAGTATATTTAAAAAATTATGTTCTTATGTCTTTGTAAGTAGAAGAATCATTAATAATACCGAAAGAGAAAGGATTTCATTTAAAATTCTATTATATCAGTTGAGATGGTTGTACCAATTAAATAATTAATAATATATCTTACAATAAGATGAATCTGGTTAGGAAAAAAGTGGACTTGTGAGCTTCTATGTACTTATGTATTCTTTGATAATAAAAAGTAGACTTATTTATCGATATAACATGGATCTACATTACCGACAGTACATGATCCACGGTGGATGAAACAGAATTTCAAATGTTACATTGATAAGGGATGCAAATTTTTTCAAAAAAGTCAACATCTACGAGAAAACTGGTTATATCGATGATTTAATAGTTTCTATTGTTACTATCGAGAGCTCTTCTTATGTAAAATGAACATTTCTATCCCGTTCAATGAATCAATGTACCCTTCATTGATTCGGATATTCGATATCTGCAATAGAATACAATGCTCTTCAACTTGTTTTACTTATTGAAAAAGGGATAGTAAGATAAAAATAAATAAAAAGAGGGGAAAGAACAAATAAAAAATAAAACAGAAGATATAAGTAAACAGAAATAAGGTAAAACAAAGAAAGATAACACGTGGAATCCAGATCTTTTCTATTTTTTTTTTCTGAATATTAATCATATACAAATACACACATTCCGCACGGATAATTTTAATTGTTTGTGTTCGGTATATACTTCTTTCATTAGCTAAAGTGGTTGTTTTATTCGTAGAAAGAAATGTATACGGACAATTTATTAAACTCGGCCAGAACGTAGGTGTCCGTCGAGTATGTAAGTATTATAAACGTCATGTATGTATGCATGCATGCATGTATATATGTATTAGATGTATGCCACAGATCTCGCTATCCTATTCGAATATCGAATTTAACCTCGATTTAACCTTAAATAATGAATTATATGTTCTATTCTCCATTAAGGAGAGTCATTCGTAACGTGAAAAGGAATGTGACCTAAAAAGGGACGGTAGATAGTCGTTCTGTAGTAAGGTAATTAATTCGGAAGGAAGGAAGGAAGGAAGGATGCATTGAGGGAGAAAAAAGAAAAGAAAAAGGAATAAAACAAAATGAAAAGGATAAGGGCGAAAGGGGGAGGGAAGAAAAGTGCTGCTTCTACCGCCAGTGAGTATTATTGGTACTGCTGCTCAGCATCCCCGGGAAGACTGGGGATGACCGTGTGATAACGTTCGTTGTGATAGCAACACGTCCAGCATCAGTAGGTGAGCTAGCGACGAGGAGAGCTCAGTTCGATACCGAACGCCAAAGCGTTCGGATCGTTTCTCATGATTATATATGCTGCAGCGGGTTGTTACGATTTTTCTCTCGTACTTGTTTCTATCTTACGCTTGCATTCATTCGCTGCTAACATAATTTTAACATATTTTTTATTTTCATCATATCGGTTAACCCGGCGATCAACGAGAGTGTGACCGATCGACCGACCGACAAATTAATCCGAGACACGCGTTCGTTTTATCCTGTTTTTTTTTCTCTCTGTCATCTTAATTTTAGAGTGTCAACCGTGCGTAACTTACTACCTTACTACGAATCGATCGTACGATCACGACGATTGAGAGATGACACCTTGACTTTATTCTATGTAATTTATTGTGCATCATTTCTCGTTAAATTATTACTTCACGGTGAATACGTGGGATACATTTAACAGGTATGAGAATAATAAATCAGGTTTTAATCATTAATCTATGGTATTTGTTGTTTATTATTGCGTGCGCGTACGATTCAATGGTAACTAATAAAATGGTACGGAAATTGTCGTTAAGCGCTTGTGCGTTTATCGTAGACGTTTTATCACGTATCGCTTGTCATCAGTTTCACTGTTTATTGGGTTCTACCTTCTCGAGCGAACTAGTCCGCGAAATTTCGAAACGAGATTGCGACTTAATTGCATTCGTCCTAAACAGTTTCCCCCTATCGTACGAGCAAACATCACCGTGAAATTTATATACTCGCGTAATGACATTATCAACGACGATAAACTCGTATTCTGATATATATATAGACATACACGGGAATTTATAAAGCCCCGGTTTGCCTTACGTTGATTGAGTTTGTAAATCTTTCGAACGTAGTGAAAAATTTGATCGATAAAACAACACGTGCTGATTCATAAGATAGAAAAAGAAAAAAAGAGAAAGAGAGAGAGGGGAAGAAGAAAGAAAACATTTGCGTTACTCGTTTTTATAATATAAAAATGAAAAAGATATATTAATAATAAAATATTACATATATTTGAGATACACGAATTAACTTTTTTTTTTATTTTATATTTTAAAATGTTAAATATATATATAATATACATTTATGTATTTTCTTTGATTTTATGTTTTTTCATTTTTCCCCTTTTTTTCTTTTTATTATTATTATTATTTTATTATTTTATTATTTTGTTGAGAGAGAGAGAGAGAAGAAAGTAGTTCACGCATTGTTTCGTAGAACTTTTATCAAAGTTATTATGACTTTATTCGATTAAGTTGAACAATCATGATAGAGAAACACGATTTAAAAGTTGAAGCGGAGGTATTAAGTATTCTAGGAGTGAGTGGCAGAAAGGGAAAGAGGGAGAGAAAGAGAGTTTGAGGTTTATCGTTTAAGTACGCGTAACGAAAGTAAATTTTTGATATAGTTACATGATAGTTTGCGTTTCTATTACTATAACGCGAATGAGTTACGGCATTGTATTATTCTCCTGTTATTTTATTTTCTGCTGACACGACATATCCCTCGTTTCTATCCTACGGAAAAATAGAAATATAGAAAGAAAGAAACGAGTATTACATTATTGATCTAATATGTCGAGAAGCTATCTTTATATAAATAACAAAACCAAAAAAAAAAGAAAAGAAAAAAAAATTTTAAGGGGAAGAAAAAAGAAAAAGAAGAAATTACAAAAGTATCCTTTCCATTCGTCGATTTAAATTATCCCCCAAAACTTATGTTATTCCAATTTTCTTATCATTTTTCTGTTGCATTAGAATCGTTCCCCCTTACTCATTGGAATATTGTCTTCGTAAGGAAGGAAAAGAAAACAAAAGAAAATAAATGGAAAGAAAAAGAAACAAAAATAAGAAGAAGAAAAAGGTAAAGGGAACGTAGATGAAAAATATTAAAGGTCGCGCGCCAATTTCTTATTAGCTGGATCTCCTTAATGAGTTTCGATACATAAATATTGTATAAAAAAGTGAACTCGAGTTTCCTTTAATAAAGATAGAGAGGTAAAAGAGGAAAAAATGTCTCTTTAAATACATTTCTCTTTCCCTTTCCTTCTCTCTCTCTCTCTCTCTCTCTCTCTCTCTCTGTCAGCCTTAACTTTTTATCTAACGGGTTCGAAGTAATTCATTTTTATTATTTTGCATTTATCAATTCCATTTCTCTCTGGCGAGAATGCATAATTAAGGTAGAATTGCGTGTTCGGTGCTTTCGTCAGGACGGGAAATTAGATTGCGCATAGGTGATGGTACTTGAAAGTTGTAAGGGGGAAAAAAAAGTAAAAAGTGAGGTAAAGTAAGGTGGGATCGGGGGGCTAGGGGAAGGGCTGAGGAAAAAGGAGGCAAAAATAAAAGAAGAAAAAGAGAAAAAGAATATGGGGAGGGGGGAAGAGAAAAAGAAAAGAAATAAAATATCTCGGTCAGATATTTGACGGACGCGTATAGACAGAGTGAATATTAGAAAATGGTGGAATTGAATAGAAGGGTTTTTAATTTATTTTTTTCTTTCTTTCTTTCTTTCTTTTTTTCTTTCATTCTTCATTTCTTTTCGACTTGTTTCCATTTTAATTAAAAGCAACGTTTTATAACAAGTAAATACGAAAGAGAGTTTTGTCGATCGTTTACGTATATCCTGTCACGTGTGTAAATACGTGTATGCGTGCGCGCCTGTGTGTAGATAGACGTCGTATGCAGATTATTTATAGTATTTATTCGATCAATCTTGCGTGAAATTTTTCACAACGATGAAACCTACCGTGATTAATTAGTAAGCATCTTTTGTTGCACGGAAGAATGTACACGATCCAAGCCAACACGGGTTAGTTACTTTAAAGTATATACACATATATGTATATATATATATATATGTATCAGATAAATTTATCTTCGTGTTTTATTTAAACGTTGCAACATTAAGGGTGCGTAATTTTATCAGTAGTAAACAGATATTTTTTTTTTCAGATAAGTTCAAACCAACAAATTTTTACTAACCCAGTTGATAAGGACAATTATTTGCGAGATTGTTCACGTGCGAGTGAAAAGCGTGAAAAAAAAAGGAAAAATGAGAAAAATTTTTTCTATAGTATTCGTGGAATTTGTTGCGTTCGTTAACGAAGAGGTTTATTAATTTTATTTTTTATTTTATTTTATTTATTTTATTTTATTTTGTTAAAGGTTATGAAATATAAAATAGATATGCAATACATTTCTATCCTTCTCCTATGTATATTATCTTTCTTTCTTTCTTTCTATCCCTCTTTCATTTGCTTTCTTACGAATTATCGAAATCACAAATATTGAACTTGTTCGCGAAGGTAAAAAATATCATATAACATGAAAAAAGAAAAAAAGAAAAGAAAAGAAAATAATATTGCATAGAATATGCATTGAAATTAAATCGATACGAAAAAATAACATGTTTTCATTCCCATTCTCTCTTTCTCTTTTTCTCTGTATTTCTATCTCGTTCACTGTCTCTCAGAGTTATTTTCACATATTTTAGATAACCAGCATGCATCGTTCGCATTCTCTTCCATCGATAGGGATGCACACGTTACCAAATAAAATTGGTACAAAATTTCCTGAACAATCGGGAATTACTCGATCTTTCGTGATACTAGATACACAATTATTCATGATACCAATTCGAAAAGCAATATACGAAAGGCAAGAAGAAGCTTGATTGACTTTACCACGGCTGGTCTCGCGAGATAGAATCAAATTCATTGCCGAGATAGAACTTTTTAGGGTGTACAAGGGGGGGAGAAAAGAAGAAGAACGAAACGAAACGAAACGATAACGAACCAATGCGATGAGTAACGATAATTGAAATTGAAATTTAATCGAAATTTCGGAGAGAGGAAGCGATGCTGTCGTGTACCAATCTGGGCCTAGAGGTATGTATGTATATGTGTGTATTTCTATCTACCTATCTCTGTGAATATGTGTGAAATAAATGTTTACTCCCTATTTCTGCCTTTTTTCTTTTTTTTTTGCATTTTTTTGCATTTTTTTTTAATTTTATTTTAATTATTTTCCTATTTCCTTCTTGTGTTCTTTTTAATTTGTGCAAAATTTAAAATATTTTGTTATAACGTTCTTTCGTACGTTCCATCATTTTTGTTTGTGTATTATTCCTCTCCTTTTTTTTCTATCTCTTTGTACGTATTTCGCTAAAGTTTAATCTCTATTTAAAATATCTTTGTAAGCGTATTTTATTTTCCATTTTATTTCGCTCTTTTTTTTTCTCATTTCTTTTACGAAATATACGTAGGACCGCCAATTACGCAGTTGTCTCTCGGAAAGCAATATTTGAAAGCAGGAGAAATGTCTGTAATTATTCAACTCGAAGAACAAACTCGGTATTACCAAGACGCGTGACGAATGGAAATAGCGAAACGTTGTTGGGATTTCGGTTTTGTTCTGAAAGAACTAGTACCGAGTGACACTTATTAGACTGCTTTTCGTTCAACTCTTATAAAGTGACGAGAAAAATAAAGAATAGAATAAATAAATAAAGTGGAAAAAGAGAAGAAGGATTTTATTGGGATTACGTTTGAATATATTTTCATCGTCAGAGATTTGCAGTTTATTCATCTTCTTCTTATTCTCTCAGTTTCTTTTCTTCTCTATCTAAAAATTTTGAGTAAAAATTTCATCTTTATATTTTGTATAAATCAAAAGAATTTTTAATGTTATATTTAATATTACACCTTAAATCCTTTTGATGGATTTTTTTCCCTCTTGCCCTTTTTTTCCCTCTTTCTCGCATGAAATCCCTTTAGATGATTCAAGCCAGTAGACTATATACCCTATATAAGGGATATTGAATTTGGAACGTTATGCAAAGTGTATAGGCGGGTTTCCCCTAATTTACAGGAGGTTCCTTTGCTATATTGCCTGAGCGTTGAATGGATAAACCAAACCGCCGCTAAAATCCGTCAATGGATTTAGGATGTCCTCTTCTCTTTACTCGGAACGATACCAGATATTACTACAGTGCTTTATGAGAGCTTCGCTGATATATAACAGGTTCCTTTTTCTAAACATACTTATCGATACTTCCTTGTTTACTGTATCACGTTTCTTCGCGATTTGTATTATGTTGAAGTTACTACAAAAGTAAAGAAAAAAAAGGAAAAAAAAAAAGAAAAAAGAAGTGACAAAGTAAAAAGAAAAAGCGATATTACTTTTAAGAAAGATGGAGTGTCCAAATGTAATCCACTTTGGGGGAGAGTTATTTACGGTATCTCAAAATTTCAATCGTAATATTTTACATTGTTTAGATTCAATCTCATTATAGGGATATTTTTATGACATTGTACAAATACTTTTTTTTATTACACGAAAGAAATAAAAAAGATAATATAATTTATGCGATAGGTTATATTACGGAAATAAGAGGTAATTTTTTTTTTCTTTTTCGTTAAGATCTTACGTATTAAATAAAGTAGGAAGAAAATGAAACATCATTAAAATCCAGTAGTACATTGAAACAAACGTTCGTTCATTATACGTGAATAACGTTTCGTTGTTAAAACGGGATTGAAGCTTATTGTTGGATAGGATTGCCTGATAAGAACGTATTTGTGAACAGGCAGTAGAGAACAACGGTGGCAACGGTATTAACGGCAGTAGGGGCAGGAGCCCATGGCTGGAAGTTATCTATACCAGTGGTGGTGGATCCCAATCGTGATCCTATCTAGATGCTGTCTACTTCTTACTACCGATAGCAACCTACCTTACTTATCGCAATATACGGAAGAAGAGTATTCGGAATTCCATCCAAATGATGACGAGGTAGTCGTGTTCCTTAACGAACAATGCAACGAGGAGGTCAATCTAACCGATATTCAAAGTCAGTTACAACAGCATTGGAGCGTGAACCTTTCCATCAGTATATTACCAAGATCTCGTGAGTAATTATGACCGGAGGAAAACGTATATACTTTATATATAATACATATATATGTACTTATCTCTTATATTACATATAAAGTTACTCGACGCATGGTTATACTCTGTCGTTCTATGTTAATTAAGAGAATGTATTTTAGCATCTATTATAATGTCAAGTTACGTTGATATATATATATTGTATATTATGCAACGACTATGTTTTAGATGGGGGAGGGGAAAGATAATGCAATACATATATACAATATCGATTTAATACCTATTTTCCCCCCAAGGAAGATTTATGTCGTAATCAGATAAAACGTAGTAGTAACTTTACAGAGAAGTGGCGCAAACGCGTTAAAACTATTATTCTCGTCCAATTGATTTTAAACCCCCCTTTTCGTTTGATCGTCGTTATTACGTAGCGTACTTTCCATTATGCCGCCGCTAGACTATATATACATACACCTAAATAGACGAGAATGACGCGAAAGTGATAAATGTTAACAGTGACCTGTGAAACGCGGTCTTGGGGTTTCGGCGCGCTGGTATATTCACTCAGCCAACCTACAACGAAGGCTTTGATAGCAGCACTCGATAGTTCGAGTTGCGAGTTCGTTTCAAAATTGGCCCATACTTGGAACAAGCCTCTATTCACGTGGACTTGTCCTTTGGTAAATAAAATTTCCTGTCTAACACCTAAAATCCCTTTCTATCGTTTCGATCGGATCAGATTGGATCTGATCCGATCTGATTAAAATTCGATTGATATCGTCAGATCGCAAATCAAATCTTTTCTATATAAATCCTCTCTATTTTTTATGAATTATTATTTACAGAGAAACTTGGAAGATAGAAAATTATCGAGCATAGTTAGACTTTCACCGGCTTTACCGTCACTCGCTCAGGCACTTGTAGAAATGTTTCTTCATTTACAATGGAATTCAACGGCAATCATTGGCACGGGTAAGACGATTAACGTGTTCGTATTTACTATCAAAACACAACACGTGCTCTTCTTCTTCTTCCTCTTCTTCTTCAAAGTATCAACGTCGTTTCTTTTCGAACAGACAAGGAACCATGGTCAAGTTTAGACAGGGTCGTGGTCGATGCTCTTCGAACTATCGGAATCGTGCCACGTTATCACGCGATATTACCGCAACGCGCTACCTGGAGTCAAGTTCGAAGAACTTTGAAATCTCTGCATTATATATCTCGCAGAGGTAAATATATAAAAGAAGAAAAATAAAAAATGTAGATTACAAAATATTTGCACAATCGTTATGCGTGCCGCACCTGTATTTTATATTCGTCTTTCGCGAACGAGCGCTTAGTTTGCACTTATTCGCTGATCACATTATACGCAGTAAACAAAAAAAAAGAAAAATTAAAATAAAACACAAAAGATATTCTATAAAACTAAATAATTTCATCCAAAATTGTAAATAAAACGATACGCTTTACAGTATATTTCTATCCTTCTCTTTCGCTCTCGTGTTCTATTTTTCTTTATGTGCGTATTTTCTCTATCTTTCTCTCTCTCTGTCTTTCTTTCTCTCTCTCTCTCTCTCTCTTTCTGTCTGTCTGTCTGTCTCTTTTTCTTTCTTTCTACCTCTATCAGTGCATCGAGATGAATTTAAAAGGATTACGGGCGAGATGGAAATGAGATGGAAAATAGTTTGCTATTCTATCAGATCGCGCGTAAGGGCAACTGACGCATATTATATGTAAGCGCATGAGTTTTCGGCTCTCTCATCTTTTCTTTCTTTTTACAGCTACGGTGCTTTGCTTACCCCTGAACGACGATTCGACGAATCGTATTTTGACCGAGCTGGATGTATCACGGGATTCAAGCATGTTGACTTCCATGATTCTGATGATCCACACAGAAGATAATGATATGTTTCTTCCGCAGATTGTGCCTACGGCATCGCCAATTGAGACGCCAATTTCACTTTCGTTTACAACTACTCAGTCTTCCAACTTTTCTCCTTCAGACCTTCCCCGTATTTATACGATCGTAAATCAGAGAACGACAGAAGGGGGTGCAAAGATTAATCCATCTGAACGATACGTACCGTCAAAAAATCTCAGTGGTACAACGTTAGACAATCTGCTTATATTAATGCCACTCGATCAAAGGTTAACGTTCTTTGTCATATAAAAATTTATAGGACATATTGTACATAATATATACGTATGTATGTATGTATGTGAATAAATATGTACATATTGACTATCGTTCGTTGCAGATATGATATTCAAGAAATGTTAAATGGCACCGAGTTTTACACGCGACCGACTTTAATCGAACGTTTAAATGAATCACTCAGCATTATGATGTACGACAATGGTACTATCAATTCTTACAATAATAAAATGTATACTTACATCGTAATGGATTGGCATGTTGATAAATGGGAACCTATCATGATGATCTCGGAGGAGAAAGAAAGATTTACGGTTAAAAGATTAACTACCAACGCTCCTGCATTTTTCACTGTAGAAACTATCGATTTTATTCCTTGCGATGCCGATAACGATTGCACAGGTAAAATTGTTAGATAAGTATCGAATTATCGACTATGAAGATTTTTTCAAAAGAAGATTAATGTGTTTCAGTGTGAATTAATAAAATATAATTTATTTATATCACAGTAGGTGGTCTAATGGAGGTATCCGTCCATGCTACACATATCGTAGCTGTCATTTTGGGATCCTTGCTCTTTGCTTTTCTTCTCGTTTCCCTAGCAATATTAATCCGGTAAATCTTTATGTTCTCTTTTTAATGTTTATTTTATTTATGACTCTTCTATAATTTACGTTAATTATTAATATTTTCTATAACTTAATATAAATTACACAAAACATTATTACCTTTCATTGATTTAATATTACATATTTATGTGTAATCTAACGATATCATTTTTGTAGAAAACAATTGCTCAAAAATAGAATATCAGAAGGCCCCTATAAAATTATTCTAACGGCATCAGATTTCGTCTTCCCGCAGTCTAATCACACGGATTCGAAAACTGTTAGTATTAAAATGCAAACTATTATGTAATAGCGGTTAATTAGAAACTAGGACAAAAGTTCGAGCTCATTAAAACATTTCACAGTGATCTTTGTCGTCGGGGACTAAGTGAAAATAAATTATTTTATCAATCCTTTTAGGTCGATAAGGGGGTCGAAACAATGCTATGCTGCTGGTTGCAGCCGTTGCAGGAGTTTGGTGGGCCAAAAGTTGAGAAACCTGATTTACTTCAAGTAGGCACTGTTGGCTCCCACAGGCCCTATCTTCAAACAAGTACTGGAAATTTAGCGAGACAAACTTTCTTCAAGGTCCGACGTGCTATGTATAATGTAAATACGTCTCTGTCTTCATACGCGTCATACGCTTACATGAAGATAGTGTTCGCTATTCATTCATGCAACTTATAAGCAACTCGGTTACCAGAGATCACGTTTATTATATTTGTAATAATATACTTTTAAAAATTTTACTGATTACATACTTGGTAAACTGGATTACTGGATTAAATTGCATGAATACAATCCGCTTTTCATCGAATGAAAAAAAAAATACAATTTATAATGTTTATTACGTTTCTAATTTACTTAGGGTGATTTGGTTCAACTGAAGGAATTATCCTGTCAAAGTACATTCGAATTAAAGAATAAAACGATGGGCGTTTTAGTTACGGTAAACAAAAAAAAAAGAAAATCTACTCTATCGAAAATAGAATAGATATTCTAAAAAGGTATAAATAAATTCCTGTTAACACTTTTATGGATAGATTCATGGCCTACGACACGAAAATCTTAATCCCCTTATTGGATGCCTGAATGAACCAACGAGACCATGCCTTGTATCGGAATATTGTTCAAGAGGATCGCTAGAAGATGTATTGGTCCAAGATGAGATCAAACTCGATTGGTCATTCAGATTGTCTTTGCTTACGGATTTAGTGCGAGTAAGTTTAACACATTAGTTAAAAATTATTTTTAAATAGAATATCGATATGTCTCTGATAATAAAACAAAGTCAATCTCTCCGTTTTAAAACAATTCATGTCATAAAATGTAAAAAAACATACACTATAATTACACAATATTAACACATTACAAATTTAATTACAAGAAAACGATAATTGGTATAAAAAGAAAAAACATCGTTTTAAAGATTAATTAAATAATCCTTTTTCACAGACGTGTCATTCGATAATCCTAATAGGGATTATTAAAAATGCATCAACGCGGTGAAAATAATTGTAAGGGATCGAATAAAAATAACGATCACTTTATTTTTATGTTAATATCACACGATGAACTTAAGTAAAGATTAAATGTAGCATTAAATTTATTTAAGGGTATGAGATATCTTCACGGTACACCGATTAGGGTTCACGGTTATCTTACATCACGGAACTGCGTAATCGATGCACGTTGGGTTCTTAAGATTACTGATTATGGCCTTCCAGCATTTTACGAAGCTCAAAATATGTCACCGCCTTCAAAATTGTCTCGCGGTAATTAAAGATTTATTATTTAATATTATTTGTATTATTTAATTTAATTAATATTATCATTTTATATTTCATTCGCATATTACTTGGCAGATCTTTTGTGGACAGCACCAGAATTACTTAGGGATGTGAATCTTCGAAAGAAGGGTACTCAGTCAGGAGATGTTTACAGTTTTGGTATCATCATGCAAGAGGTCATTGTACGCGGCGAACCATTTTGTATGTTAGCTTTATCTCCAGAAGGTAAAAACAATGAATTATTTAAAACATCTTCCTACGATTACAATATGAAATGCATTAATGTGTTACGATTATGTACAGATATAATAGAGAAAGTGATGAAACCACCACCATTGATTAGGCCATCCGTTAGTAAAGGTGCAGCTCCACCAGAAGCTATTAATATAATGCGCCAATGTTGGGCCGAATCTCCGGATATGAGGCCTGATTTTAATTGTGTCCATGATTTATTTAAAAAACTAAATTATGGCAGGTCAGATCAAAAAATAACATAGTAATTTATTCCAATTTTTTTTTTATTAAAAATCAATTCTCATGTTTTTCGTTTCTTTTCTTTCTTATAGGAAAGTTAATTTTATTGATACTATGTTCCAATTGTTAGAAAAGTATTCAAACAATTTGGAAGAATTGATACGCGAACGTACAGAACAACTCGACATGGAGAAAAAAAAAACGGAACAGTTATTAAATCGGATGTTACCAAAGTGAGTTTTCCAAAGTTTCTAATATAAATATTTAAAGATAAAGAGACTGATGATTTTTTTTAGTTCGGTGGCGGAAAAATTGAAATTGGGTATTCCCGTCGATCCTGAAGAATTTCGCGAAGTCACCATCTACTTTTCGGATATTGTAGGTTTTACAACTATTTCCGCTCATTCGACACCTTTTCAAGTAGTAGATTTACTCAACGATCTATACACCTGTTTTGATGCAACCATTAATGCATATGCTGTTTATAAGGTAAGTGTGAGCATAAAAATCATACTACATTCAATATTATATAATTTATTTTTTAAAACAATCATTATTTCAGGTGGAAACTATAGGAGATGCTTATATGGTAGTTGGAGGATGTCCAGTTAGAATTCCTGATCATGCTACTCAAGTGGCTACCATGGCGCTTGATTTGTTACATCAAAGTGGAAGGTTTAAAATAAGACATTTACCACAAATGCAATTAAAACTGAGAATTGGTCTTCATACCGGTTAAGTATCGACAAATGAAATCAATTACCCGCGTAAAATAGAAGAATTATTGTAGTTTGATTTAATATCTTAATATTTATGTTATGTTTTATTTTTGTGCAGGTCCTTGCTGCGCTGGAGTCGTCGGTTTAACGATGCCACGTTATTGTTTATTCGGTGACACTGTAAATACTGCATCTAGAATGGAATCAACTGGTGCACCATGGCGTATACACATTAGTAAAGCAACAAAAGATCGATTAACGCAAGCCGGTGGATATAATATTGAATATCGTGGTACTACAGAAGTTAAAGGGAAAGGAAAAATGCAAACTTATTGGCTATTGGGAAAGGAAGGATTTGACAAGAAACTGCCAACACCTCCACCTTTCGGGTAATTTCATATTTTTTTTATAATATAAATATAATTATTGATCATAAATGCGTATATAATACTAACAGATTTCTATATCAACTGTTTATCTAATTTTCCTTTTTCTTTAAATAACTTATTTTCCAGTCTTCTGATAATTTATCTACTTCCATGCTATCAAAAGAGAGGATCATGGGTAAGTTAATTGTATATCATATTTTTTTAGATCTTACAAGGGGAGAGACAAGTCGACAAGACACCAATTTTTTTTACATTCTACACAGTGGCATGAATGCATGTGTAACTTTTCACTTTTGTTTTTCTTGAAAACGATTGAGTATTAGGTCTTACTGCTTGCACAGTGTGTGATTCTGATGGATACCTACAACTATGTAGAATTTTAAAAAAATTGGTGTCCTGTCAACTTGTCTCTCTTCTTGTTAGATCGTTCAAATTTATTAGTGATTTTAGAAACATATTTAATAAGTACTAAGAATAAAAGCATTATATTAATCCATATTTTAAAAGATTGGATGACAGCCTGGTAGTCAAGAGCTCATTGAAAGATGGACAAGCGGAATTAACAACTGCACGGCGTACGATACTCCCTAATATTAAAAATTATAGCGTTCACGATGAAGAAGATGATGAAGACAGTATCAATGAGAAAGGGAAAGATGATAGTAGTGCGAAAATCGTCATTGAAGGAAATTCTTCGAACGCCTCTTCATTTGAAACATCCGAAACGAAAAAAGTTAATGTATCTGTGCATGGTGAAAAAACACTTGAAACGAGTAATTCACTAAAATCAACAGAAGATCTGTTTGAATTGTTGAAAAATGAACGTATAAATCAAAAACCGACTGAAATTAGCAATCTAACTATTAAGAAAAGTACATCAAGTGATACACAAATTTCAAGTAATATACTTGCAGTATCTGATACAGAAACAACTGCAACAATGTTAGGCGCTTCAACTACTTCTTTGACCTCGATTGCTAGTTCTGTCGCTTTATCTTTTAGATCAGCTGCAGCAAGTAAACATCGAAGGTTCATTGGTGGTATTGATGAGAATGATCTCAGTACACCATATAATCGCTACAGATGTCTTTCTCCTAATGAACATAGTAAGTATATTACATATTTATTATTTATTACAGAAGGAAAAGAACAAATGCCACCAAAAAAAAGTTGCTTTTTTGAAAGTCTATATAATTCATTTATAGCACACATTTGCTTTACCACTTTCAAAATCGCATGTGGATATTAAACTTATTACATTTGTGAGTAACTATAACTGTTCTTGCGCTTTCTTTTAATGTACATAAAAATACATGACGAATAGCAAATATTTCCTTATTCAACTAATATTTTAATTTAAGGTGTGACATTCTTTGTTTTGCCTCTGTAACCTTCATTTGATTTTTCAATTTAATTAAAATAATTATTAAAAAATATTAACAATTTCAGACAGAAGTTCTAGTGGTCGGTTTTTGAAAAGGCAATTTAGTTTAGATAGAGGAGATGAGCCTGTATCTATAACAATTCAAGAGCCAACAAATCAGAGAACAGTTCAACGACTTTTTAAACAAAATAGTGCAGGAGCAGCTAATGATTTAGAGAGGATCGAGGAAGTACCATCTACTCCTGGGCATATTTCACAAAGATTTCGTCACACAGCTTCGGTTACGCTCTCCGTTGAATCTTTAACGACGCATTAAAAACAAATTATTAAAGTTAAAGGAAATGGTCAATATTTAAAATCATCATGTTATCTGTCATAATATTCAGAATTAGAGAAAGTATGAAATTGATTTGAGATATCAATGGAATATTACAACACGTTCATTATCAAATATTCCTTTAAATGTGTCATATCATCATCGATCATAGTAATGCAGTATGATTCTGCAAACAAAATTTGCTCGATACATCAATGATTCAAAAACTTTACATTTACTGTTACTTTAGGATGTTGACAGGTCTAAACTACATTACTATATCAGATCGATATATAAGACTAAATGTTGTTTCGACATAACTTTCTCATCTCTATATGAAATCATTCTAAATGTAAAATATGTTGCATGTTATGTTATTAATTGTTCCTACGGTAGCTTAATAACTTTTACAATTAAATATATAAACTCATAAAAGTACACGAAACATAACTGCAAACATAATTGAATTGAATTAATGTGTGGACATATAAGAGAAACAAAATCATTTTATGCTAACACAGCATTTTCATATAATTGCTTAATTTATTTTATTTATTAAGGTAAAATTTACAAAATGTATAATAATGAATGCTTTGTATTAACAAAGCAATATTATTTATTTACTTAATTACTTATTTATTTTATATGTAATTTTCTGTTTTGAAAAACTACTATGTATCATTAGAATTCATTTTCATAGTATTATATACAAAGAATTATAAAAGAGGAATATATATAGAAGACAATCGTTGAGTGATAATTAAATGATCTACTTACTATTTTTACCATGAGATGATGTTACAATTTGAGAGATTACTGTTCTTTGATGTTACTTAATGGCGAGTATGATGGATGTAAATAATCCAGAATCTTTTTAATCTTACTTGTATGTATTGTATATATTCACGTATTAAAAAATAATAATAAGAGAATAATTATAAGAGTTTAATTCAAAGATATTATTGAATAAAAATATATATATACAATTGTGACATATAAATGTAATTACACAATTACTACACATACAACAATTGCCCCATTAATTGTTCATGAAAATAACTAATTGATTAATTCACAATCAGTGGTTTGGTTTTTCATCTCTCTTTTTCTTTTTTTTTTTAATAACTTTTAGAAAGTAAAAAATAAAAAATGTATCACGATATATATACTTCCGCAACCGTACACGCATTGGTTAGAGAGCTTTTCCCGCGAAACAGAGAAAAGTTTAAAAAGAAGCAAGGTTTGTAACATTTAAAAGATAGTCAATTCTAATAGAAAAATCTGATTATAAATATAATCTCATGAACGACAAATGCGCTAATATCAGTTAAATTCACGCTATAGTTGGATACTGACCAATGGTTTATTTGTATTTATGATTGGTCAACGTGTCAAGTATTGAAGGTCTAACTTTATGAAAAGACGTCTTGCGATTGGTGAAAATCATATTCTAAATTTATATGGCCATGCTATTGGTCAATTCAAACTTGTTTAAAGCGTTCATTTGATTGAGTTTTAGAACACCTAAAAATTCTAGCTGCGTTCGTATGTGCAACGAAAGCCTTGGAACATCGTTCGCGCATGTATTTTCTAGTCTTTGCTTCCGATTTTGTAACGTGCAGTACATACGACTAATGAAGTACTGATGTTTTTGGGCCCTATTTTAATTTGATCCGAGTTCATTAACGCGTTTTTTCAGATCAAATGTTCATTTATTAGCGAGACTAAGGAAATTTGGGGGGTCTGAAAAGTATCCACGAGTCCTGCTATTAGAGAGATAAAGGTTTACATAGTGCGACGAGAGGAAGAAGTGGAAGAAAGAAAGAAAGTTGTTGGAAGGAAAGAGAAACCAACTACTGACGTTCCGTTGCGGTGTCGCATGGCCGTCGTGTGCATTTCGAAATTTATCGTCGTGTGGTATTTGCCGTGGAGCAGGTATAGACGTTAAAAAGAGGATTCGCACGTGGCTAGACGATCATAGAAAGGAACATACATATAAAGTGAGTCTATCGTGCGGTGTATATTTCGACTTAAGACTTATTCAAAGTACAGCGTGTACACGTTATGTTGAGCACGTTCTCTGACATAATCTGGTATGAACTGGATCAAAGCAGAAACGTCGGTAAATGAATTGGCCATACGTTTCAGAAGCGAACCTGTGATGCCCGGTTTTCGCGAGGACGCGGGGCCACTTTAATCTTTCCAACTAAACTTCCTTCGATAAATCTATCGACACGTATTAATTCAGACGAAAATCTCAGAAGCCGCGACCACGCGACTCTACGCACAGCAATGTCCAACGAAGAAACTTCTGCCGACCGCAATGTCGAGATTTGGAAAATAAAGAAACTTATAAAGAGTCTTGAAATGGCTAGAGGGTAAGTAGGTCGGCAGTAATATTTTTTCTTTTAGATGCCTTCGGCTATTTTATTTAATATTCTGACATATGGTTTAAGTAAAACGTGATATATACATATATATATAGAATGAATTTGATTAAATGTTGCAATACATTATGTTTATTAGTCTAATGATTTTTTAAGTGGAAATATATTTTCTATGATATTAGGAGCTTAATAAATTATTGTTTAATGTTCTTGCATATATTTTTTTAATGGTGGTTCTTGAAGCACCGTTATATCAAAGATTAATAATGCATTAAACAAAATCTGTCCTAAAGCAAACATACTGTTTGATTTCTTTCTTATTAAAATTTGTAATTTATTATTTTTTTTGTTAGTTTTCTTTTGAATTATTTGTATTGTTTTTTAATTTATGGTAATAATAGAATTAATTACTAAAGTTACTATCATTCTTTAATTATTTATGATATAATTAAATAACAAGTATTTTTTTAGGAATGGTACCAGCATGATATCATTAATTATACCCCCTAAAGACCAAATATCAAGAGTAAGCAAGATGTTAGCCGATGAATTTGGAACTGCGTCTAATATTAAGTCCCGTGTAAATAGATTATCGGTGTTGGGTGCAATTACATCTGTACAACATAGGTTAAAATTATATACCAAAGGTAATAATATCTTTAATAATATATACAAATTAGAAATATAGAGCGTGTAACATTAATATTATTTTTGATATTTTTTGAATAATTATCTATTTTAGTGCCTCCGAATGGCCTGGTAATATACTGTGGTACTATTGTCACCGAAGAAGGCAAGGAGAAGAAAGTTAACATTGATTTTGAGCCATTCAAACCTATTAATACTTCTTTGTATCTTTGTGATAACAAGGTATATACAGTACTATTTTTACAGTTGCATAATAAGTGCCAAGTTTAGATTATTAAATTTATATTCAATCTTATATATTTGAATAAGTTATATTTTTGTAATACTATAAAATACTTAAGTTTTAATTATTTTTAGTTCCACACAGAAGCCCTTACTGCATTGTTAGCCGATGACAATAAATTTGGCTTTATTGTCATGGATGGTAATGGCGCATTATTTGGTACTTTACAAGGAAATACGCGTGAAGTTTTACATAAATTTACTGTTGATCTACCGAAGAAACATGGTAAGTTTTTAAAGATTTTTTTTCTAAAATATGCAATAAATTAAAAATGAATAAATTTATGCTAATAAGCTCACTCTCAAATGAATGTTATTGTAAATTTGATTTTAGGTAGAGGAGGTCAGTCAGCTCTCCGCTTTGCTCGGTTACGTATGGAAAAAAGACATAATTATGTCAGAAAAGTTGCTGAAGTAGCTACACAACTTTACATTACTAATGATAAGCCTAATATTGCTGGGTTGATATTAGCAGGAAGTGCCGACTTTAAAACTGAACTTAGTCAGTCAGATATGTTTGATCCTGTAGGTTTATATTTGAAGAATCATTTAAACAAAACGCATTTGTAAAAAAAATATAAAGCAAACCTCTTAGTCTTGTTATTATTTTATTATTTCAGAGATTACAAGCGAAAGTTATAAAATTAGTTGATGTGTCTTACGGAGGAGAGAATGGTTTTAATCAGGCTATTGAATTAGCGGCAGAATCTTTGCAAAATGTAAAATTCATTCAAGAAAAGAAACTTATTGGTAAGATTATAATCATTTATTTTTCCCTCTTGTAATGTATTATATGTTACTTATTACGATCTTTTAATTTTTGTTATTAGGTCGTTATTTTGATGAAATTTCTCAAGATACTGGAAAATATTGTTTTGGTGTAGAAGATACATTAAGAGCTTTGGAGTTAGGTAGTGTAGAAACGTTAATCTGTTGGGAGAATTTAGATATTCAACGATATGTTTTAAAAAATCATACAAATGCAGAAGAGAAAGTATTGCATTTGACTCCCGAACAGGAGAAAGACAAAACTCATTTTACTGATAAAGAGGTATAGTTAAAGTCCTTTGCGTTTAATTATTAATGAAATTAAAATTAAATTTATAAATATGCTTATATAGAATTAAAAAAATATAACGATTAAATATGTAATTTGTAGAGCGGAGTAGAACTTGAATTGGTGGAGTGTCAACCACTTCTTGAATGGCTTGCGAATAACTATAAAAGTTTTGGTGCCACCTTGGAAATTATTACAGACAAGTCGCAGGAAGGATCACAATTTGTCAGAGGGTTTGGTGGAATTGGAGGTAAGTTTTTTTTTTGTACATATAATAAATTTGTTAATCTTTATTTTTCAAAGCAATTTATGTATTTATATAAATTGTGGAAAATTATTTGTATTACTAATATTCGTGGCTTCATATCTTATTTTTTAACATAAATATAAAAAAATAGTTGTGTGTACATATAAACAAATGATAACTAATTTTTGTTTTGAATGTGTTAATAGTTTTTTTAAACACTATTATTATTAACATTATTGGATAAGGTGTATTAATTAATTAGAATTTATTAACAAATGGTATTAAACATTTAAATGTTCTTTTTAAAAAGTTAACATAATTTTTACAAAAGATGTGTTTTAATATTACTGTCAACAAAAATTTTAAAGAAATGACAAGGTAATGAAATGAGGTGCATTAATGTTAATTATAGAGTATATGTTCGTATATAGGAATCCTCCGCTACAAAGTTGACTTCCAGTCACTGCAGGCCGATGAGCCTCTTGATGATGTTGACCTCGATGATTACTAATTTCATCCATGAGATATTCAAAGTCAACCAGGTAGCTGTTTCTCTGTCTTGAGTGCATTCATGTACACTTTGTGTATTATAGATTATTATTTAGAAAACTGGACAAATTTATCAAAATGTTAATATTAATCAGATGCATATTTAAAAAAATTTATATGTTTTTTTTATATTATATACTTAAAAATTGAGGGGTTAGTACCTATTTCTTAGTATTTGTCATCTTATTATAATTATTGTTAATACAAAAGTCATTTTTATTGGCATTGTAGTATTTAAAAAGATTTATCTAAATTATTCTTTCTTGATAACTTTAATATTGATGTTAACAAAGATTAATTGACTTTAATTATTGTTATAATAATCATATTAGATAAAAATTAAAATATATGTGCATTTCTGTGTATTATAACTTTGTACATATAACAACTAGGAAAATACGACATTCATATTGCATGCCCCTAATTTTTATATAGTAAATTTGTCCAGAATGTTTACAATTATTTTGATTGAGTTTCTCACTAAATAGTTTAGTTTTGATTCTTCTGTACAAAAGTAGTACATAGATGTCTCTTGCAATGATTTTGAATGTGGATAGTGAAATTATTAAACACACAAAATTCAGAGATAAAAATTTGCATTCAGAGATGTTACTGAATTTTAAAGATGCTTTTTTGCCTAATGGTTTTCCTTAATTAACAAGGTGAATAGAAATGTAAAATAGGGGCTAATATAATCTTTTACAAAACATTCTGAATTTAGACCATTACATTTGTATCACATTAAATAATAACAAAGAATTAAACACGTAGTATGGTACAGTTTTTTCATTTATTCTTATTCATTTTTGGTATTCTCATTCACTTTTTGATGAGAACTTGAGTAATGAAAAAGATTTAGATGTTTTATTAATGTGTATTAGAAGACTGTTTTTCCAACATGGAAGTGTATATTTGTTAGTGATTCGTATTTGTTTTATATAGTTCAAAAGTTCTATTTGTTTATATTAATATTATATTTACAAATAATTATAATAAAGTAGGTCAACGTATAACATGTAGGAATATTGTTTAATAAATGCATTATTTATTTACATATTATCAAATGACCACAAAGAGGTTTTAAAATGTTTAATTTTTCTATGTTTGCACATGTAGAAAGAATTATACACGAGGAAACAGATTCGTCAATATTATTTAAAAAAAAAACAACTATTTTTTAGATGAATGTGCATGTTTATTCAGAGTAATTAAACTCTTGTTGTAGAAAAGATGTAATGGTTTCCAAATTGATAAGATTCTATTAATTCTAATTCATTTTTATCATATTAAATATTTATGTATGTAAGTATACACCACAAAGTTAAAGCTATATGAACTAGATGATATTAAACGGTGATTGCAAATTTAGTAAAATTATTTCACTATTACAAACATATGTATTTGTTAGATAAAGAATATACAAATAGTATTATTTCTATAGACTATAAATGAAAAGTCTTTTTGTTGTGTGGCCGCACAAGAAAAAAATCGTTTTAAACTGAACGTAGTTTTAATTTCTAATATATAACAATTGCACTGCATAGATATATTTTTTGAATGGATTTATAAAGAAAGAATTTAATGCATCTTTACAGTACAAACAAAGAATGTCTGCGATATCACGAAGTTACAATCTAGATATTGGCTTTTATTATAATAAGAAGTCAATAGTAAAGAATTTAAGGAAATCTGAGATTAGATCTATCAAAATTGGTAGATTAATATTTATGCTATAGTATAATAATTCTCAAATAATTCTCAAATAATTTATATAGTAGTTATAATCTTATAATCGTTGCAATTTCTTAATCTGTAAGATACACAAAGTGTAAAGCCATTTTAATGCTTGTTTACATTTTTACTATACTAAAGAAAGCCTGTTTTAATGACGCGGTATGAATTCATAAAAAAGCTATTCTAACTAAAGTCTGATTATTCAAATGAAAATTCGTTGACTCACATGAATAATGAGTATATTAAGAACTTTACTAATAATTATTATCTTTGTTACCCTTAGGGGAACAACAATTGTAATTGTACTAATAATTATTAATTACTGATTTTCTTACAATATAGTCTAGATTTAAAATGCATCCTTGGCATTTTTATAAAAAAACGCCAGTGACTATCACAACAGTGTGTAAGTCACTTGTTTTAAATAAATAAAGGTTTTATATATATTCTGGTTGAGATATGAAGCTTCTTTGTTAATATTATCCTATATTCAAGAATGTTGTTCAAATCTATTTTACATTCTAAGTCTTTTTAGCAATCACCATAACTATAACAAAATAAAACAAGTTCTTATTTTTTATTTAACTCTTATTTTTATAAATGAGAAGTTGCATTATTAGTAAACCAGTGGCAAATTTTAGATAGATTCTATTTAAAGCACACTCAAAACTTAAACAAATTTTATTATTTTATACACTTTCTTGTTTTATATTTCTACATATTCCTTTAAAAAAATGTGTGAATATTTGTTTTTATATTATTTCGTTTAAACAATGTTGCTTTTGCACTATGTTGCTATAATTACTATTTGACACTTAATATATCAAAATGTTAGCTTTATACTTAGTATTATATTTGGAAATTTCAAATTATATATATTTTCTAAATTATATTTAAGTTTAATTTTGATTGCATTTATTTTATTTATATAAACATACATTATATTCTGGCATTCCTTTCACAAATAGTAAGATATACGAATATACACAATAAATTGATTATTAAGTAAAATGCATAAATGAAAATTATTAAGTATCGCTTGTTGCATGCTACGCTATAAACAATTATAGATTATAAATCCATTGCTAAAGTAACAATAACAGTGTTATAGTTTATCTAATAGATTTTAATGGTTTTTATTTATTTTTTTAATTTATTGCGTTCAAATTGCTTGAATTGATAAAGTATTAGTTATGGCATTTTTTTAACAAACGTGTGAAACTATAGGAAAAATATAATTTTTTTTTTTTTATATTATTGAAATTATTTATATTAAACTAATATTATGATTTTTGATGTCATGTTTACTTTAATAATATTCATTTAACATAAACTTATATTCATGTTAATACTTTGGCAATGGATATAAATTATAAATAATTGTAACATTCTCACAATGCTTAACAGAGCTCCTCTCTTTGAGAAGTACTAATTAAAGTCTTGTTTCTGTTAGCTCGCATACTGGGAAAGGTACAGTACTTGCTTTTTATTAAGACTAGTAACAAGAAAAAAGTAAAATAATTCTTTATTTTTTTAATATTTTAGAATGTTTGGTTTTCCGATATTTTAGAATATTTATTTTTCTAATATTTTAGAATGTTATACATTGTATGCAGGGAATGTTTTGTATTACTACAATGTAAAAGTATTATAGATCATGAAGTAGCCAGATATTTTAATTTTTTATAAATATAAAAATAATTAACTTATTGTAGAAATCCCTTTTAGCAGCTATTAGAAGCAATGGAGCAATAGTTACTTAATGCTAATTTACAATGTAAATTTTATATTATCCAATCGAATAATATTTATTATTAAACCAAAACAATCCATTACACTATGTATAACATTCACATAAAGTAAAACTTTATATATATATATAATGTTAATCTATATAATTATTATTCATGCATTCAATTTTAACTTTTAAAAATATTTATTTTACATATCATAAAAATAAGTAGATAAATTTTATATATATATATAATTTTGTTTTCTTTTTATGTTAGTGGTCTTAAATTATTATTGTCGTTAAAAGAAACAGTGTTTTTCTAATTTTAATATTTCTTTGATATCAAATAGAGTTAGTATAATATCATAAAAAGAACTTACACACACACACAAAAGCACTGTTATTACTAACATATATTTGAGTTAAAATAATAATAATTTTTTATTTTTAACAGATATTTATATATGCACTAATATTCAATGTATTATTTATTTAATGATTAGCATTCATATGTTGTTTTGCAGGTATTCTACGTTACAAAGTGGACTTCCAAAGTATGCAGCTGGAAGATATTGAAATTGATAGTTTCGATCTGGATGACTATTAAATCCCTGATTTGACAAAAACACAATCCTCTTAGCTTTGAAATGGAAAATGTTACGTTCCTCTTTGCATTATATTTCAAGAAAAGTATGCAAAGATGCACGTTGCAAAATAATTATTTGATGTGGTACATAGGGTATCATCAGGAAATTATTGTGAACATCAAGCAGCTAGCAATTTACACAGGGACAGTGCGGCAAAATGGTGCGTTGGTAACAGTTCATACCTGTTAAAAACAACAAAGGCAACTCGAAGACTGTGACACTTAATTAAGCCAGCTTGATATCTGCCTACTCCACACATTACCTACTATGTTCTTTGATTATTCACATGGATTTATTTAATTACTTGCTCAAACAATGGTACCATGTAGAATTGTTACAGCATATGATTTGAGATATATCATTTTCTATCACATCGATGTTTATCATCTTGTCATCGTGCTATTAAAAGAAAAAAAAATGGTTATCAGATGTTCATAAGTACAGTTCTAGCATAATTTTTGTTCACATACGATCATAGCTGAGCTGTAATAAACTGATTGTCATAAACTTAAATGTGCGTATCGTGCATTCTATACCAATTGCAAAATTCATATGAATAATAAAAAGCTCTGTACATATACATAAATTTTTAATGGCACAGTTGCCTTAGGAGAAACAAAATCTTTCCGTCTTAATGAGTGATACACATACAAATGTAAGAACAGTTTCTTAAAAATTGATATTGCTTTATTGCTGGCTCGCGATTATTAGATTTTGTACACCCAAGACTGTACATAACAAATGCTTTATAAGCGTATCAATCTAATCTCTTAATTGTTGAAGAGGTACGCCTCGATGGTAAGAATAACAGTTACTAAAGATATTACAAATATTATAATTAAATTTTTAATTTCTCTTGCTTATTTGTACAATGCCTTTGTAATAAACAGTACTGTAAATGTATAAATGTGAAGAGAATGCAATGTGCGATGTTGGCAATGTATCCTTTATATATAAAAAAAAAAAAAAAAAAAAAAGAAGAAAAAATATTATAATGAATATTTTTTTTTTAATGCTGTGAAATTTTCGATAAATGATGACTCTGTTCATATATTTCATTTGCATTACAATTATTCTGTGCAAGGCATACATCCTAAAGTACTATTATTACGATGAGCAAGATTAATAAAAATATGATTTGCTGTCGTGTACAACGAATTTTTAATAGATTTAAAAAAAAAAAGGAAATGATATATATTTAGTCTTTTTTTTTTAAATTTAAATGAAAGAAATTTTTGAATGTTTCAATTAATAGACTATATAATATCAGAGATTTTAAAGAGGCCGTGATTCAATGTATCTTGGATAAATATAATTAATAATTTTCAAATATATTTTTGAACAACAAATACTTTGTGTTGTAGGTGTCTTAATAATATTATGCTTATTTTGTTTTAAAGAAAATGTTCATATTAATTTTGTCTTCAACATTTTTAAATGTCGTGAATTATTTGTTGGTATAAAGAATTTCAGAAAGTATGATTTTAAATATACGTACAATTTGGATCACTATTGAATTATTGTAGAGAGAATATTAAATTGCAAAATATACATACACACACACACACACACACACACATATATATATATGTGAAGTTTTTTAATTAGGCATAATTCAATTCGGAAGAGAATTAGTAAAAATTTATAGCCATAAAATTCATAAACATTTGAATCATTTCGATGAGAATGGATATTTACACTGCCGAATAGAAAATGACGCAATAAGGTATCGCCGAGCACAATATCTATTATAAAAATAAGTTTAATTTGGAACTGTTCATTGTTTACATTACTATTAGCTCATAAAAATACATTTAGAAGTTCATAGATTATTTTCAAACTATTTTAATATTACAAATGTATATCTTACTCGATCAACGACCAATTAACATTTAAAACGAATGAACACAATTGTAATATCTCAATCATCTCATGATTTATTATCTTTTATTCGATAATAAATTTCCGTTCGATATAAACGTTCATAATATTCATGAAGAAAACAAAAAAAATAAAACAGAAAGACCAATAGACTTAATTTTTAATTTTGTATACAACATTATATTTATGCAGAGAAGCTTTTTCGTACTAATATGTACGAATTATAGCCTATCACGAGGAGTCAAGGAGCATATACTTTTATATATTCATTCAAACAATTCACCATTGGGTAATGTCCCAAGTGATAAAATTAAACATCAAATTCTTAAAGGAAATATGTTCGTTTGATAATATGCAATAAATGAGGGAAAGTATTCATTTAAGGATTTAAATGGAAAATATTGCCGCGCAATATTTTGACAGTGCATGGCAGCTGATACTCGATTGGCTATTAATTAAACCTGCAGTAACCACGTGATCTTCAAATGATACTACAATATAGTATCTTCATTAACGTTATATTACTGTGATTAATAAATATATTTGATTTAAACAAAAAGAAAAATGTTTGTGTGAAATGATTTAGGTGTGCCACGAATAATACTGTAAATTGAATATGTATATATATATAAACAATTACAAAAGAACGATTTTAAATGTACAAATAATTCTAATATCAAAGTTTGCACATTATGTAGGTACAATGTTGCTATGTACGGATGCTCACAATATCATACATTCCTCGAGTTCAAATAAATATATAATATTATTCATACATTTTTATATATATATATTATTTGTTTAAACAAGTGAATTATTGTTTTAGTAAAATTTCGATGTCAACCACGGCCAAAGTCTTGTGTTCCACTGAGCTGTTTTCATTTTTAAAGGTAAGTTAAATCTTGAAATGTTTCTTATTTTTTGTGCCATTAACAACTCGTAATTTCCATCTGTAAATAAGTAATCAACTAACAAGTACCTTACAATGATTTTAACTTTTTTAAACTTATTATTTATTATTTATACTCCTAAGAATTGATTACATCAAGATGTAGATAAAATATACAGAGTATTTCAAAAATTACTTTACTATTAGAAAATTATAAATTTTTTCTTTTTAATAGAAAAAACGCAGTATTGAAATAAAAACTATGCGTTAAGAGAATTCGTACCTTTGGACATTTTATTAAAATATACATTTCATCCAAAATACAAAAGGAAAAGATGTATTTACAGTTGTCCGTCGAACGTTATACATAAGAATGATACTAGTAACAACGCCAATATTAGCAATGATAGTAAGAGATATAATCGTTTAATAACAATATGTTACTGTTTCATTAATATATATACTATATCAATGAACAGCGGCAGATCGATGGATTGAGAGTTTGATATACTCTAATATGAAATCGTTTTTCATGTTAAACGATTCTTAATTTATTAACAGTACTATATATTCTCTCTCTAATACAATTGGCCTTTTAACCATTCTTCTTTTTAGTCGAACCATTGACGGACTAAGAAATGACAATTGATACCACATGAATTTTACGGATTGACTCAGCTATCGTAAACGAACATTGTTGGAAATAAGAAAGCGTGTATATTTGAGAACTATTGAGAATGAAATATGTAATAAATAAATCATTACATAGGATTGATAATAGAAACTATGATAGCGCAATTGATAATTCGTGATTTGTATTATTCTAGATGAAAAATGTTCGTTATTGTATTTAAAAATATCGATAATACATGTATTTACTGCATTTACATATTTAAGGATAGATTTCAATTATTATTTTGTTGCATTCTTTTTTCTTTTTTATTTAGGAAGTTAAAGCTAACAACAAGTATTAGATAAAATAATTTTTATCAATATGTCATATACTGTATCTTTCTTAAAAATATTGTCTTATTTTCTGGATTTTGTTAAACGCCTTAAACTTTGTTCGAAACATGATGTTTATTAAGTTCATAAAACTATCATTTTCATTTTTCTAAAAGCATTTAACAATCGTGTAATATATATATATTTTTTTTTACGCGAACGATACCAGTTTACTATTTGCTTGCCGAGATTTCGTAAAATCATGTAAGTAAATTTATCTAAATATTTTTCTTTTGTCTAAGAGATTATTTTTAAAAATATTTCAAAATATTTTCATGTATATATATATATGTGTATGTGTGATTCTGGTATTGTACATTTTGACATAACAGCAATCGAAATTTAATTTTTTTTGTTGCGTTATACATATCTCTTTTTTAAAATACTTCTTTAACTATTTGTATCTTTATTTCGTTAATAATATGTATATATTATATTAATTAGAAAATCATATAATAAACTCTGCATTTATATAATATTTATAAAGAGATCTTTTGATATGTTATAAATCAAGCATTATATTCAATGAAATTCATATTTGAATTTGAAGGTCAAATGCATCACTTCCTTTTCGTAAAAATATATTGACATTATAGAATTCTCATAAGCAGTAACTATATGCAAGGCACTATTAAGGCCTACTTCTCATCTAAATTAAAAAAAAAAAAATTTGTTTCATATAAAATTCTCTCATTATCACATATAAGAAAAAAATACAATTTTAATAGTAAGCAGAGCATATAACTAAAAATTTAGTACCCTTTTCTTTCGAAAGAAAAAAAAAATCATTATGTGCAACAATGCATAAATATGATTATATTTCTTTAATATCCTTCTGTCGTCCGTTTACTGCTTTAGTCATATTTTATATCTAATTATGAATAATACTATATCAATTTGAAAGTTGCAAAAAATCAATTTTTGCAACGAATTATACAATTTTGTTTCTTTTAAATGTATTATGTTAATTTAAAAATAATTTCTTTATTTATAATTTTGCTTACTACGAATTGCAACATTAACTTATTCTTTTGTTAGAATAAATACCAAAATTCGAAATATAAAACTTTGTGACTATCCTTATATAAAACGTCAATGCGAATAACAATAACTACATTTTCACAATAATCAAATTGGCAAATATTAATTTCTGATCATGTCTCTTAGCCAATCTTATAAAGTGTTACTAGCATTCCACGCCCATTATTACTTGTATGCAAGTACAATACAAAGGCAGTAATTTTTGGAATGTTAACAATACTTTGTAAACTTAGCTAAAACTTAAATATGAACATTGGATATTTTCTATTGCAGAAATGTCAATAACATACAATAATTTATTTTAATTTCAATGAAACATATATGCCTTCGTTTCATTTTCGAATAAAATTAGCGAAATATTTATATCAAAAAAACTTATAAAAACGAAATCAATCAGCCAATTTTCCATGATAAAATATGGTAAAATATCTTTCTTTCTTTTCTTCTTCTTCTTTTTTTTTTTTTTTTAAATAATCCATTCATTACTCAATCTCATTTTATGATATGTTTGATCACAGTTATGTGCACATAATATTAGAACATAATAATATAATAATACAAAATGATTATTAGTGCTATTGGATACTAAATATCTTTACAATATTTGAGTTGAATATTAGGACTTAGACGAAGGGTTTGCATGATAAATAAAAGGTTACTCTATAATATCCTACCCCATTGTCTCAATATAAGATACAGGCATGTGTGCGATTACAAGCAAAAGAGTCAATACAAGCACATAATAGTAGATGCACATGTTTGATGTTTCTATGAATTTACTATTTTCTTAAATGTTAAATTTTAAATTAAAGCTAGTGTACACAATGTATGCTAGAATAAACGAATTTTATGTCTTATCAGCTATCTGATTAAGACATTATGCGCTATTATATCATTTTTATATTAAGCTTTACTAAATTATGTACAACCTGTTATATCGTTTGGTACTAACCACCTTTGAACAAGCAATAATAATAATAATAATAATAATAATAATAATAATATTTGCACAGCAATAACAACTCTTATCAATTGCATTATGCAATTTTTCAACATAAGTGTTATATTGCAGAAATATTCAGAGAGAAAATATCTTGGTTTAAAAAATGAATTACCTATTTTATGTATACTTATGATTATTAATAAAAATATTATTTTATACTTCAGAATTTTGATACGAAAACATACTTTTAAACTTTAAATTTATAATTTTTATACTAAAATTTTGAATGCATTTGCAAAGTACATTGTCATATATATTTCATTTTTTCAGGTTATTATTAAACTAAAATGTTTTTCTCTGCTGGTAATTATGTATGACAGAAATACTTCATAACTGCCCTCATAATTATACTGATACATATATACAAATTCTATTCATATTTCCCATAGACACCATGGACCACTATAAATAATACAATTCAAATACTAGTTTCCCATCACTGTTACTATATCTAATATTATATTAATTATATTCATTAGAACAATTTTTTTTACAATAACTATTATTTATCTGACTATACATTTTTAATTTTGTGCTATTCCAAAAATATATGATTATAGGGATTAATTGACACCTGCATATTCTATTATAGTTTCATTTATACTTATCTAATTAAGTATATCAGAAACTTTTAAAGACAGTTACATACTACTACATGCATGAAGTTATTGTTATGTCTAATCAATTTTTTTTTAAATAAAAAGTATTGTAATTTCAGTCCATGTTTGTAATAAAAAAAGTGTCAGGAATACTCCAACATCATCTTATTTGTGCATTTATAATGAAAACAAAGCCTTAGACACAAATATATGTATGTATTGGGCAGTGATGGGGTATGTTGGAGATAATTCTGTCAGTATAAGAAATCTGCAAACTTATAATCAATCCTGTGAAATATTAAAAATATATATTTAAAAATGTTTTTTGTTTTTTTTCCATTAATATCATTGCATTGTATTTCTTTTTGTCGAATCTTTTCTATTAATATAAATTTTTATTTTTATTTAAATATAATATAGAATAAAAGAAAAAGAAAAAGAAAAAGGAAAAGGAAAAGGAAAAGGAAAAGGAAAAGAAAAAGTAAAAGAAAAAGAAAAAGGTTTCTTATTTATACTCGAAAATTTTTTGATGATTTGGAGGTGTAACGAATACACATACCTTATTATTCAACAGCAAATCCACAAGTCTCTTCAACAGCTTGTGTAAGTTTATCCAACATTTTCTGATAACACGGATAACTTTGTGGAATATCTATCCTGTTAAAACAAGTATGTGCTTTTGGCAAATTTTCACTAGGTGCATCTACAGCATGAATTGTGAAAAGACGTGGACCTGAAGCTCCTGTTGAGCCTTTAGAACAGAAATAAGCAGTTCATTGTAATAATGCGTTATTGTTTTTGTTTTCTTCCCGTAACATATCATTAAGCATTACCTTGTAAAGCTTTGAATCCTTGTAATGGAACTCTCGAGCTACCAGTAACAAATTGAAGCAATCTTGCTCTCATTTCTTCTCCATACGATTCAACTATTTGCCAGAACCATTTGACTACAGGTGTATCGGGTGTACAATGCTTTAATCTTGTATGCATTTTCCAATCATTTATGTCGATAGTACCTAAACCTCCAATAACTAATTCTAATTCACGTTCGTCGAATGGTCTTAATAATGACGGGGGAATCAACTCATGAAAACCTTTTTGTAATGCTAAAAATTGTTGTTCGATTCCACGCATAAATCGATAATTAACATATAACCGGACATATTCCCTTTTGTTTTCTTCTGTTACTTGTATATCTTTTCCACCAGGTTTTAATTCGTGATTTTTCAAGACCCCGAAACTACTGTGTTCGACAGAAAATGTGGCATCCAAAACACCATCTATGCTATTTTCTCTGTTAACATAAAAAAAGAAACGTTAGAATATTTTTTTGAAAGATAATGCAATTATTTACTTACAACATCCATGTAAGACTTCTGTGCAATTCAGGATCAACACCTTCTATATCACTAAGAGTAATTGCTTTATTGAGTAGCATCTTATAGAATGGGGTGGTGAAACCACCATCTATATGATGCCCATGAAAAACTGCTATTCCTATGATTCTGCCAGCAAAATGAAAATATGATAAATGTTCTGGATTTATCCCTGAATCTGGATTTATTTGTAATGTGTAATTGTCATCTCTTGAATATTGAAACAGTCCATATTGAGGGTTTAACATTTCATGTGATAATAAATAAAGCCATTCTCGTGCTACCCCACCATAATCGAGACCTTCTTCTCCTCTAAATTTAACCATAAGCCTTTTACGCATATCTTTTGGACGCATTTTCATAATCAGCCTGTAAGATTCCTAAAAGAGATAGAAGTAATCTTATACAAATGCAATTAAAATTAAATATTGTAAATATTTCATATCGAGAAGATAATATTGTATTTACTTCAAATATTTCATTTCTTGATACTTCCAATCTACAGTGTCCACTTTGTGGTTGAAGTGCATTTAATTCTGCTCTTAGACATTTTAATTTAGCTACTAAATCCCGCTTATATTTTGGAAGAAGTTCACTCTCCATAAGTTCTTTTGGCAAATCTGATACAGTTTGCGTTGGCGGTGTTGAGGTTTCCACTATATAAAATATATTTAACACGTTGAGCGCCACGCGAATTTTTAAGGAAATCGCATTACTTACTATTGAAAATAATAGTTGAATAATAGTTGAATGTCAGTCGCCGGTGATTGACATTCAACTATTATTTTCAATAGTAAGTAATGCGCGTGGCCTGACTGGAATTTCCTTAAAAATTCGCGTGGCGCTCAACGTATTAATAAATAAAATGAATTAAATAATTATTTTATCATTTAAACTTACATGTCGGTGAATTATTATTGCTTCCATTTTCAATTCTTGGCCTTTGTTGATTAGTGGAAATTTGAGGTGGTATAGATGATACAGAAGTATCTACTGCTACAGATTCATTAGTCGCTGCAGGTGAATTATTAGGATTTCCAGAAACTTGATTATTTGTGCTGTTGTTCTGCCTCCTACTGATAATTAATTAAAACATTAAATTTCGTTAATTCATATAGTTTATTTATGCGACTGTTCATTTTTAAGAATATTAATAAATATATAAACTTACTTCAATAGATTACTTATGATTTGGCTAGAGAGCCGAGGATCTGTAAACTGTGTTGTTCTGTTGTTATGATCTACAAAATATACACGCCCGCTTTGAGTCTGTCTCATTTCCCATCCACTGGGTAATGGCCCAAGTTCGGTTGTTAACTCATTGGCTGGTAAATCACGTGGTATTCGGGGATCATGCCACGTTGATGTTCCAGTTGGAACATGATAAAAATATACTTGTCCTTGTTGAGTTTTCCTCATTTCTATACAATATAAATATTGTGTTTTTTAAGTATATCTAATATGATAAAGTAATTTATTATTAAAATTAGATATTTATTTAACTTACCGTATCCTCGGGGTAAATCCATAGGTTGAAGAGATTCATTTCTTCTTTCAGCACTGAGCACTGCATTATTCCTATTTCTGTTGCTTCGATTAGGCCTTCGTGGTTGACCATTGTTAGAACGCTCTATACGACTATTTTGATTTCCATTTTGTTCATCGTTGCTTCTTACAGTTCGTCGATCTCTTATTGCAGACGATGGGGGAGTATTTCTCATATGCTGTTGACTTTGTTGACTCCTATTTTGTTGTTGCGTTGGTGTATTTCTAGGAGTATTTTGAGCTGAACTATCTCTGCTCGGAGTTCTGCTAGATGTTCCTTCTCCATTCCATTCTGGTGTGCTTTGTAAAACAGTAGGGCTATCTGTTCTCACATTTGGTGGACTACCACTGCCACTGGGAGAAGTAGGCTCTGAATTAGGTAATGGTGGTGGTTCTGGAGTGGTCGGTATAATAGCATTACTAGGCCTAGTAAAAAACAGTAAATATTAGATGATAAATGTAACTAATAAAAGTGGTATTAATTTTCAATATTCAAAATAACTACAATACCGATTATTTGGACGTATCCATTGTGTTGTTCTGGTATAATGATTAATATAATATAATCGTCCACTTTGAGTTCTCCTTTCTTCCCATCCATCTGGTAGGTCAGTTGGACAACTTAAATCACCAAGAACGTCAACTACAGCATTATGGCCAACCGTGTTACTCACAGCACCATTATGTCCATCTCTAGATAACAAAGATACAACTATTTGTCCTTTGACAACATCTGTATCTTCGGAATGAGCTTTACAAAGGTCTAAACGTTGATCTAAAAGTAGATAATGTATTTACTTTTAATAATATTATTTACAATTAATAATTTTAACATAGCAACAATCAAAGTAATGTTGATGACTTACATCCAGTATCTTTCAATCTTTGTATTGTGTTTGATAATATACGCACACATCCTAAAAAGCCGCCACCTTGTTTCTTATGGATTTTTCTATGATTCCACACTGATATCGTAATGCCATCATTTTTCCCAATATATCTACATAAATATATATTTCTTATATATAATATACACATGAGAAAAATAAATGTAATTGCACTTATGATAAAGAAGTATTTACAAATCATAGTGTTGATTCCATTTTGGAGCTAAAGTAGCCTTGCACGTATCTGTACTGTGACACTGACCAGAACCATCAACGGTTATTTTAGCAAAGGGATCAGGCAGGCCTAAAAGCAAATCATTATCTTAATTGTAATATTTTGGTAAAACCATAAAGTTAATGCGCAGTGTAATAAGTACTTACGAAATAAATCTTTTCTAGCAAGATTACGGGCACATAAAACTGAAAATATTAAAAAATCGTTATTCAAATGTTAGACCGAATTCTCTTAAAGTTTTTCATTACGAATCATATTTTAGTATATTACTACCATATTGAAAAGTACATGGAATGTTATTTCATAGCGAAACATAAAAGTAATGGTAAATGAATGATAAGAAAGAAGATTTTAAAAGTTCAAAGGATTAATTAAGCCTTGTTGGAAAACAACACTTAATATCATGTTTGATGAATTTTCTTTTATCAGAGTAGAAAAAAAGCATTCTAATATTATACTTCATATACTCTACATCACATTCAATTGTGATTTAAAAAATATCATCTTATTAAAAATACAAATGATAAATAATAATTAAACGATATTCGAAATTGATATTAGAAAAAATTTAAAAGAAATAATTAGAAAAAGGGGTAAAATTTGTAATAAAGATGATGTTATTCGGTCAATTTGTAGATCGTTTTAATCGGTTACACACTATAGGCGTAATCGAGGGAAGAGCAATGATAGGGGAGAGAGAATAAATAATTAAATCGAGAGAGGAGATAGAAAGAATGAACGATTGAGAGGAAACGAACGTCCTTCTGGAAGGAGCCCTCCCGGAGCGCTTCTATCCGTGGGGTTTTGACCTCTGTCAGGGAGTTGCCATAACCAAAAGAATGAAAATCATAGTAAGAGGAGTATTAAATAAGTCTTAGGTGGGGTGGAGAGAGAGAGGAGGAGAGAAAAAGGGTCCGTTTCTTAAAGAAAATAACCAACATAGTAGTAGCATTTTGACATTTCTCGAATGCACTGTATTCATATTCTAATACGGGATATGTTTAGTTGAAATAAAATAATTATTTCTTTATGGAAAGTAAGAAGAAATTAAAAGCGTATAAGAATAATAAGAAGGATAATAAATGGTGTAGGTGCGCGAGGATAAGGTTAAAGTGAACGAACTAACGTAATGAAGGAAGAAAGGAAGGAAGAAAGGAAGGAAAAGAAGGATGGATGATGCATGAAAAAAAAGGAAGAAGGATCGGAGTCGCGTGCAAGTTGAGTGTTCGGCCAACTTTCACGCTCCTTCTTCTCTCCTCTCTATGCAAGATACACGACATGGATTGTATCATAGTTCGGACAATCTTTTATTTCACTCACTCGTCAAACGAATCTTCATGGCCCCGTTCCTCCTGCTACCGCCGGGATTCGACATTTTTCACAAACATTTAACGCTTTTAACCGCACATCGGCACACTAAATTGGTAAATAAAGTTGTTCCTTACGCGGTAATATACATCACACACGCACAACGATCTACGATCGACTGACCTGAGATCGACTCAATACGATTCTCGATTAAACTTAACTCCCGCTTCGATATATCGGTCCGCCATCTTCTTTTATACTTCTAAATTGTTACTTCGAGATTTTAACCGCCATTTTCAATTGTCGGGTTTATTTTAACGATATTTTTTTTTTTAACGATTATTGTTTTATATCTCATCAATTTTCCTTTTTTTTTTTATCACATTACAGTTTTTAATAAAAACAAAGTATTGGCATAGAATAATACATTTTTTTCCTATAACTTTAATATATATTTACATTTTTTCCTATAATTTACAATGTATATATTTAAATTTTGGTGATATATTTTTGAAAATAATTATTTAGCTAATTGTATTTTTTATAGATTTACAGAAAATCTTATAGAAAAATGTAGTATCTATCAATATTTTTGTTCGGTATTGTATAATATATACGTAGTATTATAAATTCATTGATAAAACGATTATTATCGATTTATTATTGCTTTGATCGTAGCATTACAAAATATACATAAGAAGAAAATATAAATTGCTTACATACACGTATGATATTTTTACATGAGCAATATGTGTATCAAAATTACGTGTAATTTTTGTAAAACGATACACTTGTGTCTTAAAATGTGATTGGTGCATTACTTATCGAACATGTAATTTGTGACAATACGAATTAATTTTTATCCTCTAAACTTATTCTAAAAAAAGAAATTAACGCTCCAAATTTGTGTACAAATAACGTTTTTATAAATATCTCAATATAAATCTGTAATCTCCTTTTTCTCTATAAAAAAATTGTACTGTGGATTGCAATACAATATAAATCAGTATTGTAACAAGGCTTTTCATTTTCTACATAGAAAGATGTTACGTGTCATATAAATTTATAATTTTTTTTTTTTAATATATGTATATATATCGACAATTTCATGAAGTAAATAAAGTTTAATAATTGTTAATAGCAAAAATAAATGGGTTTTGTATTCTTTTTTGTTCTTTTTTTTTGTACTTTCAATATATTTCGTCCGACCTCCAGTCTATTTTTATTTGTGATTTAATAATAAGCGTAGCTTCGTTTCTTGACGTTTTCATTTTATGAAACGCAAATTATTTAATATGTATATATATACATATATATAAATATACATATAAATATAAAATAAAAAAAGAAAGAAAGAGAGAGAGAGAGAGAGAGAGAGAGAGAGTGTCAGCTTTCTTTGGCAGTAAAATGTAACATCGATAACACTTCTTAATTATAAACGAAATATGCCAGCATTTATTAAAATCATTGAATGCCGACTATGTAGTCCCTCGATAACGTTGAAAGATGTTTACACTTCTTTTTTAAGCTTCTCCTTTAAACGTAAGGAAAGCATCAACGAGGAAAAGTACACCTTGAATGATACTAATGGATCCTTTCGCTAAGCCTGTGTCACGAATAGAGGTATCAGAACGTTTATCGAAATGCTTGATATTCAAAGCGCCAGCAGCTACGAATAAAGCGCAACCAATCAACGAGAAGAAAAGGTCCTACAACATATAAACGAAAAATAAATGAATTATTAAAATGTTACATACAACGTATATGATTATATATATAACGGTTTATATTTCTATTATGTGTTTTTTCCATTGTACGTACATTGTATTGATTACTACGTCGAAATCAATGTTTATGGAAACAAGAAAGAAAGAAAGAAAGAAAGAAGAAAAAGAACTAAATAAGAAAAAAAGAAGTATGAATGTAGTATAGCTTCGAGTGTATACACCGTAGATACTATTTTCAACGTACCACACGTCGGTTGACCGGAGTTGCCATTAAACTGCCAGCAAACAAACCAACTAAAATAATGAGGTATCCACCAAAGGTACCCATTGTGATCATCTCTGTATGCTTATCTCCCTCGTAAAAGGAATTATAGTGCAATCCGATAAGGATGCATACCAAGATCTGAAAAAGTCAATATTCATATATATATATATATCTAAAAAGTCAATATTATATATATATATATATATAAGTATATATGAAATTATACGTTCTTACATTATATAGGTGAACAATAATATTTGTTTTATTTATTTACTATTATTAATACTCTCTCCTCTCACTCTTTTTCAAATCAAATTTGTGTAAAATAATAAAGTTATAAATTTAAATGATTTTATATAATTATTGTACAAAGTGTAATATAAATGTTATACAAATATATCGTATAAGTTTAAAATTCGAATGAAAGTGACGTTAAAAAAAACTGTGATCTTCTTTTTAAAAACGAACTAAACGAAGTCATTGAAAATAAGTATACTGTATTCATCGATATTACTATAAATAATATATTAGGGCTTTTAATGTTTTGTTCCAGTTAAAGACTTCATTCTATTTCCAAGACTATTTGTGCAGCAACAGGTAAGTATTTTCATTATGGACGATCGTACAGATTTGAATCGTAAGCTAAATGACACGTATATAGATACATACATATATGTACTTATGTATGTACGAATGTACTTCTTCGAATACCATTCTTGGGTCATCTTTAATGTTATATTCATGACGTTTCTCCAACTAAATTAATTAGTAAGAAAATAATAGTGCCATAAATATAATAAAATCTTAGTGAGTGTATGCATAATCGCCAGCATATTATACAAAAGCGGATGCCAATCTTGCGTTAAATTGCAAGTGATTTTTTTATTTTATTACGCACTTTATATTGCTGATAAATTTATCAGAAAGATGATACAGAAGATGATTGACTACCTTGTATTATATCTCGAATCATTTATGAATAATTTTGTTGAATAAACTTTGATCGAGGTTAATCATTATCGAATTTAAGTAATATTCGTTTAAATATTTTTTTATGATCATTATCGTAGATAAAGATTTCAAATTTATGATATAAATTATAATATTACGAGACATGAAATAGTCAATTGTCAAACTGCTTCTAACGAGTACTTCCTTTAGAGTTGTCACTTTCTTTTTCTGATAAACGCATCTGTTAGTAAAGTGAATCAGTTCGAAGTAGAGGAAACGACTCCTGTCTGGAGGATAAATTAATTAACTTCTTTGGACTACGGTGACATTGAATACAAGGTTCTCAATGCGCGTGTACGATTAGTTGTTTTGTTTATATCTATTTTAATGGTATCGGTTAGATTATTGTTATTAAACATATCGGTTTCCGATTATCAGAATAAATGCAATAGATATATTACGTTATTATAGCGATAAACGATATCGATTATGCAAACGTATGATCAAGATTTTAAAACTTTAATTACATTAATCCTATATTACTTTATATTTAATATAAAATCTATATCTACGATAACTATTAATTATTAATTAATATTTTCATAATGAATAATGATGGATGCTTTAAAAATGTATATAACAGATTGTCGTAAATATACTTACAAGTTCAAAGAACTTTATGATAGTAAGCCTCGTAATGTTGACCATTTTTATTTATCTGAAAACAAAAAAGTCAATAGTATATGAATAATATCGCCGATGTATTATTTGAAAGTTTAAAATATAATTTGAACAAAATAATATTATGACAATGTTTGAATTGACACAGTCAATCAAGTAACATAAGAAATATTAAACCTTTGTCAATCAAGCAATCTTGTTTACATACACGCACACGTACAATCATACTATTTTATAAACGAAAGGCTTAATGAGTCTTATTTTCCGCATCTTGCAAAACCGTTATATAATCTATTGTATGCTATTATCAGATCGACTAAATAAAATTGTTAACGAGCAAAATAAAGAAAATTGCTTTCCATTCAATTAAATATCAAGTTAAATCAATTCTATTAAATGCAACAATATAAAATAATATTATAAAGGAAAAGGAAACAAATTGTGTTCGATATTAGCATATAAACAAGAGAATAGTTTTGCTTATGGACATGAGTTTGGAAGAAAAACTTAAACTTTATTAATTTTTGATAGACTTTATACGAGAAAAGGTGGATTTTTAAGATCGATATGAACGTGCTATGGTTAAGCAGTTTCGTGATACCAAAGGTGACGGTATTTTACGATCATTCGTGATAATACTATATAATCTGATAAGACAGTTTTTTTTTCTTTTTTTCATTTCTTTCATTTAATTTTTAAAGAGTAACGCGAAAGATTATTAAATTTCTCGGTAAATGAAATTTACCGTTTTTTTGACTCTTATGTTAGTTTGATCGAATCAAAGCGTAGTTGGTATTAGGTCGACTGACGTAACCCTATACTCCTATACTGTTCTTTTTATAGTAATGATCGGTACGAGGCGATTATTGTTGACCGTATATCCTCTTGATGGATCAAAGATCAATTTTAAGAACGTATATAAACTCTTTTAAATCGAGGAAAATAAACAACAAGAGATCTAAACATAGAGAATAAAGGTAGGTATATATATAAGAACAATATATATTTACCGTTTATTGTAAATCTTTCGTATTTTAATGAAATTTCTTTTATTAATAAATCTTCTTCTACGCGTATTCAACTTGTTTAAAAAAATCGATCAATATTTACGTTACGATAGGAAACGAAATAACCATCGATACTTCGACATGAACCGGTTTCCGATGTCTCGTATATCAACAATTTATTTTTCTTATATTTGGTGTTTCAAAAAAATCATATTTTAATGATAAGAATATAAATACGAAAATAGTACTCGTAAAACAAGATTTTTCTTTTTCTCTTGGTTCTTGATACGGAAAGATTCGGAATATAAAAACGAGACGTAATTAAAGTACTATATATATCTTTTCCTCTTCTCTCTTTCTAGATAAAAAATTACTGAACGAATGGCATAAGGTATATATGTATGTGTGTATTCATATTTTTTTTTTATTTGCCAGTCGAGTTTTATTAAAGTCAGACTGTGACGCTTTTAAGTTGGGTCAGTGGAACGAAGTACCATGGCCATGGGGCACCAAAGATGGATAGAATGTAAAAGAAATTAGCAATCGTACGTACATACCTATGTATGTACGAGGTATGTATGTCTTTTGTATGTACGTGTTTAGTATTGCGTATCTTCTTGCATGCTCATACTATGCGTCAGATGCTAGAATATTATGTCATACCGAATTTTATATTTTTACAGTAATCGCAAAGTTACTTATACAATTTTACTTAATGTAAAAAGTATTTTACACTAAGTAATATATAAAATGTAATTTTATATTTAAATTATATTTTATCATTAAAAGAGATAATCGTAAGAAAAGGTAATCGTTTTAAAAATAGAAAAAAAGATATAATGATTTTAATTATGAATCCTGAACAATGTTTCTTTTTATGTGATCTAACGAGAATTGTTTAAAAGCAGTTTCTTATAAATCATTTTTCACTGCATGAAACAACGAGTGTTTTATATTTAGTACGAGTTTGAAAAGCAGATAATCGCACGTGTTGTACTCGATGAATACAAGTAATCAATGCGAATCACGAACAAATCGAATAAAACACCGTTCATTCCTGTTTGAGTTACCTTAAAATATTATTCTAGAATATCAATATTGATATTCGAGAATTTATTTCTTTTTTTGTGTGTAAATCAAAATATAGAGAAAATTTGTAATCTATAAATCAATGTGTAATATTTCAAATAAAATGATACAATAACAGTTTATATCTATTTTTTAAAAGAGAATCCTTGAAAACCAGGTTATTCGTTGTATGTATAAATATAATTACATTAACTTTGCTAACATGATTAGCAACATGCTAGTTAATTATTGAATCCGATTATTCAAAAAAGTAAAAGAAAAATAAAAAGAAAGAAAGGAAGGAAGGAACATAATATTCCTTCGGAGACCGTGCATTACAGGAATGTTAACTTTTTTAATTAAATGCTGGGTTATTAAAACCAGATTCGTCCAATAAAATCTGACTCCAATGCATGTGTGCATCTAATTAAACGCATTAAATTTTTCCACGGAAAGAAGGTGCTTTTTTTCCCATCTTTTTTAAAGTAATTGAAGTTTCTTTATATGCAGGGTGAATCATTAAATTTGTCTATCTAAATAATTTCAATTATTTTCTATAGCGTTGGAAAATATTGTATACGAAAGTTGTACGATATTAAATAGTATATCATTTTTTTCCACGTGCGTGAATTTGACTTTTACAATTATCCAATTAAAATGTGCTTTTTTTGGTTCGAGATCATCTTAAAGGTAATAAAATGATATTTCTTAGAATTTTTATAAGCTGTCATACTATGTTAACAGTAATATGCTGTTCTATTTAAGAAAAAGAAATGAAAATGACCTTGTAATTATTTCTACGTTTTCATCTAGGAAAAAAGTAGATCACATTAATTCACAGTTTTTTTCTTCTTTTATATCGTACACAACTGTGTATACAAAATTTTCGAATATTATTCAAAATAATTGATATATTATAATTTATGTGGATACAGTTAATGCTCCACTCTATACATATATGCATGTAATTCGGTCAATTGAATTAAATCGGGTTATTCTCTTTCGCATAATATTTCTTTTTCATTTAAAATTGTCGAACGACGCAAAATCTGTATATTCGAAGTTGATCCTTCGGGTGGCTATACCTGCTCGTGTGACCTTGAATATAGTAGTATAAAAAACGAAGGATCACGAAGAGAAAGAATACCGAAATGTGGGCATCTCAGGGTCGTAAGCAGTTTTTTTTATAGCAATAGATAATTATGTTTTAAAACTGACAAATATTCATTGTCAGTTTCAGACAATTTTGGATTCTATTATTTTCAATAATACTAGAAAATATTGTATACAAGAAATTCTACGATATAAAATGAGATATAATTTAATATAAGCCGCTTTCTTTTTCTTTTTTTACATGAAGTAGAAAAAATCTAACGTATGAAAAATAATTTCCTATGATTTTAACCACACCTTTGTATTTTTTATCAAAAGAGAGATGTAGGAGCATTGAGAAAGTAACAAATGATTAAGCAGTTTGTATTTAAAAATTGAATGAGACGTGACTTTTATTTAATTGACCACTCCCAACGAATATACACTATTGCTTGATCAAATAATTGTAATATTATTCAATTTTCAATAAACTAATTAAATATATATGTATATGCATTTCTTTGAGAGTGGATTAGTATCAATTAAGTTAGCTTGTTTTCGAAAAAAAAAGTAAAGGATTTTTTTTAAAAGCGAACTCTTCTCAAGCGTTATATAATTATTATACATTGCAAATTGTTTTAATATATATATTCAAAATAGAGAACTCTTGCGAAATTCTATGCATATGCATATATTGTATTGGCACGTGTCATAAGAAAATGTACGTGTTTGATAAAACTAAACAATTCTTGATGTTTACTTTACGTAGATCAAAATGACGCAGAGATAATTGTGTATATCGTCTTTTGAGTCATTTGTTATCGATAGCATTAAAGCATTATCACGTATAGTTAAAAAAAAAATTATGCAATTATTTAATGTAAATCATTAAATATTTCTTATTTAACTTATGTATTATTTCAAAATTAATATTGAATTTAAATAAAAAGTTTTTCATGAAAAATTTCATAAGTAATTTATCAATATATATTATAATAATATTTAACTTTAAACATTTTGATTAGTTTATTTTATTAATACATCATGCTATACGATAGGCGTTCTCGTATATAGAGCAGGTTTACACTTTGCATCTTCTAATCGCGGAACCAATTTATATTTCAAAGGAAAGTCACAAAACCAGGTCAGCCGTAAGATGGTAGTATAAGAATATTTCGGAAACGAAAGAGAAGCGACAACACCACGGTTTCTGGCGTCAAAACATGCGGTGAAAGTCGATTTCTTACGACGCATCTTCGTTGAATTCTTATAAATCAATCCGCAGCGAGAAAGAGAAAGATATATATAACATGTATACGAAGTTATTTCAAGCGAATAGTACAAATGATATTGAATAAATATTTGTGATACATACGATTTTTGATAAGACGTTCACGTTAACGATAATATACTCACATTGATAAACAAATGTTATTTATTTGAATGTATATTGATTTTAATTATTAAAATTGAAATTTTTATTTTTAAAAGAAATACTTTATATTGATTGAAAAGTTCACTTGTAAAACGTGAGAAAATATTCTTTAATAGCTATTTTATTTTACTTACGTGTTTTGAATCGGCCGGATTTTATTCGTCCGTCGAAAGTTGTTCACGTTACGATGGTTCGACAGCAACTAACGCCGTAACCGAGTAACCAATTTCGCGCGGGAGTGTTCTTCTTAAGTCATGCTTTATACGATTTTTTTAAAACACAATGGCGTTTACGAGCATCGCGTCATAGTATATACTATACGTGTTAGTGTGTGGGAGAGTCTGTACTATCGAGACTAAGAAATGACTCTTCCATCTTATCTTGGTCGATGACGGATCTATCTCTGCACGAAAAACGTGAATTTAAATGTAAATCCTTTATTTTTGCAATTAATATTATTTACCAATGCGCTGGTATAATATTAATATCTTATTTTTATTATAAAAAAGAAAATGATCTAAATAGTAAGATGATCCAATTCGATTTTAATTAATGTTATTGTAATATATTAACATTTTAATCAATTTATTTATTATTATTATTATATTATTATTATTATTATTACAATTTATTTATATTGTAATTACATCAGCTTTAATAATAAAGCTGATGTAATTATAAGATATATAGATAATACTTATTATGCAAATAATATAAATTCGCAGAATGAATCTGAATCATTAGTGAGTAAAAATGTATATATAATTTAACGAGAAGTTTTGATAACGAAATAATGCGAAAAAAAAATTCTTTAAATATTTGCAATCATTCTCTCTGATAACGTACATTCATTCATTCTAATCTTTCTGTTTTTTCTATTTTCTTAGACTAAAAATATTTATTACATTCTATGTTTCGTATTGATATGTATCTTTGATTTCGTTTCTATTTATAAGAAATAACTATGGTAAATTTATTGTTATTTATTATGCAACAATATATTTTAGGGGACATACAAACATGAGATTTGAATCGATTTTCTTAATGTTAAATATTTTCGAAACGATATTACGTCGTTAATTAGAAGTATGACGTCAACCATGGTGTGTCACATCTGCAAGAAACGCAGGAACATATTCGATAGTATGTGTGGCACGCTCGAGTACGTGCTTACGTATGCGTGTAGGAACGCACTCATTACGTCACATTACTTAATGAACCTTGCTTACCTAGTAAAGAAATGCTTCAAGAGGAGATGATAGATTTGAAGAATTATTAAAACAGTTTCACGATAACCTTTCATATCATATATTTATACCATTGTGATTGTAAAAGATAAATAAATATAAAAGAATATTATATATATTAATATTTAATAAAATCGTATTAAATATTTATCATAATATTCGTGTTTTTCTATTTTTTAAATTTATATTTTAATAAAAAAATCATGCGTACATACGAAGTACTTATTTATTAATAAAATCTCAGTGTACCTAATACAACATTTAGTTTCAATTAATTATATATAATATTAACTTATAATCGTGATTTAATTATATATTTGTTTCAATATATAATTTTGGGTGTGAACAAAGTTTAATTACAATTTCCAATACATATTCGCACAACGCAATTAATTTTTACCATAATCCGATCTCCAATTTATTCCATACAACAATCTGATCTAATAATAATGCAATAATCTAATAATCTACTAATTCCTACGCTGCTTGTATCTTTATATAGTCTAGCCGACCCGTTACATTTAAATACAATCATTTATCGATATTGATAAAATTTGAAATTCAGCTGTTGTCAGAGTAGTGTAGAACCTGTTAATTGCTAATTCTCTTATATAATAGTGCATATAAAAATCATAGAGATTCAAGAAAATAACGCGCAAATAATTTATTAAACTCTGATAACACATGGTAAATATATAAATAAAAAATATATTATATAAAATATTTTATACAGAACGTATACACATAAAAAATTATACGTGTTAGTAGTATTATATATATGTATTGTCAGTTAAGTCAGAAAAAGTTCGAAAACATGACGCTGCAGACAATATTTATTTTTTTATTGTCAGATAGGTTTGTTAGTTATTCGCATGCGCGACAATTCTTTCAATTAAGAAAAAAGGTGGTAATAATTCTCGCGTTAAAGCATTGAGAAATGTATAATTATAAATATTTTTAAAAGTATAATATATTAATTACAATTATTCTAGTTATTATAAAATATATTATAATACAGTTTATAATTTTGTAATATATATTTATATATTTTGTTTCCCGATTTTATTTGTATCTATAATATGTCGCATGATTTAGTTTCATATTTAACCGATTGCGCACAATATTTTACGCTCAATGGATAAAGTAACTTCCTCTGTCCTTTTACTTTATCAGTGAGTTTTACCATTTACGGGAAATGACAATATATATATATATATATATATATTACTACTACATATATGCAAAAGATCTACATGGTCGAGATCGATCAATTAAATTAGAAGTTAGAAATGTCGATAGTTGGTATCATGTTATGGTGTTATTTCGTGGTAGGCTACAACAGCGTCACCGATCGATAGAAAATGAAACTACATATCAAGATGGTAACTGTAGTCAATAGTTGATATCTATAGTGGTCAGAACACATTAAAAGAATTCGTTTACCGTCCAGACATGGACATTAACTTTTCTTTTATTATTAATTTAAAAAATGTTGAAAGAAAAAAATGTTGAAAGAAAAAAAATAGAAAAAAAAAATTTATATACAACTCGCAAGAAAAGTAAGACGGCTTGAAAGAAAGTTTGTCTTTTTCTTGGATAACAATATAATTTCACGTTCCTTCGTTATAACGTTTCTTTTTATACTGGAAGAACTCACTGAAGCTTTTTACCGCCGCTAATGAAGCGCAGCACGATGCAACAGAACTTTCTTTCCCTTCCATTTGTTCTTTTTACTTTTTATGGAAGAATTTTGTGTGTGTTTCTTTTCTCGCTTTGTTTTCTCTATCTTTTTTTCTTTTCTTTTGTTTTGACACGGACTTGAGAAATTAGGTAACGAGCTTTTCAAGGCGAGGAACCGTGGAACAAGTAAACTTTAAGTGACATGAACGTTTCTCTATTTTCCGAATAGACAAGGTGAACTCGTACGTTGTATATACGTATGTATGTACATATATGTATATATGTACATACATATATATATATGGTCTAGCCTGTAATAACTTGCAACATTTCCGTGGCTAATTTATTTATCATCCTGCTGGATGTAGGACCCTCTCGGGAATGTACGGACGGCTGCTGTGGACGACGAGGACGAACGCGGGAAGGAAGACATTATACTGCCGACAATGCTCTGAGGGCAGTGTATAACGCTTTGCCTTGTCACACTCCCGTCTGCTCTAGAAAACTTCTTTTCCGAAATTTAAAATGAAATCGTCCATGTAATGCTCATCCTTTGTTTAATTTAAGTCTGTGCTTTTCCAACCTGACCTCTTTTCTCTTTTTCTTTTATTAATTACAAATTATGATTTTCAAATTTACTTCGGCCCTGTTACTCTAATCCTATTATTCAACGTAAACACTATTAGTATCTATAATCATTACCGATCTTAATATTTTAATATTGTTCTATTTTTCTTTCATTATTCCATATTAGAATCTATAAACAGGAAATTGTACGAAATAGAATGACACCTGAGTTATTTCATACATCGTCCGATCCAATAAGAAAATAATTTCTCAAATTATATTGACAAGTAGATATTTCTTGATGATATATAAGTGACACGTGTACCTACGTCGATACTTGTTAAAATTCTTTCCTTCTTTTGAAACGATGAAGACGTTAAGATTCATCCCAACCGATATTCTCACCGAGCAATATTCACCAGGGCGTTATTCCTGCCACGGTAGAATTTCGAAAGCGACATAGGTGCCATAAAAAAAGTCACTGCGCGGTGATTTAGGGCAAGGGACGACGAAGTGACCCAGGAGTAGTATGTCGCGTTTCAAGAGAAAAGGAATGACAGAAGAAGGTGAATGGAAAGAGAAGAAGAAGAAGAAGAAATAGAAGATGAGAGAGATGGCGAGGGAAAGAGGGTGGGAGGGGAGGGAGGGAGGTTTTGGTTTAGGAAAGGGAAAAGGAAGAGGAAGACGTCGGGTTCAATTCGAGTGGTAGACTGGAGTAGCAATAAAAGTCAGTGACTTCGGGTAATCGAGAAATCCACCCCAACGATTCGATACCCCATTTCTATGCGATCGTTTCGAGAGCTGCTCGACGCTTTCTATGATCGCGTAGAAACGCACCAGATGAGATTGGACAAGTGATCTCCTTCGAGAAGATGATTTTGTTGCTATCCTTTCTGCGACATCTAAGGTTAAAGTGTCCTCGCTGACGATGAAATCTTAAAGATCCAATTTCGTGATCTGTTTTGTTTTCTGACATTTTTTTTTTTTGAATGGTCGTAATTCTTATTCTAAATGAGATTTAAAATACGAAATTTACATAGGTGAATGATACTTCCTTATTTTTGTTTTTTTTGTTCGTTTTATAAATGATTATTAGTATATCATCATACAGTGTAAATCAGAAAAGATGATTTTTTTATTATCAGCAATTAATTATAGTATTTTACCAAGCACGTAAACGTTCGCGAGCATAGGATAGTTACGTGTTATCCATTATACTGGACCTGCTGCTGTTCGATGCCGAGTTATTGGCAATAAAAAGAATGAAAAACAGTATACCCTTGTAGCTATATTGTATCGGTAACATCGGGTACGAATATCCGCGCGATCAAGAACCGTTTCGGATGAGACTGTTGAACGGAAAAGTATTGGGTTTGTAACGTCTATGTGGATTATTATTTTAGAAATCAGAGATATGCTTTTCTTGCGATTTAACTTTTACGAGACGACGTTTTAGATTTCTCATATATTTTTATAACAGTTGTTTCTTTATTTTTTTTTTTTTTTAATACACTGTAATATTTTTGATTACACAATAAAATCCCGTGAAAATTACGATTTTCTTTTATAACGCGAATCAAATTTGTTATTTACTTATTTTAAAAAGATTGTTCAATGATTACGTTCAAAAAAATATTTTAAGTTGGTGAAAGAAACAAATGGATGCAATTTGAATAAAGCCAGTCGGGGGCTGGGGGAGAGGGGGGTTCAATTCAACTCGAATAAAAAGTGCGTTTGAGAAATAGGGAAAATTTCTTGGTGACGAGTAGAACGTCGACAAAACGGAAAAACGACCTCAAAAGAGAGAAAATAATATTGTACACTGTCTCTCTGTTGGTCAAAGTTGCTAAGACACACAATGGAATATAAAGATTCGAGCTTGGGCCTTTCCCTTGAGAGAAAGGAGTCGGTTCTTATTTAAACGGGCTCCTTTTCGCTTTTCTCAAACGTATATACATATATCTATATATATATATATAAACGATATTTTCACATATACATATGTATATGCATAAAGGTATATGTATGTACATACGTATATAAGTTCCTATTTTTCATATTCACGGTTTCACCTGGTCCATCGAGCATACCAGGTCCACTGAATAAATCTCCTGGAATATATAAAATTGTCTTGCAGAGCTCCAGACAGTCCCATGGAATGAGGTGGAGGACGAAGAGAAAAAAAAATGAAACAAAAAGAAAGAAAGAAAGAAAGAATGAAGAAAGAAAGTTTTCGACTTTCTTGTTATACCATCTTGTATGGTTTTCTACGACAGAATTTTACAATAATGTTAAAGTTTCCGAATAAACGACGATTATATACGACAAAATATGAATGTGGTCATATTATTAAATTATAGGGTATGGGAAAATAAGTGCAATAATAATTATAAACACTAACAAATGTAGTGTTGGTTTCAAAAATGGAATATACAAATTATAAAACAAATAATATAGATTTTAAAAAATTTCATTGTAAATAGTGCAGGATATTGTTATACCCAGATATTACTTTTTCATATATTTCGATTATATAATATCGCGAGAAATTTATTTGTTTTTCGACATTTTTTTATTTTATTAATCCAAGAACGTTTATAAAAAGGGGTAGCATTTTCTTATTTACAATTTACGATCTAACACGCAAACATTTCGTATTCGACTCGCTGGTTAACTTCGATGAGAGCCTTCTACAAATTCCTAAAGCGATTTCTCGTTGCCCTCTTATTCTATTTTTAAAGGGAGGATTTCACGGATACGGCAGCTTCCATGCCGAAAAGGAGATCCATAAAAATTCTTGGGATTCACGGGTTTGCTCTCCTTCCTGCCCAACTATATATATATATATACATCTATAATATGTATAGGTAGATTGTATATACGTATATTCTTGCCCAATATTTTCTATGTGTCATCTAGTGAATTATGCAAGTAGCTACGTAAGATCTAACCATAGATAAGGATAGTATCTGACTCTTGAGATTTCGTATATATCCAAGAAACAACTTCATCGGTATGCGTCACTGTATATGTGTGATCTACCTATGCGTCTATCTATCTTCTTCTCTCTTTTGCTTCTTTCACGCCCACTTATAGCAAACCTTCGAGGATATACACCTCGATATATTGGTATAGATATATAGGGTATATTGTTGCGATATAAACCTTATCGTGAAAATACTGCGTTGGTAACAGACTCGAATTAATTTGAAGCAAAACAAAATATTCTATCGTTAAAATAACATATTTTTTAAAATTATTTTATCACCGAATGTACATTTGAAACAATCTTTTGTATTCAATCAATTTTAAAAATGACTTAAAATTATTATTTATGTTTGTATTTTCACTAATTGCATTTTTATTTATTATTCGTTCATTTGTTTTGTTTTTGTTGAATCATAGATACAATACGATTCTACATACATATTGTTACGATCGATTATTCATTTAAATTGAATTTTTTATGGAAATAATATTATTGGATTTTCTTAATCGAAATTTAATTATTTTACGATATTAATTTTAATGTTCATATAAAATATATTATTCTGTAATTACTGTTAGGAGATAATATAATTTAAAATAGTATTTTATTTATCGAATGAAAAAATAATTCTTTCTTCTATATTATATTATTGTATTTCTTTGAAAATAAAATTATCTTCACATATTGTTTGAATTTGATCATTGAATTAAATAAGAGAGAGAGAGAGAGAGAGAGAGATAGGTATAGAAAACGTATTAATACTTTAAATAATAACATACATATATTGTACGATCGGAATCGATCGTAGCCGAAAATCGATTGTGACTAAAAAACGAGATTTATTGTGAGCGCACCAATTGATAGAGAGTTACTAGTAACTAGTAACTAGCGTCCATAACCCCCACCACTCGACCGTCGAGTGAGTGTACCCTGCAGGGCCCATTACCAAAGACATTCGGTCTATTCTAACGCTGGACGCCTACGAGGACACTTGGAAACAAGATACCCGGAGACAACAAGCGAGAGGATTATTAGAGAGGCAAAGAATTTACCTGTTTAGACGAATACGTCTTACAAATATTATATCGACGGTGGTGGATCGCAGAGGCGATAATTAAGGTGATATTTATATAATCACTATACCGAGACGGAGAGGCGATAATAACGGTGAGAGACATAATTTCTATCTCTTTCAACGAGATTACCCATCCGGGTTAATCGTGACGAGAAGCAGATCACGGACATAGTCCGTTATCCATCGTCGTCCATTGTATTTGATACCAACCAGGGTTTTTTGCCGCAAGGCTTTTTCCCTGACGAGTCAATAAAGCATTGCACTTTTTGGCTTAACCAAGTGTTTTATTTTATTTTAATTCATCCTTTCACCCTCCTCATAATTAGCTTAATCCAATCGCCGGAGGACTCCGTGTTGGAGGAATTTTGGCAAATATATATATACATAATAAATGATTTTTAAATGCTCGTTCAATCCTTTACAATTTTTATTAACCCATCGAAAATTATTAACTATGGATATCGAGGAAAACTTTGAGCGGTTAGCTTTACTCGTTTGTAAAGTTCATACGAGCAAGGATGGCGTGTATAAGATTTGCAAGGCGCTATCCTATTACGCGTGTTTCTTGATGTTAATACGGTTTAACGGCGGTACGTTGTCAGGTTAAAAGTAAATCTGCTTCACGTCGCCTAGCTACATTTACGGTATTTCCTATGTACATGCAAATTATAATGCATGGGAAAATTTATAATAGTTTGAAAGTCAATTTTGTGATGTTAATTTAATGAAAATATAAAAATATATATTACAGTATTATTATTATTACTTTGTATTAAATACAATTATAATCGTAGTCAATGACATAAAATTACGTATATATTTATCAAATGATATATAGATATATACGATGAAATTAATAATTAAAAATTATTCATAGACAATGTTACATTTTTCTAAAAGTTTAATGTGTGTGCGTGTATCTAACTTGTAGTAGATTCCTTTTGTTTCTCTTATCGGATTTGGGGCTTTAAAACAGTTTCGAATTAGCCTCCTCCCCTTACCGTGTCACGTTTACTTCGCTTTGCATTTGAAATCGTCCAGGGAATCGTCCAGTTAAAGCAAAGCAAAGTCGACTACTAAGGGTAGTTTCCTACGATACGAGCATATAAGTGCTATTCCGAAATTTGAAAGTTCGTTTCCCCTCTGACTGAAAGTTTATAAACAATGCCATTAATAATGTTGTTTTACCTATTTATGTTTTCAGGAGCTCATTGCAATCGCGCGCGTTAAGCAATGCAGTAACCGTGTTATATCGTTGAAATAAAAAAAATAAAAAATACAAAAAATCACGAAATCAAGTCAGTGTTGTTAGCTGTATATAAAAAGTTCGTTTTCTTTTTCTTGGATAAAGAAACTCGTTTATACAACGTCATCTTAATTTTTATATTAAATTACTTATACAATGAATTTGTAAATAAATCTAATCATTTTAGTTTTTTTCTCTCTCTCTTTCTCTCTCTTTTCACAAGAGTAAGCAGCGTTCGCGTTTGATATTTTGACTGCGCGCAAAGTAATTGTAAATTTAATTATAAAGTCAGTGTTTGTACGAAATAATAAAGTAAAATTTAATCGCTTAGTAGAGTCAGAGCCGTGGTCGCGATAAGAAACTCGCAAGTTTCTTATTTTCGTAATCGTAATGTACGGGAATTGCTTTATCCTTTAAAATAATATTAAAATCGTGAATTAGAAGCACGTTCGTACATTAATTTCAATTCCATCGCGTTTCGCGAACACAATTCTTGAAATATATTTATTAAATTGATCGCGAGAAAAGTTAGTAATAGTGTTAGAATTTGTTCGATTAAAGTTACATTAAATATTTTATCCAATTCTTACATTGAAATCGCATATACTTCGAAATATGGTGAACATTTTTAAAGATCATTCGTTATCATTTCTTCGTCGAATAAAATAAATATCGAAATCGGTATTATTTTGAATGCGAGAAAAGACGTTGAGAATTGAAATCGAAGATCACTTTTTTTATTCTAATAGAAATTAGCTTAAACTAATTTAAATAATTGCGATAATAAGTTTGGCAAAGTGTATTTACTTCAGATATCTCAGACAAAATCATTTTCAAGAGCGTAACGAAATGAATATGGAACGGCACGTCGTCTTAGTCATCGTCGTCGTTGCAACGAGATGGCCACTCACGCAATCGAGGTCGATTTAAATAAATGGAAATAAGAAATACATAAAGTAGCAGCACGTTGAAGCAATGGCGAGGAATGAGAGTTTAAGAGGACACAATCGTCGGTCACTCGAATCTCCGTAGTTTCGGGGAATGCAAAGATAACAATTTGCGAGGAATGGAGGAAAGTCTCGGGAGGGTTGTTCCGGAGTGCACTGGAGGGAAAATCGATCCTTTATGAAGGTCTCGAAAGCGAAGTGCACTTCTACAAAATTTCACCGGGATACGGAGGAGATCATGCGCCACTAATTTTATACGAGCTAAGGCGTCCGTAGGTTTTTTTTTCAATTTTGATTCGAAATATAATCGAAAATTGCTTTTATCCCACCGGTTGGAAAACATTATTATTTCGTATTATTAAAATCAGAAAATATAAAAGAATATTTTTATAACATTACAGAATATTTCGTTAAAGATGATCGATATTATGTATGTTTTATTAGAAAATTTCTATTTTTCTTTTTTTTTTAAATCAGAAACATTATGCAAAATTTTTAAGATTCCCTCGATAACGTCCAACGAAATAGGACAAGACTTTACAAGTGGAATGACAAATCAAAGGAATCAATTGCCCGTTGATCCAGGCATAGAGACTCACAAATGAATACAGTCGTGTCTCGAAGGAATCGCTTTGGTACTCAGCAAAGAGGAAATCGATCTTTCGTAGAATTTAGAGAATCTAGAGAGGATCCTAAGGGTCACGGAAGGTTAGCACCTACCTATCTAATAGTACTTAACAATGAAATATCAGTTGGTAAGATAATAGTCTTTAATGTATATTATATCGAATTAAACCGGATGGAGATTTTAATTTAATTGATTTATAACAGGGCGAGGTTCTAATAAAAAGAGGAAGAAGAAGAAGATTTATAACCGATTAATCTATACATTAATCTATATTGATACGTTCGATTCGATAACAGAAGAAAAATTCTCTTTAAAAATTAATTACATTTTTAGATACAAAATATATGGGATTGTTATAAAATGAGAAATATTGAAATACGAAAAAAAAAAAACATACAAAACAATTGACATTTATTTTCTGTTGGATCTAACAGTTGGGATTTGGTAATTTTGTAAATTTCGGCCTAATAACAGTATCCAGTTCAAAACATTTATCTGAGAACATATAAAATAAAAACATATCAAAGTTATTGTTAATTAATCGAAGGAAATGTATATTCTCAAGTCGAAAAGCACAGATTATGAGGTTGACCAACTGCTTTCCTCGAAATCTACTGTTAAATTGCTAGGTTTTCCTCTATGAAAGTCAATTAAAATTTCTTTTATTTATTTCTGTTTACTACCTTTCAAAGCGTATATGAGTTTATATGGTTTCTCGAAACAATAATAAATCACGGATTTTTGTTCAATTAAATATTCTGATATATTTGTGTGAGTCTGTGTGTGTATTTATGTGGATGTGTATAAATATCTATTGAAATACTTGTTTCTTCTATAAAATATGTGTAAATGAAAAGATAAATAAAGTAAAAAAATGCATAATACCTAATACACGAACACGTCTTGTCGGAAGCTAAGAAGAATGACGACTGAAAACGGAAGAGATGAATAGAGAGGTTAAACTCACGAAAAGAATTGTTTTTCGATCATTTAACGTTTTGTTTTTATGTATATACCTACCTCATTTCTCGACCGTTGTTAGTATTCTAATGTTGTGTTGTTTTTATTCTCGTATGAATTTCGTCGTCGAACTTGAAAGCACATTGACCTTCGTGTATTTTCGGTATCCGTCGAGTGTACTTCGTAATAGTTTTCGTTATTTATTGTTAGTCTTATTCGAATGTCAAGATAGGTAACAACGGTATTAGAAAAGTATCGAATTTATTTCGCGTATACGCGTGTGTGTGCGTTTTACAAGTAATGTGCATATGTGCGCGAGTGTGTGTTCTATTGATGAGTGCATGTGTGCATATATGGATATATCAAGGCCTTAAAACGAAGTCTCTGGATTTACAACAGTGCAGCAAAAGTAAGCATTGAAAAAATATCGAACAATATTTTTCATATAATTGGGATCTCAAATTTCAATCTCATTATTTAATTACTCGTCTTTCGTAAATTTGTATATTATTTAGAATTAGTTGAAGTATGTAATTCTGTCATCTGTCATATTTGAACAGGTCAGTGTAGTTATTTCATGATTTAGCGAATAATTTCACGAATTAATGGTCTTATAAAGTAACGCTCTAACACATACACCCTTATGTCAAAATTTGATTGATATCAAGAGCAATACTACGGTCTGCCCAGGAAACTGTTTGATCATATAGTACACTCACGTATACACGTACACGTACACGTAACTAAAAATAACGTCGAAATTCATGTAGAACTTTCAACATAATTGAAAAATGTTATTTTTATCAAAAGTTATAGAAACGCAATGGTATTATATTAGAAACTTTTTTTTCGTTATGCATAAAAAAGTAATTATTCAGGCGTGTCAATCTATAAAATGAATACTGTTTTATTAGACTTTTTGTATCGTGCTTAAATTCGATATTAGAGTTAAAGAAAATTGGAACGATCGACGTCGGATTAGAAAAGAAAAATGGTATACAATTGGGTAGTTTGCGAGCGTTCATATGTCAAAGAATGTCGTCGAATCGGAACGATCTTTCATGTTGCCATGGAAAGGAACCCCCTCGTGAGGGTAACGAGTAAGAAACAAAGGAAAAGAGAGAAAAAGAGTGAGAAAGTGAGAGAGTGAGAGAGTGAGAGAGAGGAAACGAGTGGGTTGGAGTTTGCTAAACAGTTGGGAAACTTTCGACGACAGGAAATTTGATGAGGGTCCAGCCGAAACAAAAGAAATACGTATGTACACACTAGCAGCAGTCGTCTTGAAACGATAAAAGCCCTTGTGACCCTTTTCGATCAGTCCAACCTCGGAGAAAATGGTGCTCGTTTATTTCGGGGACTACCCTTTGTGAATTTTTCCTCATTCTCTCGTTGTTCTCTCTGTCATTTAGATGATTCTTTACTGACCTCTTTTTTTTCCGTTCTTTTTTTTCTTTTGCATTTACGTGTCAAGCAGTTTATGTAACAATAAGAACGAACAAACGAACGAAACAAAGAAAATGTGTAGGAAAATTATTCCTATTTTTTTTTCTTTTTTTTTATCGATTTCATCGTACATATATATTGTTATATAAGAAAATGAGAAAATGAAAGTAGATGAGGAGATGAAAGGAAAGGAAGAAGAAAAACAAACGAATGGAGTTTCACGATTTCGATCCGTTGATTCTTTCACAATTCAAATGTCGCTTCGGTGAATGCTAAGTTTTCTAGAACGCGAACTTATCCTTAAGAATCTGTATATCGGGAAGTGGAGCGAATCGAAGTTTACTTCGAAATAAACGATTTCGAGAAGGAAAATAAAGGAAGGAAGGAAGGAAGGAAGGAAGGAAGGAAGTAAGGAAGGATGGAAGAAAGATTCTTTTCCGTTTTATTTTTTGCAATATTCTTTTCACGCTTACTGATATCAATCTTTATCGGGGCTGCTTACGTCACGTTGGAAAAAGTTAACAACACGTTTCCTACATTAAAACCATTTATCGAACACCTCCGTTAATGGAATTTAAAAAAATTTTCAAAATTTTCTGTTAACAATTTTTTCTCTCTCGATTTTAATCAACCTGGCAACAAAATCTTAACGTCGACGTGTTTAATTTCTACCATTACACGGAGTAAAATCAATTAATTTGTTAATAACACAAAAACAAAAAAATGCATACTCTACTAGAGAGGACGATGGCTAGACTTATATTTGCAGTACTATGATCTACACTTTCTGTGGACATGTTGCATCATGTAAAGCGTACTTCAAGAACCTACGTTTGCCTTTGCATTTCCTTTTTCCTCTGTTTAATGTCACCTTCGTTATACGTGCTAGATTTGCGTATGCAAAGTACTTCGTCTATCTTTCTGCTAGTCTGCTTGTCTCTCTTTCTTCCTCTCTCTCTCTCTTTCTATTTACCTCTTCTCATCTTACTCGCGAGAAGAACCATCAAATTCATGATGACGTTTATCATAAGTATCAGCTCTTCTAAATTAATGTTTTATTAATTGATTATAATAAACGTTTTAAGTATACTAACGATCGTCTCTTTTTCTCTATTATTTATCTCTTTCTTTTTTTGACATTCTTAAGATAAAAAAAAGAAGAAGCAAAAAAACTTCATAAACGTAAACGTACAAATTTAAGGTACTTTCGCGGTAATGACAAGTCCTAAACTTGAGCGTTAACAGGTTGGTATATTGTTTCAACGAGCGGTGCTCTCTTCATCGGGCGTTTTTTAGCGGGTAAAACTTTTATCGAGTTAATTAAAAGCTTTACTAGAAGTTATCGCTCTTCTCTACGGTCCAACTTGTTCCGGACGTTTTAACGTATGTCCCTTTATGACTGTCCACGGTCCGGCATGAAAACGAGTCGTTGAAAATGCTATAAAATATATTCTACGTCAGATGTAAAGATTCTAATTTTATTTAAATGTGAATGTATATATATATATATAGAGAGAGAGAGAGAAATAGGAGAAATTCCAAAAGTCTATCTAGAAAACGTTTTTCCAGATTGCGCGAGAAGAGAACACGTTGCATCGAGTTAGCTTCGAGTTAGTTTGTTGATAATTGCGAGTGTTGGCTCAAGAGAAGTTAGATACTTGAAATGGATGGTCGATACTCGTGGATATCCTCGTAGAGGAGAGTTTCTGCTTTCCAGGTAAGAGGCTTGTTTGCGGCAAGAACGTGCTGTGAACCTTGCTGCAGAGCTTACCGGAAGTCAAGCTTCAGGAATAATAAGACGTCTCTTTTTTCCTTCCCCTCCCGTTCCCTTAAGTTCCTTCATTCGATCCTTCATTTTTACCCTTTACGAAGACTCCGTTGAAAACTCTTTTATTAAAGCTTTTCCTACCTTTTACTACCTTTACGATTTATCTGTGATCAATGAACGATGGATTTCTTTTATCCTCTAATGGAAACTGTCATTTTTCTTTTATCCCATTCCATTTGGACGAATGAAAAAGTAATAATCGAATTCGTTAATCACGATAATTTCCTCGAGAGATATAAAGTGGTACTCAAGCTACCGAAACACGTTATCCAATTGAGAGGGGTAACAAAGTCGAGTATTATATGCATATTCAAAGTGAATATTCATTGGTTGTGGCGGGCGTGGAGCATGTACTTGAGACGATAGTATAAACACTTTACTATATACTATATACATATATATATATTTTATATCTTACAGAGTCTCCAAACTTGTACTTTATTTCGTTCAAAATTTCATTACAATTAAGACGATTTAAATTTAAATTGTTATTTTCTTTGGTTAATAATTTGAATCAGTTTAGAACAGTTCGAAGTAAAAGTTGATAATTAATTCACATAATCATTATGGGAGAGAAGATCGTTTTACTCTAGTTTAGCGATGTAATCTTGGTTGAACATCAAAAGCAGATAGAAGCGGTAGCTAATGATTCACGTAAATGCCAGCTAGGTTTTCGGGTGAAGTACCTATAGTCGTAGAATCGTCTTGAGAGGATCAAAGAGGCAGGTCTTGCACTTAGGCGAACGTAATAATTATGCGAAATTCCTCGACCGCAGACGTTAATTATGAAAGCGTGCCGAATCGGTTTTACTCAGGTAACAAACAAATCAATCGGATTTTTCAAAACTTCGGTCAATTAATATCATTTCTTAAATTGTTCCTTAATCTTTTCTGCTTCGGATATAAACTGACAAATAAAATATTTTCACGAACAAAATGTAATGTTAAGATACGTTTTAAGCTTGGTATTTTAAAATTACATGGCGTTTCAATATAAAATATTAATCTGTCAATTAGAGATATTTTTGATCGTTGAAAGTAAATCGTATAAAATTTATTTTGATTAAAAATACAAGATTGAACGGATGAAGACAGGAAGGTTTTGCATTAATTAGTCAATTAGGATCAAAAGAATACAATGCCTTATTTTTTAGTAGTATCTACAAACGAGAGAAAAAACGAAAGAGTGAGAGATAAATGATTTATTTCTTCTTTTAAATTACGAGAGAAATTAAATCTTCATTAAGGATTTTACGGTTAACGCGTTAAGCATTTGCAGATGTTTTTGAAAAAAGATAATGAAAGAAAAAAGAATAAAGTAAAAGAAAAGTAGTTATACACAATAATCCTTCTTTTCTTTCTTTAAAAAAAAAAAAAAAGAAAAAATGTTATGACGTTAAAAGAAAATATATTCTTCTTTATTCCTTTCCTTTTATAGAAATAGTACAAATCTTTTACGACTTTTTTTTTTTAGAAACGCGTCTTTAATTCCGATCGAATCGATTATTAAAAAGGGAATATAAACTCGAATAATTATTCATCGTCGCTAAAAGATTCTCTCAACGTTCGGACGATAAAAGTTTATAAAGAAAATGTCTCGAGCGCAATGTTCTCACTCCATTCGCGACTCCATTCGTTCATCACATTTTTATCTTTTATCCCTCGTAACGTTTTCTCGAATATTTCCGGCTCGTAAACTCAAAATCAGTGTGTACGCAACCAGAAACGATTTATCAGTTGATATTGGTGCGACGAAGAAAGAGAAAGAGAAAGAAAAAGAAAAGAAAAGAGATAATACGAGAGAAAGTATGCGAGTGGCGTGATGCAATCTCTAACTAAAAATCCTTTTCTAAAACTAAAACAATGCTCCAAGAAGCTGCAGGATTTTATCGGCTGGTTTGTCGTTAAGATTAGAGTTTTTTTTTCTTTTTTTCCTTTTTATTCTTTTTATTCTTTTTCTCTCTTCCTCTTTCTTTCTCTCTTGTTTTTCCCTACTATTCTCTTCATCATCCTACTTTCTTTTTTTTTTCTTCTTCCTTTTGCTGTCTTACTTTTTCCACGTTCTTTCTCATTTTCTTTCATTCTTTAATCCTCTTTAACGTCAAAAGGAAAAAGGGGTGAGAGATACGGAAGGGGGGGATGGTCGGTTTAGTTGCGAGCACCTCAACGTGGAAACTCTTTTTATTGATGGCGATAAACATTTTTATAGACCCCATGAGAATTACTAGTTTTTACGGTACACCCCGTCCTCCCCCCTCCCAACTCCCACCCTCCCTCACTCGTCCGCAATCTTCCTCCATCTTTTGCCTTTTCTTCGCCGGCGGCCTTTATGACCTTTCGCTCTTTACGAAATTTCTTTTCCCTTTCTCGTTCCCGTTTCTCCCGTTTTTCTACAACGATCTTTTCACTACTACCACTTCACTTTTCCTAACGATCGGAACATGTATACTTATACGTATAAAATGTTTCATTTATAATAAAATTACTTTTCAAATAATATAGATTTACGATTAGGATGTCTTTTATATTACGTTATATTATTACAATTTTGTTATAGATTGTTTTTTTTTTATAGAAAAAAATCATTTATTTCATTACGACGCGATTAATAATATAATAACGATTAATATATTCTTGGAAAATAATTAATTAACATGACGTATCACGTATCACAGATAAGAGAGCTCGTTGAGCATTAGACATTCTTAACAAACAGTTTCACGTTTAACTATCTTAATTCTCTTCACTAAGTTAACTTTAACGCAACTAAAATTGCATTCTATCGAGCATACCAATCATGTGTACTAATTTTCATTGAAACGTTTCCGACATCGAACTAGTATATAGGAGAAAGTGGCATGGGTGACTAGGCAGAACGGTGGCGGTGGGGTTGTTAAACATCGTGGATCACGAAAGTTCTAGAGACTCGGAGATCTCCCCTTCTCCCTTTTTCCCCTTCTCTTCCCCCATCGCCCCCCCTCTCTCTCTCTCTCTCTTTCGTTTCTAAGAGGAAAACAAGAAGAAGTAAGATAGAACATCGTATCTATTCACGGTAGCTTCTATCGAGTGTCTGAACCAACTATAACCAAGAAACTTATCCCTTTCGTACTAATGAGCCGACGATATTATTACAGACCCGCGGGGTGTACGTCGTTTGGTCTTTCTCTTGCTTGTATGACACGTCGTATCGGCACCGTTATTTCCTATTTCGTGCATATACACTTATGCAACGCGTAGTAGCTTGCAAATGAGAAGCACGTAGATACATATACAATAGGAATGGTGTCGTATCCAATTGAATCAGTTCATCCCATAGGTATGTGTCCTTACGAATTTCCCCTTTCAGGTTAACGATGCTTTTCTACGGTTGTGTCCTTAATTGAATATACACGTTAACTGTCTCGATTTTAACAGAGAGTAAGTGTATATTTCAACATCTATTTTCGAAAAGACGATGATAAGAATTTGAGAAACAATGTTCGATCATATTAACGAATTTCATTCGTCCTTGTTATACGGGAATTGTATAATGTTACGTTTATTAAATTTTTACTTGTAAAACTATTGGTATAGAATGTTTAGAATGATGATAATTTAAATATAAATATATTAGTACAATATTTGTATAACATGCTTAGTGTGTTTTACTTGTAAGGTTTATTTATAACTAGTGAATTAAACAAATACGAAAATAATGTACAGAAAACGTCTGTAAAAATGGTGGGTAGGGGAAAGGGGAATAGCCGGTTTTTTCATGTTTAACGCGAAAATACATAAACATGTGCAATTGCATTAAAATCTGAGGTCTATTATTGTTTCGTATAGTCATAAAAACTCATATAGACTTCGGAAAGTCATATAAATAATAATTTAATAAAAGAACTTTCACACACACACACATAGAAGATAATGTGCCAGTCTAAAGGTGAATTTCGAGGGAGACGGTACTCCGATCATATATTCGGTGTTTTTAAACAACAATATACATTTCTTTCAATTAATTAATAATTATTTAAGGTATATCGAATATTTTAATGGTATTCTATTTGTTTTAAACGTTCTTGTTCAATAATGATTTCGAGTTGAAAATGTTCATCTAATAAAATATCATTAGATCGGAATTGTTGTAATATTCGAAGTATATTAATAGATATGTAATATTTAAACAAATGTACTAACATTAAAATGTGTGTATAAACATTATTATTTAATTATGTTCCATATGATAAAAAAACAAGGATTAAGACAATAAGATTGCTCTCTATGGAATATTTTTAATTTATTTCATTCTTGAAATTATTTCGAGAAAGTAAGGGATAGAAGAATTGATCGTGGATGAGGGAAAAGATACGGTAAGGGATAGATGGAAAATTCAAAAAATTCAGAAAATTCAGAAAATTCAGAAAATACTTGTGTTCTTGTCGTTTACCTTCCGCACGTCTCCTTATACTTTTCTTTCTTTTTATTATTTTTTTCTTTTTTTTTCTTTTTTACTTGCATCCTACGTCGACAATACAACCCTCCTCGTCGATACTTCTTTCGGTATAACACGAAGGAAAGACAGAATAGAAGATGAAAATAGAGGGAAATAGATAGACAGATAAAAAGACAGACAGAGAGAGAAAGAGAGAGAGAGAGAGAGAGAGAGAGAGAGAGAGAGAGAAAAAGAAGTGTGCTATGAGAGAATTCAACGAGTGTTGGGCACACATGTTTCAATTTCGTTCTTCGTGTTGAGCTTCAGAGATGTTCCAGGTAAATTCAATATATTTCGAGAGACATACGTGTACACACGCTTCGTGCTAGCACGAGCATAAAAACGAGAAATTTTGCAGATACCTATCGTACGAGCTATTATTTTCTCGTGTTAATTGTTAACATTAATATTGATCTTTTCTTTCGCACGCGTAAAGAAATTTTACAAAACAATCTTCCATCTTATTTTGTGCTATCATCGATGATAATGACAAATCAATTATTTAATTGCATTATTATAGTTTCTAACGTTTTCTTCCATGATTTATGTGATTGATCTATTTAGAGAATATGACTTATTGTTAAATAAATGAATATCAACAAGATATTATTTCATACATTTACCTATTTAATATAATAGAATATTTATGGAAGAACAAATTGTTTATTTTCCCTTTTTTTTTATTTTTTTAAATTTAAATGGTCGTTAGTGAATTTGTATTTTATCCTAGGTTCAATGTTTTTTTATAAACATTTTTACCACACCTCACATATATATCTCGTTTCGCAATAGTTTTGAAAGCACATCCACGGGTTGAATAAAAGGGATAACATGTCTTTGCTGTTGATGCGTTTGGCGTTAAACGAAAATACATTTTCATCGAGCAATAAGTTATTCTAAAATGATGAAATTATTGTATCAATTTGAAAAGAGGCATCTGCGGAGAGGAGTATGTATCTGCATGAAGCGTGGCCATGTCATATCCGATGAACGTGACGTTTTGTTCGTCGTCCGTTTAACCGGATGCTTTCGAGTGGGGTACGCCAGTAAAAAAAAAGAAAAAGAGAAAAGAGAGAAAAAATAAAATTAAATAAAATGAAATAAAAAAGGAAAAAAAGAACAGAAACAAAAACAAAACAAAAAATAGTAGAAAACAAGAGAAAGAGAGAGAGAGAGAGAGAGAGAGAGAGAAAGAGATATACAGATATATAAAGAGAATGAAATAAAAAAATAAAAATAAAACGAGAAGCCCGGTTACAAGGGGGTGGCGTGGGGAGGGGGGGAGGTAGAAGGGAATTTTCGTGAAAATTTTGTATCGCGCTTGAGCGTTGTTGGTGGTCCGACACATGCATGCTTCTATCTAGGAAAGGGTGTTTCGTGTTGTAGAGATGCGAGAAAGAGACGGGGTTGGTGCTGCTAACACAGCTGTGCAACCTCACACCCTTCGTTTCTCTCATACATATACACAAAGTATACACACACACACATGCACACACTTTCTCTCACTCTTTTTCTCTCTCTTTCTTTTTCTCACATACATATATATATATATACACATACTCTCTCTTTCCAACAGCTTTGGAATACCTCAAGAGCCGACTCTTATCTGATATCTCGTACATCTATGGTTGGAAAGGCTGCTCGTCGAAGCGAAATATTCGTCTTGTACGACGAGACCGTTCAAATTGAGATTCGATCGATTTGATACTCGTCGTCGTCGTCGTCGTCGTCGTCGGTGATGGTACCTTCCATATCGCGGCTTCTCGAATTCTAATAAAATTTATCCTACCTTACTGCTACTACTCTCTATACTAGGCGTGTACTTTTCCTGTCTTTTACTCATCTTTTATCTATTCCTATATACGTTTGTCACGGTCCTTATCTCTATCTATTTCTCTAGGTGACAAGACTGTACTAACCTTCTTCTTCTTCTTTTTCTTCTTTTTCTTCTTCGATAGCAGACTCCGATAATGTCAGTCCTTTCCCTTATACTGTGTCTGCGTCGATAATGAAATCTTATTTCGTTGAGGAACGTGCCGACTCGGTTCTAGTGATAGATCTAAAAGAAAAGAAAATCGAATTTTTTTTGCTTTTATATATTTTTTTTTTTTAAAGAACAAGAGAGACAAGAGAGAGACGTTAAGTGACAATACGTACTTTTAAAAGTATTAGATGAATGAGATTATTCCAATTCTTTTTTTATGAACAATGACGAATCTTTTCATTTTGTTTTCTTAAAGGTTCGTTTTAACTTTATAAATTGTCGCAATAAAATTGTTGAAATTTTTCGAAATTTTTTTTGGAAATGAAGTGGCGGGAGAAAATGAAAAACAAATTATTTTCGCTTAATCTTAAAATATTATTCGATAATTTTGATAAATGCCTGTCTCGCGTTAAATACGTATAAATCGTTTTGAAAATTACAGATTATTGAGTTAATGATATCATTAAAAATTTTCATTTCTAATTTAAAATATATATATGTTTACTCAAAAGCACTACAAATTATATGATTTCATTCGTTAATTATTCAACAGAAATAATATTTAACGGTAGAGAACAAATTTTCAAACTATTTCTCTGATTTAAAATATTATATATATATATATACACATATATCCTGAATAATAAAAATGAAATTTCTAACTGGCGTCCTGGTCACGGTTTTTCATCCGTATAAACGAAACATATTTTTTCATCCTTTACTCTTCTCTGTCTGCCACTTGCGGCGTATTTTATACACCACCTACGCGTGCGTTACTTCAATTTTTATGCATTTATTCGACGACACTTTTAACGCCACACACGTTCGTGCTATGAAATTATTCATTGACGCACTTTCTCTCTCTCTCTTCCCCTCTATCGCCAATCGCCCAATTTTAAATGATTAACCTCAAACCAATAATCATATAAATTCGATTCTATTCCTGATATGAATTTTACGTTATATATGGCAAAACCTTTTTTATTTTTTTATGAACAATTTTTCACGAATTTGTACATCGAAAAATAAATATTCTCGATATTTTTATATATATAAATAAACGATATTTTTTTGTTTAAATTCCTCTACGTCTTTTTCGAGATAATGTGATTATATAGTTCCAATATAAATTTCGAGTGAATCGTACACGAATTGTTGAAGTTTTGTTAAACATTGTCCACGATGTGAGGTTTGCTTTGTTAAACTGTGACGCTAATATTTTCCAATGGAAAAATTTGTGAATTTTATGTTGAAAGTATAATTAATAAAATCCACTAAATAAATTTGTTTCGTTCCACTTATCATAATTCTTTTAAAAAAAATTCTCAAAAATAGGCTACATTTATCCTTTAATTTAATATTAAAACAGTCACACAACATATTTCTGTTCTTGACGATCATACTCGATTACCTTTTTATTGTGATGATACGATTTTATTTTTCAAGAAAATCGTTGCATCTAATCGATTAATTCATTATTATCATAATTTTATTTCTTGTTTTCCAATTTGTAGTAAAAGTTATTATTGAATCGTAACTTCGTAAAATATTTATGACAAAGTTTTTGGAAATAAACGTTATTGAAAAGTCAACTTTTTCGTTCGCGATTATATATACATATATAGATATATATATATAGGGGGAAGAGTAATCGAATGGTTAGAGGAACAATCTCGATAAATAAAATGCCGAGAGGCACGCCTAAGTTTTTGGTGGGACTTTTGCTCGCTTTCGGAGAGAGAGTTGTGATTTGTGTGTGTATATGTGTGTGTGTGTGTGTGCAAGGGAAAGAGATAAATAATAAAGTAGTCGTTGTACGAGTGGAGAGCGGGTACTATAGTCCGCGAAAAGGGAGACGGAATCGCGAAACATAGATTTTACTTAGACAAGAGGACTATAGTTTGTGGTTAGGAGTATAGTTTGTTGGTGGTTTCTGGCAGGTAGGTGCCCCTCGAGAGAGAGAAGGTTCATTCTGTAAATGCCTCTACATGTGCATACGAATGTTTGTGTACGTTTCTTTGCCTATAGCGTGTTTATGAATATCTGCTGTAGTAGTATACGTTTTTCCTTCAGTGTTTTCTATGTCTCTCTTTACTCGTGCGTGTGTAATATCCCTCTTTTTGTCTTTATGTGTGACTGCTTTTATCTCTTATTTTTTTTGCATGTATCTCTATTTGTCCTGCTCCGTATATGCATATCTAACGTTTCTATGTATTTCTAATTGTTTTACTATTTCTTTCTATATTCTGATATTTTTTGTATTTTATTATATATAATATGACCATTTTTATTTATATCTCACTTTATATTATATATATATATATTTGTCTGTAGTTTATATACGTTTCTAATCTTTCTACGTCTTACTAATCATCTTACCCTTTCTTTATATTTTTTCCTATTTTGTATATTACTATATATATACGTACTATAGCTCATTTTATTATAGATATTTTTATATGTTATAGATATTTATTATATAATATTAGTATATAGTATAATTATAGATATTTATTATATTATTTAGTATTATAAATATTTTTTTTATATATTTTATGTATATATATATATATATACATATTTTTTTCTTTTTATCTTTCTTTTTTTTCTTTCTCTCTCTTTCTTTTTATAAAGTAGAATGTAGTCTCGGTATCTCTGGTTCGAAAGCTATAAAGGTTATCGCCATTACAGTATACGAGCGCGAACGTAGAGAGGATCAGAGGAGCGTCGATGTTGGTACTTCGATATAGGGACTGTAGGGAATTGGTCGTTGCTCGTTGGTCTCTCCGGGTACGCAGGACCTCCGGTCTGACGATCCTGGTTGTATCTTCGAGAGGTACGAGCCACAACTGAACGCATCCTTGTTTATTCTCTGTAACTGCAATACACACAATGTTTGCTTTCCTTTGAATTGCACGATACCGAATCGCTTTAACGAATTGCTCGTCGTTTCTCGACGTATGTACATACCCCTAGTACATATATATGTATGTATGTATATATATATATATATATATATATGTGTTGGTTTTTCTCATATTCCAACCTTTCTATCCTTTTCATCGCGCGTTATTTCCTTTTTATTTTATTCCGTACAATATTAACGAATACGCTTTGCGAAGCGGTTTATTTCGAAGGTCGGGGCTGTGTAGACTAGTCGGATAGGGGTAGGAAGTGTATATCTTGTTGGTTTATTTCTTTTTTTTTCTCCTCCTCGTCAAAGAACATTTTTCTTCAATTTCTCTGTTTTTTGATATATTGATCCATTGCAAGCGAATTTTAGAGTCTACGGTATATACGATGCAACTAGGTACAATTTACAATATTTGCTGATGTTATATGATTTCTACGATTATGTATGTATGTATGTATGTATGTATGTATGAATTTACATTAAAAAAAAAACGAATGAAGAGAAAAAGAGAAATCATAAAATTATATATCGAATGTTTATTAGTTTTAATAAAATTCTATTATGTTATTTGTATTTTTCTTTTTCTTTTTTAAATTATAAACTTTTCTAATTCTCAAATAAAATTACAAGAAAATTACGTTGACAATGTTAGGATAAAAAGGGGGTAGAAGTAATGATTCCGTTTAACGATTATGAATACGAATAAAGATGTATATAACTTTTTTGGAGTACGAGGAGTGTTGATGAAGATGGAAATCTTCTTGGAAAAGTTGTAATTCAGGTGTCTGAGTGTACGAGTATGTGTGGCATACACGCACACGTGAGTTTGTTCTCCACTGTGTTAGCTCGCGAACGTGTGTGTAAATGCAAATCACAGTGTCTTTATGTTACGTCAAAGATGGCGGAATGACGATTGTCAGGTTTAAACGATTTCGAAGCTGAATCCAAGTTCTCGAGTAGTCTCGTGGTAAACGAGATGCACTTTACCTACGATATAATGCATCCTATTTGAACTAACTGTAATTATAGAAGATATTTGCTCCGTCTTGGTAGATTTACTGGTAGCAACCCTGGACCTGCAATGACGTCGTTCAATCCGAGATTACTGTATTGATTAAAGACTCTCGCCTTCTCTTAAGCTATAAGGAAGTTTTACGTAGATTTCCGTTGGTTAATAAAGTTTCGAAAGGATAATAGTACTCTCGTGCGCACTCTTGCACACACACACACACACACACACATACACACAGTCACACCGCCATAACAAAGTTTATTTTTATTAGACCACACTTCGAGTAGGGTATTACGTGCTGAACCGAGTGCGAACTTTTACCCCTTCCTTCCTTCCTTCCTTTCTTCCTTCCTCTCTCACCCTTCTCGTATTTCGAATACGTTCTCGATGAATTCATGAAAGAGTATGAATAATTTGGACTATTTAAAGTCAACTTTAATTAATATCGTCAGTGATAGGACGTTTCGTATTTTATTACTGTAATAACTGCCTGTTGAAATCCATAACGAAAAAGATAACAGTTACGAAGATAATTTCAATAATTTCTCTATAGGATACATATATTACATATTATATATATAATTTATTATAGAAAAAAAATATATATACATTCGATTGTAATAATGATCTAGCAACGTACATCCAATTGCACGATGATCGCTTAGTTACAATCACAGGAGGAATGCAAATGACGACTAAACGCGGTTTACCTGTTGGCCAAAGCAAAAGCTTTCCGCAATATGGAATATCGAATGCATTAGCTAAGCTGTCCCGAGCAGAATAATCAGGTAGGGTAGAAACCTAGCGGATGCATCAAATGCACCAAATGCACCGTGGTAACGTCACTCACAGCTCGTAGGGTTGGCCGATTCGGTCCTACGCCATCATTTCTATGTGTTCTCTAGAACGTGCATATGTTTGTAACCACATATATACAACATACTACTCATGTATACATAGCTATACTCGTGTTATACATATATATATGCAGGTCTTGTAGGTATGTATGTATATATGTATGGGTGTATTCAGCCATGCCAGAACCGAAACGGTAGGCGGTTTAGAAAGGGAACGGGGTGTGACGGTTTCCCTCTGTACGCCACCCTCTGTAACGAGTAATTTTCGAAATTGCCCTTCCACCGTCAATTTCGTGGCCCGTTCAGGAGGCAAGGAACTCTCGCGTTAGGTTTTGACCTCGTAAAAATCGAACGGAGGGAACGTAGATTGCCGGCCGGGAATCACCTCCGGAGTGGAAGAAAAGCCAGGGACGTTTACCCTCACTCTCTCTTTCTCTTTCTCCCCCTAACTTTATCCACGCTTTTCTACACCGAGGGGTGAGGGGTGGTTCGGGTTGGTTGGGAGTTGGACTAGAAGAAAGAAAGAGAGAAAGAAAGAAAGAGAAAGGTTGACTGACGAAACGTATTGAAATTTTAATGAAATCCGCGGAGTTTGTGTTTCGCTTGAACGAGCTGGGAGAAGTGAAAAGCAAGAAAAAGAAAGGAAAGAAAGATATAAAAAAAAAAATGAAAAAAAGGAAGGAGAAAAAAAAATAAAGTAGAAAAGAGAAAAGGAAAGAAAAAGGGAAAAAGTAGGGCGCGTGTCTCGGCACTCTCTTTCCCTCTCTTTCTCTCTCTCTCTCTCTGTTTCTCTCTGTAACTCTCTCTCTCTTTCTCTCTTACCCCTTTCTCTTCTGTCTCAACTTTTTCTCTGTCTTTCCATCCCTTTGTCGCGCGACAATGGCTCTGCTTGGTTGTTTTAATCGTACAATATTGCTTCTAACTACGGAAAAGGCTCTGTCCTCTATCCTTCTTTTTTTTTTATCCTTCTTACTCTCTCTCTCTCTCTCTCTCTTTCTCTCTTTCTCTCTCCATATCCTATCTTTTTCTTCCCTGTTTCTTGTATTTTCTTTTTCCTATTCTTTTTTTTTCTATCTGTTACCCTTTCCCTTTCTCTTTTCCTTCTTTTCTTTGTTGGTTCGACGGAGTAACGATAAAATCGCTCGCATGTTTCAAACGCTTTAAAGCGTTCGTCTCCTTCTATAGTTTTTCTTTTACCTTTATTTTCTTTCTTTCTTTATCTTTTTTTTCGTTGTTATCATTCATTCGAATCGAAACTGTTGTTCTATTCCTTTTTCTATTTTTCTTCCTCCTACTCCTCTTCTTCTTCTTCTTAAATGAATCGTCTTTCTCTTCGTATCCGTTCGGGGTGTTCCAATACATAAGGAAATAATCTTGTGTGCCGTTTATGGTGACCTGTAAAGAAGAATGATTCGACGTCGTTACAATCGTAATTACAATTTTAAAAGCACGTAAGGGTATACAACACGTAATACCAATCGTACGTTGCATTGGTTCGTACTTGTTCGAATTTGTTCACGATATAACACGATGAGGGTGGTGAACAACGCGTGTCACGATTTTTACCCTCCTTTATTTTTGTTCTCGTTTCCTTCCCCCCTTCCCTCTCCTCCTCCACCCTTTTTTTTCTTTTTCCATGGCGAGCTAGGGACGAAATTTGTCGCGATAATTGAGACCGATGGGATATTACGATAACGATGAGTATTCATTTTCAACGACGTATTACTGAAATTTATTGGAACGTTTTTTCGAATCATGTCAATCGATCGATTTGGTGTTCGAATTTCGGTAAGAAAAACATTTGCTTGATGTTATAGAAATAGATAAAATAATTATCGATACTTATTGGATAGAAAATAAACGATTTATATAGATTCCAATAGAAGAAAATTATCTAAGAATGTATCTCGCGTTAAACTTAAACGAATTTTTTCAACAAGTTTGTCATCTGTTGCATCTACTTTGTTCTTGTATTTTATTGTTTTTATTCTTGAAGATAGATAACATTTCATAAATATATAATTGTTAATATTATATTATATTAACGAATGTTATTAATCAATAAAAAAAATAAATGTTTCTTTTAATCATAAATTATATAATAGGAAAGATTTAGAAAAACAAAGTTTACATACACATGATAATAATAAACATTCGCAAATAATCCTATAGATTTCGATACGAAATGTTATTTCAATTTATACTTAATACTGATTTTAATCTTAAAAAAAGGAAGAAAATTGTCATATTATATGAAAGAAAAACAACTAACTTTTGATAAAAAAGTAAAAGAAAAAGAAAAAAGTACATTTTTTATCTCACGAAGAATATTGCGTTACGCAAAAATGAATGAACGAATGAACGAACGAACGAACAAAAGTATCGAGGTGACTCGTGAAATAAAAAGGATAGGAGAGAAAGTTTAGATCGTTCATACGAGGACAATCATTGGATGGAAAAAGTTTTTGAGAGCCATCTCCAAGAGCTGGTAATTCGAAGGCAAAGCTCGGAGAAGCTTTGTGACGCTCTAGAGAGCTCTAGAACGTCTCGTACCGGTAGTCTCGATCGTGCTTGGTGTCTTTATCGAAGATGCGTCTTATTAAAGTATGCATCTAGAGTTCCTACTATCATGTATGCGCACATATCCACACGCACACACGCACATACACATACTAACATACACGAAAGTGCATATAGACTATTATTGCTTTGAGGGCAAAGCAATGTATACATGTGCACGTTGTAACCAGTACCAATCCAAATATATATATATATATATAACCAGGTGTTCAAGTTTAATTCGTGTTCGTTGATCAGTAATGATCGTTAATCTCTCTTTCTATTTCATAAAGAAGAACTTCACAGAATTGGAAGAAAAGAATTTTGGTACATTTTGCAGATGTAACTAATTTTGTTTTTAATATAATTAAACGTTCGAGTAATAAGATTCAAAGTATTCTACTGTAATCGCTCCAATCAACAGTTATATTTTATTAATATATATTGACGAACGCTCGAGCTCGAGTTCTTTATCGCATTCGTATTTTTTTTTCTCATAACATATAAAAAATTAAATTGTATGTTTTGTTTCCATATTGCAGAATTTCTACATTGCGAATTTATAATAGTATAATGCGAAATAGATAATCATATTTTACTCAGATAGTTTTGTTAACCTTGTGTGAATTATCACTTTCGAAACAACAAGTTTGGCCGAGATCAATGACCCAGACACGGTATTTGGAGAGATAGTCAATTTAATACAAGTGACCTTCGTATACTTGAATCAAATGGCCTATGCACTTTTGATACGTCGAACAGATAATTAGCCAGCTTGTCATTTTTCTTTTTGTCTTGTATAAAAATTCATTATCCGTGCTGTTTCAAAGCATCACCACCTTCCTAGATCTAAATTTTTTTAAGGTTATAAAATGCTTCTAGAAATATTCTGGCAGAATTAGGAATGACAAAGAATTGTAAAAAAAAAACAAAAGGTAGTAAGAAATGGAGCAGAAAGCTGCTAAAAGGTATATATGTGTATGTAGGTTACTCCGTTAAACATTTTTTTTAGTTAAATCTCTAAAAGAAAAATTCTTCTAGCGAAATGTCTAGTGAAATTCGAGTCTATTCACTTTAAATTTAGGTTCGTTTTTATCGAAGTTTCGTTGATGGAAAAAGGGAAAAATCCAGTTTTCGTTGACGTCGATTTAATATCGTTGAGAATAAGTTTATTTTCGTTTTTCTTTTTTTCTTTTTTGTAAATTTCATTATTGCTTCAACGGTAAAATCATTTATGTATGTATTATAGATTAAGATCTTGAAGAAAGATCGATCGATTTCTTTAGTTCGGATAGTAATCTCCGATCAATTTATATTCTAACATTGATCGATTTTATTAAAAAACAAAAACTAGGCGTTGGCACGTACAACGTCACGACCTCTGATTTTTTTCAAATTTTCCACACTTATAGTGGTTGAAGAGGAATATACATTGCACCCTTTAAAAATTAATTATGGGTAAAAATTTAACAAAAATTCTTACGTTTACTTATGTTTTTTGTTTTATTAACGTAAAGGGTAGCGGTGTGGTCTCGTGTCCTTGACGTTGCCGAAACGAATCCACTACAGGAAGAAATTTTTTATTTCATTATTTCTCATTTTCTTTTTTATAAAGTATGTTTAATTTGCTTTATTTTTTTTATTTATTTTTCTAGAGTACGTTAAATTAATTTTATAATAATTTTTGCGAAATTTCTATCCCCGTTTTTTTCGCAAATGATTGGCTACAATCAATTTTTTATTCTTCACGTAGCACTACGAGTGTGCAAAGTTTGAAAAAGAAATCAGAGGTTGCAGATGATTGCCGTGCCTTTGTTAGATATTGTGAGAAAAATGAAGTAATGTAAAGTAATGCCGGAGGGATGGTCGAAGATGAGTGGTTGTAAAGTATAGGCAAGGTTATATTACTCTGTCTTTTTTTATTTTTCCTTAGAAACTCGAACCTCTCTCTCTCTCTCTCTCTCTCTCTCTCTTACTCTCCTTCTCACGAGCTTTCCAACATTGTGCTTTAGGGGTGTTGCTCAGACTTAGTTGGCGGATCGTGTACGTAAATACCATGATTGATGGGGTAAAAACAACCCTTAAATCGCGCTTCCCTTAGTCTATTCGTTGATCCACCTTCTCTTTCTCTCGTTGTTGCGTGAAAACCGAAGTTTACAAACCTACAATGGGTTCTTCGGCATTGCTTGATTTTCCAGAAGGATCCCTTGGCCAGACCTTCGTCTTCGGGCACTTAACGCATCAGCCATTGTCTGTTGGTATTGTTTGATTGTTCAATGGCACGTGCTATCCTCCCCCCTTTTGCCCCTACCCTCCTCTTAGATTATATTTTGACGTTCACCGTGAAATTTAGTCTTTTGAAAGCATCTCCTACCACAGCAACGTTGAAGTTCATGTCTGTGAATAACCGATTAATCCTTCGGACGATACTCCATGACAGCGTTAAAGTGATTCACGACGATCGTTTTCTTGGTTGAATTTCTAAAGTGAATAACTTTCTATCTTTTTTTTCTCTTTCTCTCCCTTTCTCTCTCTCTCTCTCTCTTTCTGTCCCTATAGAAAATTTTAGTTTAGGATTAAAAGTCTCATTATAAGAGATGATCACAAATAATTTCGTTTATTTCGTTTTTACGTTAAAAAATTATGTATCATATTTTTTAATGGATTAAATTTAATACTGAATATCGAAATCGTTGTTAATTGTTTGTTAAATAACGATGATATATGAGATTTGTGAGAGATTTCATAGAGAAACTCTTCGTGGAAATATGATCATTCGATGTAGTAGCATCGAATCGTTGCGTTGAATACGCGGTAACCAGATCGAATTAGGGTGAACCGAAAGCAAACCGAATCGAACCAAATCAAACCGAGCACAAATTGCGAAGGGTGAATAGAATCCGCGACATGGTGTACGGATAATGAGCCAATCGGACGGACGGTCGTATCTCTTCTACGTTTACTCTATTCCTCAAGGTCAGTTGATTCAATTCTAATTGGTCGTGCAAACATTTTATTTGATACTTTTATTCTTTTTCTTTTATTATTATTATTATTATTACGATGCAATTTCGAGCTATAGTATTCGTTAGAATGTTTTTAGAAATTTTAATATAAAAATTATAAATTAGATCGTTTTTGTTACGAATTGCTCAATTGAATTTAACTATAATTTTGGCTTACAAGATATTATCTTCTTCTTCTTTTTATTAGGACTTCGTCCTGTTATATTTTAACTATATAGTCTTCTTCAGGGCGTTTGTTGTTCCTGCGACGCTGATGTCTAGCTTTCATGCCACCGTTTTGGAGGTCTTCCAGGTAGTCTCGTTGTCCCTATTTTTCTGCTTTTGCCACTTTCGGCAGCCTACTGTCGTCCATCCTGCCTACATGTTCTTGCCACTCTCTTCTCCTCCTTCTTATCCACCTTACCACATTTTGGTTCTCACAATCTTTTCTTATTTTTTTGTTTCTTCTTCTGTCTCTTAGTGAGTTCCCTATTATAGCTTGTAGCATTTTCATTTCTGTAGTTCTCAGGATACGTTTTGTTATCGTGGACTCTGCCCTTGTCTCTGCCGCGTAAGTTATTATCGGTCTGGTGCAAGTTTTGTATATTCGTGTCTTGCTTTTGATGCTCATATGTTTGTTTCTCCATATAATATCTCTAAGCTATCCAGAGATTATGGAGGCTTTGGTTGTTTGGTCTCTTACCTCCTCAACTTGGTTTCTGTCGCTCGTAATGATCGAATCTAGGTATTTAAATCACATCACTTGGTTGACACTTTGGTTGTATACTGCTAATTTGCATCGTCTGGGCTTTTTGGAAATGGTGAGTGATTCGGTCTTCTGTACCGAAATAGTCGTATTAAGTTTTCCTGCCGTTTTTTCGAATTTGTATAACATCCTTTGCAGATCGTCTTCATTATCTGATATGATGACTGTATCGTCGGCGTAGCGTATTATTTTTCTTTTTTCTTTTCCTAATTTGACTCCTTCTCCTGTTGTTTTCACCTAATTTTTTATTTCGTCCATGATCAGGTTGAAAAGGATCGGCCTTAGACTGTCGCCATGTCTGATTCCACTTGTTATCGGGATCTTCTTCGTTGTCATATTTCCAGTTTTTATCCTAGTTGCGTTGTTGGTATTTAGTTTCTTTATTATTTGTCTTATGCCGCTGTTTACTCCTCTGGCTCTCAGGATCTGTAATATGTCCCCAAGCTTTACTTTGTCAAACGCTTGCTGGAAATCCACGAAGCACATGTATATCGGTTTGTTGAATTCTATAGCTTTTTCAGCTATTTGTCGTAGTATGAATATTGCATACACCGTCGATCTATTTTGTCTGAAGCCCTGTTGTTCTTCGCTAATTCCTGTCCGTTCTATTTCCTTCGTCAGGATTTTCGTTATCACCTTCTGCACTCTAGGAGACTGATTCCGCGGTAATTATTCAGTTCTGTTTTGGTTCCCTTTTTAAATATGGGAACTGTTATGCTCTCCTTCCATTGAGCTGGCACTTTTTTTGTGTTTAATATTTTATTGAAAAGGATAGTTCCTGTGTTAGTGATCTTTCCCAATATTTTATTAGTTCGTTTGTTATTTCATCTGTTCCTGGTGTCTTATGGTTTTTTAGTTTGTCTATTGTTCTTTGAACTTCTTCAGACGAGATAGTGTAATCGCTTGGTGCCTCTTTTTTCTCTTCCACGCATATGTTGTAAGTCTCCTTCGTTCTATCATTGTACAGCTCTATGAAATGTTTTTTCCATTCATTCGTTGTGGCGGTCTGCACGGATTCATTTACATGTTTTCTTCGATTTCGTAGCATGTTCCATACTTTTTTTTTGTGCTCCGTATAGGACGTGTTCCATGTCAGCTGAAAATTTTTCCCAGTAATCCCGTTTTATTTGTCTAATTGCTTCGTTTATCTTGTTCCTAGTTCGTCTTATGTTATTGTTTTACTTCGGTACTATAGGTAGGCGTACCTTTTTTCTTCTGCTAGGGTCCTTACTTCTACTTTGAACCAGAGAGTATTATTTCGTTTTGCGTTAGTATTGCATTTTCTTTTGCCAAGGGCTTCTTCAGTTGCTCCAATGATGTTTGTTTTTATGTTTTGCCATGCCATCTCTACATTATTTGTTTCTAGAATTTTGTTTCCTACTATTTTTTGCTTTAGTCGTCTTTGGTACAGGTATTATCATATTATTAATTAAACGACCAGCTCATAAACATTAGAATACGTTTAGTAATTCCATATATATTCACAATTATATAAAGTATATAAATATATAGCATAGGGGGAATGTTAAACGTGACACGTCATATTACTGTACAAGCAGACGATATCTTCATTTTGACTTTGGTATTATATATTATAGTTGTACAAAATACACAGTAACTTTAATATCTACCTTTCCTGTAATGTACATGGACATGTACTTAGAATCATATTGGGAGACCGAAAAGTTGAAGCTATAAGTAATGGTCATTTAACAACGAAAGATTATCTACGTCGTAAAAATAATTTAACTTACATCCAAAAGTTAATATTTCTTTTACGAAAAATCTTCCTTGATTATATTTTTCATTTCTATTCCACATCTAATCTTTTTTTTTATTAATACTTTATTTACATGATAAAAATTAAAATTATTTCAATGGATTTTGTTATTGTATATACGAGATATCTAATTAATTAATATACGCTAAGAGATAGATTTTTCCAATAAGGAAATATGATTTACAATTAATCTCGAAATTCAACATAGATGTATGATTACAGTTTTTCATAAGGAATGGAAAGAGGGAATAGGAAATGTTGAAGGTTTGGGTTCATTTCAAACATATCTCTGAGTAACTTGAAACATTATTCGAAGGAACCCAGGAGTCGACCACGAAACGCATCCGTTATCGGTCGTAAAGCTAGAATTCTCTCTCTCTTACTCTCTTTCTCTCTCTCTCTCTCTGGTCCTTCTCGATCACAATGTGGATCTCTCTGACGCGTATATCTCCAGCTGCACAACGTCGTATCCGTATCTGTCGTAACCTTCGACCTCGGTCCACGTAGCATGGGTCCGTGACCACGATCTCTCTCTCTCTCTCTCTCTCTCTCTCATTCTCTCTTTTCTCTTACTCTTTCATTTCACCTTTCCATTCCCGTTTGTTTCCTCTCTTCCGTCAAGCAAGCTGGTGTTTGTTCACACCCTTTTTGGAATATGTGCCCTTCTAGCAATTTCAGTGCGCACGAATTTCACGCGCGATATTATATCTATTCGTTTGATTCTCTCTTTTTAAAGCATCGCTCGGTTCAACGATCACACCCATCAAGATCAACGATTTTGATTTATTGCTATCGAGAAAACAAGAGAAAAGAAGAATGAGAAAGAGAGAGAGAAGGAATACGTATTCGATTTCTTCGAATTTTATCCTTCTCCTATTCTTTTGCTATTTCACGATCTGTTCTCTGTTCTCAGTACCTTTTCCTTTGTAAGTAAGAACCTATATACCTTTCCTAATACTCTCTCTCTCTTTCTCTCTCTCGGGAGAGAGAGAATGTTTTCTTTACGTTGTGGAAAGCTTAGAATAAGTATTATTACAGTTGTCGAAGTAAATTATGACAATTTTATATCTATCCTAGGAATTATAGTATTATTGTATATCGGTGTTTGTGTGTGTGTATGTATTGTAGAACGTTAAGTTATAAAAATTATTGGTAAGCAGGTAGAACGATTAAAAGAAACAACTTTTGTTAGATATTTTGTTTAATTTTTTTCATTTTGTTTTTTTTTGTTCAATACAACTTTTTCCTTGTTCAATTATAAACGTATCATTCGTTAGTCGATTGAATCGAATAATAACAAATATTCGAATAAACGAACGAAAAAATAAGAGATTCTTTGGGGTTGTTGAAATAAAAAAAAAAACAATGGAATATTGACTTTCACCCTTCGTCATTCTTTTTTATTTTTCGTACCATTTCGCTGCGTTTACTCGTTGACAAAATCGCGATGGCGAAGTTTATCGCACACGGTAGGTTCATGGCGGTGCATTAAGTACGGAAATTTCCAACGAGCTTGCTGCTACAACGTATTAACAATTTAACGAAGCGGCACCTGTGACAGCTATTACAACACAATTATAGAGAAAGAGAGAGAGAGACAGAGAGAAAGAGAGAACGCTTACGTTCTCATATTTTGAAATCTATTCTTAGAAAGTTTGTTTAAAAGTAACACTTATAATACTTAATATTTTATATACGTATACATGTAAAGATATTCATATATGCATCTTAAAAGGGAAATATATAAAACAAACAAGGAACTTACTTATTTACTTGGTAAGAAAATTTCTCGACGTTGGTTCATTAGATAAAATGCAATATATATGAAAACTAATTTCGTCTATTATATCTCGCTAACGAACGAATGAAGAATGAGAGACACGTTGGCCTAATGAATTTTCATTGGCACGCTCGTATATGCGTTGTACGCGACACCGGAAAGAAAAAAAAACAGAGAGTGAGAGGTCGATTTTTGGGATAAAATTGGAAAGAATATTATTAACTTTAACCCGGTAAAGCAAATAAATTCGAAATACGTTGGAACGGTAAAGTGGTAGTGATAAAATAAATCCAAGCGTTAATGGGATTAGCATATCATTATCGAATGACAACAAGGGTTTTCATGTATATAGATGTGTCCATACTATACACACACATATATACACACACATGCACACACACACATATATATATATATAAGTCAATGAATTTTTCGTGTGTGATCGCGCATGTCGCGATATAATTTGTCGATTTTTTTTTTAAGATTATTATCAATTGGTTGTGTTTCGTCACTTGTTGAACATCCTTTTATATCCGGTCATAAGGCAATTAGATAACGCGTAGGAAAGTCTGACTGGTGTATATGTACGTGTGTGTATATGTGTGTGTATGGTCGAGGAGGGTAAACGAGCGTGCAGTAGCATCATCTCCTTCTGAAAGCGCGATGCTTTCGAGGGTTGTCAACCCTCATCGTAGTTCGTTGTACGTTCGGGATTCGTTCGGCGTTCGTTCGGCATTCGTTCGGCATTCGTTCGGCATTTACCGGCACTATTCGTTTCAAGGTGGAAGGGTGGCGCGCGCGTTACGAAGCGCCAGTACGCCTTTGGCCGTCGTACCGTTCGAACGTTCTTTTTCGAACCTTCCTAAAACGGCTTTATTCTCCGTTCGGAGTATATATTCGATAGATCACGAGGACTACTTCAGTTTGTTTGTCTGCTCTGTATAAACGCGTGAATATCTTCGTACGTGTTTAAAATCACGTTATATATATACATAATTATATATATTTTATTATTTTTTTTTTAAATCTAATTATAATATTGCGTTAATTGTTATTCGTTATATCGTAAAATAATAACATATTCTTGTGAAACGTGGAAAATCTTTTTTGGTTCGTAGTTTGCAAACGAATTGTGATCGTAAGGGGTGACGTCGATGATCAATTTTTCTGCATTTTTTTCTTTATTTAATAAATATGTTATATCTTTTGTTTTATTTTTTCTCCTTGTTTATTCTTGGTTAATTTTAATTTGGAAATTTTGTAAACATTGTCTATGTGACTCCGATCTCCTGGAGATTAGATTTTTCTTTCCATCTCTCTTTTTCTCTCCCTCTCTCTCTATATATATGTGCATATATAGTCGTTGCAGAATGTTCGGACACTTTTTTAAATAGAATAAGTTTTTGTAGACTGAGTTAAGTGCTCTGAATTTTTGAGTAGATATGGAAATGTAGAGGTAGCTATGTGAAGTATATAAAGAATTTTTAAAATATGTTGTTTTGTTGTTACGATAATAAATTATTAATAAAACATGAGCTTGTTTAATTTTGTATGCCAAGAGTTTTTATAACAAAATAATAAAGAATATATGCATTTTGTAGAGTTAATTGTCTTACGTGTATCCTATTAATCCTAAAGCGATTTATAACTCTTTTAAATTGTTATATCGTAAAATTTAACAATTTACCGCTAATCGAAAAATTATCTAATAAGTGTAACTCGCTTTAGAATCGGTCGGTTTTAAAAATATTCACAGAATACATAAAAACACAGAAAAACGGATCTATAAAATGTATATATTTACATTTTTAAAAACACACTTTTATTAAAATCTAGATAACATTTTAATTCGTATTTAGAATCATTTGAACAGGAGAGAAAAAGATAATTTAAATTCTCCTTATACTCGTTTTATTACATCACATACCATTTCTCTATATCTGCTAGAAAAATTTCAGAGCTTTTTATGCTAGGTGTAAAGAAATGTAATTCGATTTGAAAAAGTATCTCGATCATTATTCTCTAGAATCTTGAACATGATAAATATTTGAGATTCTTAATAATATCGTTATATATAGTAACGTATCAGACATTAAATAATAGAAAGATTCGTATTCTTTCGTTGAATTCGATCAGATCAATGGTGTATCCATTGAGGTTCACGTGAGTTTTGACTCTCTCGAAAGTTGCTGGCAGAGAGATATCTGGGCCAAACGACCGCTCATGACAGGGAAGAAATATTGCACTGGTCGGTCCGTGTCGTTGTTGCAACCGATCTTTTATCCTCGTTTCGTTTTTGTCCCATTTTCTTGCGTTCTCGCCGTTTCTCGTTTGTATTTTTCGTTTTTCCCTTCCCTTCCCTTCCCTTCCCACCCCTTTCATCCTTTTCTTTTTCTTTTTTCTTTTTTTTTGTATTCTTCAAGCGTGGCGGCTGTGGTGCCGGATACGGTCTGACACTGACGCGTACGTAATGACTTCGTGGAACGTCGAACGTCGTGTAACGCGAAAATACGGGGATGAAGAATGCGAACGAATCGTAAAATCACACGCGCGTTGATCTTTAACACCCATCGTGATCTTTAACCTTAACGACGATCGTTACGATAAATAATAATACCATAAGGGGATAATCCACAGGAATATTTGACACCAATATTCGAGAAACCTTTCATTCTTTACGATAATCCTAGGATAAAGAGATACGAGGTGGTGGTGGTGGTGGTTGTGGTGAAGGGGGAAACACGGGTTGTAATCAAGATCGTATTGACGTAGATATCTAATTTCCGTGAACGATAAATTTGTGAGAGTAACGACGACGACAAGAGTAGCGTTCCCCGTCATAATCGTTCGATGATTTACGCGTTTTTATTTTCAAAGAAAATATATTGATAAAGTACATATCATACATACGTGTCTGGTTAAAAGAGGTATGACCAATGTGTGTGATATCTAACATAAACGTTTCTCTCGTTACATCTGGTCGAACTAAAAGATTCTATACTTCTCTACCCGTACAACAACACTATGCGGCACAATAATAGAAAAAGATAGACGCTTTTGCCGGATGCGAGAGAGCTAGATTCACCGGAAATTGTTTACGTCTTTCATCCACCGGTAAACGAGGTACATTGTTATCGGTTACTGGCAACGAATTCCACTCTTCATCCCCACCCCCACCTCACCCCATCCCAACCCTGTCGATGTGTCTCTCGTTCGAAGAAAACTGATAAGAACAAAATAATTGATGATACGATCGAAACGATAAAGGAGTTTCAAGTATTAAAAAAAAACCTTCTAAAACCAACAAGCCCGAGTATTCTCCTCCATTTTCGTCCACATCCCTATTTCTTTTAACCTCTTATTGTGTTAGATAAGAATATAGAGAAAGAAGAATAAGATAAAGAATAAGATAGGAGAAGATAGTATAGTGATTCCTTGCAACTTAAGCCGATCACGAATCGGATCGTACGATCAAATCGTCTCGCTTCGTCGAGGAGAAGACGTCCTTCAGGAATTTTATTCCAGCGTGGATTAACGATTGTAACATTGGGGAAGGGGGAGAGGGATTGGGAGGAACGGAGGGAAGGATGTGGGTGCGGTAGAGACGAGTCTTTGCCCTTCGGGAAATCACGAATTATACATTTTTCAATTAAATACATTGAACCTACCGGCCCGCGGGGAAATACCGAGGCGACGAGCATTGCTTTTGGGCGCGGGAAGAATGGATTTTTCTTATTTTTTTTCTTTTCTTAAATATCATTTTTAAACGTAATTTTTGTCTTCTTTTTCGATCCTTTCTTCGTTCTTCCTTTATAGATCATCGAATAAAGATATTTTGTCGTTGATTTTTGTTTCGTCGTTTTATCCACGAATTTGTAACGTCAATTTATGTCTATTAATTTTATTTTATTACGTTTATTATTCGTTAAAATTATGTTAGGTTAGTTTTCCGTTGAATGAAAAATTTTGTATTAGGTAATTCTTGAAAAGCAGACGCGTGTTATACCCGTTTTCCAAATGATGGTGTACGAGTGCTGTTTGCTGATGGACACGCGTTGAAATATGTCTCTATGTGATATATATCTCTACCATCCGTAGAGAACGTGTATCGATTTTAATAAGCGAAGTAACGCAAACCGTGTACCGGTATCAGATTGTAAAGCGCATTTAATACCTCGTTTTCTCCAATCGGTCGTTTACCTTTTTTTTTGCAAGTTAGTTTATTTAATCGCTTGATAAATTTTTACGAGACTATGCGAAAACAAGAAAGAACTTGATCCTCGTTTATTTGTTTCTTTTTCCTTTAATTTTTTTTTGTCTTAACTGATTTAATAATCGTACTATATCGACCACATTGTTTTGTATTTTATTATTTACTTTTCAGTACAAATAACGTTTATTTCTTTCCAACGCATTTCTTTTCAAAATTCAAATCAATATCGTATATCCATACACGTCTATACGCTATTACTTTATTTGATATAAATATTTTTTTTTATTCTTCGAAGAATGACATTTTACTGTACCAAGTTACAGAATCGATTCTGTCCCGATGTCACGAAAAGAGTATCACATATTTGTTTTTTTTTCTTCTTTCGTTATCGTAGTAGCAGAATACTAAATTTCCATGGGAACCGATGTAACGTTGTATTTTAAATAATTTGGCTTTTTCTTCGTTTTGCGAGAACTTTGTAAACAACTGAACGAAATTGTATATTATATATATAGAGAAATATGTGTGTGCGTGTGTATAAAAGAAAGGAAGGAAAAAAACGAAGAAAAAACTAATAGCACCTATTGTATCGTTTTTCTTGCCGTAATTCAAAGTAATATCACCTAAATTAATTATCCCCCCAGTGGATGGCTCGGGGAAACTTTTCACAAAGGTAAATACGTTTTACACGTGAACGTTCGTTCTAAAGTGGAGAACGCTCGAAATGTTTTTTAGCGAAATGATTTTTGTTCGGTGATAAAGATGATGAAAACAGCTCTTCGTTTCGGTCAGAAAAGTGGCCGGATGAAGAGATACGTCGTTCAATTAACAAATAGAAATATATTCGTTTATCCGTTAGTTTTTATTTGTTTCTATAAAAAATTTGATAAAAATAATTTATCGGTCGTATGTTAGAGACTATATTTTCGATATTTCTATAAATTTCGAATTCTTTCTTTTCCACGTGTACGCAATTTCCTCACAAATTTAGAAAATTTAGGAAAATTTCTATTACTTCGAAATAAAAATACGAATTAAAATGAAATAAGTCGTTATAATATTTTTTTTTCAACCACGAATAATAACTTTGTTTTTATAAAAAATTTCTAATAAATTCAGACCGAGTTATTGAATTTGATAGAAATAAATACTCAACTTTAACCAATAATTTTAAAAATAATCTTTTACTATAAGGTTGTTTCTTTTTTACAGTGTCTAGATTAGAAGTAACTGTTTCTCAGTGTTGTTCCTTGAGAAGAAATAAAGAAATAAATAAAGAAAAACATAATACAAAAGAAGCAAAAAGAAAATAACGAAGGGTTGAGTGCCGATTGGTCGGTCGCATTCGCGTTTATCCGTTGGAGAAAAGGAGATCATTCAAAGTTCTTGAAGCTGTGAAGCTTGTCCAAAGAAACGTTCGTGAAGATTTTCGGTCTTGTTAGGAGGTAGTTTCGAGTGGGTAAAACCTATTTTACCAGGGCTAAAGTTTTGTCCTTTTGCTCATTTCAAAGTCCGCAAGGTTCCTCTTTTCTCTTATATATCTATCTATATCTATATCTATCTATCTATATATATATATATATATATCTATATATATATATATCTATCTCTTTCTCGTTCTGTCTTTTTCTTAGTTTCTTGCTTCCACGTTTGCTTCGAATCTCTTCTATCTTTTCTCTAACAACTCTCTCTTTCTCTCTTTCTCTCTTTTTCCTTTTCTTCCACCACCTCTTAAGTACCAAGTAATTAAAAGTTCGAAACCGACCACCATTTACGCTTGGAAAGGCCAACGTCCGTTTCGGCATTAACGCTCCCGTTTTCGTCTTGTGAACGATGCCATTGCTAGCTTGCTCTTCATTTCTCCCTTTCCACCCTTCCTCCACCCTTTCACCTTGCTACCCTTCCTACCCACTCACTTGTCTCTCTTTTTATCTTTTCTTTTTATAAATCGCTATCCTTTTTTCTTTTTCTTTACTTCCTTTTCTTTTCTTTTTTTTTCTTTTTCTTCTTCGAAACTTTGTATCGTCGCGACGGTTTAAAGAAGATAAGGACGTGAACTTGAAATCTTTCGTTGAGTTTACGCTACATTTATTTGATCCATCGAATTTCTTCATTCTCTGTTTTGTGTGCGTGCGCGTGGTGTGTGTTTTTATTTTATTTGTTTCTCATTTTCTATTCTTCTCTTTTTTCTTTTTCTTTTTTTAGAATTGTTTCAACACTCTTTTTCATTGCACACAAATTTTCAATTAGTCCGTACTTACGAAGCATAAAATATGATCGATGTTGTTACCATCGCGTTAACTTAATTCCGAATTAATTACAATCAATCGCGCGCGCGCGCGCGTATGTTTAAATCAACGATGATAAAAGTATTATAAAAACAACGAACAATATTTTTATCCGAGTTCTCACATGTACCATTTATGAAACCACTTACTCGTATCCAAATTGTATTCGTGATTTTAAAGATCGATAGGGTTGGCCTATCCTCTCCCTCGTTTCGGAGATTGATCCCCGGCAGTCAAAAATCTCGTTTGAAAGGCAAACATTATGGCCAGTTTTCATATGAACAAACAAAGAAAAAAAAAGAAAAAAGAACGATATTTCTCTGACTTAGTGTTGGTGATGATGGGGGGTAGAATACTCTCTCTCTCTCTCTTTCTTTTCATTGTATGGCATATAGGGAAGGACCGGTTGGTTCTGTTCCCCTCTGACCGCACGTCGCTCTTTGTCAACGCTCGTAATTCCTGCAAAATTCGTGGAAGTGGCGTATCCGCTCTGAACGCGATAAGGGTGCGCAACGGTGAATGACTTCGAAGATATATTCGCGGTAAAGGTGATGGGGGGAGGAGGTGGGAGGAGGGGTTCACAGGGAGATGGAAATAGAAAGAGTAAAAGTGAGAGAGAGAGAGAGAGAAATGGTTGATATGAAGGATGAAAAGTGTCCATAGTGAGAAGAGAGAGAGAGAGAGAGAGCGATAAAGGGAAAGTTGGGGGAAATAACGACACGGTTGGTTGAAACGGGGCAGAAATCGCACTTGTGAAGAGGGGTTTGTGAAGAGAGCACGGACTACCACCACCACCACCAGCATCACTATCACCACAATCACCACCACCATCGCTACTAGCATTGCGAATAACGCGAGGAGTGGGTGGGTAGGAGGTGGTTACGTTGGAAGAGTAAAAAACGCGTAATTCTTCGACCGTGCGATGTTTCCAAGAGTGGTACGGAAGGGTTGTGGTGGTGGTGGTGGTGCTGCTGCTGCTAGGATAGAAAGAGAGAAAGATAGATAAAGAGAAAGAGTTGAATGGGGGAGGGGGAGTTGGAGGGGGGAGAGGATGAGAGGGAAGCTTAGCCAGGGTAGACCGTTAATGGATTTCTAGTTATGTGAAAAAACCATTAAAACGTTTGCTCGCTCTCGAAGAAATTAATTCCGATTGCCGTTATCGCGGGCAGCTTGAAAAAGAGACGGATCGTGGGGGAGGGAAGGGGGGCGGAAGGGTGAGAGAGAAGGGGATGGTGCTACGGTTCGTTCGATGGTAGAAAGCGGAGGGCCACTATTATCGTTGACGTATTTCCTGGATCGAAAGAGAAAGAAAAAGGGAATGAGGTAGAGAGAGAGAGAGAGTGCTTGCTGTGAGAAAGCTCGAGGTTTTTCTTTTTTCCGAGATTCGAACGGATGGAAGAAGGAGTGGCGGAACGACGAGCGTTTCGTACACCGTAGTTTCGCGTGCTTGCACGAAATAACCCGTAGATGGCCTTTCGAGGGGTTGAAAAAAAGGGAAAAAAGGGAAGCCCCTACGATATGGGCCCATCCGGCCGATCGCTTTTCTACTTCGTACGTAATCGATATTCTACTTTTCTTTCGTTTCCTAGAGAAAAAGATATCTCTTTCTCTCTTTCTCTTTTATTTTCTATTTCTTTCTTCTTCCTCTTCTTCTTCTTCTTTACTCATCATTTGTCTTGCCTTTTTTTTCCATTCCCCTTTTATTTCGGGAAGTGAGTTTCGGTAATGGGAATTGCGAAAGCGATTGAAGGGTTAAAGTTAGAACAATGACAGGGAAAAGAATTATATCGGTTTGAACAAATAACGAGAGATTAATAGTATTGTAAATATCTTACAATTTAGGTATTATATATCATAGGAAAGGTGTGTGAGTGTGTGAAGATTTTGATTGTAAGTATTTTCAAAGAATTGGTCTTTCTTTATTTATACAGTTCGAAACGTATCGCAAAAGATATATATGGGTTGAGTTTAATAATATATTTTCAAATTGTCGATGAAAAACATTACTCTTTTTTAAGGACGAATTATTGGATCTATTATTTTATTTTATTTAATAGAAAAAGATCGTATATATTTTTCTAGAAAAGTGTTTTTATTTGATCTTTTATCAAGACGTTTTTTAGTTTCGATAATATGTTTTCTCTATCTTATTAAATAAATAAAATATTAGAGTAAACAGATTGATAAATGGTATCTATCAAATTAGATCAATCAATTACGAATTTAAGAGAAGTATTTACTTTCTTTTACTTTTTTCTCTCTCTTCCTTTCAAGACACGATTCTATTTCATTTATTAATTTCCTCAAACGATTTAATATTTAACTTTCGGCTCAATCTTTTCCGTGATTCATCTAGATTTATTTATTTCTTTTTCTTTCTTTTTTCGATTTTAATTGGATTTAATACTTTTAGCAAATTTTTATAATTCTTCCTTTCTTTCCCTCCTTCCTTCCTTCCTTCCATTTCATTTTTATGTTTGTATTATTTTTATTTCCGCTTTTACGCTCATTCGTTAATATCCATCACATTACGTTCCTTTCTCATATTTTCATTTCTATTTTCTGTTAGAATAAAGTTACTTTAGAAATGTTTCCATATGATTTTTCATTTACGTCGTTTCGAGAGATATTTTTTTTTTTCAAATATTCTTTCCGTTTGTTTATTTTATTAAATTAACCCGTTATCTTGTACACCGAATAAATCCCTTCCTGTATATTTCCACGATTGAATTGAGTTCCATATCTAATTATTTATATTAGATACATTATACGTCTTGACAATTTTATTAAATTATTATGCCGTGTATTTATTTTATTTTTAAATGTAAAATATATAATAATGTCTAATTTTGTCACCGTAATATCAATTAAATTAAAAATAATTCTTCTACACGATTATCTCTATTCAAAAACAAAAAAAAAAAGACGGAAAGAGAAAAAGGTTGTGAGAGAAATTAGTGGAAAAAAATAAAAAAAAAAATAAAAAAAAAATAAAAAAAATGATTTTAATGTTAACGAATTGATAGTCTATTGTTCGGTGTTGATATTTTGCAAAATATGGAATACATTATAATGGTTTTGAAATGCGTGTCGCGAACGAACGTACACGTTAGGAATGATAACGAGACGAAAACGAGTTATCTTCCTGTCACAGTGTAAGGATTATATAAGTATATATATATAGTATAGTTTATAATCATTTATTGGGGATGCGTGTTATAGGAAATAAAAAAAAAAACAAAAAAAATAAAAACAGAACGAAGGGAAATAAAGAAAGAGAGAAAGAGATGAGAAATGGAAGTGGGTTGGTTTTCAGAGTATCTCGTCGAGTGGATTCCTCACGTTTTACTGGTGTCGGTTTGGGAATATAACGTATATCTATCTCGTAGTGTAGAACGCAATGTCGAATCGCTTTTCACCAGACATCGATAGAAAGAAAATTCTCTGGCTGTGTACTATACCGCATATCGAGTAGAACAAATTGCAAAGCTCGAGTTAGCCTGAGGATAAAAAGAAAAAAAAAATCTGATTTTTAAGGGCGGAGCCTTCGTGATTTTGTTTCTTTTTGTCAAAAGAAGAAACAGAAAAAAGAAAGAACTAACTAGTGTCAAATGGAACCATCGAAAACGTGAGAGATGAGCAATCAAATGAACAAAATAATCGAATCGAATCATATAACAGGATTTTGTTATTCCTTCGTTACTCTTTTGTCATAGATCTTTTTTGATAATTAGTATTGGTATTATTTCAACAATATAATAATATTGTTTAATATCGGAAAGTTTGATCATATTTTTTATTATAAAACTTTGAATAAAAGTATGGTATAAATATATTGTAATACTGATTAGACAATTAACGACACGATCGATGTTTCCTTTTTAATATTGACCTTTTTCATATCTTTTAATTATCTTTTATCGACTTTTCAACATTTTAAATGACCTATTTGTATCATTAAAATAAAATATAATACTTAAAGATAATTTTAATTAAATATAAGAACATAAAATTCAATCGTAGGAAAAGATAAAAAAATAATCGTTTGATCTTTGACAATAAGTGCATTATCATTAGGAATGGTAATATTTTGTTCATCCGATTGAATATATAAAATTCGTGGCTTATCTAGCTCATCTTGTTCCACCTATACTACCACCGTGTACACGCATATATAAATACGTGTATATGTAGGGTCTTTTTTTACTCTGATTGTAAAAGAAAGATTTTTGGACGTATAAGCTTTTTTCATTCGCGAAATCAGAGAATCCTTTGGACACAGGACAATCCGTCATGTAGTTGACTATTTAAAAAAAAAAGAATCCTCAAATCCTGGTTGCTTCCGAACTCGTTCTCTTTACGTTTTTCCTCATACTACGACGAACGGGTAGTGCCATTCTGTTCTTCTGTACGGTTCACGCAGTCAACGAATTCCACGTCGAACACCATTCCGACGTTTGTCCGACACCCTGACTGGCTGCCAATAAAAATGGCTTGGTGACGATCCAAGCCGGTAAACAAACGGGCTATCAGAGAACTACCTTTTGTTTTTTCACACTCCCTATACTTCACCTATACCTTTATACCCTTTATACTTTTCTCAATTTTTTTTTTCTATATATGCCAAGGGTTGTCCGAAAAATTTCTTTATCTAATCAAAAAAAAATTCGAAATTAATTATTTAATACAATGGTAATAGTATTATTTATATTTGATCAATTATATTAATAGTATTGTATATATATTTGATCAATTATATTAATTGTATTATATATATTTGACCAATTGGTTGATCAAACTTTTTTCTCGATTTCCGACATTCTTATTAAATGTAGAATTTTTTGATAACGTTCCTAAGTTAAATTCCTAACAATTACGCTTTGTGAAATGACGAATGAATTTTTCCCCAACGGTTAAGTAAAGTTAAATGTAACCCCAATCGAAATTAACAACAAAGCGTAATCGAATAAATTCATGTAATATTAAATAATAATTGTGTTGTACATTTTCTCATAATCGTGGAGTAAAAATTGGACGTAAAACTATCCTCGCGTTATACGAATTAAATTAGGTAATTGTTTGAGAAAAAAAAAAAGACATGTTTCTATTTAGACTGTATTAAGACAGCCGGTACATATATATATATACCTGTTCGTCCGTCTTTTTTTTATTTTATTTTCTTATCAACGACTTCGAAATCGAACGTTTTAGATTGAAATCTAGCTTTCGTGATCTGACTTGTTCGTGACCACGAGAAAAGTGAAAAATGTTTCCTTCTTAGACTAATTTGAAATTCCTACCGCGAGAAATTCGCCTTCTTTTTTATTTTTTTTTAGAATCGACAAATTCTAGAAGAAAATCACGAATTCTTCTCACTAATTCGAGATACTTCGTGAACAAAAAAAAAATGTTTCTTTCGTATTCGATCGTCTTCTAAACGTTTCTTCTCGAATTTAAAGAAGAAAACGAGTTTAGGTGTAATTTTAAATCGGAGATTAACTTTCGATTTGTTTTTACTTTCTTTTTTTTGTTTTAATCTCTGATCGGTTTTCTTCTGTTGTTTTTATTCAATTAAAACTCTTGCCGAGTAATTAGCAAAACGATCGTTTGCATTGCCACGTATCCAGACTCCAAAACGACGAATTCCGTTAAATCGTTGAGGATCCTCGTTAACGCATCAACGAACATCTGTTTAATACATATTCATATTTCTGTTAAATAACGCAAACTATTCGTACGTGCGTATGTAAACATACGCATATTACATCAATCGATCCAACATCGAGGTCTTTCCGTCCTATAGTTCGATAAATATTTCAAATTATACTTTTTCCTTCCGTTCCATTTGGTAATAATTATAATGAAACGGAACAAAAAAGAACATAACGTAAAATAATAACAGTAATAACAATAATAATAATAAAATTAATAATGATCATAATAATACTGATAATAATAATAATAATAATCAACTATTCAAGCAATATAATGAATAATCAGCAATTTTCGTTATCGCTATCGTTGAAAGAAGGAATCCCTTGAAAATTCCATGAAATGAAAATAATTCTAATGATAAAATGGGACAGAGAAAGAGAGAAAGAGAAATAATGACAACTAGAGGTAGCTAGAATGGATAAGAATGAAAGGAATAAAATTGATCGAGTTTTAGCAGCCATCGCGATTTTCGCATAAGTTTTAAAGGCGTTAAATCTTTTAGAGGGGGAGACCAAAATAGGATTTTCTCCGTAGGTCGTCGTTCCGCGATCGGACGATCGAAAATCGAAGAAAAGTCGGATCGTGTATTAAGCCGTGTGGTATGCGGTCGAAAGAGAGACAGAAAGAGAGAGAGAGAGAGAGAGAGAGAGAGAGAGAGAACCAGATCGAGAGAATACCGATCGTTCGATTCCCTAGTGAAGAGATAGATAGATAGATAGATAGATAGATAGATAGATAGATAGAGTGTGAGAGAGAGAGAGTGGGAGAATCGATAAAGTCAAACTCGATGGAGTCTCGATAACTCGCTTATCGAAGCCGGGATTATTCGCTTTCATCGAACGAGGACGGGCGTTATCGCTATTCGACCGACAAATCGCCACAGGCTCGAAACTGCCGACCATATGTACGTATTCGCATAGAAATTACCCTATGATGATCCGTTGAATTACGGTATCGTTTTCAAAATAACGAGAGTATCGGATAAGACCGTTTTTTTCGGAGAGAGAAAGGGGGATTTTTAAAGTAACAAATGTATATGGGTCCTGTTAAAATGATTCATTCCTTTTTTCTTGATCTATTTATCTATACACATACGTGATCGTTAAACTTGTTACTTATGATTTTATATTTTCAAAGTTGGAAAAGTATATGGGCCTTTATTAAAATGATTCATCCATTTTTTCTTGATCTATTTATCTATCTATCTATATACATATTTAATCGTTATCCTTGTTACTCATGATTTTATATTTTAAAAAATAGCAAAAGTATGGGCCCTGTTAAAATGTTAAAATGATTCATCTTTTTTTTCTTGATTTATTTATCTATATATATATATATATATATCTAATCATTATCCTTGTTACTCATAATTTTATATTTTATCCTCACTTAAAACCACGAAAGTTATATTATAACTTCCAATTACGTAGTAATATCGAACGGATATCGCGAATAAATGTCCTTTATTTCGTGCATGGAATATTCATGAACGGGGGAAATCCAAGACACACAATTAAAAGTGCACCGGCTGAAGGGGGTTTGGGGGCGGGGGTTGGGGCCGAGGGAGGGCGTTCGTTATCGCGTTAACCGTCGTCTCGATTACCACGTTCGTTCGTTCGTTCGAATTCTCGTAAACAAGTTTTTCTTGGCGTGTAATGATCGAGAATATGATAGATTAAATCGCGAATATATTTATCTCTAATCATCGATAAATATTATATTTGATTTATTATTAATTTACTTTTTATTTAAGGCCTTTTTTTCCTTTCTTTTTTTCTCTCTCTATTTGTATGATAATTTTTAGGAAAATCGTTTCAGGAATTCATAGACGTTGGAATCGTTGAGAAAAAAAAATTATAAACGAAATATTATGAAGTTAATTATAAACTTGAGTGTATGTAAAACTTGAGTGAAAGAAAGTGGACAATTAGATACAACAAAAATTCATTTTTATACAAAAGGAAAAAACGAAGAAGAATGAACCCACGAGAAGTAATAATCCATCGAATGACGTCGTTTATCGTGGAAGACGACGGTATCTCGTCAACGAGGTGATCTCCTATTCAAAAGGAAAAATGCATTATACGCATAAAGAATAGAGTATCTTTTCATCATTAACGAAGGCAGGATGTGTTGTCCGGGTGGTCCTGGTGGGACAAGATTGACGAGATGCGGAGTTGTCTGTGGGCTTGCAGCATTGGCAGCATTAAGTACTGCGTTGTTGGGTCCAGCTTGGCTTCACACCGAAGAGAAACTATACGTACCGTATTTACCAAGTAGCTCAACAAACCTTGTGAGCGTACGCTTCAAGCTCGGCCTCTTCAGGGTCTGCTCGAAAATCGTAAAGCCCTCCAACATCAGCTTTCGTGAGTACTCTCTCATGTCTCATAACTTCTTCTTCCTTTTAACAGAAGTCGTTTTGTTTTAACGGCTGTTGCGATGAAAAATTTCCCTAGTTTCTCTTTTTCTTCTTTTCTTATTCTTTTCTTATTCTTTTCTACTTTCGTCGGGAGAGAAGAACATACGAATATTTTCGTGGGTTAAACTTTTCTCAATTTTAATCAAAAACCTGAATAAACCAATCGTCTATGATAACGGATGTTATATACTCTTAATAATTTATTTACGAATGGTTGCTTAACATATTTCAAAACTAAATTACCTTAAAATAATGACGCGAAGGAATAATGAATTTTGAGTCTCATATAACACAGTTTTACACAACACGGCATTTTCAAGAAACTTATCTACCGTGTTATAGGAGAGTTATCTGTAAGATTATTCTACTTAAGTTAAGAGAAAAAGATTTACCTTCGAACGTGTAAGGATTTACCTCCTTGAGAAAAGGATACCACCCTTTCCCTTTCTCTCTTTTTTTGTTTTTTTTTCAAGTTCGGTGTTTATCTTCCGCTTACTCGCAAAGGAAAACTTTAACGATTGGAACGGTTACTATCGCTATCACGCTCTCGGTAAATCCGGTTTTGAGATTTACTGTAAAAAATCTCGTAACGTGTTGACGTGAGTTTCTCCCCTTCCCCTTTTCGAACGTTCCAAAAAACTTTTACTTTTTCCGAACATTTCTATCTGTATAAGTTTCATTTAGTCGTAAGTAGATGGGGGTCCAAGGAGTTGGTAGTTCAAGATTGCTACCTTAAAGATATCCTTCTCTTGCTATCTCTAACAGAACGGGGAGGGGGGAGGGCCGTTTCTATGAGTATTCCTAACGTTGAAGTGAATGAGAAAAATAGAAAAAAGAAAAAGAAGAGAGGGAGGTATCTTCTACGAGACTTTTGGAATTTTCTGTCATCTTCTTCTTCTCCTTCTTTCGTTCTTGTTTTTCAGTAAAAAAAGAAGAAGAGGAAAATGTAGAAAGAAAAAGCAAAAGAGAAAGAGAAAGGAGTGAGCTAGCCGAAGATTGCCATGGCGTTTGAACTTGCCTAAACGAGGAAGAAGCATCCAAACCATTCTCTCTCTCTCTCTCTCTCTCTCTCTTTCTATCACGTTGGAAACACCCTTCTTTTACCTTTTTTTCGTCTGTTGAAAATCTCACATTGGAGTCTACGTTAGAGAACGAGTTCGCGGCTGTTGTCGAGGATGGGGATGGGAATGGGGATGGGAATGGGGATGGGTTGTCGGAAAAGGTATAGGAGAACTCCGTCGGATTTTATAAGGAACGACGACGAAGACGACGAGAAGTAAACGTAAAAACAAATGACAGTGGCTGTAAAGAGGGTCTCGAGAATGTTGGATAGAGAAAAGGAGTTAAAGCCGGGGCAAACTTGGCCGCTCTCGCTTTTGGTATGGTTACAAGGGTGGTTGCATCCAACCCATCGTACGATGACAATTCCTTTTTATTTCTCTCAGCTTCTCTCGTTTCTTCTTTTTTTTTTCTTTCTTCTTTCCCCCAGCTTGTTGTTTGTCTGTCTGTCTGCCTGTCTATCCTTCTTTCTTTCTTATTCACTACGGAGCTTTCGACTTTCATCCTTTCCACATTTTCCACCTCCTCTTATCCACCATCCCAGAGAGTTACACTCTTTTCCTCACTTCTATACGCGATTCAAGAATCTACCTTGAAAACTGCGTTGATTCTTTTCTTTTCTTTTTCTTTATCTTGTGTGTATATATATATATATATATACAGGTGAGTACATATCAAGAGAAGCACCTTTATAAAATACATCCTAGCAACGATTTTATATTTTTCTTTTATTCTTATTCTTATTCTTCTTTTTCTTCTTCTTCTTCTTCTTCTCTCTTATATTCAAGTCTTTGTTATTTGTTGAACCAGTTTATAGTTTTCATTCGTTCGTCCAGTTTCTTCTTCCTTCCTTCCTTCCTTTCTCCCCCCCTGTTCCAAGTCTTGGTTTAATCTCGATAAGAGAAAATCCCTTTCCCCCTCCCCAACCCACCCCATGAGATTTTGTTATTCGTTATTTTCTTCCGAACGATTTTATATATCTCGCTACAGATCCTTATTATCCGACAAAGTTTATTCTTCAAACAGTTTCTCTTTATAAAGAAACGTGGATGGAAGGAAGGTATTGCGAGAAAAATCGAAGGAACGTCGTCTTGTTTGGCTCGAAGAAAATGTCCGATCGAAAATTCTCTTTTCCTCTTCTTCTTCCTCTTCTTATTCTTCTTATTTTACTTTTTCTTTTTCTTTTTTCCCTAGCCCGAATATTTCCCTTCGTTGGACTTTGAAGATCTCGTAGGAAAACTGGGAGACAATTTCACCGAAGTTTTATACAAAGCTAAAACACATACACGGATTCGCGAATAAACACACACACACACACACACATATATATATATACGTGGTAATCCCTTTCCATAGTTCGCGGAGATTCGTCGATGCTCGACGACGACGAACATTTCGCCGTTTGCCAAGAATTTTTCTAGGACAATTCGGAGAGTTTAGCAACAGATCTCCTTTCGAGGATTCTCTCTCTCTCTCTTTCTCTCTATTTATTTCTTTCTTAGAAGGCTGGAAAACTTTTCTTCTATCTTTTACCTTTTGGTTAGTAGTCCAGCTTTCTTCTTGCGTATCACGCGAGACCCGAGACTCGAGTTTCGTAGGAAGAACGAAAAAGGATGAGTAGGTGGAATATTCGGGATTCGCAAGAAGTTCTAAACGATGAAAAGAGAAGGGAAGGGAAGGGAAAATAAGGGAAGAGAAAAGAAGGGAATAGAAAGAGAGAGAGAGAGAGAGAGAGAGAGAGAAAGCCTGGAGAGAAAATTCTTTTGCTTGCCTCTAAAGTCCGTCGTCTGGCATTCTTGGCTTCCTTTTTACTCACCTTTCTCCCAACTACTTCTACTTCCCTTCTTCTCTTCCCTTCTTCCCCCCTATCCCTTTTTTCTTTTCCTCTTTTATTTTCTTCACATCTTTTTTTTTAGGCACAACCACCTACGCCGGAAGCGTCTTATGCAATCACCCATTCTCGCGTAAAAATCATTCGTTTTGTTATAACTGTTGATAAAAAATCGGGAAAAAACGTGAAATGTTTTCAATTCTGTTTGGTAGAGTCTCTTTTTTTCTGCTACGCTAATAATAACATTCCATAAACGTAAATCTTTCCTTTTTTTATTATTAAAGAAAACCAATAAACATCTTGGATCGTGTAGATCCAAGAAAAAAATTGTGTACATGTTATTTTATTTTATATCTCCTTAGCGGATAATATTTATTAACGTAAACGAATAAATACGCGTGCGCTTTCGAAAGATCGCAGATAATTCTAACGTAAAATTTTTCTAATTTTTCTTTTCTCCTTTACCGATCATTTAACGCAAATTAAATATTAAATTTATTTGTATTAAAAATGGTACCGAATTAAAATTTCTTACACTCAAATACGTTTCACAGAAATGTTACGTTCCGATCATGAATTTTATCGTTATCGTGGGGAAAACATTTTTTTCCTTTTTCCCTTTATCTTTGCAATGAATCGAATCGAATCGATCGATCGATCGGTCGATCGAGAACGTTTAATACCGAGGATAAGAAAATTATTCTTGGAAAGATATTCGAAAAGCTTTTGGAGGTAGTATTGGTGGTGGTGGTGGTAGGTAGGTAGGTAGGTAGGTAGATAGGTAGGTACAAGACGAATGGCTTTATTCGTGTCGTACGAGGTGTGAAAGTATGAAAGTACGAAAGCGGAAAGTATGAATTAACGTTGGTAGTAGGGTAAGCGATAAAACGTTGATTTAATAGCGCGTCTCGACGTGCATTATCGAGATTGAAAAATTACACGTTTTAAACTTGTTCGAGCGAGCACGAGGCGTCGTCGTCGTCGTCGTTGCTACAGAACAGGATAGAGGAATATGACAGGAACGCGAGGAAAAAGGTGAAGCAGGAGGTGATAGAAAAAAAAGGGCAGGGGGGAAGGGTAAGCTGATCTCGTTTGAAATGAAAAAATTGCAGAGATTTAAACAAGTTGATTGATTTTTATAGGGTAATAATTGGTAAGAAAGAAAAAATTATCATTACACTAGTGTATTTCTAATACGTGCAAACTCCTACCTGAATATCTAATAAGTATGAATATGTATATATGCATACGTGCATATAGATATATAAATATATATATTTTATTATATTATAAAATTATAATATTATATATAATATTTTTTATTATATATTTAATATATACATTTAATTATTATGTAATTATATATAATTATATTATTAAACATACAGTGTCAACAGAAACGAGCTGAGTCACGAATTAACTAATTCTTTAATTAACAGTTCTTTCGTATTTTTTGTATGCGTGTGTGTTTTTTCTTTCCATCTAATAAGGGGTTAAAGCTAACGAGTTCTTATTATCCTCGTCATCGGACTTAGCATTCGTTTCGTTACGATAAATCGTTTATCCTCGCGTTGAAAAAGAGGAAAAAAGCTTTACCGAGGAGTATCGTTAAGATTAAGGTGGATGGTTGGGAGGTTGACTAAGGTCAAAGGTCGAGCAGCCAGCCGACGATATTTCGCGACTTCCAATGGCCCGTTTGATGGTGACTAATGGCCGTGGCATTAAATAAAACGTTCTCTCAAAAATTCTCTTTCCTTTTCTTTTTTTTTCTTTTTTTCTTTTGCTTCGTAGACGACGAATGAACGATATTCGTAACATCGATATATAGCAACAACCCCTATAACACAACCCTTCTTTCTCTCCCTTCCCTTCTATTCCCCTTTTGGTCGGCCACCCTTTTCGTTCTCCTCTTGAAGCACCCCCCACCTCCACCCTACTTTCCCCGTCCATATCCAATTTCGCTGCTTGGTAGTGTATCGAGAGAGAAAGAGAGAGAGAGAAAAAGAGAGAGAGAGAGAGAGAGAGAGAGAGAGAGTAGAGAACAGCACGTTTAAGTGAAATACCGAGGAGCTTTGGGCTACGCGGTATTAGCGACCTAACGAACCTAACGTCGCGTAAACTCCAACTTTATCCGGGTGTATGGAGTTACGAAAACGCGATTTCGCTCTGGTACTAGCTCTTCGATGTTTCAAGTATATTGGAAAAGGTTCAATGGTAGTAGGGTTGTAAACGTTGATTGATACTTTCAATTAGTAACAGGAAAATTGGAACTTTCTAATTGCTGTTTAGGTTAAAGTCAATAACTAATGAATTTCAATTTATCGATTCTATTCTACGTAATTATATCAAACGTCAAAAGTTGTGTTCTGTCAAAATGTTATTTTTATTCGATTTGATACAATTGTTTTTTTCTTCTTTTTAAATTGTATACTTTATCCAAATAATATTATCGAGTTTTTTGTTGAAATAATTTTTTAAAGATATATTATTATGATGATTTTTCTCTTCATCGATCCAAACTTATGAATTATATTATTGTATTATATATCGTTTTATTAATTAAATTAATGATTATGTATTACTGTTATTAAATAGGAAGGAAAACGTGTAAATCACAAGTAAAATGATCTTATAGGATCTACTAGCATATAGTATAGTTTCGTTGAAGGCAGCTAGTTTTCGAGTTTTGGCTTGTGTTACGTTAGTCGAGTGGTAACGATACTATCTGTACAGAAAGTTATATCATAAAATATATATCTCCCATATATATATAAGAGATAAAGAGAGAGAGAGAGAGAGAGAGAGAGAGATGATATATGTTTGTGCGAGCGCGTGTTCAACACGTAAGACGAAGAGGGACGATAGGAAAGTGTCCGCAAGGGTAAAAAAGATTGACAAACGACGCCACGATATTATAAAACAATTGATGGATGGTCCGATAGTAGAAGAAGGAAAACCAGCCACGTTGCACCATGTTCACCAGCAGTCCTTTACTTACCTACCCCTTTCTTCTTCTTCTTCTTCTTCTTCTTCTTCTTCTTCTTCTTCTTCTTCTTCTTCTCGAATCCCCTTTTTTTCTTCATTTTCGTTTGGGATCTTTTCTTCTTTCTCTACTTTTTCATTTTTTTTCTTTTCCTTTCCAAGCACTTTTCTCTCTTTCTCTCTTGGTATTTTTTTCTTTTTCTTACACCCACACTCTTTCCTTCTCTGATAAGTCGTCGTCTAGCCAATGAAGACAAATTGTCGGCGTCCCGCAGTTTTACGAAGGGGGTAATTAATTGTTGGATACGTAACGAGCTGCTGCTGTTGCTGCTGGTGGAGTTTCCAGTTTCGAGTATCGACGTGAACTTCTCCAATATGCGATCAGCATCGATTCGAACCATCCAACCTTTCGCACAACCCTAACTATGCTTATATCTTCTCTTATGTACTCTCTCTTTCTCTCTCTTTCTCTCTCTCTTGTGCGGATTCTATTACAAGGACGGATTCATGAACGCGTATAGGAAAGATATTACATTAGTGGATCTCGACGTTGATAAATAACGAAAATTTATGGTAAAACTGCTGCTTTCGTCTTCTTTGACGTATTTTATAAGAATATACGCGAACATCGCGTCATCTGTCTTTCGTATTATATTGTGCTTCAGAAAAAAAAAAACAAAAACTTTTTAACTATTTCCTATTTTGAGACAAGAGGTATCACGTTTTTCGTAATATATTCTGAACGATTTTCTTTGAATTTTCATCTTTTTTTTTTCTTTTCTTCTTTTTTCTTCTTGTCTTCTTTTTTCTTTCTCCCCTTTCCCCTCGTTTAAAAAGACAAAATCGAATTTTAAATAGTCGAACTGCCTTCGTCCTTCGAGAAAGAAGTATAAAGTTTCTCGAGTATCGGTTGAGAAAAGTTGTGTTTTTTTTTCTTTTCCTTCGATAAATGAAAAAATAAAAATGTTGCTTTCTTAACATTGTGAATCAAACTTACGCTATTGGAAAGATTTCACACGGATATGAGAAAATGTATTATAAAGGGTATTTTTAAACGTTTCCACTTTTACTACTACGCTTGTCTTGTCTTATCTTCTTTCCTTTATGTGCGTAAACGTAAGAAAAAGTTCTATGGTAGTTAGGCTAGTAGCAGCTTCTTCGTGCATTGCGAATGTAGCAAAAATTCTTCTCGAAGTACGTTCTCCTTCCTTCTCTTTTCTTTTTCCTTTTCCTTTTCTTTGCTTTAGCGAATTCTCGTCGCGATGATGAGGGACACATCCTTGTGTCGCCAGAAAATAAACGGGAGGAGACAAAAGGGGAAGGGGGGTTAACGGGGGAAGGGGTTAGCTAGCTAGCTTACCACCCCGGTATAATTTTTCTTTCCTTTCCTTTCCAAGCATTCCTTGATAACAAACTTCTTTTAATAAATTTCACGTTTTATATTTCGTAATTTTGTATTTCTTTGTTAATTTGTTTCTTCTTCACCGACGTCATCTAAACGCCGACGTGCGTACGTACGTCGTGAGTAAGGTAAATTTCGCGTGTTCTATCTCCTCGAAGCCGCCGTGTTTTAAGAGCCATGGCGTTAATTATAAACGATTTGGAGTTGAAAAAGTTAGATTAAAAGTAAAAAAACAAAAACAAAAAAAAAAGAAAGAAATCGTTCGCCACGGGCGTTAATCGATGAAAAAGAAACAAGAAATAGAAAAAGAAAAGAAAAAAAGGAAAAACGGAAAACAGAAATTTCTAAGAACGGGGGAGAGAGTTAAGAGTGAAATAAAAAAAGAGGGAATGAAAAAGAAAGAGAGAGAGAGAGAACGAGAGAAGAGAGGGGGGTGTTTGGTGGGATACTTTGCAAGAGAATTTTTTGCAGTAATCTGTCTCGTGTTAATTGCCGCCCGATAGGGTGGGAGTAGAAACGCGAAACGCGAAACGTGAAACGTGCGCGCGCGCACATGCACATGCACGTCGGTGGTAACGACGAAAGGGGGGGACGCTTTTGGTTGTAAATGAGCTTGCAAGGCAAAGCTCGGCACCTAGGTCCGCGCACCCGGACGTAATTTATTTTAGAGGAAGGCGATAGACGTTCGGACGAGTTGAATTTTCCTTCTTCTTGCATCGTGTAACGAGGAATGAGAGTTTTGCGAGCTTGCAAACGAGAGAGAGAGAGAGAAAGAGAGAAAGAGTGAGTGAATGGAAATACTCCGAAAATTTGTTGAGAACGTCGACGAAGCGAAATGTCTCGCCTTTTTCGCGAACGTCAGAGCATCAAGCAAACCTCTCCCCCCACCCCCATCGCCACCCCTCTCCCGAACCGCTTTTCATCCTGTTTTAAGGGGATGGTGGCATCGCGTTAGCGACATAGTCGTTTCCGTTCCGCGCTTCCGTTCGCGTGTATTCCGGTAAATGTCCCGAGGCAGCAAGCTACCTAACGCGAAACGAACGGACGAGACTAACTGAATTAATTTTCCAACTTTTCCGAGTGTCCGAAGCTCGGGAAAAGCTGCATTGGGGTAATAAGTGTCCCAATCGACTGACAGGACAGATACGTTATAATGTATTTACAACAATCTTTTCATTTATATCTTATTTTTTTAATCACACTATATACATATTATATTACAGAGTACGCCTTGTGTTTTCAGGATATTTTAGGATAATGTGTAACGAACGATTATCTCATAAACGATTTGAAATATTAACACGCTAAACGTACCAATAGGATCAACAGTGGTCGAATTACCGCGTCTTGTAATTAGTTAATATGTCGGTAATTTGTAAAAACGTACATTAATTATTTCTAAATAAAAGAAGTTATATTGTTTACTATTCAATTGGCTAAAATCTTCTTCTATACGAAAATATATATATTTACTTTTTAAACGGTCATTTGACCGCTCACGGAATAGGAATAGACATAATATATTAAACCTCGGTACGTTTAGTTTTAATAAGCCATTTTTTTTATTTTTATATTTAATTGTGCCCGGTTGTACGATAAATTTATATATATATATGTGTTTAATTTATTTATTCAAATAGGTTTCGGGCATTGTATGAAATTTCTGAATTATAGGATAGAGAAGGGAAATATCATTGTTAATAACAATTTTTAATAACTAATCTTTACATTATTTTTGATTGAGTAACTATAATGCTTTAACAAATAAGTCAAACTCGATCGCGTCGATGAGTAATTCAATTGTAAAATTTTTCCCCCCCATTAGAATTCCCCTTCGAATATATACATATATACCTCTCGTATTTGTAATAAAAGTAACGGTTAATCATCGAGATTATTCTATTCTCGTATTTACGATACCCAAGATAGTATTACTAATACCATTGCAAAAGGCATTAACATAACATTAGCTGTTTGCATTAATTCGGAATACATCAAGCAACGGTCGCAAAAGTACCCTTGTAATCCCCTCCTCCCTTTTCTACCTCCTCCTTCTTTTTTATTCCCTCTTTCTCTTGAATTCTTATTTCTGGTTAAGAAAAAAAAAAGGAAAGAGAGAAGATCTTTAATATGTAATCGTTATCAATTATTTCATCGTATCCTTCTTTTATAACATTATTAGTTTATCGATTTTTTCCGTTCTTGTATATATCAATAAATTATAACTAATTATAATACGTTACGTGGAAATTGATTTATCTCGAATGTTTTACGGGGGATGAGGAAAGCCTCGTTTGAACATTTGTAAAATAGCATCAAGTTTTGTAAACCCCCCCTCTCTTCCCTCTCCCTACGAGTCTCTAATAATGGAAGTAGTGTAATTTACGAAACGTTAAAATACCACGGTGTTCTATTTTTACAGGGGGTGAAGGAAGTGGGAGGAAAAGGTGGAGGAGGGGGATGCATAAATTAAATGTAAAATCCGCGCAGTAATTATTCTTCAAGCTCCAACGATATAGAGTTCGGAGTTAGTCCACGATAGTGATAATTAATCCGATTTGCAATTTATCTTTCCACTCTCTCTCTCTCTCTTTGTTCAAATTTATATTTTTTGTTCGTTTGTTTCTCTTTCTACTTGTAGACACGATTACTGGAAAAGTGTCTTATAAAATCACCATGGAAAAAGAAAAAGGTTGATATATTAATCAGAATGTCTATACCCCTTTGAAATTTTCGAATAGGATTTTCTCTCTTAAACGTAACTCTTTTATTTCTACTTATTTTTACATGTAGAAAAAATATTGTACAATTGTTATAAATGGGTTGTACCATTCGTTTGGATACATTCTATTGTCATATGTATGTATAGAGAATGATAAATATTTTATATATGTAGTATATGTGTTTGTATATACGGCGCACTTAGTGCATGTAAACATTTTTCTATTACACTAATAAAAATAATTCAGACTAAATCTAATAAAATATTTAAACATGGTTAATCTATCACAGAAAAGAAAATCGTTTTATCAAAGTTTCAAACAAATGATACGATTAAGTTTCAAAAGAGAGTCGCCCTTATTTAATTATAACTATTAAAAAGTTCAAACGGGAAAGTAGTGTGTAGTTTAAAATATGTTAGAAATTACGTGGACGAGTGCAACGAAGCAAATTTTTTGTCGGTTATTAGGAATACGCAAAGGTATGTTTTTTTTTTTATGTCAATGTTTAGGGATTAATTTTACGATCAATTTACCGTCCAAAATCATACAAGTTTAGTTCACTTAAAGTGGTTAAATAAACGTTTGGTCTGACTAGAAACGAGTTGTGTTTTCGATAAACGAAAAAACCTAGAAGGATTTTTTTCAAGCGGTACACGCGACGAAAATTGTGCGAAAAGTAAGAAGAAAATAAACAGGCAGAAAGGTGGGGGGAGGGAGGGGTAAGAAAAAAAGAAAAAGAAAAAAGTCGGACTTTTCATGGTACCCTTAAACCTTACCATATACACGAATACAAATATTTGTTGAGGACTTTGCAATTTCGTATAACGATGAAAAGCACGAGTCTCGTGACAAAGTAGTATGGGGTTGCTCTCTCTCTCTCTCTCTAGTCGGGTTATAAAATAGATAAGATTCTAGATTTAAATTATTTTTTAAATCACATGTTAATTCTTTTATAAGAATGAAACGAGAATCACATCGATACCTTAAATATATTTTTGTCAATTGGTATGTTTTTAATTTAATATTTTTATAAATATCGTCATAATATAGATATTAGTTTTAATTAATATCAAATTAGTATAGTTACCTATATATATATTGTTATCATAATAATTTATTAAAAGATTCAGTTTTTCTAAAAATTTAATTTTAAAAAATATACCGAATACATATATATATATATAAACATAATTCATGATATTTTAATGATCATGGATTATCATGTAAATTTCTAACTAAATGTTTATGAATAATTTATAAGCCAAACAATATTTTTTCTCTTTTTTTTTCTATAAATAACACTTTATCCATCCATTTATTATATATCTTTCTTTTGTTTCCGATATTACCGTATCGCGCGCGTCGTAATTTTTCACCGTAAAGAATTTTCTTTACTTACTCAGACAAATTATCTAAAATTTGTTACCCGTTAAAACGGTGTGTGTTCTCGCGTTCCTAACTGCTATATAAATAAATCTCGAAACAATTTCGAATGTTGCATTGGGTTAATTTGACCCCTTCGTTATACTTCTTCTTTCGCATGCCCTTCCCCCTTTTTACCACCCGAATTTATTTTTTCCTGCGAATACGCAATAGTGTAAACGAAGCCGGGAGGGGGGGGGAAGGGCTGGTAGATGGTATCAAGTGCGATTAACGTTAGGGTTTTAGGTAAAACAGGAAGAACGTATTGTTTGTGAAACGTCTACCACCAACCCTCTCCCATGTTTTTTGTTTTTTTTTGTTTTGTTTTATCCTCGTTTGAATCGTCCTCGGTATTTTTTTAACGGTATTTTTTTCTCCAAAGCCGCGAGTACAGAGAAGGGTGGAAAGGAGGGAGAGAGGGAGAGGTAGAGGTCTCTCTAGCTCACTAAGCCGATTTTGCATCGAATTCAATTTTCTCTCGAGTGAAAATAACGAACCTAATGTTTCTGCATTTCCTATCCGCAGTTGCCCTCTTTCTCATTTCTTTGCGAATATCCATTGTTTTTTTTTTCTATTTTTTTTTCTTCCTCTTTCCCTCTTTCTCTCTCTCTCTCTCTCTCTCTAAATTTCTTTTTTCATCTCTTTTTCTCACTACCTCTTTGTTTTAACATAGAGAGAAAAAAGAGAAAAAAGAAAGAAAAAAAGGTAGGGCAGGGGGTGGAGTTTTCACGAACGCGTGTTTAATCGAGTAACATAGGACCTTCATTTAAATCACCTAATCACCCTTCTAGCTAGCTAGTCTAGAAAGTAAAAAGGAAATTCGGCGGTATAAATCGTGAGAGGCAATGTTCTAGCTACTACTAGACGGGTTTTTTATTTTTTTTCTCCTTTTTCTCTCTCTCTCTCTCTTTTCACTGTGCTCGCTCGTGCCACGATAATGAGGTTATTTGTAATTCCAGGACCGGCTGATCAAATCTTCCTAATTTCCTGGATCTGCTCGCTTAAAATTCTACTCGCAGGATGCGCCTGTGTACGTCTCTCTCTCTCTCTCTTTCTCTATCTTTCTCTTTCTTTCTTTTCTCTATAAGCCAAAGCCTAGTAACTACCATCTCTCTCTCTCTCTCTTTCTTTATCTCTCTCTTTCTCTTTCTCTTTCTCTTTCTGGCTTTCTCCTTCTTTTTATTTGCAGTTACCTTTCTTGGTTTTTCCCTACCTCCCCCGCCCTCCCCACCCCAGATTCTCTCAACAGTTCCTATTTCTAACGAAAAAGTACTAACCCTGAAGAATCCTAAAAGGAGCTTTTAGGATCGCGAAATATATGCGACGAGCTACTATTCGCGTAGTATTATTTTCTAATGAGTTTCCGCTTTGCCGGCGAATTAAATTACAAGTGGGGGACGAACTTGATAGTAGTCGAAACGAAAAGGGAAAGAAAAAAAAAAGAAGAATTCTGTTTTTAAAAGTTTAAGAGAGAGAGAGAGAGAAAAAGAGAGAGAGGAAAAGAAAAATAGACGGGCGAGGAGTGAGTGAGAGAACGATAGAAGGAAAGAGAGAGAGAGAGAGAGAGAAAGGCTTACTGGTGGATTAAAAATAATTCGAAAAGCTTGCGCGTTTGTACTCGCGAACGACGTCGGATTACTACTACTACTACTACTACTATTACTATTACTACTACTAGTGTTACTACTACTACTACTACTACTACTACTACTACTATTTTCCTCGAACGTTTCGTGATATGGTTACAGTTATGCGGAAACTTCAGGAAATATCATACACGCGCGCACGTGCATAAGAGAGAGAGAGAGAGAGAGAGAGGAAAAAGATAAAGGAAAATGAAAAAGGAAACACACAACGGTTTCATCGTGGACAAGTTTGCCGCACGGATTTCTTTGCTTTATATATAAGAAGAAGCCCAGCTTTCGTTCGTTTTAACTCGATCTTACACATCGTCTATGAATATACCGGTGCAGAATATTAACGAACTCATTTGCTTTAGACCGGGGTAACCCGGCTTTAGAAGTAAAACGAAAAAAAAAAGGAAAAGAAAAAAAGAGGGAGAGAGAGAGACGGAGAGAAAAAAAAGGAAAGGAATAATGGGAATGGGTTCCCCCCTATTCTCTATGGTCCGTAGGGATTTTTTTATAAAACCTCGTTACGAGACAACCGCTTTTTTTTCTTCTTAATACTCACCTAGATTTCTAAAAGTTTATATTTTTTGTTTTTTTTTTTACCTATTTTCCCTTATTTTATTTATTTCTTATATTTCTTTTTTTGTTCTTCTTCTTCTTCTTTGTTTATAATAAATTTTTGTTTCTTTTTTTTTCGTTCTTAGATTTCAAGGTCGTCTTTCATGTAAACGAGCTTAACTTATATATAGGCAGTTAACATTTTTTTAGGAATAATTTTCTTTAGATCATTATAAATTATACAACAATTTAATCTTTCAGTACTTACATATATATGTGAATTACTTTCGATTATCTCAGAATTTAAATACTTTATAATTTAATTTATTTGCGGATTATTTTATTTATATAATTTAATAATATTATTAATATATTAAATATTAGAACTTATATAGAATATATTATCCAGTAACAGTATAATTTTCCAATTTAAATAATGGACATCTAATATAATATAATATAATATAATATAATATTTAATATCTATAATTTTGTATCCATTGTTGTAATCTAGTCGATTAAAAATTCGTTAATCAAATTTCGACACTGGGGAAATAATCCGACACGTTGGCGAAAGATATAAACAACATTCGCATCGTTCGTTTCATCAGTGGTAAAAGTGTCATTAAGTTCTTCGAAACGAACCACCCCGAAATAATCCGCTTGTTATTTTCTCACGAAATTAAAACGTCCTGAATGCGTCAACGGAGCTTTAATGAAACCTTTCTCGAGGCTCTCCTCTTCCATCTTAAATGATATTTCTCTTTCTTCTTTCTTTTTTCTTTTTTTTTTGAGCTCTCCCACTACTCTTTTATTCTTCCTTTACTTTCCCCCCCCCACCCTTCTCTCATTCATCTTTTTTCGTTCATTCTGCGGTTAGAACGATATCTGTTGGTATTGCAATTATATATATATAAAAGAAAAAAAGAAATAAGACACGAAAAAAAGAGAAGAAAAAGTAAATAAAAGGAGGAAAATGATAGAAAAAGAAATAATAGATTAAATAAAAAGAAAATACATATATATATATATATATATAGATATCTCTCACTCACCGACTTACTTTTCTTCTTTCTTTTTCCACCTCATCTCTCTTTCCAACCGAACGGAGCAATTTAATCAAAGTCCATCTTGTTCTATTTCTTTCGCTTCTATAGTTCCCACAACGATTCGAATTTCTCTTTTTATTTGCACTCGAGCAGACGATAGAGTTCCAAGAAACTCATCTTTTCCTTTTCCGTATCTCATTGAAAGCCACCCCCTCCCACCTTTTAGTCACTTTTAACCTCTCCTCATTTTCGTATCATGCTACTTTTTCCCTTTTAGACATTTGAATAATCCCGTTGTTAAAGGCTCATTAAAAATCTGTCTAATGAAATTTAACATAGATCATTGTTATCGTCGTTTATTTTAATTCGATACATTACTAACGATTTAATTTAATACTATAAAACTTACCACGAGTGGTTAAATGACCGACGTTCGTGTAATTTGTAAAAAAAACTACGGTAATAACACATAAAATGTATATTATTTATTTGTAAATAAAAGAAGGTATATTGTTATCCAATTTGCTAAAATGTAGATTTACTAGGAGTAGATATATATAAAGTGTTGGTAGGTTTAGTGCTAAATACAATTTTTGTTATCAATACTTTTAATTACCGACATTATCCTGATAAAGATTTTATAAGTAATTATATAATAATATATTATAATTAATATATTATTATATTGTTATACTCTTAAGTAATTATAATATATAGAGTATCTCGTAACGTTAATGATAAAATTAAACGAATACAAGTTGTAAATGTCTTACGTGATATCTTAATTCAAACTTTTCTCTGCTCTATATAAATATTTATAATAAAGAGTTGAAAAATTTGTTTACAAATAATTATCGCATAACGATAAATGGATAGAAAATTATTACAGATAGGAAATAAATTTGGATAAGAGAGAAAGAGAGAGAGAGAGAGAGAGAATGTTTGCTTTGTCGAAAGTTTCTCGAGTAGTAGTAATAGTAAGTAGAAGAAATTCGATATTCTAGGCTCGTATAAAAATGGAAAAGGTGATCGTTAGAAAATTAAAAGAATCAAATAGAGATAGAGAAAGAGAGAGAGAGGGTATAGTTCCAAATGTATTTTTTGGTTATAAACCGGTTACTTGGTGATTTTAACCACGTACGATTCCTTGCTTCCTTTAAAACTCTCCTCTTTCATTCCTCCCCTCTCTCTCTCACTCTTTCTCTTTCTTTTTTTCCGTCTCTTTTTTTCTCATCTTCGACGGTTCGTGCGATCGACTAGTTTTCCCCAAAGTCACCCTCCTTCTCAGGGACTTCTTCGGTCCGTGGTTTCGGAAAATCCAAGGAAAATCTTGGGGATTTTCTTTCGACGTCGTTGCTGCTCGTCGTGACGTTGGTTCGAAGGGAAAAAATAAAAAAAAAGGCTGAAGGAAGGAAGGAAGGAAAGAATGTCGAGAAGAACTGGGTGAAGGAGAAGAAGAAGAAGAAGAAAAAAACTTGAATCGACTACCCCACCGACGACCAATGACCGATTCCATGTTCCAGATGTTCCTTGCTTTTACCTATGTTCGTGTGTGAATTCCTTTTAGAATTCGACGAGATAGAATGAAGAATGAGTACTTTTCACTTCTCTTTTTTTTTCCTTTTTCTACCCACCCTCACCCCCTCCCATTCCTCCTTATCTCTCAACTTTAGAGTCTTCCTCTCTCCTCTATTCTCTTCTTTTTATTATTATTATTATTTTTTATTTTTTTCAAATCTTTTTTCCCTTTTTCTTTTCTTTCTTTCTTTCTTTCTTTCTTCCTAATTTTCGATCAAAGTTGTACGTTAGTACAACGATGGATTATGGTGATTCGTAAAATAATGGGTTATCGTGTGTTTTGATCTATCTACCTACTCGTAATACGTCGGACTAGTTTTCTGGTATTCATGAGTTTGGTAAAATTCAATGAATAATATGATAAATATGGAGAATGTGAAAGAGATAAATGATATATACAAGGGTGGTCGAAAAAAAGGGTTCCTATATTTTAAGGGGTTTATAGTAATTATCAAAAATAGTACAAAATGTATAATTAACCTTGTTATTAAATTTTATTCTACGTATTTTAAGAAATAATTGTCTAGAAACTGACTGACACGTTGTTTTTTAATGTTTTTTTTTAAGAACGTAGGTATATCGTATAGTATACAGTGGTGTTTTTAATTTGGATTTTTCGATATTCGTTGCGTAAAAATTTCTTTGAAAGAAATGAAATTTTTGTTTCTATTGACTACGGTCGCGAATAGGAAATTCATCTGAAAGTTCTTTGTAAAGTAAAATGCTTGGGAGTTTATTCTCAAAGCATTCTGTTTTTATTGCCGATCTGACGAGATTGACCTGTCAGAATGGAAGGAAATATATAGTCAATGGAACTTTCAAATGGTTTATTTCTCGTAGGTACTTTACTTTCGATGCATCGAGAAATTGTGAACCGGAAACGCTTTGATTTTAGTACCACGCCACTCGAATAGCTTTCGATAACGTATTTTATTTCAATTCATAGAAGAAAACTGAAGCATTGATTCTTACTTTGATATAGGGGACAAACTCCTATAAACGCTGTGACATTTTTTCGATTTTTAATTAATTTGAACTAACGGATGAATTCAAAAAGAGTTTTCTTTGCTTTGAATTTTACATGTGCAATATCTTTTTGTTTCTCTCTCTCTTATATTATTTCAGTGATATTTATGGTACGACATAGAAAAAGATAATAGAACAGTATGAATTATAATACGTTAATTTTTGTGTCAGAAAAGTAACGTAAAACAAAGAAAATTATCTTGAGTGTGAAAAATTTACCGAATACAATGATAAGAAAACATTATGGGACAATGCGATATTTGAATGAATTTTTAATGAAAACAAAAAAATTAAAATTAAATTCTCCTCTCGTTATGATTTTCCGATAACAATCAGTTTCGTGAATTACGAAAATTTGCGTAAGGCATAAAAATAAAAGTAAGAAAGCTATATAGATTATGGGAGTTAGACGACGAGGGTCTTCAGAAAGGGCAAGCGTCAACTCGACGTGATACTTATCAGAGGAATAAAGAGAAGAAATAAAAAAAAAGATAAAAAAAGGGAAGTCGAAGGGCAATACGAGACATCGAGTTTGGAAAACGAGTGAACATCGTTGGGGGTTGGTTGTTGGATATGGGATTACTTATGTGCGAAACAATGTAAAGAATTATCGTAAAAAAAGAAATAAAAGGTAAGAGTAAGGGAAGTAAGAGTAGAAGTAGGAGGAGCTGGGGGAAGGGAAGGGGAAGGTTGGGAAAGATGCGGGAAAAACTCGGAGAAAAGTTTCAAGAACGCACATCATAATCTTAACGGTTCTTTTCTTTCCTTTTCTTATTTTCTCTTTTTACCACCTTTCTACAGTTGTTCTTGAAATATTAGATAGTCTGAAAATATTTCAGCCAATTTTCACGAGCATAATAATTAGGATAGTTCGATACTTCGAGAACAAAAACGTATATATATATATATTATATAAGTATAATATATACAGTGTTTGATAAAAGTGGATATGTGATGTTCATAGGACAGTTTGGTTTCCAGCTTTTGAACTAAAAGTAAACAAATCAAAAAAGAGAAAAGAAAAGTAAAAAAAAAATTCTGAAAAGGATGGCCCTTGTCATAGGGCTTTTAAGGGAAAATATTGCTCGTATCATGAATGCTTCGGACTCTTTGGTTCTTTTTAATACAATAACCTTTTTTTTTTTTTATATACTTTACGATGACAAAGATATTGCATTTTTAGACACGTACCTTTCTGTGCTTTATGTTTGTCTACTAGTAGATATTGAATAGTATATCTATATATATATATCTCATACGCAAAACGTATTTGTGATATTTAAAACATTTGTTTCTTTCAGTAAAATAAATAAATATATAAATATATGAAAAATTTGTTGTATTTATTACACGTATAACGTATAAAGAGAGAAAAGGATGTATCTTTTTAAAGTATGAAGATTTCTCGAAGGATTATTAAACTGTCATAAAACATTGCGAAACGTGCCGTCGTCTTGCGAAGTAGAGAATGGACGGTAAAATAAGGATCTAGTGGCCCGTAAAACAAGATCATGCCCTTTTCGAAACGATGCCTTCACTCCCCCATCTTCGCCATCGTTCACATGCCAAGGTAGGTATTCGCTTTTAAATAAATGCAGTCTGTTATTACACCTACGAGGAGCGTAACTGGGAATCGCTTTAAATGGTAATAAAGAATCTCGTAAAAAAGAAGCAAGGAAAAAGAAGAATAATCTAGGGCCAATGAGAGTAGCAGCCTTTGTGCGTAGGAAAAAAGAAAAGAGAAATATGAAAGAAATAAAGAAAAAAAAAAGAAAAAAAAAGAAAGAAAAATGAAAAAAAAAAGAAATAACGAATGAATAAGAGTGAGAGAAATGAAGAAAGATAGAGATAGATAGATAGATAGATAGATAGATAGATAGATATAGAGAAAACTACCATCAAAAATAAATCTCGTCGAGAAAATGCATAAATTTTACGAGCGACACTATACAGTACCTTGGCCCATGAATTCGAAACGACCTCATACCCCTACGATCTCGTTTATAAAGCTTTCTCTCTCTCTCTCTTTTCGTGTGTGTTTTCTTTTTTATATTTTTATTTATTCTTATTTTATATTATTTCTCTTTTTACTCTTTTGCCTTATTTCTATTAGAATCTTTTTTTGTTTTCTTTCTCCCACTCACTCTCAAAAATAAAAATCATTCCCGAACGATTCGTGGATGCATCAAGGGGAAGAAAGAGGAGGGGAAAAGTTAAAGACAAAAAAAAATAAATAGAAAAAGAAAAAGAAATATGGAAAGAAATAAAAGGAATTTCATTAAACGTCGTTTGCGGGACGATAGAAACAAGAGGAGAAAAGGGGGGTGGGGGTATTGTGAGGAGGGGGAGGGTGTATATGCGAGGAAAGAGGGATACATAGGGGATGGTTTCTCTCTTTCTCTCTTTCTCTCTCTCTCTCTCTTTCTCTGTCGTCGATCGAACAAAAGCCGCTCGGTGGCCAATCAGTGGTGGACGATATCGGAATTCAATCTTTATCGGCCGATTTGTGGTTCGTTTCTGGCGGGATTCAGCTAGATCTAAACTCCTCTATCGTTCGTCGTGACTTTGGGACGAGTACACACAAACGTGTAAGCGTCGCCATTTTTATCCCTCTGTCGCGCGCGGTTCCCCTTTTTCGTTCGAGTTAGAGAGAAATAAAAGGTTGTAGGATAAGAGAAATAAAAGATAGAACAGGAAAAGAGCCGTCGAGAACACCAAAATCTCGAACGTTTATTGCCGTTTGACCGATCCCAAAGCCCCCACTCCCACCCCCTGCCGTAGCAAGCTTGTCTTCTTTTTCTATTCTCCCGCTTTTCCTCTCTTTTCCTCTTTCCACTCGCCCCCTTAGAAAATCCTCTCCCACAGAAACACACACACGCCCCCCTCCCTGTCTAAATAACACAACACACAGCCGCGCCCACATTTCGTGCCACTCTTTTTTCGACAGTTATTTGTTTCTAGATAGCTGACGAAGGAATCGGTGTTGGGGTTAGGTTGAGTTGGGTGAGTAGGGGGTGGGATGGCTGCTGCGTGCTTTTCAAAGGCTACGCTTCAACGGTTTCCTACAGTTTCGTAATTTTGTTTCTCGTGATTGCCAGGAAAGAAGAAAGAACTACGTTCAGGGAAGAAGGGAGGGACGGGGGGTTAGAAGGGGGTGGGGCCCGTCGTTCGTTTTACCTCGTTACAACTATGCGAAATTATATTTTTTCAAACGACTAGTAAGTTCCATTTTCCTTTTTTCCATTTTTCTTGTTCCTCTTTCCTTTTGTTCTGTATTTATTTATTTATTTATTTATCCATGTTCGGGGTAATAGAAAAAAATATTTCTATTTATATTATCGTGGAAAGAAAGGAATTCTCGTAATATATATTTCAAGTGAATAAATAAGTCGTTATATATATACATATAATTTTCATTTGTCTAACATTCGATTCACGTTGTACTTTGGTATTTTTATATCGTGGAAATTTAATTTTTTTTTCATTTAAATACAACAATCGTTCGGGCGTAATATATATTTATCCAGATAGGTTAGTATATATTTGTTATAATATAATAACTATTGTATTATCCCGTAAGAAGTATCGACGAAGTCGAATTTTGTTGTTGGTCGATCTGAATTGTTTAAATAATTTTTATTTTTTTCTTCTTCTTCTCTTCTCTTCATATCCAATTAGATCAAATGTCGTTGTTGCCTATTCATTATCATTATTTTCTTTGTTTTTATTCTTATTAATTATTTGTTTGCTAGTACAATCCACCACCGTCCCCCCTCTTCTCCTTCTCGTCGAGGGAAGGGGGGAGGGAAGCCAAATTCCGTTTGTACGTAATTACGTTCCATGCGGACGACACGTTGGCTCGACGAAGAGGATTATTAATTAACGCGCGTCCATATAACGATGCGCATCTGTAGTAAATTAACAGCTGATAATTATATGCCAGCAGCCTCACAATAATTTGATGATCAACAGCGTTTAATTAAACTTGGTTCTTGCGATTCATACAAATCGATATGAGATCGGAACAACGTCCGATAAATAAGGTTTGTTATCGAGTCGTTCACCGTGCTGTGCCGTACCGTACCATACCGTACAGTGCCGTACCGCAAACCCTACCTACCTATCTCGTTCTCGAATATTGCCAATTTTCGGTTCATCGATTTTACAATTCGCGGATAGATAATCTGTAAGCACCATTTTATACGGCAAATTAAATATTCGTCATTCTATTTTTTGTTTTTTTTTTTATTAAAATCACGTTACAAATATATAACAAAATGGTAATTACATTGTATATAATAGATATATCGAAGATCCTTCTCGTAGGAAAATATATTATTTATTATTTATTAGATTCTTTATTTATCGTGTAAGCAGATAAGTACGATTAAATACGTTTAAAATCTCGTTTCGTTCATAAAAATTATCGTTTAGAAAGTAAATTATATTCTTTGATATAATTTATATATATATATCTATTCTAATTGGAAGGTTTTATTCAGCGAAAGAATAATTCTAAAAATAACTTTTGAAAACTGTAAAGCATCGAAGGTGTATAGAAACTTTCAATGAGCTCTACTCGTATTAAAGAACTATAGTTATTTTAAACGTTCGTTAGATCTCTCTACATTTAAATTGATATTCGAGCGTCGACCTTTTGTTTTTCTCTCTCTTTCTCTCTCTCTCTCTCTCTCGTTTCCGGTTTGCCAATTTTCCTCGCATTGTAAGCTATTAAACAATAGGATTCGTGATTCAAGCCGGCCAATAAATTAATTTTCCGGTTTTCGTTAGTGCACTCGTAATGAGCTCTTCGGTCATAATTCGTTTGCCAGACAGTAAAGAAAATAAAAAAAAAACGTATAATGGTTGGTGTGAATATAGGGAACGGGGTTGGAGTGAGTGGAAAAAAGTGCGTAAAAAGTACGTGAGTGCGTGAAAAGTACGTGAGTGCGTGTGTGTGTCGAGATAACTATAATAATAGAAATAGAGTGGTAGATATGGTAGTAGGGTATATATCTGACGTCGTTTGGGGAAACAATTTTATTATAAGCGTTGGGAAAGGCCATTTTTGCGTAACAATGGTCGTGTTTTCATTGAGAATTTTCAAATCGTCGCGTTGCGTCGCGTCGCTGATGTGAGTGCCAAAAGCGATTTTTCCTGGGATCCGATCCGTTCCTATCCGATCCGATCTTCCACCTTTGGGGAAAAAGCGGGAAAGCTTTACGTGCCCGCAAATATTTGCCACGCTTCGATTTTCCTCGCCTCATTCTTGCATCATTAATTGTGATCGTTTGAAAGCACGACGAACGATTCGTTTCGTTTCGTACGAGGGCGGGTGGTGGTGTGCCACGTGTGCGGTTACGTCTTTGTGTATATTTCTATCTATATAATACATACATACATAAACGTAGGATATGTGTATAAGTGTGTGTGTGTATTCATTTACGTTATATATAGCAGGTGGTAGGTATACTTACGGGTATGTCAATGATCAAATGCATTTTTAGGTACACCACGAGTGCACCCAGCCATAACGTCGATTGATGCATTGATTGCGTATGTGCATAATTAATGCTACGTTGATTCTAAATTTATATATATAAAGGACTTCTGCTTGTTATATAAACAAGTCTGATAAACGAGCTTCGAATCAACAATCCTGGAATATGTTTGAATGTATATTCTCTTCCTCATTTCCTTTTCGCGACTTCTCTCAAAGCTACGTTTTTGTATTACTTCGTTTTAAAATCGTTGAATGAATCTTAGCGTAAAAGGCGTGATAAAAAGTTTTGTTTGTTTACAATTAGATTGACTATAATATAACGGCTATGAGAATGACTTTTAATTTATACAAATTTGTGCATAACACATATACGTTTATAATCGTATAATTAATTACTGACTTTTCGTGTAAGAACGTGTTAAATAATAATCATTCGTGAAAATTAATGTACAATTGTTCGAAATAGAAAATAGAAAATTTGATGTTCATTAACGCGTTGTAATTCTTTCTTAAGATCATTTATTTCTTCATTTTTTTCTTCTCACGAAAAGATTGCACACACCGTGCCAAAGATATTATTATATCGTTAGAAATTTTTAGACGAATTTCTTTAATGGAACGCGTGCATTTATCCATCCTCGAATTGCACGAAAATTGTTTGGGAAATATGCTCGCGTGTAAGACTTTTTTTTTTAATCCCTCCCCCCCATCGTCTCCCCCCATAATCTTAATTACATATCCAGACTTTTTACAGAATGGAAATAATGTCTTTTGCAGCTATTAGATGTTTTACTGCATATCGAGTCGCGAACGTTTAAATTTATTTCTTTCCTATTGTTTTTTTTTCTTTTCCGCGCGCGTGTAGGAAAAAGTCCATTAACAACAAAATTCTTTTTTCGTAGCCGGGCTTATTCGCGTTTCGTATGCATCGAAATTCAATTGGGCGAGAAGTAGTGTAAATCGATCTATACTACTCGAAAGGCGCACGTAACAAAGATTTGTGTGAAGTATATACTACTACTACAACTACTATTACTATTACTATTACTACTCGTGTATCTGCATACACATACGTAGAGATTCTGGAGAGGATAACGAATTTCTCTGGTTTGAGAGCACTCACTCGTGGCAACATTGAAATAGATACAACCAGATATATAGAAAGACGTGTATTGTGCGTGTGCATGTTTAAACAATGACTACTCCTTCTGGTAACAGACTCGATAAATTAATGAGACGTTAACACCATTGTATTACAATTAATATTAATTGTACGAACTAATGCAAGAATATTTGATAAAATTTCATTTATTTTTTCACTCACACACACACATTTTCGATAACAAATTATTTTTCATTTTTATATGATAATATATTCAACATATTATATACACGTATACTTGCTATTCTTTTTTTTACGTTATAATTATTATTTTTCAAATAAAATTTTACATACGCGGTATTGTGTTTTCGATTACGTTCTCCTTCTGTTTTCTTTTTTTTTTTTGATTTTGATACGTTTTTGCTTTCGTGGGGGAGGGAGAAGAGACTCTTACGAGGTTTGGTCGTAGAAAGAAAAAAAAAAAGGAACATTTTTCTTTATTACAAAATTTTATACTAAATGTTCGAGACTGCTACTATTACTACTACTACTACTACTATTACTACTACTACTACTACTACTACTACTACTTACTTTCGAGGAGAAAATAAAGCGGACAAAAAAAGAAGTAATGTACCTACAGAAATGAAAAAGGAATACACCAACCTGTCCTTAAAGGGTCGAGCTTCTGTTTTTTTTTATTTTCTCTCTTTCTTTCTTTCTTTCTTTCTTCCGAGATTACGTGAAACGAGGTTTAAATTAGAAGTTAATTACCTTCTAGGGAAACTTCGACGAGACGAAAGCGAACCCGTTTGTAATTCGTTTTGCGAACATTTCTTTTCTTTTTTTTTTTTCGTTTCTTTTTCTTCTACCCTCGTTCGATGTAATTTACGTGATCACAAAAGATGTGCCGTGTCTTATAGTTATAGGCTACCAATTTGACTTACATTAGCGAATTTCTTTTTTTATTCTTTACGAAGAACTATTAACTTTAAATGTACAAAATTGTAACGATATTGTTACATATATATATATATATATATAATCAAATTTTATATATGATTATTTTTTTATTTTCACACGTAAATTTTTGTACACAACAAGAAAAGGTTTTATACGAAATTGATAATCGATATTTTCGATGGATTCTTCTTAGTTAACAGCTAACTTTTTCGTCATAAAAAAAATAAAAAAAAAAAGAAATAAAATTCCCCCGTAGCATAAAATAATTTTTACGACATACTCGACTACTAACTTCCGAGATCATCGTTTTTATTCCGATTATTATCCTTTTCATAATCGAAGTTTATCCGATGATGGCACTGCGTGTGCCGATAAAATCAACCATCCTCGACAAATTATTATGATCGTATGAATTTTAACAGCTATAAAAATGACAGTATAAGTATGAGAATGATGGGAACTAAAATGGTAAGAAATCTTTTCTTTATTCATTTTCTTTTTTTTCCATAAGATTTGATTGATAATCTCGAAGGAAAAGTTATTCAACTTTTTATCATACATTTTTACTTTCTAAATATAAACGTCTTCTAATAATACTAATAGAAATATGAATAATATCGTATATATAATAACATACATATATTATTTTACTTATCTTATATATTATATAAAAATATATATAGAGAGAAAAAATATATACGAAAGTTATAAAATACACCAATATAATAAATAGTTATAATAGTTATATTATATATATAACTATAATAGTTATAAATAGTTAATGATAATAATATTTAAATAAACAAAAACATTATCGATATGAAGCTGGATATTAATTTTCCATACGCGAAGATTAATTAATATTAAATATTAAATACTTGATAAATTTCTCGTATAATTATCTAAATATAAAATCTTCTTCGACAAAGGCTTTTTTTTTAAAAAACTTTCATTCGTGAATAATCGTAGCCGAGAATAAGTCGAAGTTACGAGATAATGTTATATCACAAGTCCCCTGTTTCTTTCACCCTCGCCACTCTTATATTTCTCTCAATAAGATCGACCCTTCTTCAATCGTTCGAACCATAATTCTCATCCTCTTTTTTCTTTTCTCTCTCTATTCAAGTAGTCAATTACGAAGAGACTTTGAGAAGAAGACGATAGACGGTTCGTAAACCATATTCTTTTGACGTTTTTACAATTTTAATCGTAGGATATAACGATCATCTCTAACGATTTATTACTGTTAATTATTTTATATCGAGATATAGACGGTTATATATATATATATATACAGTCATAAAATATATTTAATACTTATTTATTTTCATGTTAATTGATATGAAAGAAGTAATTTTATTATATATGTAAGATTTATATTTATAATGGTAGTATTTATTTATTAATAAATAATAAGGTATAATGTTTTTAAAATAATAAGAGATAGAATAGTAAGTATCTATAATCTAAACAAATAGTCTAATGCCATGATATACTAGGTGTAACCCTTTACGTTCGAAGACAACAGTCTTAATTAGCAAGGAACACCCGAACCCGACTCTTCGTCGCTTATCGTCGTCTTTTGTCCTTTCGCCGTCCCCCGTTGTCTTTCGTCTTTTCTGTTACACCTCACACTCGTCGTCTCAACCAAAAAACTATATCCGAACGCGCCCACCAGTCCCTTCCGTCGTCTACTTATACTCTACATCCCCTCCATCGTCTCTCATTATTTCTCGTCATTCCTTCTGGAAACTTTCCGATAATTCACGATCACGAATAAAGGCCCTTTCTGTACTCTACAATCGAGAACGTTCGAGAGGCTTCGAAGTGGCCACTTAAAGACGACAAGTCCGGACGGTGTAACCCTAAACCTAAACAAATATCCTTATCTAACGCAATGGTCCCTTTCTCCATCCTCGTCAATGCATTCTTGCATTGACTTCAATGCATTTAAATGCATTTCTTTCAATCATTCACATCCATACCATTACTCATATTCATATTTATATTTCTTAAATATTCCTTAATCCCACATATATCATAATGGTTTTGTTAAATAACATTAATAAGTTTTAATTGTCCTTACAGTTCATATTTCCAGCAATGAAATATACAATATAAATCGAGTAATTTTCTTTCCGAGCATTCAAACGATAAGATCACGTTGATTATATTTGAATTCGTTAGATGCTAGTGTAAATAAATAATCCGTTAATCATTTTTCTCTGATCAAATTACATTTGCAATCACAATTGATATTTTACATTTAGCTGCGATTTTTTATATTAATGTATGCAATTATAGATCAAAAAAAAATTTTCTCGATGTTGAATTTATAATGAATTCTTTAAACGTCATGTTAAAAAAATAAACATCTGTATTGCACAAGAAAAAAAGGGACAAGGAGTATAAGAAAATTTTCATTGTCGAGATTTAAAAGCAATGAAAGAAATAAAAAAGAAAAGACATCAAAGGAAACTACTACATAATTTATTCGCGGTCTACTCCGGCGGTGTGACCTTGGAAACTTCGTAGAAAGAGATGAAAGAAAAAAAGAGAGAAAGAAACACGTAATTAGGGCAAAGATTACAAGTTCGGATACGAGTATACGTAGACGAAATAAATGAAAGCGTAGGGAAAGGGGGTTTGCTAAAAATAAGAAAAGTTAAAGTGCAAATAAAAAAATGCAGCTAAACCATAATATATTTGGTGAAAATCGTTGTAAAACTTAATTGGGGTAGAGGTACCGTACTGCTACGGAATAGTACGCTAAAAAAAAAGGGAAAGAGAAAGTACAGACGTTGTCCAGGTTGGTGTAACGTTGTAACTTGTCGCCATTAAGCCAATTAAGATGACGCATGGCTACGAAACTTCTGCTGGTAGCACCCAGCCTCGAGCTAGAAGCCCGAGACGATCAATTTCGCTTGCTTTCTAACAACTCCCTTTGCTGCACCCTTTTCCCTTGCCCACCAACTCTTCCACCTTTTATCCTGTATATCCTGTGTGTCCCAGTCTAGGTTCGTTTCTACGCCTACACACCAACAACTTTCTAGTCTTTTTCTTTTTCTTTTTCTTTTTCTTGTACTTTTTATTTTTTTTTATTTTATTTTTTTTTCTACTACTACTACTATTACTACTAGTCGCGTTTTCGGATCATTTCTTTCCGTCTGGCCCGTTCTTTCATTTTCTTTCCTTCTTTCTTTTTCGTCCCCACCTCCTTTCTCCTCTTCCCTCCGTTGGCTGCCGTCGTATTCGATAATTCTTCGCATTTTCGGCTTTTGCCAAGTCCGAAGATGGATTCGCCTAACGTCTGGCCAGTACTACTCATTCTTTCTTTCCCTTTTCGTTTACTTACTTTCTTCTAAAGTTTCGGAAAAGATGATTTTTCAACGATCCCCAACGATCCTTCTTTTATTAACACGTTTTCTTTTTTCCAATCCAGAAATATGCCTTTCCCCCCTCTTCCGCTCCCCCCACGAGCTTTAGCGAATCTAGATTTAGTTTTCCATCGTGGGTTTTACTTTTTTCTTTCTCTCTTTTTTTTTTTTTCTTTTTAAGAATAACTCGCTTGAAGAATCGCTGACAATAAGTTAACTCGCGTAAGTGTTTCTCTTAGGATCTTAAGTAAGACGAAGTGTAGAAAGTCTTCTTCTTCATCATCGTCCTTTTTCCTTTTTTGCCATTTATCTTTCTTTCTTTATTTCTTTCTTTGTCTCAGTCTCTTATACCACTTTTTCTTCTCATAGCTTTTTCTTTATTTTCTTTAACCTCTTTTTAGGCACGGATGAGTTGAATTTAATTCGTGCTAAAAGAGAAGTAGTAGGAGACATACTCGAGGTGAAAACTGTTGTAAAAAATGAACGTAAATGCGAAACGCTTTAAAAGACTTTCTTTTTGACATACTTGAATAATCATGTTTCGCGATGAGAACGAGCAAAACTCCGTGACGCGCGGTCATTCGCGAAACTGACGCATTTTAATCGCGTTTTTATAAATAGAAACAAAATAAGGGTGAATAGAAAGATCTTCGAGAAAATCGTTTCGCGACTTATTTCGTAATTTTCAAAGAATCGTTATAGTCAATCTTAAGATTATAATCTAACAAGGAGTATAATTTTATACGAGAAGCGAATAATTTTATTTACGTTAAGTGTTTACAAATTTTTATTTTCATAATTCAAAGAGTAAAGTATATTATAATAGTATAATATTACATATTTAACTACGATGTAAACGAATTGACCATATAAAATAATAATATTTCACTCTATATATGTAAAAATCTACGTATACGTGTGTATGTATGTTCATTTTAGTATAGTGTCACTTTACATTCATTTAAAATCAGTCTTCACATTTCTAACGTAGGTATAGATATATATATAGGTAGATTTAAGTTATTCTACGTTAAATCGTCTACCGCATACGTTATACTTAATCCTCGTCGCATGAATTCCCTTTTCACTTTGGCTTGGCAACAGCTTCCTCACCTACTTACCTCCAATTTACATGAATTCATAGAAATAACGTTCGAAGTGGTACGAGAAGAGGATGAGAAAAATCTTATCTCTTGGGCAAAAGAGCCCAGGGTACTAAATTCAGCCATGAAATGATCATCCAATAAATAACACCGTCGCGTTTTTTCCTGTAATCTTTCCTGCTGAATCAGGTGGCCGCAAGATAGAAAGAGAAAGAGAGAGAGGAACGAACACACGTATTCTACGCTAAAATTTGACGTATTCGAACCCGAATCCATAATTCATTCAACCGGTTACCCAGAAAAATTTTCTTCGATATTTAAAACGATCGTTACGAGCCCGCACGAGAGATTTATCGTGATGGCAACATAGCGATCTCCCTTTTTTTTCCAAAATTCGTCGGACGATTTAATCGCTAAACGCAGAATGCAATTTCGTTTAACCGTGTTTCGTCCGATTGGTCAGATCGATATCATCGGACTTTCTTCCCGTTTGCATTTGATTTCGATTACGACAGCAAAACGCATATGTCGTTTTTTTTTTTGGTTATTTCCTCGATACACAATTGCGTGAGAATTAATTAAATTAACTTTTATATTATTATTATTATTAATATAGTATTATCAATCTTTCCTCAATGAAACAATAATTTTGCATACATGATTATTCCAACTAGAAAAACAATAATTGCGAATATTAACATTTATTTATTAATCAAAATCATTTCTTAATATCATCTGTATGTTAAACAACGCAATAAGTAGTTATTTTCAAATAGATAAATCTATAGATGAAAGATACTAGACATCCTAGATAACGTTATTCCTTTTAACTTTATACTTCATGATTAAAACTCAGATATATGTATGTATGTGAATTGCGCACGTGCATGTGAGTGTGTGTGTTATTTCCTTTTAGCGGGGTCGAATATATACGACTAAAGATCCCTAGGAAATATCGACTGGTTATATTTTCTCGATCTGATTCTAGTTGCATTCAATGCGCCTATCTTCTTCCTCCGCGTCATTTCCGATTAGTTAACCTCGTTCAAAGCTTCCCTCGAATCGAACTCTCGATTTGAGATACCTGCCGGGAATGTGCATCGGTTTGTTGTGTGTGTGTGCGCGTGTGTGTGTGTCGCATTCGTCGAGTTGTTCATTCTATACGAAAGACACTTCCGTTTAAAAGAGAGGAAAGACCCCGAAGACAATCGATTTATTTCTGACAAGTCGACGCGAGTTTTTTCATTCACGAATGAACGAGATAAACATCCTCTTTTCAACAACAAAAAGAAAAAAAAATACTCTTACAGTGTGACAGACCGATTTAACGATTTTCTATTACGATCATTCGTTATTATTTTCTTTTTTCTTTATACGTGCTCAGTAATCACGACAATGGACTATGATTGATATCGTAATTGAACGTACATTCGTTTTAAGATTTATCTGTTTTTATTTTTCTTCCAATTATTGTATCAATTTTTTTCTATTAAATTATTAATTCAAATCGTAATATTGATTTTCGACATTATCGATATTATTTTTCTCAAGTTTTTTCAATTTTAATTTATTATTATTCTTATATAATTATCTATTAATATTTGATACACAATTTATCAAATAATTTTATCTAATACGTAATACTTGTTATCAAAACAAGAAAAAAAGAGATTTTCTTTTACACCGTATATATGATCTTTTTCTTCGTTAAGGTTTTTTTTTGGTCAATATACTAATAACATTAAAGTAAAAATGATTGATATGCATTTTTGTTACGTGTTATTAACAGTTTGCAGTGGACTTCTAGGACCGCCATAGGAAGCATAAATTAATATGGCTTTGCGAACGAATCACGGAACCACCCCATCGTTGCTGCCACCGCAACAGAAACCCTCTAAGAATTTATGTTCCGTGGCAATTAAGCCGGAACAAGCGCTTTACTCCGATCTACGTGCTTACCCTTTGGCTAGTAATACTAACGATCTATCGAATTCTAACGATCACGTTATAATCGTGAACAATTCGAATTTCTACCAACGAACCGCTCAAAATTCAAATCGTAACAAGAAAGAGAGGATTATTTAATCGTACAACCTAATAATAACAGGACAGATTAAATTCATATACAATCGTAATTACGTTGTATGTATATATAATAGATTATTTTTCAATGGATTTTTTATTTGAAATAAAAAATATTAAAGTTTAATCTTACGTTATGCGTAATACATCGACATTCATATTGAACTTCTTTCCAGCATGAATAATTCACCGATGGCAATCGACGCAGCATATACGTATATATATATATATATATACGCATACTATGTTTTACGTGCTGCTTGGTATACGAATTTTTCCCTACGTCATCTAAAAGTTACCAAATCGAAATTTTCAAAGTCTCCAGACAACGCCTAGAGTAGTAGTATGTATAGATCGATATTAGGTAGTTAGAAAGGGAGTTGCTTTACATGTGTTTACATTAACTATTTAAATGACTTTTGCTCGAGTTGCTATATAAAACTATAATGAGAGTGCGAATAAGAAAGAATAGAAAAATTGAGAAAGCGAGATATGCAACATGAAAAGGGCAGATAAATAACGGAAAAAAAAGAAAGAAGTATCTCCCGAAAAAGAAAAAGTTCTTTCCTGCGAGACTTTTCTAACTAACAATAAAATGTTACTCGCACGAACATAGTTTGGAAAACAAATATCAGAATACGACACGGGTGTATTCTTCGTACGCGTGCACACAAATTTCAGGATGGGTTGGGTTCTCCCTTTTCTCGTTATCCCTTTGCGAACTTTTCATAACGCGATAAAAACGCGAATCGAACCGAAGCCGCGTTTAGGCATCTCTGCAATTCGCAAAAACCGACAAAATAATAATAATAATAAAAAAAGAAGAAAAGAAACAAAGGAAGGATAACGAATGACTAATAAATTCAAGTTTCTGCACTAATGAAAAAAATAGTTAAGCGCTGTGCATTCGTTTTCTTCCACATTTCTACCCCTCTTCCACAGACGCGTGTTGTTTGCATTTTATCACACGTATTTCAATGAATACTCAAATTCAACAGAATATTATATATCCGTTGCGTGACGAGGAATGAATTTTTTCGATTTAATCGGTTTATTAAAAAAAAAAAAAAAGAGAATTGTACAATTGAAAGGATGAAATAAAACAAAAACAAAACGAGAAAAACAAAAAAAAAAAGAAAGAAAAAACGAAGAGAGAATTATTCGATTGAAATTTTTGTCATGTTTTTCTCTAAACTGTACGTTCTTAGTTTTATATTGTTTATTTTTTAAAAACACTTGCGTTGATTATTATCAAGAATAATATAGTTTTTTTATGAACAAATTGTAGATTACGAACAAATATATTAATCGAAATATTAATATTCGTTCTTGGGAGTAAATGATGACAGTATGTTTAATCTTTTTTGGAAAGGTAAAATGTCTTCCTCTTCTCCTACCTTCGTGCTTTTCCTTTTTTGTCCTCTCTCTTTCTCTCTCTCGTTGCTTTATAGGTAACTCAAGAAGAATTCCAAGTAGAGAAGATTAACGTCGTTCATAAGACAAACATTAATATCACGGTGTGTGCTCGCGCGCGCACGTCACAAGCCCGTTGCATCACCGGGGTTATATCCACTTTGAAATTCTTTCCTTGCAACCCCCCTCTCGCCCCCTCCGAAAAAAAGAATCTCTAAGAGTAAACGCGCCTTTTTTCTTCTTTCTATCCCACTTACCCTTTCCTAAAGTCTTCTTCTTACTCCTCTTCCGATATTACTGACACGGGTTGCTACTCGCGCGACTTTTTCGCGAGAAAAATTTTCTGATTCTTTCTTACCTTCTACCACCCTCTTTTTCTCCTTTTTCTTCTTTTTTTTCTTTTTCCTTTTTTTTCTAACCAAGATCCCTCTTCTTCTTCTTCTTCTTCTTCTACTTCTCATTCTTTTCTTTTATCCACTATATCTGCCATCTATTCGGCTTGTTCACCATCTCACTCTCACTCTATTTCTTCCTACCCCCCTCTGTCCCCCAATCTTTTTCTGTCTTTCTCTTTTTCTTAGCTTCCATCATCTTGGTTATGCGAAGATCGTTGAAAACTTTTGTCCTTCTTATTTCCATCCAACCTTCCTCTCTTTCTCTATCTTTCATTCTTTCTTTCTTTCTTTCTTTCTTTCCTTTCTTTTCTTTTTATTTCTATGCCTCTTGGCAGATTGAACTTTACGAGTGTGAATCCGTAAAACTTCTTCACGTCGCATAGTGGAAAAAGGTAGAGAAAAGGTAAAAGCCAAATGGAAATTGGTGGCTCCAGAGGTTTCAAACTGCATGCTTGCACACACGTAACGTAGGAACGTTCGAATTTCGAACGTACGCAAAAAAATTCATTCCCGACCTTCGGTGTAATTCACCATACACACTCACCCCCTCTTGGATAGTCAGCCAGTGGATATTTTTCGAAAATTTCGTTCGACTTGTTTCTTTTTTTTTTGCTTTTATTTTATTTTTCTTTGTCTGGAATGATCGATAACTCGTCGACCATTTCATCTATCATTCTTTACGTACTATTTTTTACTACGAATATTTTGTTGATATAATAATATAATACTATCCTTAAGTTGATAACGTACGAATGTAGTTGAGAATAAATATTTGTACGCAAATAAAAAAAAAAAGAAAATCAAATTTTCATGATAATTCTATATTAAAAATGGATTTATTTTGAATGTCATTATTTTCTAACGGAGATATGAAACAGATTTGTCGATAAAATGAATAAATAATCTTTCATTTGCTGTACGAAATAATAAAGATTATAATATTTTAAAATTCAAAAATAATTGATCATATTTTTTATTTAAAAATAAAGTTAAAGGACGAGTTAAACGTGAATTGTTCTTGGATTCTTACACGATTATTTCTTTTTATATTATTATCTATCTCTCTTACGTAAGCTATGTAAAGGAAACATAGATTTTTTCTTTGAGAAAGAAGGATTATACACACACACACACACAAAAACATAAAATAAAAAGAAGAAAAATAAGAAGCGGTTGAAAATGAAAAAGAAAAGAAAAGAAAAAAAAAATAGAATGAAAAATAAGGAAAGTCTAAGAAAGATCAGAAAGTAAGAAGGTAAGTTGGTGAGACTGGTGGTGGTGATGGTGGGTAAAGAAGGGTAGGATAGGTATGCTTACAAGGGCTCGATCGTAAGTTCGAGTGTTATCTCTATCGAGTCGAGCTTCTAGAAACGTACAATCCATTCAATCCTCTTTCCTTTTCTATCTTTTTTCCTCATAAGACGCATGAAATGCCTAGAGAGACTTGCTAAACGAAAAAAGAAAAAAAGAAGGAAAGGAAGAGATAGATAGATAAATAGATAGATAGAAAGGTAAAACGAACAAGAACAAGAACAAGAAAAAGAAAAAGAAAAAGAAAATAAAAAAGAAAAAGGAAGAACGAAAAAGAGAAAGATAGAAAGAAAAAAGAAAAAAAGAGGGAGAGAAGAGAAGAGAAAGAAAAAAAAACAAGAACCAGGGCTAGGAAGCCGTAGGGAGAAGAAGAAGAAGACCCCCGTGAAAACTATCATCCACTACCATTTTCTTTTTTTTTCTTTCTCTCTTTTTTCAGCCGGTTCCACTTGCCCGCGGCGTTCGGTATATATCGGGGGTGGGGGGTAGGGTTCAGGTGTAAATTAGAAAAAAGTAGAGTTTCACGGAAACTTTCAGAGTTATACCACCACCTACTATCAACTCTCTTTCACTTCCCTCTATCTCTGTCTTTCTCTTTCTCTCTCGTGATAGAATAGCACCGATCCTCTCGCAAAACTGTAACCATGTCCCGTTCTTCTATACATCCGTCTATGTCGATGTATTCCTATACTTACGTAAATACTGCGTACGTGTATGACTATCTTCTGCTGTTGCTGTTGCTGTTGCTGCAGGTTTATACGTTCTATGTGTGTTTGAAAGAGAAAAGGGGGGGGGATTTCGGGGAGACGATTCTCTCAAGGAAAACAGACTCACCTCAGAGTATTCGATGAGTGCGAGAAAGATAAGAAGTGGACGTAGATATATATATATATTGAAGATAACTAGCTGTTCGTCGTCGTACTCTTCGTAACGACACTTTAAAAGTTACCCAATGTCTCGGCTCGATAGAGATGTGTACATCGACATCTCTCGTGAAACTTTTACGACAGAATACTGCGCAAGAGACTACTACTGTCTCTCTTCGAACATCCGCAATTTAAAAGAAAATGATGTCTAAATTAAAAGATGTTCACTTGCTCGTTCGCTTGCTCGTAGTCTTTCGAACATAAAAGAGAAGAAAAACGTGGTTGATTATATTTTTTTTTGCATCCCTGAGAGATATTCCGCAATCTTTTTTTTTCTTTACGTTACACTCAATTCTGTTTCTACACGAACTTTTTTTAAATACTGCTTTATCGGGTACTTCATCTGACAATAAGCGAGTTAAACAAAAAGTATTTTTCGATAAATGCAATATATTTTGTTTTTGTTTACACACATTCTTCGGGAACGTATATATCGTGTAAAAATAGAATTAGGCGTATTTGACAATTACGATTGGATATATTATTTTTGTTCTTTTTCTTCTCTCAAAGTTTACACGATCACGAGTTGAGATAAAATAGAAAAAACTCTCGTGGATAAGAAAAGACGAAATTTTTGTACGTATTGAAAAAATAAATTGTCAACAATTAAGATTATTATTTTTGTAGGATATTTAAATATATATCTATCATACATATGGTAACAATCATAATGGAATATTATTTAGAAACTCAAAACGTGGAACCTTTTAAACGTCTGTAAAATACGCAAAGTCTGTTTAGTTTGTCATCATACGTACGTACCTAAAGTATATACGTACTACGTATCACGAGACAGACTCAAAATTTCGTGATGTTAAGCAGGGAGGCAGACAGGCAGGCAGGCAGGCAGGAAAGCAGGCAAGCAAGCAACCAAGCAGATGGGAACCACCCGTTTGTTTAAGCAGCCTTTTCAACCGTAATAATTCTACGCTTTGACAAGTAACCTCGCAGCTATAGTTTATTATAGTCGACAGTTCGCGTATATTCGCGCGCGATAAGTTTTCCTACAACGTGGGTTCCTTATACCAACAAATTTCACAGCATGTTGCGGCTTTCTATACACTTAATTCCAATCTCCCTTTTTCTTTCTTTCTTTACATCGTAATAGCAAAAGGAATCGCGAGGTTTCTTTCCTTATTTCCTCGTAAAACTTGGTGGTCCTTCGAAAGAGTGTCTTTGAACTTCTCCACCGTAGACTTTATGAGACTTATTGAACGAACCAAAGAATTTAAGGGAGAAGCTTTGAACGTTTCTAAAGGTCTAGATGAGAATCCTGTTCTCCTCCTAGGTTATTCCTTTTGTAAAAGATCGAAGATCGTAGATCCTAAACGATTTGAGAATTTCTTTGGTTTCTTTCTTCAACGAGGATTCGGAGAATTTCGCGTTAGTTGAACGTTCGTTTTAAGTAAGTAAGTAAGTAAGCAAGGAAGCAAGCAAGCAAACAAGTAAGTAAGTAAGAGAGGAAGTAAACTCGTTCTCCTTTTCCGTAGCTTAATGCTCGGCTCACCATATCACGCACTTTACTGGCAAGTTAGCAGCAAGTTACCATCGAGTTTGTAAGCAAAGTTCCTATGCCCCTTCCCCCTCCCCCTCCCTCGTATACCAACCAGTCCAAGCTCTAGGTTCGACCGCTTTGAGAGAACTTTGACACGTATTATGCTCGTTAAGTTAGCTGCCTGCTCCCACAGACCACACCAATACCACCTAGCTAGAACCAGCTACCACCATCAGCTATCAACTCCGCCCCCACCCCCGCCTTCCCTGCCCTCATACGTGTGGCACGCTTTCAGAAATGTTCACTAAACTGTTCGATTCTCCTAATCGCTTAGTTTTCCTCTTTTCCTTTCCTTTACTACCTTCCTTCCTTCCCTTCCTTACTTACCAACCGAGCCAATTTCTACGACTTTTACTACTTCAAGTTACGTCGGTTGTTTCTTCTATTACCTTCTCTCTCTACACTCCATCGAATGATATTGTTAGAAATTTTCTTCCTGAAAATGGTAGATTTATCTAGTTTTGCTAATAGATTTAGAAAAGTGACAAAGTTTAAACTTTCACATCGTTCGTCCGAAAGTAATGTTATTAAATGTAATTATTACGTAGACTCTATTTCTCGTTCTAACGAAAATTACTGGTTAAGAGAACTTACCACCAGTACGACGGGATTTGCTTAACTTTTGTTCCTTCCAGAATCACCACCGACGATGGAATATTTGTAAAAGTTCTGCCACCGAGAATATTTTCTTTATTCTCTTATTACGATTTATACGATTACCCCAACGTAATATTATTTTTATGAATTCAAAATTGATGATTATATTATTTACCTTAATAGATAATTTAATATATTTTAAATAATAAAATATAATTATTAATTGTGTGTGGGAAACAAAATAATTATTAATAGAAAATTTCTTTTACAATTATTCTGTACTTTAATAACTAGTATTCACTATCTTTGAAAAGTTCTTTCCTTTAGAGAAAAAATTTTGAAATTTTTTATGTTCGTAATATTTCTCTTTTTTCTTTTTTTTACTATGTATTTAAGTATAATAGGATGTACTCGGATGGGGTTTAAAAATTCTTTAGATTAAGCGTACATTGAATTTTCTTTAATAACTTATCACTAAAGAAATATTTTATTTCCCTTTGTTTTTTCGTATTCATTGTTATCTGTAACAATTAAGATTTTTTTACGTTTCGACTATACCTGCTTATTTTTCCTACGTTTTGTCTGACTGAAGGATGCAACAGCAATCCTGCAATAGTCTTCGAATATTTTAAACAAAGTAGATATTTTTAGTCTAGAATTTTTAACGCACAATTATTCTTTTCGAGCACAGAGTTTCCAACGAAAAGATTGAACTTTTTTTTTATTATTTTCTTAGATATTTTTTATATTTATAGAATTAAATCCGAATATAACTCCCCTCCTATTCGAATGCATTTTCTATATTTTCTAATATATTACTGTTACAAACGTTAACATATATTTTTTAATATAAAAATATTCTATAATAAGTATCGATATTGAACAGAAAATATGTTGTTAACTATCAGAACATCCTATCTGTGAATATATCCTTTTGCAAAAGGGTCAAAGAAGTCTTTGATTCGATAGTAATTCCGATGTAAATCTAATTTCGTGTATACCTATCGATAAGAAAATCGTCTTCCTATATACGTTTCCAAAGGGATCAAAAGGTAGTAGTCACTTTTATCGAACATCAAATGAAAATCCTTTTTCGACTATGAAGGAAAATTTTTACCACACGGTTGTATTTCGTTCATGTCAGATTCTTTATTAAACACATATGTATATAAAAAAAAAAAGAAACCTTACGAATATATCAACGACATATGTGCCCATAATTATGAAAGTGGTTTAAGTCATATATCCCTTGTTTCTAAATATTTAAAGGATTACATTTGAATACAAAATGAATTCTATATAATATTGAAATAACAAATACTATCTAACGGTTCATTTTTGACAATATTGTGAAAATTACATTGAATTAATTTAGTTTAAAATAATGTGGTATGAAATAACTGATAAACTAATTTTTTTTTTTAATTTTGTCTTAGACCACTTTCATAATTATAGGCACATATTTTATGTCAATGATACCTGTTCTTTTTTATACGAAATTTTTCTGATTTCGTCATTATAATGATTACTCGGCGCATAAGCTAATGAGTTTTACCCAGGATCGTGAATTTAAAGTTCAAAAATAAAAATAAAATCATTTGATAATCGTTTTTTAACTTTCTATATTCATATATATGTATGTGTGTGTGTGTGTGTGTGTGTGTGTGTGTGTGTGTATAGAAAAAGCAGTACAAGGGGGAAAAAGGTGATTTTAATACGTTTTCCCGGTATGCACGCATCGCTCGGCCGGTTGCGTTTAAAATCGAAACTCGTTTGAAATCCCAGGATTAAGCTCTCGCAAATTTTGCCTCGTTAGCGTTTAAATAAAAGCCACATTCAGGTAGCGTGTACAACTACTCGTGCAAGCAGCGACCGGGCGAGCATACCAACGTGTGGTGGTTTTCACTCGTCGTTTTATACACAGTTATGTATTTAAATCTTGTTGTCGATGAATGTGCCAGAAAATTTCTTTCCTCTTTCGAAAAAGAAAAAAAACAACTTTTCTTTTCGGTAAAATTTTATTTTTTTCTATTTCATACTCGAACATTTCCAATCATACCACGCTGAGAGATATTTTATTATTGTAATCATAAGATATATATATATATATATTTTAGAATTTTTTCTTTTTTTTTAATAATAATTAATTTTATAAATTATCTTTTATTAATATTTATTAGAACGACTAATAATTTAAGAGATAATTTTATAAGTAAAAAGAAATAAAAGTGATAATTAAATATACGGAATATATGAACTGTTAAAGATACTTGAAGAAAATTTGATTGACCGAGAAATTTTAGATTAGGGTTAATTTCTTTTTTGTTCCCGCAGTTTTTGTGATAACAAATGAAACGTAATTCTCGAGTTTATTTAATACTACTTCTTTCTTTCTTTCTTTCTCTCTCTTTAGTTCCCTTTCTCTTTCTCTGTAACTCATTGTTTCTGTTTCTGACGGATGTGCCAGTCGGTGAATTCAACTCCTTGATCTAATAAAAGTAGTTGACACGGAACGTTGAGGCCATGTTGCAATTTTGTCGTCGAGCTTTGTCGAGATCTACGCACTCGTATAATTCGACACTTTTCGCCTATTGCAAAATTTGACTCTCTCTCTCACTTTCTCTCTCTCTCTTTCATTATATTTCTTTCTTTAAAAGAAAAAAATTAACTAACGAGAAAATAAAAGAAAGCAAGAAAACAAAAGGAAAGAACTAACCCATTGAAATTAACGAAATTATATATATATATACCTAAATAAAATAAATAGCATCATAAAATAAAGTAAATAGCATCATTCTGATTCTATAAAAAGACTAATTAACTAATCACGTTTATGAAAACACGTAGAGCCAGTTTTTTAAACATAATTATTCATTCTTTCAACTAAATAAGTTTGATATTTATTTTTCTTTTACGTTTCTCACAAGTATCGATAGTTCATCAAACGTGTGCATGTGTTGTATTTTTGTATCCTTTTTCTCTGAAAAAGTTTTCCCCCTAAAAATATGCGAACCGGGTTTAATGAAATTCGTTTTTTCAATAACGGAACTGATCGATATGGGTGAATGGAAAATTGGAGAAACGGTATTCCGGTCGTTCCGGCCACGATATATATACGATTGGAAATAGAGAAAGGGATAGATAAAAAAAGTAGATTCATAGTAAAAGGATGGTGGATAGTTCGAGTGTAGTGGCAAACAAGTTATATAAATTGTTGATACTTTTCAAGTTGCCATTAATTTTATGTTAGTTGTTTAGTTAAAGAGAATTTTTGATTATTTATGAACTATTTTTATTATTATTACTAGCAACATTCTTACTTACTATTTCATCTTTCTCTCTCTCTCTCTCTCTCTCTTTCTGTCAACTCTCAAAAACGCTCGTACATGACTTATTTTTGATCTATGTAGATACATAGCGAATATTCAAAAATTCACGACCGTCTCTACCAGCTTACGTCCCGGAAGAAAATATGTGAGGCTTATAAAGTGCATTCTTCCTTGAAATATATCTATATAGATATTTTGCTCGTTCAAGTTCAAGCAGTTATTACGAAAAACTTTTCAGTTTTTCCCCTCAATGTTAAAATACGACGACGACGACGACGACGACGATGGTGTTTAAATATTAAAAAGATATACTTTTTTCAGATATATATATATATATATTCTTGAAATTGATAGTAAATGGAAATAAGTGTATATCTTTTTCCGTCATTTCTAAATGAAAACTTTTCACTTTTTTACCGTCCTATACGTTCAATAAATTATCGTACGAAAATTTGATTAGATTATGAACAAATTCAAATTCAAATATTAATTAATAACCCGAACAAAAATATAATCGATAAAAGTTTTATGTAAATCAAACGAACAACATTAAAATCAAATGTTTCAAATAACGTTGTGTGTGTGTGTGTGTGTGTGTGTGTGTGTGAGAGTAATAAATATGTTGTAGTATTATTATCATCATCATCATCATAATCATAATCGATGTGTATTAATCGTATATTATATATCTTCATTTCTCTACGAAGAGACCATATAGTCCAATCGAAAACTTTTTTACGATCACGATAGCAGTTACTTCGAGGACTCTTAATGCAGTTTTCTTGTCAAGGAGAGCTCGATCGTTACGCTTCATTTTTTTCCTTTCCTTTTTTTCCCTTGTTTTTTTTCCTTTCTTTTTTTTTATTCCACTCTCGCTTACCACTTACCCACCAAAATCGTCTGACTGTAATTCTCGGGTTTAGAGAGCCTGTGATATCCTACTCGATCGTCTTCGATGAGAGTTCAGATCTTCTAAGTTGATTTTTTTTTCTTTTTTTCATTTATTATACAATCGAAATTTTATCGGAGACGATAACAGTCGCGATAATAGCATTTGTAAGTATAAATGTCCCTTTGACGATTACGAGAGTATACGAGTGCAATGAATAACAACAAAATAATAGTTATAGGAAAAGTGTGCATTGTTTTTTTTTTCATTACGAGATAGATCTTTTATGGTTCAATAATCTCTTGTTTTCTTTTTCTTTTATCAAATATTTTTTAACAACATCTTGCAAATGAATATCATAATATAGTAATATGATTGATGTAACAATATAAATAATATATCTTCGAATTGATGTCATCTGAAACTAAAAAAAACATGAGATCGTTAGTTTATGAGAATGGTTTACAATAAAAAGAGAGAATGATGAAGATGGGGGGAAATTGCGAGAGAAAGAGGAAAAAGGGTTGTTGGTGTATAAAGTGATATTGATTTTGCAGCAACAAACCAGTATTTCGTATGGTGGGGTGGGGGAGGGAAATACTTATGTATGTAAGATCGAGTTCTACGTTTAAAGGAATTTAAAAAAAAAACAATCTTTCAAATTTTCTTTGCGGAAGAATGTCAAGCGTTCTTTATAACCGTTTACTGCTATGGACGCATATATGCGTATGTTAAAAGTTGCCAGGTTGGTTTTCTATCGACGCATATACGTGTTTGTTAATATGAATATAAAATAATGTTACAGTGGTTTGCGTATTGATTATTGTTTTGTGAATATTGTTATATGAAAATTATATGTATAAAAAATTATATAGAATCTGGTTAATCGTATTAATCAACGCAAAACAGTCGCACTAATAATAAATTATTCCATCAATACAAAACATTTCCAACTAAAAATATTCAGTACTCAAAAGGGTTAATAACAAAGGGTTTTTATTAGTTGCTGACCTTTCTCGAGATACATCGATTTAAAAAAAAAAAAGACGGGTTAGTGATAAACCACGTTTTCTTTACATTCGTTCGTTTTTTTCTCTTTCTTTAATTTTTTTTTTCGTAAAACGAGAGGAGCTGAAGTGTAGGGCCTGGCCAAGCTTTATCGTAAGAGGGTGTGGGCCTTATCGAGGTTTACAGGTCGATGAATACGGGCGTGCTGGACTAAATCCCAAATTGTGAGAAATATCCTTTTGCTTTTCCTCCAGTGGAATAGTAACTTTTGTTTTATTTGTAAGAGAATAGAGAAAGCCAAGGGCAGTCCATGACGATGCTGCTAGTGGTCGCAAATGATAAAAAGTCGGGATTTAAAAAACACTTTTACGTATTTTTTAAACTCTTTTTAAAACTGCTACAAAAGTTTTTCGAATTTCAAGAAAAGAACACAAGAAAGAAAATAGAGAGAAAGGAAGATACAGTTGAATTAGTAAAGAAAACGAGATAAAGAAGATTCGATTTTTATCAGGAATAAAACTTTGTTAAAAGGGGTAACTTCAATCTTCGATATTTGAACACGTTTACCGTCATTTGATTTTTCCTACGTTTTATCTTTATAAACACAGATAAAATTTGAATTATTTTAATAAAGAATAATATTGTTTGTATATATATATATATATGTGTGTACATAATGATTTTTAATAAAACTATAATCTATTTTATTGTATGCTCGTTTGATTAATATTGCCAATTCGTGACACAATTATAATCCTACGATGAATTAAATACTAAAATTGTATAAATGAAGGAACAATATGTTATAAAGTTTATATCAGGTTTATAAAGTTTATCGTAAAATTTAAATTTCCCTTTAGAATATTTATTAACGTTTTAAACTAACAAAGATGAGTAAAACCGGTTATTAATATTCGAAAATAATAATTTTACATGTATGTGCGAGCACGTGTGATGATATAAATACATAGATAATTATTAAAGTATAACAATTATTGCACAACCGCGGTAGTTTTGATTTTGGATTATTATTCGAATTATTAAACATTTTAAATAATTCTATAATATTCTTATAAAAATTCTCTATAATAATACTTAATTAATAACATATTGTTTAACGGTAATACGTGACAATTGGTCGAGCAAAACCGTGCTTTCTGGTGGTTCGAACGACTTAACGAATGAAAACGGCAGGAATGAATCAGCTGGAAGAAGATCCCCTTAGACATTGGATAGGGAGTGAGAAATTAAGTCCTAGGGGTTGGAAACGGAAGGAAGGACGGAAATGGAGCTAGCCCGGCTAATAAGGAGATTATATTAAGCGAGATTTCCCGCGGATGTTAAGTCAGAATTTCCTGATCGAACCGGCTGAGAATTTATTAGCATTAAACTTGGGGAGATGGGGGTGGAAGGGGTTTTGGAGGGAATCGTCTAAGCGAGGTTCAATTGCCGGAAGATTCGCAACGTGTTATCTATCGATCGGATATGAGAGATAAAGGAAAAATGATCTATCTAAAATCATCTATCAAATATTTATTCTATTTATTGTAATTTTCGTTTAACGAAACTCCAAGATTATTATTATAACATTGTTACGAAGTACGAACAAAAAGTAAGATGTTATTTATTGTTGTACGGTTACACATAAATGGATATATTATATTTTACGAAATGAAGGGAAACCTTGTTTAAACGAAGTTTATATTATATATACACTTACGTTTATATTGATTAACCCTTCGTGAGAAACACATAGTAATAGGAACGCGTTGAAGAAAGTTTTCGTGATACTCTCTCTATTTCGTAACGAACCGTGGAAAAGGTTCAAAGAGCCTAAGATAACCTTGATAAGAAGATTCCGTACTTAAAGTTTTCCATGAGATGTAACTTTCTTCGACATTGTTTGCATTGTTAACGCTGAGGTATAATATTGTTTCTTTTTTTTTGTCTTTTATTTTCGAATTATATCGTAGAAATTGATCTGTTTATCTTCGCGTTTAGAAAATACACGAATACTTATGTAAAATTCTTATCGGTATGTAAAAAACTAATTAACTAAGTTATCTATACGTATTCCTTGAAAAAAAAATTTGTACAAAATCAATATTTGTGATATATCTTTTTCTTTTTTCTACACCTTTATAATCTTTCATATATTTCTATAAATCTTCGAGATAGCATGAGTTTATTCGATAAACTGAAATAGATTATTACGTTTAGGTAAACTAATACTATCCTTTGATAGTCGATAAAATTCGTATTATAGTTTCGTATCCTTATGCTTGCGTATGATTGACTAGTAATGCGTTCGTAGAGTATTAATACATCGATGAGCTTTGAATCGTCGTTACCTACGGCAAATCTGGTAATCGATGAAGCCGTCAATGGTATATCTAACTCGACTATGATACTAGGGTATGACGCAGCTAATCTCTACCTGTCTAATCATCTATCTAGTTCTAATGAACTCATCGATCATTATCCGTATCATCTTCCTTGTCGTTATGGCTATTATCATTGTCATCATTCATCAAAGCGTATATAAGATTTTTTTATATTTTTAAATTTGTTTTAATTTAACATATAATAAAACGTGTGTTACAAGTATTCGTCATATTTTATATTATGGGATTATCAATTTGTTTCGATTAATTGAACGATTCTTTTTTGATAATACATATTTTACAAAAATTGTAATTATCTTCGAGTTTATTGGAAAATTGTAATTTTTCTTTATTACCGTCAGAACATATTTTTATAATAAAAGAAATAGATGCAGGAGCACAACAAACGCCTTGAAGAGAACTATATAGCTAAAATATAACAGAACGAAGTCCTAACAAAAAGAAGAAGAAGAAGAAGAAATAGAATTTTGATAGAATAGACGATAATAGATGTGTAATTATTAGGATGAATTAAAAGTTCGCACGTTTATTGTGTTGCGTTAGATAGTACAATTTCTTGTAAGTCAATAATATTACTTTATCTGCAAGTAAAATATTAATTTAATAACTGACGAATTTTTTAATAACTCTAATAATACGAAAATAATAAACTTAGAATCCTATATGCGTGCGTTTGATGATTAAAAACGTATTTGAAATGTTATTAGTTCCGACTAGAAAAAAAAGAAAAATAATCTAGAAATCAAAATTCTTTGACAAGACGAATAACGGTTCTTGATAAACTTGTTAACTTTCAACGATTTTCGTATTATTAATTGTAATTCACAGGAGATGAGGGTGAGGGTGGGGAATGGGAAAACAAATAAAAAGAAAAAACAAAAAAGGAAGATTTTGCGCGATGAAATAAATCCAACCATGCAACATCTTTTTCGACTTTAATCCGCTCGTAATCCTTTTGTGTGACATCAGAAAGCATCAATGAACACCAGGCGAGACACACGCGTTCGATCCTTGGCGCCATTCCAACATTTCCAGTTAGCTGCGTTTACGATTCACCGCTTCGCATGACTCGTGCTCGCGCCTATGATTCCGTTGATAACCGATCCGGTCTTTTCATTTTAATTGACTTCCCTATTCCAATTTCTTTATTGTCCTTTTTTCCTTTTTCCTTTTTCTTTTTCTTTCTTTTCTTCTCTATTTTGTACGAGTTTACAATAACGATTAACACGTTCGTATAATTCGTAATTGGTATTAATTATAAATCACTATTAACACATGTTTATCTTGTGCTTATAATTGTAACATTTTATATTTTCCTTTTTCTTTTTCTTTTCTTATTACAAATTGGAAGATAATTATTCGTTTGATAAAGAACTGTAAACATCCCACTTCTGAAATTTGTAAACTCCTCATAACACATAAGAACATAAGACTAACTAACTCATAAGAACATAAGAACATAAGATTAACTAACTGCTACTTCCTACTTCCACCCGTAATGTCCGACTGCCCTTTCATACTTTTCCATCGAACAACGGAACATCGGCCCCCCTCCATGGGTGACGCATACAGCCTCTGTTCCTCACACTTAATCTTAAGAACGCCGATATCCTAAATAAACATCCGCACGCACACCGGTGCAGGCGCCAAAGTGCACGAACCTGCATGAGACTTTTACAGAACGTTGATCGACTATTTATAAAAAGTATAATCAATATTTTTCAAATATAATTATATGTGGTAAACATTCGCTTGATATACTCAATATAAAAATATTATATAACACACACAAACTAGCAAAGCTGGCCTATTTTTGATAAATGGGATTGCACTTTATTTTATGCTCATTTGGCTATTTCTTTTTTTGGCACAACAAAAAAAAACATACATTACATAATACATTACATAATACAATTGCCTTTTAAAACAATATACAACAAAAAATTAAAATTGATTCACTTGAAGATGTTTTATTTAATCTTGACGTTCCAAATGCTCCCTTTTCATTTTCTTTTTTTCTCTATAACAGAGGTTACAAAATTACAAACAAAATTAAATTAAACTTTTCTATATATAAATTTTTGAGATCATTGTTAAAAAAGTTACCTTAAAACAAGCTTATCATTGAATCTTAGAGATACAAGAAAATTTTATTACTTTCTGATAATGTTGTGAAATTTTTTCCTCGCAACTTAAGCCAGTAAGATCTAGAAATCTTTCCAGCTTAGAATAAAGTTTATTTAAACGACAAGAATTAATGAGAAAAATCAATACGACAATGAAGAAAATAGAGTTAGAGTTAAGATGTTTCTACCTAGGATTGATTTTTGTACGTATATATATATAGTGACGTGACGCAAAGGATAATTCACTAGGTTAAGAGAAGTTAGGCGTCGTTGGAGTTAATCCAAAACGAATCAATGTCAACGTCGGATTAAGGAAACGCATTTGGATGGACGAAAGAATAAGACGTAATCCTCCTTTATGTTCCCCCCTTTCTTTTTTTTCTTTCTTTTATCTTTTCCAGAGGTAAACAGTTTACTTCACTGGGAGATCTTCCCTACTTCTCTTTTGGTACCCAACCTATCAGACATTTTCTTCTTGTTCGTACGAGTCAGCGATCTTTCACTGATCGTACGGCACTTTGAATTTACTGCCCTAACCAGAATGTCGAGTTTTACGAGCAAGAGGGAGAAGGGAGGGGTGGTTAAAGTACGTTGCAGTTTGAACGTTTAGTAAATGGTACCTGTAAGTGAATAAGAGAAAAATAAAATAAGGGAAAAGAGAAAGAGAGAGAATGAATGAGAGAGAAATGAGTGCAACATAAGGTTCAAGAATATGGAGGCATTTGATTGGATTATATTCGTTAATTATTCTCCGATGAGACCGATTGGCACGTATCCTTTCTCTCTCTCTCTTTCTTTCTTTCTTTCTTTCTTTTTTCCTTTTTGATTTTTCTTTCTCTCTCTTTTTATCACATATCCTATTTCACGAGAAATCTATCGTGAATTGGGTGTGGCACATCGATTAGTGACCGATGTCACCCCGTTGGGGGTTTTACCTACTTCACTGAGAACGTGACGTTTTTCGCGTTAGGAGTCCATTATTCCAGTCATATCGCTTGTTCAGGTCGTCTGGGTATCTTTCAGCCTAATCGTCTGCACGATCGCTCGTTTAAAAGCTTTCCGTTCGGGGGACCCGGTCTTTGTGATTTTTCGCGATTCTTACCGTCTAGTTCAATAATCTTCTCTCTCTTCTATTCCCTTATTTTATTTCTTTTCATTGGTACAGGTAGTTACTTATTCTACAACATGATTCATAAATTGTGGGAACTCTTCTACAACAACACTGTTTTGTTCGAACGCGATTAAAAACGATTACAAAGAAACCTTTGTACAACACTGTATTTCTTACAAAACCTGGATAGCATGATTTTTGTTGAACGTATTTCAAAATTAAGGTACCTAAATATTTATTATACTATATGTTTTCTTCTATTTAGAAATGAATAATGTATGTTTTAATGTGTTTTAGTAGAATTTTTTACAAATTACCATATCTTTATTAATGACAGGATACGGTCATTTGACCACGTGTAGTAGGTTTAGTGTTGAAATAGTTAACTTTAGGTCTCATATAACACGGTTTTACACAACACGATATTTTGTAGATACCTATCTACCGTATTAACACAGTAAGATACCTGTATTAATTCAGTAATACTATTTAATAGTAGTAAGATTATCTGTCTTACTTCACGAGTAATATATACTTACAATTTTTATAACATTTTCTAATGATTTATTTGTTTCGATAGAATATTTGACGATATCGAAGAAAATAGAAAATTATTTCATCGTCATCTTTATATTATCTATTGTACGTTTGACGGTTGAGTTCCTTCTATGAACTGGTCATCATCTATCAAGCGGATGATGAACAAATACGTAGAGCCAGTGGCGGCACGCTTGTTTGAACACTCTCGTTGAGTTATTGACTTTCGTAAATCAGGTTATCGATTTCACGGACTTTCCGACCAAAAAAAAAAGAAAAATACACACAGATTCTGCGTGGACGATATTCCTCGTCGGGAAACGAGGACCATTTTTAGTTTGTTTTCTCGATGCAAACCGAAACGTTCAATTGCCTTGTCCACAAAATTGCAAAGGATTTTATTACGCAAATATTTTGTATTCGCTACTCTATGCTCCTCTTTTAAATTTCTCTCTCTCTTTTTCTCTCTCGTTGTTTCTATTTAGTCAATAATAAATTAGGTAAACAGTATTTTGTTGTTTTTTCTCTGTTTTCGCGTTAAAAATGATAGTCTCGTTTTTGGAAAGAAAAAAAAAATAAATTAAGGGCTCACATTTTCCAAAATTCGATTTTTTTTAACAGATTGTTGTTCTCTATAGTTTTAGGCTTATTTCTGTGAAAGTCAATTGCAAAAATTTCCCATAGGTCCAAAGTTATGGTAGAAAATGTGACTGCCCGACGAGAGTTTGATGCGCGCAGATAGCTGTCTTTTGTTTGAGACACTTAAGACTTTAAACGCGTTTTTCTCGAAACTATTTTTTCCGCCACGGTCTGCATAATAACTTATACAGTTTTTAATATTTTTTAATGTGATTTTTTTTTAAATATTTGAAATCGTTTTCTCGATAGTTGTCGAGAGCTGGATTTTTGATATTTTGATTTAAAAATTTTATAAAAATAATTAAAGTGTAAAATTTATATATGACGTAAAACGCATATATTTTTTAAAACTATCATAAATTGCTAAATTTTCTGAAATTCAAAATTTCGGCTCGACAACTATAACTACAATATTATTTTACACGAATTTTTCTAAATTTTGTATCTCGAACAACATTTACTGGAGATATGATGCCGACTGTGGAGCAACTTTTTTTTCTTAGTGTTGTGGATCACGTGATTTTTTATATAATAATTTTTATAAAAATAAAATGAAATAAAATTTTTATAAAGTTTAAATACCAATAAACAATGTGTATTATTTATTTTCATTAATTTCTATTGCTACCCCTACTAAAATATTTTTTTCTTTTAGCGCATTTTTGGCGCTGCTAGACGTATGTAAAGCCTTAACATGTTTATAAAATTTGTAATAAACCTTGGAATTAATTTAGTTATCCACCGAATTTTTTTGTAATTATGTTAATTAACATTAATTCGTAATATCGTTGTGAATATTATCTATGTTTTATTAGTTGTCAGTATGATATCACTTAAATTGGACATTAAATTTTGGGGAGAAAAACATTTTTGTGATTTAAAACTGTTGCAGCGGGGACAGATATAGCTATAGTTTTTTATTTTTTTTTATTTTTACTCCCGAAAATCCATCAAAGATCGCACGACGAGAAGGTACTTTCATTAAAATTAATTACGACGTAGTCCGCCATTCGTCGAGCAGCAAGGGTAGGAGGAGGAGGTGGATGGAGGGAGGAGAGGGGAGAGGGGAGAATGTGCGAGGCGTGCACCAGAACGACCGGAGGATTGAAAAGTTTGCTTGGTAACAAATATTCCTCTCTCGTTCGTTACACGTTCGTTCGTTCGATCTCTTTTATTTGCCTCTTTTTTTTTAATCCCCTAATTTTTTTTTCTTTTTTCTTTCTTTTCCTTCTTCCGTTGCTACTCTCGATCCAAAAACACGCGGAACACGTTTAAATTTTAAATAGAATATAAAAAAGACGAATTTGGGAAGAAAAAATAAAAGAAAAGAAAGAGACAATAAATCGATGAAATTATTATTACTACGAATAAACAGTTTATTTTTTTGGAAAAATAATTTAAATAATTCATCGTTCGTTATGTTATATATTATCATTAATTCTTGAAAATGAAATACTAATATATATATAATATATATATAGTATATACACATACTATCTCTCTCTCTTTCTCTCTCTCTCTCTCTCTCTCTCTCTCCCCTCTCTCTCTCTCTCTCTCTCTCTCTCTCTCTCTCTCGTAGTATATATGATACTATTACTATATACAATATATATATATATATGTGTATATTTGGTATATATATATACGATCATATCGAAAAGTATTTTAACGTGTATGACAGTTATTTCGGGCATCACAAAACCGGCACGTTAAATAGTCGAGAAAGAACACTGTGTAGGACGAGTAATGAGAAAGATTTTAATGGCAGCTTAATTCCGAGCGTACGTGATGGCAGAGTGGTACGGCATTGAAAGATTGAACTAAAGCGAGCTACATTCCTCCTTTCTTTCTTTCTTTCTTTCATTTTTTTTCTTCTCTTTTTCTATCCGTCTATCTTCTTCTTTGCCCGTTTCTCTCTTTCTCACTCTTTCTTTCTCTTTTTGTTTTCATAAAAAATGAAGTAGCATATTAAATAGTAAAGTATGGGTATGGGGTTGAAAAAAGGAAAGAAAAAAGAAAAAGAAATTCTTTCTAATAGCATCGTTCCAACATTGTTGCTTTCATTGTTCGAAATGAACATTAATTGTAAATTTGTCGTCGATCGATATATATATATATAAAATGTATATAGATATATATATATATATATATAAAATCAAAAAAAAAAGAAATTTATTCTCTTTTATAATGCGGGTGATAATAATTCGCGTAATTTTACACGTACCACTACTACTACTACTACTACTACTACTACTACTACAAATTGATAACTTGTAAAATGTGTAAAATTTTACTCGTCATTACAATTTGAACAAACGCTTTTGTTCCATCTTTTAAAAAAACGATTTCGTTTCGTTCCACTGTATCATTATGCAGTGGAACGATTGCATAGCGATTTATCATAGCTTCTATATATATTTTATTTTCTTTATTTCTTTTGTGCAATCATATTTTTTTTTCTTCATCCTTTTCACACGTTCGGAATTCTCATGGTTTTATCACGAACATTTTGATGAGGTTTGAAGGTTTTCTCGAAAAAATAAAAAAACGTTTTTAATAACCGAGTTGCATCATCGTCGCGTAATATATTGCTCTTTCTCTCTTTTTTAAATATTTTTTGTCTTTTTTTCATTAGCAATATTTCGATCGACGTATTCTATTATTATTTTTTTTTTTGAATTAACTTTGTCGTTAACGAAAGGAACTATTTTTAATTAAACAGTAGATCGTTGTTGAACTAAATGATGATATCCCTTTTTTTTGCGAATATACGTTAAACGTTTTCATACTGCGTACAGTTTCTAACAGATGTCTGTTTTAGATGGTTTTTTTTTTTAAATCCCTATCCACCACTTTGTTTTCTATTATCCCCTTGTATATGCAAAGTAGAGAGACCGAAACGATCGTGGAATTAATAGTAGTACTCGGGATCTCGTTTACCTAACCGAGACGATTAAATATCACATAAGAACTCACTGGTTGCTCGTATAACTCGACTACATTTTTTGTAATCATGCTAGAAGATACGTCGGTCGCGTGTTTTTACGTAACTTCGTTCAACTCCAAAACAGTAAATTAGTATACGGGGGATGATTTTATCCTATCTCATTGTCGCCCGTATGTACTCGTGAGAGAAAGGTGTACGACTTGTTAGCATAAGTTCAATTAAAAATTATTAATAACAAAAATAAAGCTTCGTATGAAAGGATACGATGTTAATAAATGTATAGTAAACGTAAAAACATTGACGAGGAAAACACTTTTAAATAACATTTTTACGTTTGTTATGATGAAATGTTTGCATGCGTGCGTCTCTATATATCTGGGTGTGTGTAATATTTTTAATGAATAGTACTTTTAAATTAGTTAGTAAAAGATTGTAACGTTCTGGTTTTTTTTTTATTCATTTTGTTAAATCTTCGTAACAAAGTATTATATTATCGCATTTAATGTCTCTCTCGGGGAGATAATAAAATTTTATTATTATTTTCGTTTTAACTGTATCGTAAATAGCACGTTACTCGTACATTTGATATAAATGAAATTTTTCAATTATATATTTTAAGTTTTCAACGAATCGTTGTTTCTTCTGAACGTATGTGAAATTTTGTTCTTTTTCTTTTTTCACAATATCAATAAACCGTCGAACGATATTTCGACTAATTTGATACACATAATTTATTTGCTTATAGTTACGGAAAATCATTTTAAAAATCTGTTTAACTATTTATACGTATATAAAATTAATATGTATATAAGAGAAAATGATTATTGAACGAAGTGCGTTGAAATTTAAAAAAGAACTCTAGTAAAACAAATATTTTCTCCGAACTTTGTTTTAAAGAGGGGATGAACTTTTACGATTTTCTCGGAAAGAAAATAACAAATTTTGCGAAAAAGTGATCAGTAGGAAGAAGGCAATTGCGGTAGTAGTAGCAGAAGAGAAACAATCGAAACTTTCGAGCATCAAGATTTGTTTTTCTTTCGAAATACTTGAAAATAACAAAAAAAAATAAAAAATAAAAAAGAGAGTACGTTTTCGCATTCTTTCCAGTTGAAACACTACTTCTCTTTTCTACTTGGACTTTTTTCCTCTTTTTCGTCTTACGGTTTCGGTATTTCACGCGAACGAGTTTTGATGTTTCTCAAAGTAAAACGGTTTCGATATTTTTCGATAATATTATCGAGGAATAACAACGAAAATGTACAAACAAACAAATAAAAACAAAAGAAAAAAGAAGAAAAAAGAATTTTTCCTAAACATCTTTTTTTCTCTATCGATCCATTTAAAAATGAACGTTTAATCCTTTCCTTTCGGATCAACACTTTCCTTTCATTCTTTTTATTATTTCTATGAAAAAATCGAAAGTTCGGTACAAAGAGGAAAGGTCTCACAGGTTTTGACATTGTAAATAGTATCTAAACGCGATAAAGCTTTTGATCGACACCCGTTGTAATCAAATTTACAAACCCTCCCCCCGTCTTTCTGATTTTAAAAACTTCCTTTAAAGTTTTACTCTCAACGAGATCTAACATTTATCGGGAAATAGTGAAGCAACCTTTTACGAACATTAAAAATCGTTTTCTCTCTCTCTCTCTCTCTCTTTCTCTCTCAATACTCCTAAGGGTCACGTATTTTTCTCACAAACTTGTCGAAATAATATCGATGAGCTTCGAATGTCGTTCGAGATGAAGAAAAGTCTAAAGGGGGGTTGAGAAAAAAAATACTAGATCGTTTTGGCTGATTTATTATCCTGAGTCATTCTCAAGTCTTTCCAGTAACTCACGCTTGCGAAGAGAGAGAGAGAGAGAGAGAGGTGGAGAGGGTGTTTGGTTAGAGTGGGTGGAGGGTGAAAGAAAAAGAGAGAGAGAGAGAAAAAAATAAAGAAGAAATAAACGAGATATGAAAAGCGGGCAAATATCCGTGGCCGCAGGCTAGTTGGCATCCTTCGTGATTTACTCGCGTCGTTACAGAACTAAACGCTCGTTTTCCTCGCGTACTTTTTGTCTCCGAGTCCTCCTGGAATTGTTCTATGTCATCTCTATCTATATATATAATATTTATGTATAAAAGATTATATATATGTATATGTTTTTCCCTCTCTTTTATAGATACGTATAGTACATGCGTATATTTATAACTTATATGTATATGTATATGTTACCGTAAAAGATTGAAATTGAAGAATGTCAAGATTCTTCACATCGCTTGGTGTATGATCGAAATATTAATATATAAGAATATATTCAAATATTCGGTCTTTCACTGACGTATTTGGTATGCGTTGACATTCACCATGTGAATCTTAACATATATATAGACAAAATATATAGAATCTTACATATATATATTCTAAATCTTATATATAGAACCTTAATACAGGATCTTAATATATATAGGAAGATAATAAAATATCATATAAACAATGGTTATCGTATATCTAAAGTGTAATTATTTTTTTTTTAATTAAACGCGATCGAGTCGTTTATTTCATTTGAAACATTTTACAATACAATTTTCTATTATAGAAAATTGTTGTGTTTAAATAAATAATAATATCTAGGATAGAATAGTTTAGTACTTTACAATGATCAACTTCGTGACTTCGTTGGAGGTAGGAGAAAAGAAGGGGTTAATGGTAGAGGAAGAGGAAGGGGTGGGACGAAGAAGGGTAAGGAAAAAGGGAGATACTCTCTTCCCTATTCACCAAGGATAAAATCTCTTTGTATTTCTTTTTTTCGATTCGTTTCATCCTGTTTATTTTTTTTCTCTTTTTCTTTCCCTTTTGTCTCTCTCGGCCTCTTTGCTATCTTCGAAACGACGAGAGTAAGCGATGCTAGTTTCACAATTCGTTTTTTTTTTTAAACAATTGAATTTCGTAAACAACATTATTTACAGTACTTTGCTTTTACAATCATTCTTTTATTTAAAAAAAAAGAAATAAAAGGAAAAGTAAGTAAGTAAGTAAGTAGTAAGATCATCGATCAGATACGGACAATTAAACGTTAAAGTTTCTCAATTTCTTCCTTCTATTTTTGTTTTCTTCAAAAAGAAAAAGAAAAAGAAAACAACGAAAAAGGATTTCTATAATCTTGAAACGTATTCTCACGAATTAAATTAAGTTATATTGTATTATAAATGAATTACGTTAGAATAATTGATCATCATTCTTCGTATTAGTATTATCGATATTTTATTTTTTATTTTCTTTTTTATTATATATTAAATTACAATATTAGCAATGATCTTTTTGAAGGTAAAATAAATTCTTATCGAATAAAGATGATCCCGGTTCGTTTCGTTTAAAAACATAACCCATGAGGATTAGGAAATTTAAAGATGAAGCAATACTTTTACTCGCCAGAACCAAAAGGGGTAGTTATTGATAATGTTCTTATTCTCGAGAAAAGTATTTTTGAAAAGTTAGAGAGAGAAGTTTAACTAACCCGACGGGGTTTTCTAAACGAGGATGGGACGAACTTGCGATTTCGTCCTATACGCTGTCCATTTCTTCGTTGAAAGAGTTTTTCAGTTGGTTCTTTTTACCGAACCACATCTCCCGATAACCTAACCTCTTTTTCCATCTGAGGAAAACGGTACCCACCCGTCCTACAGTCTCTTGGAAAAAGCCACGGAATCCTATAAAGTTTGAAAGGAAGAGACTGAAAGAGAGAGAGAGAGGGAGAGAGAGGGAGAGTATGCTTGGTAGGGACCAAAAGCTCTTAGCATGTCGGCATTGGTTAAGATCCGCCCCCCTCCTCGAAACATGGCCAGCGAACGGTTAATGGAGAACGACAATTTAATGAGAGCCTTCCTGCAATCACCCGAAACCCAATTATTTGTTTCGATACTCACTCAGCCACCACTTACTCAAGATAGTTATTTAGTTTTTACTTGTATTTTCCCCAAGAGAATTATACCATTTAAAATAATGATAAGAAAAAATAAGGTTAAAGAATTAACAATAAAATGTATAACGTGAAAATTGTATTTGACACTTATTGATCATACGTGATTACGATTGGAATTATCATACAATGTGATTGTTCATTTTTGTTTCTAATTATTAGTAATAATTATAATGTAAGATATAGATTCGTGATTCACGTGTTATTTGTCTCTTTTATGAACGAATTAATATTAATTATTATTATTATTAACACTAGATTTATATGGACTGAGCCTATTTGACTCATTACAAATTTGATTACTATATATATGTAAAGCTTAAATATTATTTTTTAAAAACATATGTTGATTTTTAGTTACGTAATGAAATATACGTAAATATTAAATTCAAACAATGTTTAGAAGTCTTTAAAAAATAATTAATAAAACATCCGTAAATCTATTGTTAACAATATCATAATAATTAAAAGTTTATGAGTAGTTTTTTCTTTTTTCTTGTTTTCAATGGAACCAGCAGCACTCAACGTATTTTCGTCTATAGATCAGAAGGTCTCGGAATTGATCTACTATTATCATTTCGATGGAACATCTCGAGGTTGGTTTGAAGTTGGCGTCTAGGATCCATTAAGGAAATTCGATTGGTCGGAAAGACGAGAAGAGAGACAGAGATATAGATAGATAGAAATAGAGAGTGTGTGCGTGCGTATAAAAGAGAGAGAGAGAGAGAATCGAGATACTCGGATATTCAACGAACGCTTTGAAGCATCTACGAATGGTAAGAAGAAGAAGAAGGGAAGGGGTAGAAAGAAGCCACACGGAATTATTATTTTCTACCTTTAACGCGTAACTCCTAAGGGGGTTTGGGTTGGTTTGAAGGCACTGTCGAAGAAAGAACGTGGGCATTAAGAAGTCTGTCGAAGAAGAAGAAGAAGAGAGAGAGAGAATGTGCTAAAGGGTAGACAAAGATAACGAAGAAGGTGGTACAAAAATAAGAAGAAGAAGAAGAAAAAGAAAAAGAATGAAGGAAGATGGGTGGATGCCTGGGATACGATAATGGCGGTTATGGTTGCACGTCTCTTGGATCCCTCTTTTTGAAGGCACGCCACGGGTTCACCGTGAAGACGAGAAGGCACGAAGCGCGAAAACGCCCGATGAATACTTAACGTCGCTTCTGACGACGAGAAGGGGTGGGGTTGTGCTTTGGGGGACGGGGATAGGAGGGAACAGGGTGGTGGTAGACGATGGGGTTTGGGAAAATGAAGAGGGGAGAATTCGTTGTCGACGACGATGCGTTCTTGATGACATAAATTGTCTCTTTATCATTCGACGTTCGACGTCACAAAAGATGGTTACTGGTCTTGCGAATAAATGAGAAAGAGAGAGAGTATGTGTGTCTATGTATGTATATATATATTATGTGTGTGTGTGTGTGTGTGTGTTAGAGGATTGAGAGAAGATTGAGAAAGTATAAGTTTTCTCTTCCTAAGAGTTTACTTTACTCATCTCGCACACATTGTTACTTCGACGTAACTTACTATTATCGTCCCTAGCATCCTAGACGGAAGTAAATTTTCTCTCTATACGAATTTACTAGAACGACTAGAATGAGAACGACCCATGAATAGGAAAGAATATATCTGTCTATATCCTGTATTTATTGTATGTCTATCCCTCAATATTATCTTTAATTAGAAAACGAATTTCCATTGGACGAAAGTGATACGAAAAAAATTGTTCTCTTCACGTTGTTTGATTGGGAAATAAATATATCGGGGTCAGGGAAGGTGGGGTTGAGGGAAAAAAGGTTAATATATTATTGGGTGAGCCAAAAGTTCGTGCATTTAAAATTAATATTTTTCTAAAGTAAATTTTACAATAACAATCCATTGTCCAATTTATAACACAATTTATAATACAATAAATGCACTTTTGTGCACTTATTTGTGCACAAATAATTTTTGTGTTTCACCCTAATACTTTTTCTATTTAATTAATAATTAACATATCATTAATTTTTACTTATACACTTATGAACGATACAAAAAAATGTACTATCTTTAGAGAAAATCGTAAACGATTTTGAGATGATCTTTTCCTTGAAAATACGCGCTATTCTAAGAGAAGTAGGATTCGATGCGGTTATGGTGGCGGTGGTGATGATTTTCGTGGTCGGTGGAGTGAAAATGTTTTGTGGAGAAAGGGGAAAGGTAGGTAGGTAGATAGGAAGAAGAGTAGAGATCGAGGTTTGAAGCTTAAAGGAAAATGGGATGAGTGCTGATTAAGACGCCAGGAGAACACAACAAACCGCCATGAGACCGCGATGGCTGACGCCCCATGTTCTCTAATGGCACCACTCAAGATGCAATGCTGGTGCATGAATATTATATAACATCCCCGCAGAACCGGCATCTCTGCCAGATACTACTCGCGTCTTTAGTGCAGTTACCTTAGGGCCACGAATATCATCGTAGCCATCCGCGGATGATGTTCTATGGTGTATAGACACTCACCGATCTCGATTGACGTAAACCTTTCTTGGGAATGTCCTTTCTACTACCCCCTTCTGGTCATATTCAACGAGTTATGGTCCCATTGCATCGATGTTCTTAGGTCGTTCCTTCCTTCATTCGTTCGTGTTCTTGTTATCTCATCCTATTATCTCGTTTCTTTTTTTTTTTTTTCAAATAAAATTAACTCGGTAAGTTTAGTTTCTTTTTTGCGAATCACAAAAATACGCAATATTCTTGTTTTTAAATCTCAAAATATGTTTTTAATTGAATTATCTCGAAGATCGGATGATTCTCTTTTTTTTTCTTTTCTCTCTCAAGATGAAAATGCATTCATGTTAATATTTGTATAAGTTATTTTCGGGTGGTGTTTTATCTAGATAGCAAGGCGATGTTAGGGTTGTACCAGAGACTCGGTTGGAGGACAGCAAGTGGAGTTGCCAAGTGTTCGCGGATGATGAATGTATGTATTTGATATTACCGTCTAGACGCAAAAGAGAAAAGAAAAAATAAAAATAAAATATATATATATATCTAATACATAGACAGTTGTATACACATAGCTATAAATATAAAACATATAAATATACACACACACATACACGGCGAATGCCACTTAGGTAGAAGCTATGATTATTTCAAGGTGCACTCACAAAAATTGGTTGCCCATCCTCTTCGAACCTTCACGAAAGACCATCATGGCAGTTTCTTTCAGCGATATCCAAACGTCGTTCCCTTTCCCTTTTCCTTACAATTCTCTTTTGCGAAAGCGTCTTTCTGGGAAAAATCAAGTTAGCAACGGTACTCCACTCTTTGGCCGACATGCTCGTTGGCTTGCACTCGACTTCACCCCCCACTCCCCCTTTCCTCCCTCATACAGGACTTGTTCCCTTGCAATATTACTTCGTGAGTTAAACGGAATAAACGCGGCGCACTCAAAGTGCGCAAATTTACCGCAGCCTTTGGGTAAAAGAAAATACCATGATTGCTAAATCTTATCCTTCTTCTTCTTCTTCTTTTTCTATTATTATTTTTTTTTTATTTTCTTTTCTTTCTCTTAAACATCGTTACCGTTCTTCGTTTAATCTAATATTACTTTAATTCTTTTTCTATTTTTTTTTATTTTTATTTTTTTTGCGTACTTCGTATTTCTCCAACGTCTTATTAAAAATAATTAAATTCTCTTTTTATTTTAATTATTTTTCCTCCCTCCCTCTCCATAGAATTTCGTCGATACAATTCATCATCTTAACGATTTATTCTATCTTTATTAATGAGACGAGACGAATAAATCGATGAACACTTTTTTAACTAATTGATTTTTAAAACGAGTAAAACATTAGGAAACGTATATATGCATTCGTTATATGTATATGTCTCCTTTGTGTAGTATATAGATACATAGATATACTATAACTATATATATATATATATATATATATATATATGTATATATATGTATATATATATAGTTCCCGTTTACGAGACGATTTCTCGAGCTTCATGACCCAACCCGTTTTCATACCATTCAAAGAGAAACTGCAGTAGCGTAGAAATAAACGAGAATATGTTACATAGTACTCGACGAACTGGCGTTTATGCGTGTCTTTTCCTTTCTTTTTTTTTCTTTTCTTTTTTTACTCTTTGCTTTTTCTTCTCCTCCTCTCCTTCCTTCTTCCTTCCTTCTCTTTACTTTCTCACACTATTTGCGTATTCTTTTTTGGTACTATTCGCGAATCGTGTTACTACGAAACGTGTAATTCAAAAGAACGACTCTTTCGAGGCTAGCTATCGCCCTAATTATTTAACGAGCACCTTCGTTACGCAGTTCAAATGCTTACTAGTTAGTATAGGTAGTCTCCGTGACATCGTCGTCGTCGAATAAATCGAAGTTCTTTGAAAAAGCCCTTCGTAAAGCTATTATCGTCGATCGTTTTCTAGGGCAAACTCTTGTTGATTGATTGATTTATTTCACCAAGGAATCAGAAAAATTGATAATTAAATATTATTAGATACAACACAACTGGTCATGATTATTTTTATTATTTTATAGAAATTTCAAACAAAATGCACAACTAAGATTATTTTTCTTATTTTTGTGTGGTAACCCTCTTTTTTCTTTTTTCTTATACGTGTTTATTTAACTTCTACATGATTCATTTAACACGTTGTAGTTATACTTATATGATTGTTTTTATTTGTATCGCCGATATGGTCAACACATCCAAATATTAATCATGTTCATCGTTGTTTTATTTTTTAATAATCTAATATCGGAAATTAGTTTTTTCATAGCTGCAATGACGTTGATCATTCGAATGAAATGAATCGAACGAATACGTTTGTACTATTAGTGGTACAAGCTGTTCGATGTGATAAACATGCATGCACCACCAGTAGTATAAGCCACCGGATGGGACAGTCATGTATGTACCACTACTGCTGGTGCATCCCGAAATGAACGTGTAAAATCTAGGAAATCGACAAACATTCAACAATGATCTCGTTAAGATCACTAATTCTATGTAATGTTCTTACCCAAATGCAGTTCTCTATATTTTTGAAATTAGTATCTTACACAAGCGTTGTTATACTTTATTGCAATTCAATAGTTTCTCTATTCTAAATTGAGATTATAAATTACACAAACCTGGAATATATCAAAAGAATTAAAACGTATGTCGATAGAAATTCGATGAAAGAAATAATCTAAAGAGAAACAAAATTTGTGTGTATATTTAACATTGAATAATCTTTATTTGAGATTGACAGAAAATTTTCGGAATATACATTATATACACACATATATAATATATATTTTTTATATTCCATTAATAATTTTAATCTATTGCACAGAACGAATTGGTGATTCGTTAATACCATCGATCATCATTTTACGGAGAAAAATTTGTTCGCGTTTCGTTATATGTGAGCTCGTGGGGTTACGAGTTGAATCGTTTCATCTTGTGCCAGCAATTTCGCACACCGTACCGAATAACGGAATTACTACACATGAACGTATATATGTATGTATGTATGGTCGTACTCGTGAAGATAGAACGTCGATCGAGAGTGAAAGATAGAGATAGATAGATAGATAGTGAGAGAGAGAGAGAGAGATAGAGAGAGAGAGAAAGATAGAGAATGTGAGAATGCGAGAGGAAGTTGAAGTGGTTTAGTTTCGCTATGCTGTGAATTCGCGAGAAGTGCAATAGTCACGCTTATAAGTTCAGCCACGCGTTCTAGCACACTACTGGCAGTTTTAGTCTTTACAAATTAATTCGTACCGATCTCTCTCTCTCTCTCTCTCTCTCTCTCTCTTTCACTCTCTCATGTATGCCGTAAAGTACTAATTGGTATTGTTAAAATTCACATTTACCATCAAAGCAATGTTATAAACGTCTGTCTTATTCGATTAACGAATAGTTAACATTTTCTCATTGAAAATTGGAATAATGTTTAATCTTCAAAGGATTATATATCAGGGAATATATTACATTCAAATTTTTTCACTTCGTTTATTGCATATGTTTGTTTTTTTTGTAATATCAAATGGGCCGTTTATATTAGCGATGGCTTAAAATCAATGATTAAATGAAAAAAAAAGATCGTCAAAAAGTAAGGTGTATTTTAAACATTAGTCTCACGCAATTGTTTTTTTTGTTAATAGATTTATACGATTTTATGGATAAAAGATATAATATAAGATTTTTAAATATCGAAACGAAATGCCAATTTTGTGCCAATTTTGTGCCAATTTTGTACCAATCTCCATACAAATGAGTAGAGTTTGATATAAAAGAAAATAATTGTTCTATATTATTCTAAAATTCCTTTGTCGGGTTCCCTTCTGTTCTATTATTAATACGTAAACGATTAGGTTTTTACTGTACCGTATCTGTTGAGTAATTCCCTTTTTTTTTTTAAAGAAGATAAAACAAATAATTAAACTAAAAATTTGTAGAAAAAGAAGAGTAGAAAATAATAATCGTACAGAATTCGAGTAGGAAAATACTTTGATGCGAATTTGTGCACAATGTTTATTTGAAATATTCTCAAGCATTTATTTTCGTCTCATTAACTTCGGCTCAACTGAACGTAATATCCTTGAAAAGAAGAAAGAAAAAGAGAAAAAGAATAAAAAGGAAAAAAAGGATAGAAAGGAAGTTCGTAGCAAAAAGAGAAAATAAAGAGCGTTGGAAAGAGAAGAAAAATGAAGAAGAGAGATGATAATCTTTATTATCAGCGAGTAAAGGAGAAAATGAGAGACAGATATATTATAAAATCAATGAGATTCTCCTATCATCTTTTAAATAGGGTTCCTATTAGTGAATTTCTAAATTAATTATTCTCGACGAAATAATTAAATAATACATATACGATTTTGATTATTTCTACACGAGTAAACGAAGTAACATAAGTTTATACCACAATTGTATACTTTCATTTATATTTTTTTAGTTGACGATTAGGTTATATTTTATATTATATTTATTTATTTATTATATTTATTTAGTTGACGATTAAAAAAAAAACAAAAGAAGTCGAAATCTCTAGTTATAATTTTTCCATTAAAAGTATAGCCAAAAATACGAACAAATATTTTGCGATATTCGTTTCTAAGAATAAGATAAAAAAATCATGTAACATTTTCTTTTCATTTCTTTTCTTTTTCCCTCTTTCATATGTGCGCAAACTCAAAATCTCTCTTTCTATAGTGGGTTTAAGATTTTTCGATGTCGTACGGATCATAGAATCATAGTGATGGGCATCATCATATTCTTTTCCCCCCGAACGAGAAAATCTTTACCTCCGTTTCTTTCTTATTTCTGCTTATGTACAATCACGAATGGGATATCTACTTTCTGTTCTTTCTGTACTCTTACCCCTCGTATTGTAGATCTTGTTTATTTCTTCTACTTTCTTTTTCTTTCTTTTTCTTTCTTTTTCTTATTCAGTCCAACCTTTTCCATCCCTTTTTCTTTACCATTTCACGAACCTCTTCCTCTTTCCCTTCTATTCTTATTCTTTCCCTTTTTTTTTCTCTCCCTCGTTCGTCTGGATGTGTACTTAATAACAATAATCCCCTAATAACAATCGAGAAGTTATACTACCCTTGGGACGACCAACCACCCTCTTCTTCTTCTTTCTCTCTCTTTCTCTGTTATCCACACCCCTGTAACCCCTTCCTTCCTTCCTTCTTTCCTTCCTTCTAGTACCCATCCTTCCGTGCTGAGCATAATGCTTGAAAACCTACTCTCTCTCTCTCTCTCTTCGTTTCTTTCTCTTTCTCTTTCTCTCTTTATTTCCTTTTCGTTGCTACTATTCCCCCATTGTTGCCTCGAAGGATTTACCTTTTACCTCGGCATGCGCTGAAGAGGTAGGTGGAACACGGAAGTGTGCTCGGATTTCATAAGTCGACGTGAAGATTATTTTACCATCCATGGCGAAATGCGAATTTGCATTTTCCACGATTCTTCCTTGCTATTGACTTTTGACGAGAAATAGAGATAGAGAATTATTTCAATCGAAAATCTTTACGAGAAAAGTAATAGAAATTATTCGAAAGAAATTTCACTCTCGTTACTTCAAACGTTATTTGTTTTCTCCTTTTTTTATGGGCGGGGGAGTGGGGAGGAGAGCTTAGTAGAAAAGGGAAAGATTTCTTTTCATTTTTAAATATTTCAAGCATCTCGTAATAATATTTTCCTTGTGTCGTTATTGTGCAGGAACAAAAAGGTGGGAGAGAGAAACAAAATATAAAAGACAAAAAGAGAAATTTATTTATAATAAAAGAAAGATACGTCGTCTCTCTCTCGTCGTTGTCGTCGTCGTAGGTATCTATAACCCGTCACAGGGTATAAATATTTTGTTCGTAATTGAATTATTAAAAGTACTCGACGAAAAGAGCGGAACGTCGAGGGGATGATTTTACAAAAAAAAAGAAAAAAAAAACACATAGAAACATTTTCAAAAACGAATCTCGAAAATCGAAAAGCGTTCGAATCTTCTCTCCCGTATCTTTGGGGTATAATAAATTTACGCTGGATACACCACGCACGGGGTGGGAGGGAGAAGGGGGATTCCGTTGCCGATACGTAATATTCATATTTATTTATGGAAAATGGGAATTGAGAGGGGATAGATAGAGAGAAAGAGAAAGAGGTAGGAACAGAAGAGAACTCTGCCGGCAGCTATTGATTTTTCAACGTTAACGCGTACGCCACATTTTATATCTCTCTTTTCATATATATATATCTATCGTCCTATTTGGGGTTGCTCAATATAAGCCACCATTGTTAACGAATATAAATAAAAAAGAAAAAAAGAAAAAATAAAAGAAAAAAAAAGTAAAGTCGATTACTAATAATCCAATATCGATATGATCGTTTAATACTTATACCCACGAAAAACGAATTCTGTTGGATTTTTTTCCTATGGATATATATGTGCTTTGATATAATTGTTGAATGTAAGAGAAAGTTATTCTAAATAAGGAAAATAATTTCAAATTTATGGTAAACGATAGGATAGTAAAATGGTCGAACGTTCTGTGGAAATTTAAACGGTGGTTGGTGGTGGGGGGTACGGAGTGGTGGTGGTGGATAAAACTTTTAAAAGAGAATATTATTTTTCTTTACTTTGAAGTTACGTCAAATTTTTGATACCTTTTTTTCCTTTTTTTTCTTTTCTTCTTTCATAGTTATATATATTTTCAAAGTTCTTATATAATGTATATTGAATCAAGAGACGAAGTTCGTATACGTGGATGTTAATTTGTGTGATCTCTTTGCAGCATATCCAACGTCAGGCTGTAGTTACGTAAGATACAGTAGTTTGGAGGACGTGAGACCGCAAGAACTTGGATTTGGTCAGTTAGAATTCACTCCGACTGTCATTTCGAAGATAAGGTAAGATGTGTGTGTGTGTGTGGTGTGTGTGTGTGGTCATTAATCTTTCTTCTTCTTTTTTTTTTCCACCAAGTGAATATCGAAAAAATGCACGATTGGGATTAACACTAGATTTACGAATAATTTGTTAATTACTTTTTTAATGACTAACAAACATTGTTTGAACAATGGGTTCAGGAGAGGAATTAATATTTACGTATATTTTATTACGACACTAAAAACTAACGTATGTTTTTAAAAAATAATATTTAAGCTTTATATATATAGATATATAGTAATAAAATTTGTAATGAGTCAAATTGGCTTAGTCCGTAAATCTATTGTTAAATGTACATATTATTATTAATACGAATTAAATTAAAATAATAAATAATAACGAATATCAACGATAGAAAAAATTCCCCGACGAGTTAATCGCAAAGAAGGAATGAAGGAACGAACGAACGAAGAAAAACGAAAGAAAGAAAGAAAAGAGAAATGTCGAGAAGAATCGTTGAAAAGAGATATTTCTTTTTAAAAAAATCAACCTGTGTATACCTAGCAAGCGTTTGTGATTACTTTTGATAATTGCCTTTTTGTATTATGTCCTAAAGCTTTTCCCTTTCCACTTTACGCTCTACTACTTACTTATCTTTCTCTTTTACCATTTACTTTTCTCTCGCAGAGGAGAGGAGAGTCGTCGTCGTCGTAGTCATAGTCGCAGATAAACGTGGATAGTTCATAAGCTCGTAATCCTGAAACAAAACGTTGGCTAAGAAACAAAAGGATTTCTCTTTCTCCCTACCACTCATTATTACTCTTTTATTATTATCCTCTTCCATTTCATCCCTTTTCTCGTCCTTCGCCTCCTAGAACGTTGTGTCAACGAGAATATCTTAAAAGATTTCAAAACTTTTACAGAAAATTCATGACATTCTCACTCAAATTCTCTCCCCCGCCCCCTATCCCCTATCCAGCCTTTCTCCTTTCTTTAAAATAATTTCGTATACTTACGAAAATTAAACGATTAAATAAAGAAAAAGAAAAATCCCCCCAAAAAATAGTAAGTAGACACCAATGTCGTTAATTCAGGATAATTAATTAAAGTCTAACGTTTTTAACAAATGAATCGAATGAAAGAGAAAAAGGGCGAAATACCTGTAATGGGTGTAACACGTCTTAGAAACGTTATTACATCGCGTAACAAACTCGATTAACTAAAACCCCTTGGTTATAAACTCTTGTATACGGTGGCACAAGCAATCCTACGCGATGAGATACACACCTTGTATAATCTGATCTTTACTACGAGAAGATAGGAACGAAGCTCTATCTTTAAGGAGACCAGCCCTTTCCTTTCTGTTGGACTTTCATGATCTCTATTCCGAGTCATAATCCATTTCTCCTAGCAAGTACATTTTTTGATACCAGTTACTATATCTTCCCCTATTTTCTCATTCATATATACCTATATATATATATATGGGTATAAATTTTCTATTTATCTCTTTCTCTCTTTCATTCATTCTTTCTTCTCTTATTCTTTTTCGTGTAAGGAAGTGGCGTAGAGCGGTGAGTCTTTATCTTTTCAGCAGAGGTTCATTCTTACCCTAAAATGTTGAATGAGACGGAGAAATAAGATGAAATGTATATATATATATAATATATAAAGGAGAAAAAAGAAAACTAGAAAGAGAAAAAAAAAAGAAATCACGATGGTAGCCGAGTGGTGGTGGTGATGGTTGGTAGTAAAATAATAGAGGTAGAGAGAAAAGTAAAAAAAGAGAAAGGAAAAAATAAAAAGAATATGAAAAGGGGTAGGTGAAAGAAGAATGAAATCAGAAGAAGAAGGAGAAGAAGAAGAAGGCTCCGGTGGTAGGTACGAATTTTCAAGAGTCTCCATTCTTCAAGTCTTCGGTCATGAAAACGCATTGCACTGTAGACCACCATCAGCAACCAAGAAGAAAAAGAAGAAGAAGACCACCACCACCACTCACACCCACCCACCCTGTAGTATATTCGGTCGGTTTTAGAAAGAAAAAGAAAGAACGAGGAATAGAAAGGGGAAACCCAGGGGGAGGGAAAGATCGGTATTAAGGGATGAAGGGATTTCGTTTCGACGTATTTTGCCTGTAATCCAAACTGCCTCCCCGTTTCCCCACTCTCCTCCACCTCCTCCTCCTTCTCCTATGGTCTTCCCGGTTTCTTCCAGATAACTATAACGTACCTACCCCTCTTCTTTTATTCCTTCTTTCTTTCTCTCACTCTTTCTTTCTTTCTTTGGGTTTTCTAAGGTCGAAAGAAAGTCAGGCAGCAAGGAAGTTTTCTCTAGCAAGGTTATATACTCTTATACTTTTCCCTTTTGCGGTGATTTCGGTTGAGGATCAAGGACGATTTTCGGGCACAAAGATTGGAAATCGTACTATCCATTATTCTTTACTTCCTTCTTCTTCTTTTTCTTATTCTTTTTATTCTTATTTTACTACTATTACTTTTTTCCTACTTATTTTCTCCTGGTTTCTTTCTGTAGCTATTGTGTCATTGTAGAATTTTTTTAACATCAGATAGAAAAATATAACGAGTTTTCTGCACTTTATGACCGTTTTGCAAATCGTTTTAGGTTTTCTAGTAAATCTGAATAATGTATTCTATAAATGTGACTGAATAGATACTACCAAGTGGATATTATTTTATATAAGAAATATTCTGGTATATATCTACTTTTGTTTTTTTTTTTTTGTTAGATTAGAGATATATATTATATAAAAGTAAAACGGGGGGGGAGGACACAAAATAACGTTATTTTATCGTAAGAAACATTTTTGTATTGTTTCGTAAAATGGTTTACTTTCGTTACGACTATTTGTATTCTTTTGACTAACAAGGTAAAAGTTTTTATTACATAGAAAAAGGAGATAGAGAGATAGAGAGAAAATATCTAAATCTTTTATGAGTAGAAAAATACAAAAAAAATGGAAAAAAATTCCGTCGTGCATATTCCTTTTTGATTTTTTTTGTCAGTCTAAGAGCTGATGGGTTAGTATACTTACACGCACACATATACATATATATGTTCCCCTGTATGTAGAAACCTTAAACGCTCTTAACACGGTACAAATCGTTGAAGAGTTAAGGGTGGGGTTTTTTCTTTTCTTTTTTCTTTTTTTTTCCTGTACCGTGTGCGCCGGCATATACATACGTCTTCGTAATGGCGAAGGCACATATTTTAGAGTCAGTCTCATTTACCCTTCCACCAATCTCCGTGCACTGCCTTCTATTTTACCCCCCTCCTACCCACCCCCTTTTCCTCATTTTAAACAGACTTTACGTGGGAGTTACGTGCGGCTTGAAATCTTGCGTTTGAAAAATTTTCATTTTAGTCACCCTCTCTTTTTTCTTCCACGTTCTTTCTTCCCCTTCACACACACACATACGCACCCGCACTCAAACACAATCGCACACATATTCTTTCTCTCTTCGTGTCCTTGGTTTTGCCGAAGGCTTACGGTATTTAATGTGTGCCAGCTTTAAAAATGCTTTTAATGACAAACAACACGGGCTTTTGATCGACGGTTGACATACTTTTTCTTCAAATGTTTCCATCATTTTGCCTTTTAAATCCTATATATATATATATGTATTTCGATATATAAACGCCGCGTGTAACACATGAAAATATCCTTTTTAAACTCATCATTCGATTTTTAGCTATTAAAGAGACTTAAAAAAAAATAAATTGAATTTCGTCAATGATATATGCACATTTTTGTATATCGCATCAAACTAAATTCATTGAATAAAATATAATAAATATACATTATATTATATAAGATACATAATTATTATTAATTAACTAACGAATTAGATCGTATCGTTATGTAAAAAAAAAAAACAAAAATAAACGATATTTTACGGGCCATATTAATTATTATTAATAAAATCGTTTATACAGATATTACGATATAATATAATTATTACCCAGGATTCATTAACGTATCAAATTGGCATTATCGTTGTCGTGTTATAGACAGATAATAATTATAATAACGAAGTATAATTGATGTGAACGAGAATCGACGATTATATAATGATCCTGATCATTTCAAATTGATTTCTGAAACGTTCCAAATTCCTTCTGGCACACAAAGGCATTCTCATATACACATAAATACTTATATATATATGAATGTGTGTGTGTAGTGTAGAAACCATTGTCTGATTTTATCGTCGTACGAAATGTTGACAATTTCGAGATGCGTCACCTGTTGCGCCCCCCCACACGATAAGCTTTCTCCTCGTTTTCCTTATTAAAATAACCTTTAAGATTCATTTTTGATGACTATATGAATTTTTTCTAGATTTAAATTTTTCTTTTTTTTTCTTTAATAATACGATTACTCATTTCACGAAATTATTCTCCAATTACCTCGTTACGTACGAGTTTAAGACCATTGGTAAAAAAAAAAAAAATAAAAAAAAATAAAAAAAAGATTCATGCTTTGCATGAAAAATGTTAATTGAGTATGTAACATTGTTTCGAGCAAATTTTTCTGAGGAAAAATTTTGAGCAACGAACGAAAAGAAAGAAAAGAAAACGTATCGCGCAAATTTTGTATCTTCCTGCCCCCCCCCCAACCATCGGTTTTATTTCCTTTCTTTTTTTCTCTTTCTCTCGTTAAATTTGTTTTGTTCGTTTCACATGTAAAAAAGTGAACGCGCTTAAACAGATCGTAAAGTTGGCGGAAAATCAGGGAATGCAGAGGAAAGTCGAACACGTTCTCGTGCTTGAAATCGTCCTGATATTGTATCTCTCTCGTTTGGGAAAGGGAGAGGAAGAGGGGGAGGGAGAGGGAGAGAGAGAGAGAAAGTCAACCGTTTAGAAAAATCGATGGGCCCTCGTAAAAGCGAGATTTCTGCGAAGGTCTCTTTCTACCGGTTGAATGTTATGTACTTTCACGGTAAACATATGGCTTTTGTGTTACTGTAAATATATCACAAAAGCTGTCGGTACGCAACGTTATCTATATGCGATAACGCCAGCTGTTCGTCGTGTAAATTTACACCTGCGTTCGGCAAAACTCCAAACGTATACGTACAATACGATTTTAACAAATCTTACAAAGATTTATTTATATATTTATATAAATAATATAGTACATAATTTCAGAAAACGAACGTATAAATGCAGACATATGAAATAAATGTAATTTACATACAGTAACTCGCTTTAATAGGAATTTAATAAAAAATAAATTCTAACACCATTGCTTTTCAAATATGACACTTACTTATAGTTGAGTTAAAGTATTTTTATGATTTTTTGGTATTAATTATAACTAGTACACTTTTTTTTTTAGTTAGTCAGAAACGTAGGTTTTGTTTATTTCATTAACGTATTTATCTATATAGCATAATACACAAATGAAATAACGTTTACCTATATATTTGGACAATTAATTATAAGTGAACAGTATTTGGTTGAATTTCCCTTTTATTTGAACAACATATTGCAATCGCGTTTTGATACGTTCGAAATAATATTCTTTAAATAATCTACTGTGGTATATACGTGTGTCGTGTTTACATTCATCTGTTAATTATATTTATTGATAATTCGAATATTGATTTATTTAAAATAATTGTTTCATTTCATACCAATAACGAGCACAAAAAGAGATTTTAATAAGACGTTTTTCGATTAGGATTTTGTAACGATTTACCTAACCATCTTTGGAAGAAGACACTTAATCTTATTCCCGTTCATCTCCTTTTTCTCGATCTATTTTCTGATACTCTTCATCGCAAACGTCACATTCACAAAAGTCGATACGCCATTTTCTCTTATCTCGTTTACGATAAATCGTAAATCTTGGAGGGGAAGATATTAAAGTATCTTTTACCTATAATCTATGAGTTGCGTCCATCCAACAGTCGTATTTACAAGACTTCCAAGATATCGATCGATAAATCAAATTGGATATACGCTCTTCATAGTTTGTATTTTGGAAAAACGATACTCATCCAAAGAGACAACTTTTTTTTTATTTTCATATTATTTTCTCTCTCCCTATATATATAGTAATACTATTGCTATTTTCTATCACTACTACTACTACTACTATTATTATTATTACTATTACTGCTACTATTATGAAAAAGAGTCTCTCTCTATATATGTAGTAATACTATTGCTATTTTCTAACACTACTACTACTACTATTATGAAAAAGAAGAAGAGACGAGCATAACAGGATTTATTATACGAAGAAATAAATTACGTATCGTCGAACTTATATAGAGAGATCGTCCATCACGAACGTCGAATCGATTTGTCGATTATTATTATCCTCGAGGATACAACATATACGTGTATACAAACTTTTGTTACATATACTTCAAACATATATACAAAAGACACAGATAAAAGTTCACGCCCACGTACGTATCTACTCGCTTTCGGCAAAGACCTTAAGAATTTCCTTCGATTTTTCACTTTTATTCGTATAGGTAATAGAGAACCGAGAAGTCTTGCTCGTCATCTACCTTATGAGTGTGTCTAACCTTTCCTTTATGGGAAAAAATAAAATTTCACCTCCTCCCCCCACCTGTAGAAATTTACTCGAGTATATTTTGTACCTTCTTAACAACAATGTACCTTTCTACCTTATTTCCATCTTATCGTTTAATTTTCCTTTGGAAAATCGAATGTACGATACGTTTAAAATTGTTAAGATAAAAGAATATACAATAAAAAAATAAAGAAGAAAAAATAATAAATAAATAAGAACGGAAGAAAGAAGATCATCGGAGAAAAGAAACGCATTGGCATTCGTATCGAAAACGAACAGATAAAAATATATATATATATATATCTTATTCTTTCTTTCTTTTTTCTTTCTTTCTATCTTTTTTTTTCTCGAGAAAAGATTCGCAGATCGAGCGTAATTCTGCAGTCCCTTGGATAATTTATCAGCAACCGGGATTTTGGTTATGCCCCGAAACCTGTGGGTTATCTCGCGCCACTGCCACAAACCATTTGTTATATTTTCTTCCTAGTTTTTTTTTACACCCGATCTCCCCCTCACTCTTCCCTCTCTCTCTCTCTCTTTTTCTCTCTGCCTTCTTCGAGCTTATTATTTTGAAAATTGAGCGTGAAGAAACCTGCAACGTTTCCAAAATTTATGATCAAAAAAGTGAAAGGAAATAAAAAAAAAAGAACGAAAAATATCTCGCAAAATTGTTACGTTGCTGTTTCCTACGGAAAACGTTCAACGATGAGTATTAAATAAAGGTTTTAAAAGTATAAAAAGATAATGTGGTATAAATATATATTAAAAATAAATAAATTCTCTCTTTCACACACACACACACACACACACACACACACACATTTAATTTTTTAACAATATATATTTTGTATGTATATATTTACAACGTAAATGCAAGTTTCGTGTAATAAAATTTATTTTGAATTATTAAAAAGACATTTTTTTTCTTTTTTTTTTTTAATTTATTCTATCAAACATCATTATGTCTTTCAATAATATTACAAACAATTTAAACAAAATTGATACATTTCAAAATAATACATACGATTATTTGAACAAGACCAATCTGTTGGTTTCTCATTACTTGATGTATTTAATTAATTAATATCGAGTATTTCTATTTCCAATTTATTCCAGAGAGATATTATTGGAGAGAAGTCATAACGTAGTATTAATTACTATCAACTATATCGTAACAATATTTCGCATACCGTAATAAAAGTTTCGGTTTCGATAACACAATTTGAAGAGAGAAATTCGCTAACAGTTTCTCCCATCAGGGGTTTATACTGAAAGATATATATTATATATATATATATACATAGGGTAGACACAAAAATCGTTCTATTTAAAGGACCTCGGTGTCTCGCTTGCGTTTATCGTTTGTCTACCCACTAAAAAGAGATAGAAAAGAAATAGAAAGACGTGGAAAATATAAAAGAGAAGAGAGAATAGATGAGACGAGGAACAAATCGGTTCGGAACATCGCGCGCGAACGAAAAGGGCTGGCCAGGAGAACTGCTGGTAGAAGCGTACACCACCACGGGAAGGCGCGGTGCATCGGAATTGCAAATGCAATCACCAGGATAAAAATTGGCTGTCATCTGACGTGAAACGTAAGAGAGAAAGAGAGAGACTCGTCGGATGCTGTGACCGTTGGTGGGGTGAGCTGGGGTGGATGATTTCAGCGAGAAGAGTAGGATGAGACCTGGAAATGGGGTGAATGGAAATGGAAAAAAAGAAAAAAGAAACAAAAATACAAAAATATAAAGAAAAAGAAAAAAGATAGAAAGTATATGTATTCCGTAGAAATCGATTTCTAGTTTACATGTGGTTACATTTTGACCTGATCGTAACTATCCGAAATTCGTGTCTATGCATTTTGTGCTCACCCATCTGTGTGCTGCACATCTATATATATATGTATGTTTCGTTCGAATGAACTCGATTAGAAATTCCTAATCAATCCCTCCCTCCATTTTCTCTATCGGAGTGTTATATCTTTTTTTTTTTAATTTTTCTAAAGACTCGATAATTCTCTTCGCGTGTTCGAAAGCTATCTCCTTGACTTCCGTTTCGAAGAAAATTTGTTATCGTTGTAAACACGCGGAATCAAAGCCTACGGCATTAAATATCTCCCCTGCGTTTATTCATGTTTGATGATCCGCACTATAATGAAATATCCTGAGTATTATATTCAATAGCCTGGGGGGTTCTAGATATTTCAAAGTATAAGTTTATGTCGTAGTTCATTTCATAGTAGTAGTAGTATTAAGTGGTATTTGTAATAGACATATAAATAGATTCAATTTTCTATATTCTTTTTATACTTATTTTGACGTAATATTGTTTATTATATTAGAATAATTGACAAATATAAACATTTAAAAGCAAATTTGACTCTTTATCATGTTATGTAATTATCAAAATAATTGAAAATTATTATTATTGTAAAATGTAATTAAAGTTATAACGTTTTCTGAAATTGAAGTTTTGATTGAAACTAAAGTTAAATCGATTTTCGATGAGGTAAACTCTCTCTCTCTCTCTCTTTCTCTTGTTATCCTTATTCCCCGCCCCCTTCTTCACCAATGCAAATTCTACTTTATTTTTCATATTATAAAACTTAATAGACCGAATTTAACGATTATTATCTACTTTCATTTTATACGGAAGAGAATCTAATGTTATCTAAATTAAATACGGATATTATCAGAGTGTTCAGAGAAGTTCGATGCTGATGGGTAACATCAATGATACCTAATTTGTCGGAAAATATTTATTGGATTATCATTAAATACGTTTAAATCAGCTAATTCTAGGCATTTGTCTATATACGATATAGTTATACATTAACGTATAAATGAATTATTTATTTATCATTGTTCAAACATATTTATAATAGATATGTTTCGTTTCATTTATTTACCGAATCTACATCGTGGTCCTACGATACTTCCGATTAATTTGGTTTAACGTATATAGCAAAGTGCGTGATAGAAATTGATATACAGATTGTGTTATTATCGATACAAGTAGCAATTAATTAATTAGTACAGATGCTCGATCAATCATTATTATTAATTACGTGCTTCGAACTTCTAATAAATATTTCTGTCAGAATATACGAGAGAGAAATAATTTAAAATAGGATTACCCATTAAGTATATTATTTCTTTGATAAAATTTTCAGCGTACGTATTGTAATATTTGTTACCTCGTTTGTTAGTAAATCTAAAATAAAGAAGTATAAAGTCTTTTGGAACTACCTACCTCTTTTTGTATTATCTTAATAGAAATACTCACTAAAAAGATACTATTGTGTATTTCTCATTAGTTGCACGAATACGTTGTTGTTTGTGAATGACTAAAAGTTTATTATTTCTCTCAAAAAGACGGGTATTATTTGTTTATCATTTGACAATATAAAACGAACTCCTCCTCTGATATTCAAATATAAGAGAGGGAATACAAAAGAAGACGAGAACTATAGGTGGGTTAATACGTCGAAAGGAGTAAGTTCTTAGGGTCGTAGGGTACTTTCTGAAAACATAATTCCTCTTCCTTAAGAAGCAATTAATTCCGTTCCCGAAGGAACGATAAAGGGTAAAAGGGATGAGACGGTAGGAGGATCCAGACATTTAAATTAAGTGGCTTCCTTCGAAATTAGATCAGAGAGAATGCTCTCCTCGCTATTGTATACCAACGACATTACTACTCTCTCTCTCTCTCTCTGTATTACAGCTGAAAATTTCAATATATCATTGGCAACACATCTACGGTCTGTGTGTGTATATACACGATATTGATCTAGAAAAATTGAATATAGCGACGAAAATACAAAAAAACAAAAAATCTACACAAATTTTCATTCGAATATTCAAATAAATCCGATATAAAACTAAAGTAAATTTCACAAGCCCACAACGTGTTGTTAATAGCCGATAACGTATCTCGAAAAAGTTACAATCTAAAAAAGGGTTACGCGATTAACGTCGGTGATATAAATCAAACCATGCAAATTCACTGCTTTAATTATGAACGAACATGGTCGGATGGGGGATAAGCAGCAGTGGTTCATAAGAAAATCAAGAAGCTCATCTAAGAAGCCTTGTCAGAGACACTCGCTGACTCTGCCCAAGGATTAGCTAGACGCATACATGAAAAGGGGAAAGGGGGAAGAAGAGAGAGAAAGAAAACAAGGAAAGAGGAGGGAGAAAAAGAGACAGAGAGAGAGAGAGAGAATAATTTCCAGTTGGTCTCTTGAAAATCGGCCTATCTCTTTCTTTCCACTAGTCATTCTTGAAATCCTCCTCCTCTCCGCATTATACGAGCGTTATATTCGCACAGAGGATAGTTAATTCGGCGTAATATTCGCGAAAGCTTTCGAGAACGCAGAGGAGCTTTTTCATTAAGCAAAAGCCGCATGCACCGTATCACACCATGCGTGACCGGACTTTTCTGTAAGTATTAAAAGAGAATGAGAGAGAGAGAGAGAGAGAGAGAGAGAGAGAGAGAGAGAAAGAAAAATAGAGGAAAAGATATATATATATATATATATATATATATATATATATATGTGTGTGTATATGTATGTATGTATAATTTTGCGGTGTTTTCTTTTTATCGCAATGAATTTCGTTGAAATGAGATTTGATGCTTTTAACGGCGTCGTATTTTCTAACACACGCAAAAATGACAATAAGCTGACCTGTTCGATTGCAATAGGGAATAGTAAAGATGAAGAGACTTGTCGTAAAATAAAAAAGAAAAATATATATATGAAAACTACGATGGGAACTATTGACCTGGTTTGTAGAGATAAAAATCTTTGCAATACCCCCATTGTGTTGGTATAGCTATATATATATTTTTTTTATAACAATGTACCATTGAATATTAGAAGCGACGATATGAAAAAAAAAAAGAAAAAAATTAGAAATAACTAATACAATGTGTATTATAACATAATATGTAAATTGTAAAATTATATTGTTAACGCGCAAAGGCCACGATATACATGTTGAATTATTTCAAAAGAGTTTCTACGTGTTCTCCTCTTTTTCTTTTTCTTTTTTTTTTTTTTTCAATACACAAAACATTCATTTTCACGAGACTTGATAATTTTTTTATCACGAAAGCGTTACGAGACTCGAAACGAGTTCTATCAATTTTTTTCCCGATGAAAGCTTTCGAGCTTTCGTCAGGAAGAAAAAAGAAATACGTTATTTTCACGATATTCTCGTAAGCTTCAATGCTATGAAAAGAAATATGCAAGAAGTAAATTTTATGATATTTCTAATGATTTGCTATTCAACAACAACAAAAACAACAACAACAACAACTGCAACAACATAATATAATAATACCATTAAATCAAATTTCTAAAGATATCTCGTTAGTATTGGATGCTTCTGACGTCAATAAATAAAGAATAAAAAGAAGAAAAAATAAACAAAGAAAGAAAACAAGGAAACAAAATAAATAAAAAAGAAAAGTCCGTTAGGAAGAAAAAGGGAATGCCGAGGAATGACGGAAGCGACGACAACATTTTGTTAGGAGTAGAAAACTCGCATCCATGACGTATGTTATTACGATTCCCGTTAGAGACTTGCACAGCATTACCTATTGTATACATACGATGTGTACTATATAATCGTACGGGCGCATTAGTATACATAGATAGACGTTATAGTGGAATGACGTAGAGCTTCCAACCAACGCTTGTGGAAGTATTTCGAGTAGGTACTCTTTCTAGTTTCACAGCCGTTTGCTTCTGTCTTGGCTGGCTCTGAAAAACAGTGATAGCAACAAAAAGAGAGAGAGAGAGAGAGAGAGAGAGAAAGAGAAAGATAGAAAAAGAGAGAGAGAGAGAGAGCAAGATAAACGCGAAAAATAGAAGCGAACAACGAAACGTGGAATTAGTCGAGCTGAGAGGGATATTGAGAGTGAGAAAGAGAGAGTGAGAGAGAGATTGAGGGTGACTGAGAGAGAGAGAGAGAGAGAGAGAGAGAAGGGTGGAGGATCTGCCAACGACAGGACGTGCTAGTCGGTTTATTCCAGTTCTGCGTCGTTAGACGGCTCACGTTCTCACACGTGTGTATATAAACACGTACATATTCTTGTTTTAATGTGTAAGTACGTTTGTATATGTATATAGGAAAGGTGTGTATAGGTGAACGCGGCGAACGGTGTACGTTTGCCGAGATGGTTCCTAGCTTCTCCACGTAGGAGATAGAACATGTACGGTTACCAGGCAGGATTGCTGCAATTGCTGCTGCATATACGCGGTTTCGTGGGATGGCCCGATACAAAGGGATCCCTCGTATGACGCGTAACGGGTTGGCAACCTGCAACCGCCCCATTCGTGTATCCTCTACCGCCCTTGCAATAATTCAGTTATTAGATCAGAGAATCAACGCTTAGGTTCGATTTTAATGAAGGATTCTTCTTATTTGCATTAATGTGTCTTCTCTTTGTGTGTTTGTATGTGTACGCGTATGTGTATGTAAAAGTTATGTATTTTTTTATTGTATTTTATTTGATATTTAATTTGATTTGATTTGATTTGATTTGATTTGATTTTATTTGATTTTTCATCGCACATCGAATCTTTTCATTTAGAATTTTTATTGAATTTATGTATCTATATATGCATGCATATGTATGTATGTATGACCCCAAGAATCGAAAACAAAAAACAACGAAGCGAATGTAAATGTGTAAGTGCAATAGGTTAAAATTGTTGATAAAAATAGAAGGAAACTTTGGTAGAAAGAGTTAAAGATAATATGGGAAAAAGATTTGAAAGGAAAATGAAACAACAAGAGAGTCGTATGAAAGATATATTATTAATAATAAAAGTATTTAGTAAGAATTTAAATTTTATATTATATTAAAATTTTATACGAGATTAAATAAATATATCTTTTTGTCATAGAGTAAAACACTTATTACTATCAACTATTATATTATAATATGTGTATATCAAATGAAGAACAAATGCTTGGGTTTATTTAAAAAATTCTTCTTGTTGCATTATTACGTGTGTGCGTGTGTGTGTGGTGATACATAGAATTTATATAGATTAAAATGATATTTCGTATCATTCAATTTTCTTTCTATTTGATTTTATTTTTCACCACCCATCGAATGTTTCTATTTCGAATTTCTATCGAGTTCCTGTATCTATATATATATATATATATATATATATATATATATATATGTATACACACATATGTTGCATCTATAGATGAATAATACGTAGATTTATTGCTAGGTATGACGTTGGTCTGTGCGGTAGATATTACTAGCTCGTTCGTAACTGTCAGCCATGAGGGAAAGAAATAACAAAAGTTAATTCGTTATAATATCTACGGTATGGTTTGCGGGTACCGTATAGGTTGTATTTTAATAGTAGATACTATTTCGAAATTGGACGGAATAACGTTTCGATGTAAACCTGGTGTCTACAACGAATGAATGTGAATGTAACGAATGCAAATGATATAACTCGATATCTCGACTCAAATACTGAGAGCAAGTCAAATTCTCCTATATTCTTGTAATATTGTATATATACGTGCATAAGTACTTAAACATCTAATATAAAAACTTAAAAATCAACGAACATGACACTTTTATGAAATACATTTTTTTTCTTGTAATAAATTGTAGATTCTTTTTTTAATCAATGATCAGATAATCCTTTCGTTATTTCGCATAAGTATAAAACGAACGTATAAAATTAGGAAGTTTTCTCCTTTCCCCTTTCCTTCTTGCCCCTCCTACCCTTCTCTCGTTGGAAATAAGTCAATACGAATGAGTAGTAGATTTAAATGATAGGTACGTTTTAAGACGTTCGGTATTTCACGGATAGAAATTCTGATATCTCATAACTTTGCAATATTTCATTGGCGACGAGGGGGTTGGTTGGCTATGGAGAAGTAAAAGAGGACAGGACTGGTACGGTACAATGCAACCGGCAGAGCGATTTGGAACGACAACGCCAGTTCCAGACAAGTTTTGCAGCCGAATGAATGAGTTTACCTCTAAGTTCTCGGTGGTTTTGACGAAGTTTCCTTGCCGTTTCTCCTTATCCTCTTTCTCTCTCTCTCTCTCTCTCTCTCTCTCTTTCTCTTTATCTCTCTTCATCCTTCACATATCCTCTCTCTCTCTCTCTCCCTCTCTATGTATTTTACCTTTCGCAAAATTCAACTGTAAGACACAAAAGGACCCGGGAAACTGTCGAAAACTTTAGAACCAAGTTCATACGGGAAAGGTAATCAGTCTTGGTGTACTAACAGAAGGAGTCGTTTAATACAGTCCGGTTTGATCTTCTAATTATCGTCAATGAATCTGTCGTAACAGTCAAGTTCTTAAGCGTGGAATTATCTTACGACATTGTATCACACAATTTCTATTGTCTGCTTTTACCTATCGGTCTCTTCCTTTGAAATACGTTCTTCAATATATATAGTATAGAGTTGAGTCACGAATTTATCATGATTAATTTTTTATTTGATTGTCATTCTAAAAACATAACCAAAAGAAAATACGATTAATTGACATATTTTAATTTATTAACTAAACTCAAAAAGGATATAGATTTAAGTTAGTTTTAATTTACAAGATAAATCGAAATGATACAACTTTTTATATCTGTTGGTTCATATCGATGAAAGGTTGAGTTAGATATAAAAAAAAAAAAAAACTCGCGATCACGATCATTGATATTTTTTCGTATTTGCAAACTTGTTCGCGAATATCTAATTATTCTCCCGAATCAAATGATATCTCGGATATAAGATGAAACTGATTAGACTATTGATTGTGACTGATCTCAAACTTTCAATGTTTAGTAGCGAACGGTTAAATTGTGACGGGACTTGTAGTAGACGATTTGAACAAACGTCAACGTCCTTTTGAACGCAGTTTGAGTTGGTCTGCATGACTTAGAAGTTTCGGTGGCTTCGACAAACTTTCCCTCTCCTGACCATTGGACACCAGAGGATACTACTAACCAAGGTAAACTACCAAACTGTCTCTGGAATTGCAAACGACGACTGCCGGATGCCAAACTGATTTCACTGGTAATTGCTGTCCGCGATGATAACTCACAATAGGTTATCCTATTCGGAAATTTCGAAAAGTTAGAACATTTAAACTCTGCTAGAATACGATTATACGAACATAGATATATATATATGTATATATACATATAGAGAGACAAGTACTTATGTACTTAAATTCGTTAATCAACGAAAGAACGTACACGCTTGATTTATCGGCTTATAAACGTCAAAATTCGATCGAAACTCGATCAGCTGGCCTTCCAACAAAGCTTTATTAAATTCCTGACAAATCGATCCCCACAAGAAGCTATACGTAATATCGCTAACGAGCCACCATAATCGTCTATACTACCAATTGATTGATATCTCCATAATATTAGCCGTCTAACGAAACTTTCCAAGTTGTCGATGAACACAACCACCGAATTACAATGTCAATGTAATAATGAGGAACGGGTTACGAATAAAAGTATCCTCTCTCTCTCTCTCTCTCTCATTCTCTCTCTTTGTCTTCTTCTCTTTCCCTCTCATTTTCCTCTGCTCGTTCGGACGCAGATTTATGAACAAAGTTAGCTGTCAATGTCGAACGCCCTATGGCTATCAGTGGAGCAAGATTAATGATGAAGGGCTCAGTATACGAAGTAATTTTGCCCATCCAAAGCGAAGTTACGCGACTAGACGATGGGTCCTGGGCAATGTGGCCCTTGTTTTCCTTATGGCACATTTATTCAACATTAGTGATACACGATTTAACTTCGTCTTGGTTTTACTCGCGTTATATACGTCTCTTACTCTTGCTATTATCTTTTTCTCTCTCTCTCTTTCCCTCTTTCTCTCTCTTTCTCTTTCTCGTTTTCCCTATTCGTTGCCACGAAAGGAGAACAACCACGACTGCGAATGCGTCAGTCCTCTTACTCGTACCTCATACGATTCACGTGATTCACCCTCCGTTGTTCCTGCATGTCCTGTTAGCTCGATCTCTACCATCCTTGTTTTTGCATGATTTATAACAATGGACATCGTTCGGGAGGGAAGTTTTGCGCTTCCGTTGATCTACGACGTTTTCATTCTCTCTCTACTACTAACTTCATTGTACTTCTATCTTACCTAGTTCTCATTATTCGATATTCTGAAGCTAAGAGAAACGATTCTACTTGTTCAACACATTTAAACATCATTATCTCGTCGGTAACGTCATTCTCGTATATAAATTGCTAAATGTAACGTTGTTGAAAGTAGGGGGAGGGGATGATATGTTTGATCGATTATCATCATCATCATCATCATCATCATCATCAACGTTAGCGCTTTAACATTTAATTAAATTTCTTTTTTATTATAATATTATGAAATAATGAAAGAGAGAAAAGTAAGGAAGTAAATAAGCGAATTCTTCGTGTTAGTAAAAAATAACTTTTAAGTAGATAGAAAATTTCTAATTCAACAACTGGGTTATGCAAATTCTCAAGTTGCGATATGAAAACTTCCGCTGTGGGTGAGCTGATCGGAGTTAAACGACGCGATACAAATTGCAAAGAAAAAGCAAGCTGCATAACCATAATAAAAGAAGGAGCAAAGCCCTGGTAAGTTTTCACGCGAGTACGCCGTCGTTGTTCAACGCTACTACTCTCACTTTATACTTTCTTTTTTATTATATAAGTCTTATAACACGGTATAATCACGCAAGCTTAGGAAAGGTGATTGAGAGAGAACTCGAGCAAAGATCAACTCTTATTTCTTATTTTCTTTCTATTTCTCTTTTTTAGTTTCGATGGAATAATTATTAAAAAGAATATGAGAGAATAGAAAAAAAAGTACTTGATATATAATAAATAATTTGATATATTCATTTTCGATGATGAATTATATTAAAAATATATATAACAGATAAATTAATTAATAAATTATTACTTTCTATACATTATTTAATATATACAGGATGTTTCCAAGTATGTAAACACAACTTCAGAAATGATTTCACGACTTCAGTCCGATATAACTTTGTTTTCAAATTTTAATAGTTTTTGTATTTCGTTAATACTTTACTGTATTATGATATTACATAATAATTAAAGTCAATAATAATTCTGAAACTATTTCATTCGAATTATTGAAAAATTAATCTAGAAGTATCATGTTCATATAATCAATTCAATTTATTATCCAGTATTACGTAATACAAATTCTGAAATACGAATTCAATTTATGCTAACTAATTTTAAGCGGAGAAATATCGTCAGACAATGTAAAAATAATATCAAATGGACTCGTTTATTTGTTTCGTTGGTTTCCAATAGAAAATCTATTATTGGTCTTTTTTGTACCACCAATAAGCTCGTTCGTAAATTGCGAACTTTTTATTTCCCATCTGATTTATACAGAGTTACTTTTTTCCTATGATATTAAAAATATGTATATGTATATAATAAAAAATGAAGAAGCTCGTAGAAGAAAAACGGAGATTTAAATGATATTTAATTTATTTTTGAAGAGGATTGAAAAGAAAGGTACAGGAAAAAGGTTTCGTTCTTTATAATAATCATATATCTGTTGGGTGATTATTTGAACTTGAATTAGAGTTATCACTTCCAATTTTGCTAACTTTCTGTCTCGTTTACCGCAAACTACTGAAAGAAATAAAGAAATAAAGAAAGAAAGAGGAGGTTGAACACGTACATCCGAGGCATCGTTGAAGAAGAAAAGATGAAGAAGAAGATCTTTTGGAAATCCAAGCCTCTTCGTTTCGTACTCTTCGGCTTCAAATCGTACGACTGAAAAGTTCAACCTTCGCAAACTACTTCTTCGATTTTCTTTTATTCCACAACCATTCGCTGTGGCCACCCCGGGAACTTTTCCATTACGTACTACTTCAAATCCTGTTCAATTCGTTGAACTTATCGAGTACGGTGCTATACTCATAATTTCCTTCAACATTGATTTTTATTTTCTTCATTTCCTCCACCCCCTCCCCCCTTCGAAAACGAATTAACGAAAAATTCCACCACGAAAGAGAGAGAGAGAGAGAGAGAGAGAGAGAGAGAGTTAGAAATTTTTTCATTTTTTGCACGCACTCACGAAAACGTTTTACAAGTTTTTTTTACGAAATACATTCATTTTATACGTAGCATTTGTTCTTTAATCAATTATCGCGTTTTTTTCTTCCAAATTCTACGAGTCATACCCAATCTATCTATTTTTTAAATCTTTGCAGAATTCTTTACTGGGAAGTACAAACTTTCTAAGCCGAAAAAAAATTATTAATGCACGAAGAAGAAAAAGAAATATATATATAGGGGGAAGTCCCCTAGTGGCGGACACCTAATGTTTTCAGGAAATAAAATAAAAAATATTTCGAAAAATGTAACTTTATTTATTAATTATTTAAGTCAACAAACTTTAGAATCAATATAAATTAACAAAAATACAACTTCTATATAATCATATTAAAAACAAAAATTAAACTTAGGTGTACTAAAATACAATTTCTGGAAGTGGCACCTAGTATCGGACAGACTTTACTTCGAACCACTAGCACCGGACATTTTTAACTCATTCGGCATCCATCACATATGTAGACGCCAGAACATTCAGGAATGTCTGCAAATGCTTCATGAGCCCACCCATGGCAGCTGGAGTACTGTATTTAATTCAATATTTTTTTTTAATTCAGATACAACATCGTTAATGCCAATATATAATATTATGAATATATTGTAATATATGTATGAATATATATATATATATATATATATATAATATTTTTTAATATGAAATATCGGCAAAAAGCTAAAGAAAAGGTTTGAAAAATTTGAAATAAAGTTATATGTTGAGTGATAATAAGTGAGAAAATGAAACAAAAATAAAAACGAAAAGTAAATAAGGAAAATCGAATATAGTAAGTTTAGTTTAACAACATCAAGTGGATCGTCAAGATTGAAGGTCCAGAAATCGAAAGGTTCGAGGGCCGAGAATATCACCATCGTTGAGGACGACGACGACGACTACGACGACAACGATGACGACGAGGTTTGATAGTAAAGCTCGTTCGGATGGTTGCGCATCGCACGGTAATTGGGAAATCACGCGCAAATGAAATTGCTGGACGCGTTTGATCTAATTAGGAGCATGGCCCTGGGCAACGGACGGACGGACGGACGTAGCCCCGTGGAAGCAGCCATAATTGAAAGGTAGCATCGAATTTAGTTCAACGTGACTCTCGTAGCTTACTCATTCACTCCAAAGACTCAGAATTCCAAGCTTTATATGCTACTGCTGCTGCTGCTGCTGCTGCTGTTGCTGTTGTTGCTGCTTTGATTTCAACAGGGGGACTACTATCCGATTGCGTTGGACGATACAGCTCGATTCTTTCCTTTTCTGACTTTTCTGACTATTTAATTAAGTCCTTTTTCCTCCTCCCCTAACCCTCCACAATCCCTCCCTTTACCTCGAATTATCCATTAACGGTGACGAATACTCGCTATCGTGTTACGAAAAGTCCAGAATTTTCCCCGAACTTCAGTTAAATGTGTCTTTTTAACGTTATACTGATTTTCAATAGACGGGTATAATTCGACACGTTCCCAATGTTTAACGAGGAAAAATGTGTTCTATAAGTTTTGTCTACGATTTCTAACGTAGAAATTCCCGTTCGAGTTTCTATGACCTATTCTTTGAACTATTGTTCTCTATCTTTTAGGTTGACCTCCGCCCTCACAGATCTACCCATTCGTTAGTAGGTATATGTATACGAAGTATATGTTCAATTTAATTAGTCCATTCGTCAATTGAAAAGGATTATATCATTTTCGTGGACAAATGTAATTATAAGATTTATAATAATATACGCCTTTATTCGGTTTAACAGTTAACGAATAGAATTTGATTTACCATTTTCTAATAAGAATTTTGAACGGAATTTTATTTATTTATTTTTTTCATTTTACTATCACGTTAATGAAAATTCGTCTGAAAATGTATAATTATAGGATATGAATTATTTTTTATTATATTTTTATTTCATATATATATTAAAAAAGTATCTATAATTAAAATCATACTGTTATGTTACCGTTCTGCAATAATACGTATGTCGGATATAAAATTAATATCGTTGAACATTAATTTATTAATTTTTTAATAATAATTCTCTGTTATTCTCTCTCTCCTCTCTCTCTTTCTCTTTTTGTTGAAAATTACTTTTCCGTATTTAACTATACCGTAGAAATTTTAATGAAAATATTCAATGATATTGTAGATGGAGGTATGTAAAATATAGCATTTAACGATATACATATATATACGAATTTATTTGATAAAAACTAACTGTTTTCTCGTAATTATGTGTGCATACTTACTTTTAAGCGTAATTCTCTCATAGTATTACATTCCACGGTCTAAAGAGCGATGTATTTCATACGTAAAACCATTTAACGCGGTACATATTTCTGTTGGGCTCTCCTACGAAGCAAGGGGTTTTTTTAATTAAACGAAATAACAGACGACGACCAAGCATTACGATAGAATTATCCGCTAACGATCATTTGTAGACCGGAGACGAAGGGTCATCCGGTCACCCTCTCGGTTTCCAATGAGATCGCTTTTAGAAAGAAGAAATAGAACAAAAAAAATAAGAATCGAATGGATTACTACTGACCACGTAACGCGATTCAATCTCATCTAGTTTTAACTTTAACGAGTTGTTTACTCGTGGTGACCATTCTCTCTCAACGATTCAGCTATACTACGTTTCATTATGCAATTCGATTTAAAAATCTCGCATTAAAATTCTATTATAAGAAAAAAAAAGAAGTCAGCAATGATACTGGAAATAGAAATTATAATATATAATAATTTGTAATTAAATTCAAATCGATTATTTACGAAATAGATTTAATTCTTGTATCATTTATTTTTTCCTTTTTATTTTCCAAATATTTATATAAACCTTTTATATAATAAATTGAGATTACAAACAAATGGTTAAGATAAAATGAAACGGTCATATGAATGTTTAAATATTTGTATTTACTTTGAAAATACATTGTGCGCATATTTAGAGAGTATTTACTTGATAAAATATCAAACATTTAATGATAAACTATTATTTCGAATCATTTTGTTTGTTTGTTAGATTATTTATATTTATAATAAGCAACCATTGTGTATATCGAAATTCAAGTGATTTTAACGATGCCGTTTTATACGCTCACAAAAATCTGTATCAGGGTAAAATATGAAACGTGTGTGACTATATGCGAAACAATTTATAATATTTAAAAAAGAAAAAAGAACAAAAAAAAGGGAGAAAGAAAGTGACAGAAAAAGTAAATAGTTTACTTTGGTTTTTTGTGTACACTAAAGATTCATTTTAAATCCATCGATGAATTTTTGAGCTACCATATGTTTCTAGAGAATGATTTGAAACTTTCATATTTCCTCTTTAGCAATGTCAAAGAAAAAAAGATAGAAAGATATATAGAGAGAGAGTGAATTCGTGAAGCATAATTAATATCCATGGATTTAAAAATCGTCAAAGATAAAAGGTCTATTACAAAAAAGAGACAGAAGTAATTAAACAATATTAATAAATAAGATAAAATAAAAAACTGTACTGAGTAATATATATATATCTATATATCTTACAGTTAAAAACGTTAGTAGAGAGATGCCAGTAAATATAAAATTGAAGTAATATTAAATACTAGTTAATAAGAAATTCTATAAAAGCAAATAAATCTACGTATCGAGAAAATAATAATATTAAATATATAAGAAAGAAAATTGATAAAAAGATAGTAACAATTATACAAATGTAAAAAGAAAATTATTAATAATAATAAGAAGAATATAAATAATATAGAAAATCAATAGATAAATTTATATAGATATATATGCTTAACAAGATTAAGGCCAGCTTATTCATTGACTTAGAAACCAATTAAACACCTTCTCTTTGAAGGAGTTAAGGGTACGTTTGACAGGTGAAAGCAACTCGGAGTGAGAGAGAGTAAGTAAAAGAAAGTAAGATGAAAAGAGATAAAAGTACACTCGTAAATATAATACGTACTATCCCTTGCAATTTTTTAAATAATAAAAAAAAATCACTATTCATGTCGAATTTTAATTAACGTTCTTTTTTGATTTTATTTTTTTTATTCTCACCACCAACAATCAATATATACCTATATATTTCTTTTATATAAACCCGTTAATTTTATCGTATTCACAAATTATTTACATTCCGCGTGACGTTCATGAGCATTGATGATAAGTCACAATCGTGTCGTAAATAAATTAATCAAAGTTTTATTCATGGTTCAATGATTTATTCGCGAAACAAAGACCTATCACGAGGTAAAACGATTGGGGGTGGAATGGTTGAAACTAATGAATATACGAGAACGACGAAGAAAAAATAGAAAGAGATAGGACGAACGTCCGGTAACCGACATTTAATTAAGAGAGAGCCAATTACGCCAGGTTTTCCGTATTTTAGAAAGGTGCGTTGCGGTTGTAAAACGTTTCCTGATCTTACGGAAGGGTTATATTACATTACAAAAATACCCATTTTCCAGGGAACGCGTTCGTAATCCAGTTCGAATACTTGGCTACTCATACAATGAAAACAATCTGGATACTGTTTTATTATTCGGACTCATAACATTGCTCAGTGGACCCTGTCATGCATAGGAAAAGGATGCTGAGGTTTCATTCGTTCTCTTGATGTCTTTGTCTCTCTCTGTCTGTCTGTACGTTTGTTTATCTCTCTCTCTCTCTCTCTCTCTCTCCCACCGTTTCATTTTGTATATTCCCGTATGTGTGTGTATGTCTGTATGTGTGTGTATGTATGTATCTCTCTCTCTCTCTCCAACTTTTCTTTTTCTGGCTAACACTACACCCTCGTAAATTAAGGCTGCTTTAAAAATACCGGAACGTCCCGGGAAATTCTTTTGAATAAATTTCGCATTAATATACGCCCGGTAATGTACATTCACCCTATCCCTTTCTCACACCCCTTAACCGCCCTCTCGTCGCGCTCCGTCGACCGTACACCCTTCGCGTAATTAGCACCAGGGACGTTTATTAAAAAGGACAACGCTTGTTGTATACGAGCTCGACGATCTAAAATAGGTATTATTATTGCCAATTCCAATCGTTGAAGGAACAAGCCTCGAGGTAATAAAGTGGGACGTTAATTAAAGCGTGCGATTGTGTTCGACCCGCGATAAAATCTTTCAGGATAGTGGATTACCTGCGGGTTATAATTTATTTTCCAAACCTTTCTTTCCTCTCGATTAGTATTGATTAATAATCGTTTTATTTATTTTTTTGTTTAGATGTCTTTAATTTTTTCGATTTATTAACATATAGGAGTATGCAAAGTAAATACCCTTTGATTTTTTATTATATATACAGGTTGACAAGGAAAGGAATACAAATAACATTTTTTGTTTGTTAATCTAACTACGAACTAAAGTAATTTCTAAAATTTTAACACAATGTTACTCGTACCGTTTTCCTTTTTCAGCCACTCAAATGTATTACTTTACATTATTATTTAAATATTCATACGAATTGATCTTAAATATTTATTTATATTAACGTAAAACACGTAATGATAATCGATTACACAATATTAACTTCTATATATATATATTATTTATACAAAAATCTTATATATTCGTTGTTATATTTGCGTTAATTAAAAATTATTCATTTTACTTTTCGTATCTTAAATACGTGTGAGAATTTTACCAGTCAGTCGAACGTTGGATACGTTTGACAAACTGGAACGTGGTTTTAAATGTGAAATAAAATTTGTTGTTTCATCTCTCAACGAACGAATCTCTTCCGTACTATGAGAACGTGACTAATCAAATATTAGCAAGCGCAAGCAGCCATCACAAATATTGGGGGCCGCCTCGCGATGACGATACGTCGCATCGTACGCAATTAGTACGTGCGCCACAAATTCTACAATTTATTGGCACCCTACAAGAGAGAGAGAGAGAGAGAGAGAGAGAGAGAGAGAGAGAGACCGCTTTATACTCGTAAATTATTATCTATTCTAGACAAAAGATATCTAGTCAAATATTGATACGTATATAACTACCATCATTAATGATTTACTTATTTATTTGAAAAAACAAAATATTAGGGTGAACCAAAAATTCGTAAGTTTATTGTGTTGAAACTTTACCTTGATACTATATAATGCATTATTTTTGTAAAATTTACTTTGGAAATATTAATAAAAAAAAAATGCACTAACTTTTGATTCACCCTTAATGCAAATGTGTAATATCGTATTCGTAAAATATATATTGTCATTTACTGCGATACAATATTATAACATTTTTATTAAGATTCTATTATTTGATCAAAATGAGTGCATTTAAGAAATAAAAAGAAACAGTAAGATACGTAATTATTCTAATTATTTATTTTCTCATCAAAAAGTTCAAAAAATGTTCGTCGATAAATATTGTCTGAAACGACAGATTTCGTTGAGATGATAATTAAAAAAAATAAATAAAATTGTTTTCACTGACGCTCATTTACATTAAAAAAAAAATACTTCCTTTCAATACGAAGTGATAAGAAGGAAATGCAATAGGTTGATGACTCTAACTCTGTCTCTATGTCTGTATTTCTCTCTCTAACTCTTTAACTCTGATGAGGAATGTGCCGACAACAGGAGACAATGAGAGATCTCTAACAATAGTCCTGGAGAAAGAGATGGCAAGATGGCGGGTTGCTCGATGGAAGAAGATAATGAGAGTGAGAAAGAGAGAAAAAGAGAGAGAGAAAGAGAAAGAAATTGAAATCGATCACCTTTTAAAGCAACATTTCTTGACAACAAAATTTTATATTGATGTTCCTAAAATTTATTATTTATATAATCTAATAAACCTAAATGAAAAGATATTTATAATAATAATATTAAAAAAAAAATAAGTTTTCAAATAAATAAATTTTCATATTACAAATTTTATAATAATAATATTTTTAATGATATTTATTTTTAAACGCTTGTTTATTGGACTTTCAACATTATCTCTTTGAGACTCTCCTCTCGTAGGTCTTTGAAAAATAATTTGTAAAAAAGTTACAGCAAAACGACAGGACTTCTTTTAAATACATACATGTCGATATACTCAAGTACACCACATCGATTGCGAAACAGTCACAGTCAGTGATGTGACACTTTTCAACATGAAATGTGAACAGTGTAATCAGGCCGTGTAACAACACTCAAAACAACGCGTTAATAGCATATATCATTTTGAACGAAATTCAAAATCCAATATATAACTTGAAAAAAAAAGAATCGATCAATAAATAATGATATCGACGATGATGTCGAAGTGGTAGTAACAATAAGATAGAACGAAGATAGGGTGTATTGGTAGCAGAATAGGACAAGTGATGAGTCCCGTAGTGACAGTAGAGGTGTAAAGTTGTGACAAGAGAAAGAAAAAAAGAAGAAGAGGAGGAGAAAAGAGAAAGGTGCACACCCTGATACCATTTAACATGTCGCTGAATAGCCATCTAGAAGAATGGTAGAAAGGTCCCTCGGGAGGCCCTTTGGGAATTGAAGTTCTCGAGAATGCTCCTTCTGCGTAACAAACTGAGAACCTACCATTGCCCGGCACTTCATTGTGCCTACCACATTGCCTACCACAGTAGCCACTTCAACATGCTTGTTCTCAATAGCTCGTCATTTGCTGACTTCTATCTATATAGCAACTTTTATGTTTTTTATGAACTTAGTAATAACGATGATGATGATGATGATTATGATGATGATGATGTTGATTATGATTATGATAATAATAACAAAAACAAGAACAACAACTACAACAACAAGGGATCACCAGAAGATCGTATAATCTTGGTAATATTTGATAGGTAAACATCCGTTCTCGTAGGAAAATCGATATTGCGGATATCAAGTTGAATAGTGTTATTACATATCTACTATACTAGCAGGTAGACGTGTATTTTTCGAGAAACATGATCTTTCTCAGCGATCTTATCGAATATGATAAATATAAAATAATATGTATATAGGTATATATTTAAAATAAAATCGTTGAGAAACGTCGTAGAATATACATTTTATATAGAGGAATAGAAATAATATAGTAATTTAATGGTTTGATAAATGAAGAAAGAATTTTACAAGGATTCCTTTTTTGATTGGATATTCGATATGTTCAACTGATTTAAATACTTAGTATATCGAAACCGAGAAATCCGGTAAACTTGTGTCATTTGAGCGTAAGTCGACTTGTTATCGTCACTTTGGAGAACACGTAGATCCACTTGCGTATTATGTGTCAAAATAGACCGTCACTATATTTCGGCTTACAGCTTCTGCTACTTTGGCATGGAATTTCAGACGAAGGCATTACGACCGAGAAAATATCAGAGGAGTCGAGGCTCTCTTCTTCAAGTATGAACGAAAGAAAAGTAGATAGATAGATAGAGATAGAGAGAGAGAGAGAGAGAGAGAGAAAGAGAGAGAATAAACGGAAGCTCGGATTTCGTAAAAGTGCTACTTCGATGGACGCTTGCTAGCGTAAAGAAAAAAGCTCTTCCGTGAAATTATCGACCCCTTGACGGCAAGTAATGCAGAAAGAAATCTTCTTCTTCGGCTATACTCTTTCTTTGCTGACCTGAAAGTCATTTTCATTCCCTTTTTGTTTTATAGATTTCTTTTTCTTTTTCCCTCTTTTTCTCTTTCTCTCTTCTTTTTCTTTTCCATCTCTTATTTTCTTTTCTTTACATTTCAATATATATCCATTTAGATTGTGAACGTATATATGAATATAATTTTATTCCCATGATAAAAGATATTATCTATTTTTTGTACAGTAAAATTCGATAAAAAAAAAAGAAAAAAGAAAAGAAAAAAAAAACGTATGAAAAAGAATGAGAATAAAGACAAATCATAGGATATAACACACATTTATATATTAACCTTTACTTTTAAATACTACGTTCACTATATATGTATGCATGTAAGATACATTTACATATGTACACAGTTATATTCTTTATTAAGCGATTCTATTTCATTTTAATCGAATAAATTCGCCGTCGCGCCGTCGAGTTTCATACAATCTAATAGGATTCAAGTATATTAGTAAGGGGGAGACTTATTTTATTATGTTCGTTTACATTTCGGAAAATATAAACGGATTTTATTTAACATCATAAAACTTTACACCCGTATTACGAGAATTTTTTTCTCCGCTTCCTCCTCTTTTTTAAATTTGCAATAAATCCTAAAATATTTTCTACGAAGGAGTATTTTTAAAATGGAACAAATAATGGATTTGAATAAATGTTATTTCATATATACGCGAGAACGATTATCGTAATAAAATATTTAAAAAATAAAAAAAAGAATAGATATGTATATATATATATTTAACTTTGATATGTATATATATATATATATATATCAAAGTTAAATCGTGAAAATGTTATGTACATATCTAAAATGTAAGAATATATGACGAAATACATCAAACGTGATTTATTATTGAAATATTAATAATTATTAGAGTATCGTTAAAAAAAAGAAGATATAAAAAAAACATTATATGTAATATAAATGAGAAGATAAATGAAGTAAAAGAATGTATAATACCTAATACACGAACACGTCTTGTCGGAAGCTAAGAAGAATGACGACTGAAAAGGGAAGAAATGAATAGAGAGGTTAAACTCATAAAAAGAATTGTTTTTCAATCATATAACGTTTTGTTTTTATGTATATACATACCTCATTTCTCGACCGTTGTTAATATTCTAATGTTGTGTTGTTTTTATTCTCGTATGAATTTCGTCGTCGAACTTGAAAGTACATTGACCTTCGTGTATTTTCGGTATCCGTCGAGTGTACTTCGTAATAGTTTTCGTTATTTATTGTTAGTCTTATTCGAATGTCGAGATAGGTAACAACGGTATTAGAAAAGTATCGAATTTATTTCACGTATACGCGTGTGTGTGCGTTTTACAAGTAATGTGCATATGTGCGCGAGTGTATGTTCTATTGATGAGTGCATGTGTGCATATATGGATATATCAAGGCCTTAAAATGAAGTCTCTGGATTTACAACAGTGCAGCAAAAGTAAGCATTGAAACAATATCGAAAAATATGTTTCATATAATTGAAATTAAATTTTAATTTCATACTTTAATTACTCGTCTCTTGTAAAATCAAATATTACTTATTATTACTATTTATTATTTTATTATTACTATTACTTAATGGAAGTATGTAATTCTGCGTTCTTTCATATGTGAATAAGTTAGTGTAGTTATTTCAGGCCTTAATTATTAATTTAACAAATTAACGAATTTCACAAAATAACGTTAAATACATATACACATACACCATAATACACGCGATCCTTACTTAACGTGGCAATATAATTACACGAATATTCTCGAATTTGAAAATGAACTTTTTCACGCAGCTACTTTTTTAAATGACAAAAATTCTTAATTCTCTATCTATTTCTCTCTTTTACTCTCTGTTTTTTTTTCTTTTCCTTTCTTTCATTCTCTTGTGCGAGATAGAAAGAGATAGAAATTTTGGTTAGGTTAGACAGGTGTTCCGGAGTTTTTCTCGTCTCGTTCCCGTGAAAATCGACCGAGCTAACGGTTAGGTGAATTTTCTTTATTCGTTTCTCCACGTCAAAGTAAGCGTTCGAAAGAACTGAACCGGAAAAAAAACTCGCGTGGTTGGTGGTCTGTTCTGCTGGCACAGATGGAAAATTAATGCATTGCCTGGGTTTTTTTTTTCTTTTTTTTTCTTTTCGTATAACTTTAATTCGAGCACGGTTGAAATTATTTGTTTATTTTTCTTCTTCTCTAGTTATCTCTCTCTCTCTTTCTCTCCTTCTCTCCTTCATTTTATATTTTTTGTTAAGCTTCTTTATTAATTTCCTCGTATATCTCCTTCCATTTCTTTTCTTTCTTAATTTTCCCTTTTTTTTTCTTTTTTTTTCTTGTAATATCTAATACCTCTTGTATTTTATTCGTTTTCTACTAAATTCATGCAAAGAGATTCCTATCTCGTTTTAACGATCTTAATGAATACTAATACACTCTATTGTTGAGTAAATATCTTTTGCAAGATGAATTTGTGCTAATGATTTGTAAGCCCTATTTCTAATAATAATAATAGTAACGAAAAAAATTTAATTTATGTACGCATTAAAAGATTACAAGATTTTAATAACGACAAATTTTCTTCTTCTTCTTCTTCTTATTTTTTTTAGGATTATGTCCTGTTATCAAATTTTAATACAAACAAATTTTAATAGGCCAGAAAGTCAAATGACCAATTCATGAAGAAAACACATAAACGAGCATATACAACTATTCTTTTCATTTACATGCTATTTTTTATACGTAATTTCATTTTACCCGGTCTCAGATGTAATTTTCTATAAAATTTATTTTGAATTTATAACAACAGATTTATATACCAATAAAACTTATATAGGTTTTTTCTGAAATATCGTAATTTATATTAATAATGTTAATAACCTATGAGTTTTTATAACTTATACTTAGTTTTTTATTTTCATGCAAGCAGATTTTATTTACAAGATTTTTATCTGCGTAAAAAAAATTAACGTGTAAATGGAGAGATGGGTGCAATTGGTATAAAAAGAAATAAGCTCACTTTTAAACGATCATATAAATTATGAATTCATGAAAAATATATATGTTACCGGAATAGTGGGAAATCAGGCAATCTTTAGATCTTTCGAAATTCGTCTCGTATCTTTCGATACGATAACGAACAAAAGATACAGATTTTCCATGGAAATCTCTATGAATATCGGTCTAAACGTAATATAATCTTCTACTACGTTAAGTAACAGTGGGCCCTACATAATAACACACCAGCATTGACTAAGTTTTAGTTTATAGAGGAACGTATAATATATAGGCACGCACAGTCTCAACAACCCGTTCCATGCTCGCTTTTATGTGTGTGTGTAAGAGCGGTGTGTGTGTTGATTGTGGGAGGAGGGGTGTATGCTGTATGTGCCTGTTGCCCGATAATGTATTCTTTTCAATATTGCCTAAATAGCATTTGGTGTTCTATAGAATGTCTAAGTATTATGTTCAATGCTTAGGAAAAATCCGTAAAAATTCTTCTGTTTCCTACATTGTCAAAAAACGCTTTGCATTGAGGACAATGCCGGGGTATTGCTAACATTGCCTGATTTCCCACTATTCCGGTAACATATAGTATATATATATATAAAGAGAGAAAGAGAGAGAAAGAGAGAGAAAGAGAGAGAGAGAGAGAGAGAGAGAAATATACTCAGAACCTTCAACATTTGGTTTCTCTATAAAAGATTTTAGCTTTGAAAATTTTCGCCATCCCCTGTTTTTTACGTTCGAAAAACGCCAAACTTAATTAAAGTTAAAGTAAACGCTTTGATGTGACCCGAAATTGGCGAGCACTTTTTACTTATTTATATATATATATATATTCCCTTTTTTTACCCCAAATCATTCCAAACTTACATCAGTTAAACTAGAATTCTCGATACGTCTGCGAATTAACTCGATCCTCTCAAAATACTGAAGAGTGTTTTTAAAAAAAGAGTCGAATAAAAAAACGATGGAAAAAAGAAGGAAAAGAAATAAACCAAAAAAAAAAAGGAAAAAATTTCATCAAAATTATCGACGCTCGATGCTCGTTTATACCTAACAACGAGAAATAATCGTGGTATTATTTTTTTTATTCCGTCAAAGTCATGCGAAATTAGATCGAGGATAAGTACAACAGGATGCCAAGGGGGGTTGGAAGTTAGTCGAAAAAGTCAACCCTCTGTTGCACGCAACCCTCTCGATTATTGCATCCAAGGGTGCACTTTGAGGTACACTTCTCGAGGATGTAATCGCGATACCTGGAGCGAGGAAGCACGCCACCATCTCTTATCTACTCTCTCTCTCTCTCCTACTCTCTTTCTATTTGTATGTATATGTATACCTTAGAAACTTTAGAATGCATTCCCGCTTTAACCGGAAATAACGTCGGGCTAGGACCATCGCCTTTTCGGAAGGAAGAACGGTTGAAGGGTCAAGAGGGTAAGGATGAGGTTAAGAGAAAAGAGAGAGAGAGAGAGAGAGAGAGAGAAGGAGAAGGGGGAGATGAAGGTTTCTAAGTAGTCGATAGAAATGCATAGGGACCGCTAGTGGTACCTGTATACAAATTCGAATAGTTTACAACTTCGAGTAGTAGACTATGGAAGGGCACGTCAGTGGCTACTTGGACCTACGAATTTCAAAATATTATTATCCAATAAGGTTCCGTTAATTGTTCTTATAATTAAAACGCTTGATCGAATATATTATAATGGATTTACTGCTAATAACAAAGAAAATATTTGTAAACTTTGTAATCAATTAATGTTTTAAAGTATGATGTTCAATGTATTCAACGCTATGAGTACGCGACTACATCCTAAGACAATTACTGCCCTTTTCTCTGTGGTCTTACAAATTAATTAATTACGATAATTAATTTTTTTAATATAAAATAATATCTTTACGATGAGAAATTATTATTAAAGATATTCTAATCATGTTTGGTCTAAATGAATTGTTATTTTTTGACGTATATTTGATGAAAATCATATTTCTCGTTTCATTATATGTAAATCTTTTTTAAGCGAAAAGAAAATAAAAAAAAACATTTTGTATGAAGAGACTTGGTCCTTCTTTGAAAAGAAAAAAATAGTTATTTAAAAGGCCTCGGTAAAACGTGTCATGTTTTATAATACGGTGGGCCAAGCAAGAAACCATTGCACTTTCTAAGAGGCAAGTTTACTCTCGCATAAGTCGAGGCTTTAAAGATTGTACGCGTATCGTCCTCGTGAATCGAGGACGTTCTTCAGAGTTTATGTAGGTCAATGCTCGCTGAATCGGCTCGTTGTAAGAGGCATGGAGTTCAAAGGTTGGATCAACATCGACTCAAGAAGACTCTCAAAGAAAGTCACGCGTCGAAAGGTTGATGGAAAATCTCGAACGAGATCGAGCTTTTCTTCAAGGAAGATCTCCTTTTCCTCGTTTCAAGAGATCATTCAGAGAAAAAGAAGAAGAAAAAATAAGAAAAAAGAAGCTAAAGAAAAAAAAAGAAGAAGAAGAAGAAATAGTAGACGAACATATTATTCTAATCGACTCGGAATCGTTTGTATGATGAACGACAGAGGAGTTAGAGTTTCACATGATTCCCGATATCGTTCGTTAATTTTGCGGTATTACGCCGTGAAATTGAATTATCCACCGTGGCCAAGGACGGTGAGCGAACGGGAAGCCAAAATTAATAGTTTTGTCCGAGATGGAAGAAGTTTTGTCCGGTATAGGATCTCGGTAAGCAAATGAGGGAGAGAGAGAGAGAGAGAGAGTAACGTTGCTTTGCTGATGATGACGATGATGGTGTTGGCGTTGTTGGTGCTGATGCTTGCTCTGCTATTGGAGGAGGTAAGGTGAGCTAGCTGCCGTTGGGACTTGACTATGGATATTGGCCAGTTGGTTGGCAGGCCTGCCTGGTAATATATCAGAGCCGTCTAGTGGTAATATACTGCTCGGTCAGCCTGTTTAGTAGTAATAAAGCGGGTTTGCCTCCGTTCGGCCGAACGGAGATCGGATTCTTGCTGCTTGCTAACGTCCGACTATGAATTTCCCTTGGTTTGCCGTTGCAAATGAATACGGTAATTACCGTTTTGGGGGATAACGATCGTTTGGTAAGAAGAACAGTTGAAATTCGTCGGTAAAGTCATTTATGAGTCTTCAAAATTCTACGATCAATTAAATGGATTTCTTTTGCTAAGATCTCTTCCAAAAAACTATCAACTGAACGTGAAACGTTTTTTATTTTGTATCTTTTTATTTTGCAATTTTATCGATTTGATCTGCTTCGTTTTCTGTTTGGGTATAACACCGACGACAATAATGACAGTAATAATAATAATGATAATAATGATAATGATAATAATAATTATAATAATAATAATAATAATAATAATAATGATGATTTAGTATCTGCTCTCGATATTTTCGCTTCATTGAAATTATGGAACGTTTGGGAAAATTTATTAAACTGCGAGGGAAGTTGTTAATGAGCATACATTACACACTCTTTAGATATGCGTATATCCAGTGGCTCCAACAGGTTCAAGGGTTAACCAAAGTTTCCATTTCTCCCCGTAACTTGGTCATTAGCTCCTCCATTAAGTAGGATGAAACTTTTAGAGGGACGACGACGAAAGTACCGCCTTACTATATTTAATGTCTTCGTTATTTGAGATTCTATAAGGTGAAATAAAAATGTACGTTTAATTAATAATTCGACGAGAGTTTAATCAAATATATTAATATTAAAAATAAAACGATTAAATCGGACGAATCGACGAAATTCTATCGACTATTATGTTAGGTAAAAAAAAACACCGACGAAAAAATAAAAAGAAAAAGAGAAAAAGAGAGAAAGAGAGAAAGAGAGAGAGAGAGAGAAATCGTACAAGCTCATAAACGAGCTAGCATTTCGTAGACGATTCCAACGTTTATTTTTGTGCAGTAGTGCACACGCACGAGTTTTTCTGAGTACGAGTGCCATTAACGGCAGCATAGGATGCAGCTTGTACTGAACTACGTAAAAGCTGTGGGAGAACAGTTGTGGGAGTGTTTATCGTGCGATTAGCAATTCTATTGCCTTCCGTTTCTCTCTCCTTCTTCCGGTATCACAAGAGAACGAACGGAAGAACGCGAATATCCTATACAGAGAGGGATTTAATGGAAGAGTATCGTCCCTTCTTTCTTTCTTTCTTTCTTTCTTTCTTTCTTCTTAAAGGGTCGAAGGAAGTTCGATTTCGAAAAGCCGTATAATCCATTTTGTTTTTTATTGTCTCTATCCATCTTCAAGTTCTTTTATAACGATCGCGATCCAGAAACGCTGAGAGAGTGAGAGAGTGAGAGAGTGAGAAAGAGAGGGAGAGAGAGAGGAGAATGTTCTCTCTCTCAATTTTACTTTTTTCATTTTCTTCCAACTTCTCTCTCTCATGAGAAGATTCCGATGGTCGTGGTAACGGGAAATTAATCTAGAGGACGTTTTATTCGCCTGTGGAAACTCGACGATCCCCATACCACGTTACGCTCGATTTAGTTCTCTCTCTCTCTCTCTCTCTCTTTCTTTCTTTCTTTCTTTCTCTATCTCTATCTTCTTTGGTTTTCTTTTCCGAAGCGAAGTTGTATCAATTACCTATCGTCTTTTCTTTTTATTCTTTTTCTTCTTTTATAACTTTTTTTTTTCTCTTTTCTACTCTCGTCAATTTCTTTTGCTTCCTATTTTTCTAAGCTTCTCAAGTATACATAATGGAAACGAGCGATCTCTACGTCAATTCATCTCAAGATTTTGGAAACCATACCCGTCAAGTTCATTTTTCTTTTTCAAATTAAAATTAATACTAAATGAACATTTACATTTTTTAGAGAAAATCTTAATTAAATATTTGAAGAATCAAGATTCGTTAAATATATTCATTAAAAAATAATGTATTAAACAATTCGACGAGGTGTGTGATTTCCACGCGAGAGAAACAAGAAAAAAAATATCGATTAACGATTATATTGTTCTCTCGTCGGTGAAAAAAAAAAACTTTGGAAACGTCACGTTTTTCGGAATTTTGCAAAAATGTCGTCGACATGAGGGATCGTTCGGAATAAAAAGTTTGGAATATATATATTTTCTGTGAATTGAATTGAATTGAAAGAAAATTGGCGAGGTATCGAGGCGCGAAGATTGTTGAAAAAGAAAAAAAAAGAAAAGGAAAGAAAAAGAGTGTCCACGTATCGGCCGGATAATCCATCCTTGGGAAGAGACCGGAGCCCTTTTCATTCGTCCACGTGCCCTTGGGCAACCGTTTGTTTTCTCTCGATTGCGATCGAGTCGAGGTGGAAACGATATTTGTCGTTGGAGACGTTCACTCGAGAACGAAACTTTTCTTCTTTTACTTCTCGAGTAGGTTTATCCTTCGACCAACGACACGAGGCTAAAATACCGTCTCTCTTTCCTTCTTGTACTTTCTTCATTTTTTTTTTTTTTATATTTTTTCTCTTTTTTATTCCTCTTGACTGTTCATTTATTTTTTACCATCCGACGAGTTCGAGTGGAATGATATCAAAGATTAAACTTGATGAACAAATTCACAAAATTTTCACGTTTTCACATTTTCTCGTAGACATTTTGTTCCTATTGGTAATAGATATATATATATATATATATTCACCGACCAAGCTCGAATAGGATCGTTTATTAGATCTAACGCAAAAGTAATGTACATTGTCAATCTGAAGATTGATGGTTCGTTACCATCAGACGTTCAGAATAATGACGATCTTAGTTAATCATAAATGAAAGATGAATCTAAATCTAAAATTAGTATCTCCTACTTATTACATTGTTCAAATCTTATAAATTTCAATATTTAACACATACGTAAGATATAGAACTTTATCTATCAATCATGTCGAAAATCATCGTAATCATGTAACAGTAAAAAATGAAAGAAATAAATGTGCCCATAATTATGAAAATGGTCTATGTCATATATCTCTTGTTTCTAGATATTTAAAAGATTACATTTGAACACTAAATGAATTATATATAATATTGAAATAACAAACACTATCTAACGGTTCATTTTAATCAATATCATGAAAATTACATTGAATTAATTTAAATTAAAATAATGTGGTTTGAGATAACTGATAAACTCATTTTTTTTTTAATTTTGACTTAGACCACTTTCATAATTATAGGCACAAATAATTAACAAATAAAAAAAACAAAAACGAAAGAATGACAAATCGTAAGAAAAATAATATAACAATATATATTCGTCGATTTAACGAAAGAGAGGTAACACAAGCATAAACCATATGACAAGCGTTCATCCATAGAAGATATGGGGTAAATTTCACGACTTAGCAATCGACTCGTAAGCGAAATCGAGATTCCACAGCTCTAGCCACGATGCGTAATGCCGCATACGAGCTCGTCCCGGATTACGTGTGGGAAGAGAAGTAGAGCTATGCGAAGAGCTAGCTAGCTTGCTGAGGGGATATTCCTGAAAGAGGGAGAGAGAAAGAGAGAGAGAGATAGAGAGATAGAGATAGAGGGTGGGTGGTGCATTGGCGTCGACGTTGGTGGTGGCAGCATGTATTCTGTAGGGTGAATAGCCGTGCCGGTATGTCCCTGGCACGGTGCCAAGACCGGTACCTACCAGTACTACTACATTAATAGAGTTTTATTGTTATTTACTGTGACAACGGTCCGTTATTAACGAGAGACGCGTTCTGTTTCTATCTCTCTTTCTCTCTCTGTTTCACTGTCTCTTTCTCTATATATTTGCCTGTTTGCCTCTCTCTCTCTCTCTTTCTCTCTCTTTCTGTTTCTCTTTCTATTTCTCTCTTTCTCTCTCTTTCTGTTTCTCTTTCTATTTCTCTCTTTCTATCTTTCGGTTTTATCCCCTCACCTCCTATATTTGAATCTCTTGCGTACACGAGCGTGCAGACAGTGACGAAATTGTTGCTCCTGCCTGCCTGACGACATGGTTCCCTCAAATTTTTAAATCGTCAAGCACACTTCCCAAACCCAATCAATTTGCGTACGTTTGAAAACAATGGGAATGCGTTTACCGCATTGACAGAACGTCCTTGTAATTGTTGGTCAGCCACAGAATAGGGTATATAGGGAACTTTTGTTAAACGATATCGTGATGATGGACTACACGGTCAAAATCGTGATTTAGAATATTTAGAAATTATTCTATTTCGATGTCTAATAATGTTTTCCTTTTTTTTTGTTAATTTTATTAATTAAATAAAGTTAAATTAAGAGTGTTGTACAATGTAATATTGAATTGTTCGGTAAATTAATTTAATGTTAGAATATATATATATATATAGAGAGAGAGAGAAGAACACATTCATAAAATTATAGTAATTTATTGTACTATTTTTCGTATCAATAATAAATCGAATTTATTTCTATGATATCTTGTGTTATCTTTGTTATATCGAATAGATCGTACTTTCACAAAAAGAATAATTTTTTTTAAACGTTAACGACCAATGGAATTGGAGAATGCATTGGACCGGCACTTTATAGTGCAAGCTTTTCTGTTTTTTGTTTTTTTTTTTGGTGGGGGCGGGGAATTTTTTTTTACTTTTTTTTCCTATTCAAATTAAAGCCTCGATATATCTATGTAAGTGCAGCTTTTATTAAAAAAGGGTTGTCGGGCGTAAAGGAATTAGCGTAAATTATCGAGAATCCATTCGCAGGTTCCTCTCAATACGGATATCGTCCTGTCGAAAAGCGAAAAGGGATAATAGCGTCGCGCGATCGTGCAATTTGCGCTCGCCGAAAATCAAATCGTGGGAGGGATGAAAAAAAAAAATTCTCCCGGATTATAACTCTTTGCGAATAGTGTCACTGTGTGATTCTGATTAAGTTACGATCTTATTATTATATCCAATGTGTATGCTTTCAACCTCGTACATAATTTAATTACATCTCGTAGCGATGAAAAAGTAGGTAAATACATTTAAAAAAAAAATATATATATATACTTTTATTCTTTACGTATGATCCTTTTCATTATCTTATTAAACATTTGCAATTGTTAAATAAATTATCAATTCGTAAGAAAATTGACAAATCGAATGATTTCCTATTAAATCTAAGATCGTTATCATCTTAATGATTAGTTGATTAGCAAAAGAAAAGAAAATCAGATGAAAAAAATTATATATCAAGAGACATAATCGAACAAAGATAATAACAAATCGTAAGGAAGTAGGGAAAGAAAGGAATATATCTATATATCCTACGATACGATTTTCAATCGATTATCCCACCCGCCCTGAAGCCGTTCGTACAAACGAATTTTCGCAAGGATATCAATTACCTTTCATTACCAATTCAATTTTCCGCAATGAGGTCGAGTCGTCGATATTAAATCGACGTTCGCGGTGCTAAAATTTCACCGGGGTAGGATTATTATCTGTTAGAGTGGTTGCGATGAATTAAGAACGGAAAGCATATTAAGAAGAGACACGTAATATAACGCCGGTTATATTCGGATCACGAAACTGACTCTCTTGGTTAATAAATTCAATGAATTATAAATACTATTGGATTAATCGTAATTGATAAGCGTACATTCATTGGAATGTCATCGACGTGAGAATTAATATTCTTCTTTTTCTTTTTGTCTGTCTCTGTTTCTGTCTGTCTCTCTCTCTCTCTCTCTCTCTCTCTCTCTCTCTCTCAATTTCTTTTCTTTTCTTTTCTTTTATCTCTATCTCTATTACTCCTGTAATTTATTTTTTTTTTACTTACGTTAATGACGATGACTGATGTTGCAACGTTTAAAAAAACAACCTTCCCAATTCCAAAATATACGAACGTCATTAGTCATCGTCAGCTGTTCTCGGATGATAATGAAATAAAACGAATAATTATAACACAGTCACCCCAGGCATAATTTCACGAAACCAATCGTATTTCCCCCACCATTCAAGCCGTTTCAATGCGTAACTTACAATGAATTCCACGATTCTTTCTTTTTTTATTTCTTTCTTTTTTTTTTATTAATCTATTTTTAGTCTATGCGATTCTTTCGAACTTATTTCAAAAGGAATATCTCGTTGCGAGAAGAATTATTACCGTTTGATGAGATTTTTCGAGCAATAAATGGAGAAATACTTAACTACGTTGAATCCGATCAATATAATATTCCATGTTTACCTGGAAAATTATTAGTAATCTCTGTCGAATTTATATTTAACGATTTTTGTTATTTGTATGCTTAATTAATTTGGATGCATTACTCGATATTAATTGTAAGCCAAAACTGTTGATTACAAATGCTATTACCCCAACTATCGGTAAGAAATATTTTATGCTCTTTATGATATAGATAACAGTGTTATACAATATATTCTAATGATATTAATTATTTTGATATAAATATAATACTTACTTTATTGAAACTTAATTGCATACAAAAAAATATTAATTATAAAGTAACAGCAACGGGAATTGCAATAAATTATAACTTTGAAATAATTCTAACGTATTAGATTTTTGAAATTATATTGAAAATATTTGATACGTTTATTAATATTTATTTGAGAACGAAAGATTAATTGCGTAAAATTATTTTCTTATTTTGTTTTTTTGTTTTGTTTTTTTTGCATTATTATTAGAAGACACGAATATGCACTATTATATCTCACATTGTCAGTTAAAATTCAATTCGCGAATATTTAGGATATTTCGCGAGACAAATTATTGGAAAATCGAATTTCGTTACGCGTCAAGTTGGAGTACTTTTAACGTAAATGGAAGCTTGGGCGCATCCTGTAAAGGACGACGCTCCATTACTCTCCGAGTAGAGTCACCTTTTACCGTAGAAGAGACGTAAAACAGCATCGCCTTGTATTAAATTTCAAACGATGAGAGAAGTTTAAAAAGCCACGAATGCAACGAGAACACAAACTACGACCCTCCATCATTTTCAATCTGTGGTAACAACGATTTATAATTAAGCAAAATGTTTATACAATGCCTTTATAATTCAAACAAAGAATTATAATTAACAAAACGAACGAGAAGGAAAAAAGAAAAAGACGTATTGCATAAGTTTCAAGATAATCCTTGCCATATGAATGTAAAAAAAAAAAAGAAAAAAGAACGATAATAATAAGTTAACAATATCCTTACTCTGTTTCTATCTTCTTTTTCTTCTTTTTAAGTTTTTAACGCAATATATTCTGACATTCGTGGATAATAATTAAATTTTCTTCATTGCCTATATTCCCTTCTCTTATAAATACATTCCTTATGTCAAGGATGTCGAGATAAAATGGGCAGTAAAATTCAAGGTTTTAACTAGAAAACAATTTCCTTTTTACAAATTTCTTTTCTTTCTTAATTTGGTTCTCTCTCTCTCTCTCTCTCTCTCTCAAAACGAAGAAACTCCCTCATGATTTACATTATCTTTTATCTACAAAAATACGTCAAAGATTATATATAATACTATATAAAAAGTATGTTGTTAGTTGTTAATAAAAAATGAAAAAACAGACAGGCACGATTGCTTATATAACCGTGAAATTGTCGTAAAGATCAAAATCGAAACGTCATCGGAGTGGTGCAGATCGAAATGGGATGGGATGGGATGAGATGGGATGGAATGAGTGCAGTGCAGATGAGGTGAGAGAAGAAGAGGGTGCCCGAGGAAGAGAAGAAGTACGAAGAAGGAGGGGGAATTGTTGTGTTGTGGGGGGATTCACAGTTACCTAGCACGCTCCATTTACCTCGATACGTACGAATACGTGTACCTATTACACAACGGGTTCGAACCTTTCTACCCTCTCTTTCTCTCTCTCTCTCTCTCTCTCTCTCTCTTTCATTCTCTTTTTTTCTCTTTTTCTGTCACCCACATGGCGTACAACACCCACACCGTTTTTCAATATTCTTCTTCGATAACATACTAGGTATATTCCACTTTTAAGGCAACAAGGCTTCGATATATAACGACCAACTTGTTTTCAGAGGGTGCATTTTTGGAGTACGTATTCTTTCGTCACAAAGATTTGTTATCCCCTCTTCCCACCCTCTATCAAGAGTCTACTTGTCAGTTGACGATCGTCAAGATGTCTTTCTATATTTTTCTTGATTTCTTTATTTCTTTTCCTATTTTTCATTGAACGACGTATACAATAAAATGTTTTTCAAAAGACACCATAATTTTGAAGAAATTCAGTCGATCGTCGATTTTCATCGCATTTACATATTTTTCTTCGATTTTAATTTGTGTTATAAATCTTGATAAATGATAGATAAAAGATATCGTTAGCAATGGTGGGGTGAGTGGTATGGGAATGAAGCAAAACGTAATAAGTTAGGTTTCATTACTCGATAGATGAAACCTTCCGAGGGGTGAATTCACGTTTAGGTGATACGTTTCTTTTTTCTTATTTTTTTTCCTTTTTATACGGTCCGTATAAATTCGAAATTCCCTTTGAGTCTGGAAAGAAATCAATCAAAATCCAAGTGGTTCTTTCATCGATTTCTCTTACTTCCAATTTTGAATGTCCTATCCCTAAATGTATGGTATAATACAAAAAAATCGATATTTCATCTCATTATAATTATCATATTTGTATGTTGTTGTTAAATTCAGAAATTAATGATCATTTTACCAATCGTTATAATCTCCTATTTACACGTGTACCTACCACGGTTCCTCACAAATTTCACTGTGCCTACTACTTCCCTTATGGAGTGTAATCCAAATCCAACAACATGCAATATTCTCTGGTTTGGAGTAATTCGCATGAGTATAATGATTAACCGAATAAATAATAACGACGTCATAGATTATGGGTAAGAGGCACTGATTACACGCATAATTCTTGCCGTGGCTACATTTGCGTGGATCCGCAGTGATACACAGAGTGGCGTGTATGCATCTCTGGTTCCCAACAGAAACCGGTGTAAGGTAGGTAGAACGTGGACAGCCTAACAATGACCATCATAGGCTTGGACGTTACAGACCTTCCTACGACCAATCGTACATTTACCGTGTATCCATGTTGGCTATTGTCGACGTTCATTTTACATAGATAATTGTTCCATACGTACGTGTATATGTATATCGGCAGACATATTGTATATATATATATATATGTATACATACCATATAGTCTCTGGTATTTACGATCTCGAATAGTTCCAACAAGCAGCAACTTCTCTAGCTTGTAACCGATACATTCTCCGTGGACATCGTTTTAATTATAGTCGCCAAATGGATCAAACTTTCGTCATTGACTTGGCTTGGCTTGTGTGTGTGTGTCTCTCTCTCTCTAGGGTATTCGAAGTATGACGTCTAAAAATAATCTTGTTTTTTTTATAAGTGAAAATAAATCAGAACATTAATTGAGAATCGAAGATGATTAAATCAATTAAAGATGTTGAAAGGAAAAAGAGGATTTTGTAGACTTGCATATGTTGAAAGTGTAATTTCAATATGAATTAAATCAAAATCTTGAATTTCTTCCATCGTTCTGAAATACGTACTAAACTATTCTCTTCAAAATGAATGTACTTTTCGAATATTTATGAGTTATAATGTCAGTTTATTAGATTTAAGGAAACATTTTCTACCCTTTTTTTTACATTAGCATGATATATATTATGTTCCAGAATCTCGGCACCGTTTCAAGTGATAGCTGTTGTCTTGATTCTCGCTGGTACCATTTTCGCACTGATCGGCCATTGTTACTCGGATCATAGAACCTTGGTGGCCTGTGGTCTTTTTCTACTAGGTGGTAAGTTGTCATTTAACTTATTCGTCCAACAAGATAATAAATCGAATTTTAATCTGATTAAGAACTACGTGCTAAAGTAATACACTCTGAGTAGAAACGTTTAACAGTAAAAAGATTTGAATGTCTTAAAAGAAACAAGAATGGAAGATAAATTTAATATATATATAGACACGACTGTAAGAAAGAAAAATCTAATAAAAGGGTAAAGAAAAGGAGTTGAAAATAAAAAGGACAAAGAAGAAAAAGAATAAGAATAAGAAGAGAGATAGTCGGATTGGTTTGCTGGTCACGTAATACAGTCCAGCATTCTCTCTTTCTCTCAGTTTCTCTTTCACAGTCACATCCCCAAGCACATGGGCTGGATAGAAGAGTAGTAGGCATGTATCAGGTACATTTTCACGCAGGGTGAGAAGCCAACAATGTAATCCTCAATCCTCGAGTAGAATCTACGCTATGTGTTCCCTCTCGGTTGTGCGCTTGTGCTTGTGCACGTGGAGATGGCTCGTGATCCACGTGGACCCAGCGCCACTAGACAGTTCCAAATATACGTGCTATTTTCCCTTACCTGGAGAGAATCCTTCTGTTCGCGTCAGCCTGAACAATGGCGAAATTCTAACGGCACGGACAATGGATATTCGCCGAGTCAGAAGTCCACTCATCCTTGGGTTGGCCACTTTATATCGCAAGATATAAACTAGGATTCAACTCGGTAGGTGGGAGGGGACGGCGGAAGGTTGGGGGGAAGGGAGGGAACAGCCGTGGTCGTGGTACCTCGGTCGTTCGTCGTTCACGAAAAAGAAGGTGGAAAGTGGGGAGTCGATCGAAGAATTCCGGCTGAAGGATTTTCCGTCTGGTGTCCTGAAAGAAATAGAGAGATAGATAGAGAAAGGGGGAAGGGGGAGGAAGGAAAAAAAAGAAAGAAAGAATATTTGCGAGAGAGAAAAGTCACCACCAGCAGCAGCCACTCTAACAATCCCTATCTCTCTTTCTTTCTCTAACATAAGTCTTTTCAAAAATAAAAGAGAGCAAAAAATAATTCTAAAAGATGCTGAGAGATATTGCATAAAATAAATGATTTGAGTCGATCGACTGTTTAAGATTATATTATATTTAGAAAATCGATTTTCTAACAACAATTGGAGCGTAAGCTGTAATATTCTGATTAAGGCTACGTAATAAGGGTGTACTAAACATAGATGTGTGTGGTTAAGAGAATATGCACGAGAATATCTATCAGGAGAAATTTTTTTTTTCCTTTATCACGATAAAGATACTGCTACGTCCGATAATGGTCGGGAATAAAACTAAAATGAGAAATACGCGATTTTTTAGTAAAAAATATAAACAATATAATATGAGCAAAAATTATACAACGGTTAAACGTTGTACGTGCGATTAATTAATGTGAATATTATTTATATAAGAAATTTGTTCTTAATTATGTATCTCTCTTTCTCTCTCTCTCTCTCTCTCTCTTTTTTCCCTTCTTATTTTATTTTTATTTGTAACAAAACGTTTCACGGAGAAACTAGCTGCGCATCATCTGCAATGACAGACTGGACACACACCACGTGGCATAATGAAACGTTAACAAATGAAGCGAAACGCTATATATACTGCGCTTCCGAGCTAGCAATTTTAATTTTAATCAAAATAAATAACACTTTCGCGCAAGCATTACAACGCAAATTACTGGTCTAATTAAAATGTTGCATTCATTTGGTCGATTCATCCGGTAAAATACAACAGGGGTACGTACAATATATATATATGTGAATTTTTGAAATTTATTTCGAATGTGTTTTTGACTCGTTAGTTAACAAGTCATTCTCTTCCTTTACATAGATTTTTTTCGCGAAAAAGCTTTCTTCGCGAGATTTTAACGTAAATGAGAGGCAAAGTTTTCTTTCCTCCTAAGATCACTTTCTCGAGAGTAATATAAGTTTCTCATATCGTTTTAATGAAGGCACCGTACAGTATTCAACGAACAATGAAAGCAAGCTTCCTGCTCTTTTGTTCTCTTCCTACTCTTCTTCCAAACTCTTTCCTTATAGACACCCCCATCCTCTTCTTTCTCTTCCTCTTCTTTCATTTCGCCATTCAATTTATATCAGCGAATATAAAGCTATAATATATATTATAGCTGGGTAGGCATTGAATTCGAAGAAACAATTCTAATCGAAGTAAACAACAATGATACGCGATGAAAATAAAAATGATTATAAAACGATATGAAAAGAAAAACACAAAAGAAACGTTAAAAGTAACGATTAATAATTATGCTTACATCAGTCGATTCTCTTTTCCCCCTTCTTCGCCTGCTCCCTCACCCAATTAAAATTCATTCATCGTTTCGCGAGTTTACATTGTCGACACGTTCCAACGTGATATTATAGTTAATGTCACGCAATTATGGTCTAGGATAGAAATGATACGAATTATAAAGTCGATGGATCGTTAAAAGAGAAAAAAAAAGAAGAAAAAAAAAGGTGACGAAATGATCGGTGAAATTAATACCGGGATATAATTCGAAGGTGTGGGGAAAAGAGAATGATCGGAGAGAAAGATATAGATTGCTATGGCAGATCGTAGAAATTACTAGACGAGTTAGAAGTGAAGGTGTAGGTAGGGTCCATTTTAAAAGATAGACTTTTTAGATTCGAACAGATCGAAAGGTGAACCCTTCGAGCGGAAGAACGAAAATTGGTCGTTTTCCTTTTTTTTTCTCTCTCTATCCTTATCTTTCTTTCTCTCACTCTTTCTCTCTTTCTCTCTCTCTCTCTCTCTCTCTCTGCTCCGATCTCTATTACCTACAATTCTACGATCATTTTCACCGTCGTAATTAGCGAACGTCGAATAAAATCGAGCTTTCGATTCGTCTCTTTTTTAGAAGAAGAAAAGAAAGAAATTTTTATCAGATCGATAGAATACTGTCAGCCGAGAGTAGGGTAAATTCTTCGAATTTTTCTTCCCCCCCGTAAATAAAGAGGATTTTACTCTTCATTTTTTTTTTGGCAGAATATATTTCTTTTTTGTTTAAGATTCTTTTTACTAAATACTTATGAATTTATATTACATAAATCCTTATTTATTATATCTAATATCTTTTTAAATTTGTTTTTTATTTTTTTTTGAGAGAAAACATTCTGTTCTTATTGTAAATATATTTATTTTTTTGCGAAGTATTGTTTATTTTATATTTTTTTATTGTTATTAAAAGTTAAGATATCTAATAATGATAACGATAAAAAAAGAGAGAGAGAGAGAAGTGGGTGAAAGGGGGTGTTAGGGGGAGTGCGAAAGTAATGTTTTTCTTCATTAAAAAAATATACAATAGGAGGGAAAAATAAAAAAATTATATTCATAGAAAAATATACTTCAAACACTTTTTACCTTTCTGGTGGTGCTATTGTTGATTGTTATTTTTTTTCTTTTTTTTATAAATATCACGAACCAAACGTTACAAACATTTGGAGTGAAATGAAAACAAATCGAGTGCCAGTCATCGGTGACGACGACTACTACTACAACGTTAAAAAAAATTCTATTTATTTCACATGCGCAAAAAAAAAGGAAAAAAGAAAAGAAAAAAAGAATGGATTGTTATTTCTGTTATTTTCCCTTCTTTTTTCCTCCTCCTCCTCCTCGTAAATGTTACGATTTTGTTGAAAGCAACGTAAAGTAAATTCGTCTAGTGAATTCCGTTAGGCAAACGAAGAGAATAACTCGATTAGTTGAACGTAATCAACGAGCTCATTACTATAGTAATAACTGCCTTAATATTATTTCGGTTCTACATTAAACTTATTATATACCACGAGGCCGTGCAAAGCTTCACGTAGCTTTTCGACGCTAAATAATAATAATTATATTCATAATAATCGAACAGTTTGTTTACAAGAAAATTATTAACTTGATCGATCGGTTGAACGTACAAAGTGCATATAGAAAAGAAAATATAAAAATATTTTTATTCGAACGTTCGCGTATTATATATTATTTTCATTTTTATTTTTATTTTTATTTCTCGTTACTCGCTATTTTTAAATTTCGTTTACTCGGTTCTTCTCCCCGCCCCCCAAAAAAAAACAACAAAAAAATAAAAAAACTTGTTACGCTCGAATGACGGAAAGCTTTGAAAAGGAAGACATGGAATCTAGTAATTAATTCGCTCGGCAGGATTCAATTTAATAAATTCACCATGGAAGTTCAACGAGGATTATCGCGATTTCGAATTCCTGAAGAGATAGTCTGCTTTCCTTTCGTTATATTTTCCTTTTTACACGAAATACCTTCCTCTCTCCGATAAACTTCTCGTAATCGATAAGTAAATCAGCTGGATTTCCTCCTCACGATTGTAGTCGCATTAACGCCACCTTATCTGGATTCAAGTTTTTTCTTTTTTTTTTTATTGGAAAACAATATTTGAATTAACGCGCGCGCGTCATTGCGTGCATTTGTTTGTTCTTTTCTCTTCTATATTATATTAATATGATACGTGCAATTGTAAACGTTCTTCGTTATCTATCTTTTTTTTCTAGTTTTGTGTATAAGTACTTGTTTTCTTTCATAAAAAAAATCGTTTTCGAACAAAGTCAATTATAGACTCGAGAAGATATTTAATTATATTATTCACTTTTCATTTGATATATATACAAGCAATATATTATTTATATAAAACTTTGAGTTGATATTTTATGTTTTAAAATGGGTCGTCTTTTCGTAATAGAATGTTTCTCCAGGTTTCTCTGTGGTTAAAAACAAACGTCACCACATATTTCCTGTTTCCGCTTCAGAGAGATATGGATTAAAGAAAAATATGAAACATGTAACAACTAGGCGTGGCAACTGAAGTAAATATTTCACAAAATGTACTATTTGAGATCGAAATAAAACACAAATGTGATCTTTTAAATTACGTTACTTATGACAAATTACTGCTTGTTGGAAATAATGTATTCGTGAACGTATAATAAAGGATTTACAACGTTATAACGATTGTAATGATGTAATTTGAACAACGTTGTAACTTAAAACCGGGGATATACTTTTACTTTGTCGTTAACGAAATCGTTATGATATATTTGATTACCGTGTTGTCTATGAACTGTCACATTATTATATGATTTTTCTCTTTAAATATCTGTATGGGTGTGTGTGTTTGTAAAATAGTAATTACTCCGTTTATAGAGCATAATTACAAAGTTTACTCAGTCCGTTTACCACGGTAGGATCATTATGCTGCTCAACACTCGGCCGTGCTTTAATAACTTAAAGTTAATAAAGTGTAAATTTCGTTAATGTAGCCGCACGTTGATAGAAAATAGATAAAATATTCGGCAGGAACGGCAAAAGTTCGTCGTACGTGTCGCACGTGACATTAATGGGCACGAATTAATATTGCAGAATTACATTAAACATCCTCCTGACCCCTCCCCCCTAATATACATACGTATACCTGTATATGTTTCATATGTATAATACGTTTCTCATTTTCACATATTAAACGTTGCTCATTAATTTAATATTATTTCTTCTATAAATGTAATTATTAATGTTTTTAGAGAGTTAACGTGATAAATATTGTACCGGGTATACCTACTGGTGGTAGAATTGGAACAACGAGTTAAACTGATTCAATTTTGTAGCTGTCCATCAGAAATATTTAATATATGTATGTATAATATGTACGTGTAACATCATGTGACTTTGTCGATTAGTATCGAACGATTAGAGATAGATGTAACGTGTTGACCCGCTTAAATTACCTAAAATATTCGGATCACGGTTACTGAAGAATTTAATTGAAATTAATCACAGTTCAACGATGAGTATAATGATATTAACGTTGATTATACTGTATAGTTATATTTATACGGGTCGGACAATAATTATTACTACATTAAATATTCCTGAAATTATTCGATTCCGAGAGATATTAGTTGAATTAATTTGATAATTCATTGTTACGTAATTCTTCTAACAAATTATTCTAAAAGAATTCATTTGAAAAAAAGAAAAGAATAAAAAATATTATAAAGTAACTTTATCCGTCTAAATAAAATAAAATATAAATTCACTGATCTATTTTAAATTAATTTTTCTTTTTCAAATGCATACGAAGTATAAGTACGAATCGTCAAATAAAATAGAACGAAATATCTGCAGGTAAATGATATAACTGAGACAACTCGATAATATTAAATATTACCAACATACTTGATAATGTGTAACATAAACTAAACATACTCGATGTAAAAGTTGAAATACGAAAGACGTATGCAAACAAAATAAGGTAGTTAGTCATTTGAAAATTTCAACCAACGATCGCACGAAACTCTGTCATATTTTATTAGTTATTAAATACCTACATATATCGTGTGGATCAATGCAAACATTTATTAAATATTTCATTAAACATACTAAAGAAACAAATTTTCGATAAATTAATAAACATGAAGGTTACGTATTATGTTATCAAAAACGCAACCAATAAATTATTATAAAAGCACATTATTCGAAGTGAACGAAGAATTATGAAAAAGAAAAAAATAATAATAAGATATTTCAATGAAACTAATAAGAATCATTCTGTCGATAAACTGTTGCAACTAGTTACGTTGAAACACCACCGATTCTTTTTATCTTACCGTGCGTAAACACAAAAAGCTTTTTTACCGAACTGAAGATCCTTCCATCCTTTTTACGAAGAAACGTCTGGGAAATAAATAAGGATAGTGATAGTATAGAAAATAAGAAAGGAAGGAAAACTAGAATGTTGGAAAGGATTTCTTACATATAGTCTACTCAACTCGGGCCATCTCCTTCGAATCTCAGGGAATTTGGTGGAAACTTGATATAAGGGTAAATAGACGACGCTGAATCGAATGGTGCTAATTTTTTTGAGGTGGAAAGTGCCGTTTTTGAGAAAAAGGGTAAAAAAGGGTCAAAAATAACTTTATCTTAGAATCTAGGCATTTAATCGAAAAAAGTTTCAAACAAAAGTTGTAGAGAATTGAAAAATACTAAAAAATGTTCTATGAGTTATCTTCGTATTTTCAAAAATAAGCGCATAGAATTGGATTGAAGATGGGAAAAAATTGTAAGAGTGGGAGAAAGCAAGCTTATCCCTCCGTCGCGTTTTACACGCGAGCGAGCTAGTGTGCGTGCGAGCGTCCGTGTGCACTAATACACAAACGAAGGATCTTCGGCAATCTTCGGGACTCTCGGTCTTGAATGCAAGTGAGAGTGAGAGAAGAAACCGATATTTCCCTTTTCTATTTGTTTAGGCGATAACGAGTATTATCGTCCTTGGGAGCGTTCTAATATTTCTCTTTTTATATATTTTCTTTCGGTAGCAAGAATTTTACGTCTTGGCCATCGAGCGTCGTGCGTTTTGTATACGAGTGCGAGTGAGAAAGAAAACCGATATTTCTCTCTTTCTATTTTTTCTTTCGGTAGCGAGAATTTTTCGTTTTGGCCATCGTGCGTCGAGCGTTCTATATATCTATATATATCGGCGTATAAGCGCGGCACTTTTAAATCGATCTTGATGCTTATGGCACGCCGTTTCTTTATTTATTGTCAAAAATAATGAACCTTGAGTAAAAAAAAAATAATTCATTTTAACAGAAACTATTATTATTTAGTTGAGAGTAAAAATAATGAATTAATTTTGTGTCTCGCCATAAAATTAATTAGAATAATAATTGATATAAATTCTTTGCCTCACAAAAATTTATTTCTATATCAAATTGAATACGTATTCTCTTTAAGACGAAATTTAAAATTTAAATATTTTTCCTATTAAATTATGTATTTTATAAAATTTTAAATTACTGACTTTTTGTCTCGTAAAAATTTATTAGTGTATCAAATTAAATACATATTTGAAAAAGAAGAATTTTATATCCACACATAAAATTAATTCAAGATATATATGAAAGGATATTCTAAAAACGTGGAATTTATTTTTTGTCTATACATAATTTTAATTCATTTTTATTATGTTATAAGAAAACAGTAATGCATTCCGATTCATCTTCGAAGTCTTAAGAATTGTACGAAAAATATTGAGCAATTATCCAATTGGTGCGTTAGCGTAAGTAGTAACGTCTTCGCTTCTCGCGCTGGTTTATTAACGTTCGATTCTTCGCGGGGGAATTATTTTTTTTATAAGTTTTTCTATCCTTAACAAGGAGACGATCAGTGAGTCTCACCTCAGATTTTTTTCAAATTTTGCACTAACGATATAAATTTTATTAAGAAATCAACATTATTACGCGAGTAATAAAATTACCAATTATAAATAAAATAATATCCAATAAATAACAAAAATTAATTTTTAACGTGCCGAAACGATACATTTTTTAGGATGATATTTACAGGATGAATTTGTAATTTAAGTAATAAACTTCGTTTATTTGTGCAGGATGTAAAAAAATTTATTGCTTTGAACTTTTTTGTAATAATTTTAATTTTTTTTCTATATATAATTAGAAATTAGGAAATGTAAAAATAATTTATATAACCTAAGAATAAAAAAACTTATAAAAAAAATAATTCCCCCGCGAAGAATCGAACGTTAATAAACCAGCGCGAGAAGCGAAGACGTTACTACTTACGCTAACGCACCAATTGGATAATTGCTCAATATTTTTCGTACAATTCTTAAGACTTCGAAGATGAATCGGAATGCATTACTGTTTTCTTATAACATAATAAAAATGAATTAAAATTATGTATAGACAAAAAATAAATTCCACGTTTTTAGAATATCCTTTCATATATATCTTGAATTAATTTTATGTGTGGATATAAAATTCTTCTTTTTCAAATATGTATTTAATTTGATACACTAATAAATTTTTACGAGACAAAAAGTCAGTAATTTAAAATTTTATAAAATACATAATTTAATAGGAAAAATATTTAAATTTTAAATTTCGTCTTAAAGAGAATACGTATTCAATTTGATATAGAAATAAATTTTTGTGAGGCAAAGAATTTATATCAATTATTATTCTAATTAATTTTATGGCGAGACACAAAATTAATTCATTATTTTTACTCTCAACTAAATAATAATAGTTTCTGTTAAAATGAATTATTTTTTTTTTACTCAAGGTTCATTATTTTTGACAATAAATAAAGAAACGGCGTGCCATAAGCATCAAGATACGATTTAAAAGTGCCGCGCTTATACGCCGATATATATAGATATATAGAACGCTCGACGCACGATGGCCAAAACGAAAAATTCTCGCTACCGAAAGAAAAAATAGAAAGAGAGAAATATCGGTTTTCTTTCTCACTCGCACTCGTATACAAAACGCACGACGCTCGATGGCCAAGACGTAAAATTCTTGCTACCGAAAGAAAATATAAAAAGAGAAATATTAGAACGCTCCCAAGGACGATAATACTCGTTATCGCCTAAACAAATAGAAAAGGGAAATATCGGTTTCTTCTCTCACTCTCACTTGCATTCAAGACCGAGAGTCCCGAAGATTGCCGAAGATCCTTCGTTTGTGTATTAGTGCACACGGACGCTCGCACGCACACTAGCTCGCTCGCGTGTAAAACGCGACGGAGGGATAAGCTTGCTTTCTCCCACTCTTACAATTTTTTTCCCATCTTCAATCCAATTCTATGCGCTTATTTTTGAAAATACGAAGATAACTCATAGAACATTTTTTTAGTATTTTTCAATTCTCTACAACTTTTGTTTGAAACTTTTTTCGATTAAATGCCTAGATTCTAAGATAAAGTTATTTTTGACCCTTTTTTACCCTTTTTCTCAAAAACGGCACTTTCCACCTCAAAAAAATTAGCACCATTCGATTCAGCGTCGTCTATTTACCCTTATATCAAGTTTCCACCAAATTCCCTGAGATTCGAAGGAGATGGCCCGAGTGAGTAGACTAATAGGGCCTCGCTTTTATTTTCGAGGGCTGGGTCAGCAGGTACCGCCAACGTTGTTGTTGTTGTATCTGCTGCGAGCACTGCAAGTTTTTCCACCTAAGATTTGTAATTACGTGTCCGAGTGGAGAACGAAGAAAACGAGACGAAAAGGGCCAAAGGATAAGAGGATGGAAAGAGTCGAAAATACAAAATGAAAGACACAGAAAGAGAAAGAGAGAGAGAGAGAGAGAATGGTAGATAGATGGATAGACAGAAACAGAGAGAGAGATAGATACACAGAAAGAGATAGGAAGAGTGAAAGAGAGGTGTATGGACAGAAACAAAGAGAGGGAAGTAAATAGAAAGATAGAAAGAGTGAAAGAGAGGTAGATAGACAGATAGTTTAAGAGAGAAAGAGAGAGAGTTAGAAGTAAATAGACAGACAGAAAGAGTGAAAGAGAGGTAGATAGATGGCTAGTAAGAAAGAGTGAGAAAAGTAAATAGACAGATAAAAAGAGTGAAAGAGAGGTGCATGGGCAGAAACAGAGAGAGAAAGAGAGAGGGAGAAGTAAATAGACGGACAGAAAGAGTGGAAGAGAGGTAGATAGACAGATAGAAAGAGCGAAAGAGAAGTATATAGACAGATATCTAGTAAGAGAGAGAGAGAGAGATAGATAGATAGAAAGAAAGGAAAGGAAAGGGAATGGAAGAGTGGGGGGGGGTAGGGAGAGTCGATAGAAGATACTGCGGAGCACAGCATCCGGCTAGATGGTGTGAGCTAGAAAAAGAAAAAAAAATTGAAAGAAGGCATAGTATCGGTCTGATTTATATCGAACTTTACCCTGCTTCGATTTCGTTTCCTGGTTTTTCCGATCGGGGAGGAGGAGGAGGAGGAGGAGGGATGAGAAGGGACCGAAGAGTTTACCTCCTATCATTTGGAATTCCTATCAAATAATTCTTTCAGTATTATTAATGATCTTACTTTTCGGATGATTATAACTCGTCGGGCTTATGTTCGATCGAGAAAAAATCGTTGTTAAACGGTTAATCATGACGTTTTTTTGTTTTAATCGGTTATATCCTCTTTTCGATATCGATTAATATTCATAGGGAAGAGAGGGGGGAGGAAGGATCAACCCAAATTCTTACGATACGAATTATTTGCCTATTCGTTTCTTTTCTCGTGAGATTTATAAAAAAAAAATATTACGTATATATTTCCATTTGACACTGAGCGCGGAGGGGGCGGGGAGGGGTTAGAAAAACAAAACGAAAAAAGGAAGAAAGAAATCTCGAAATTGCAGTTCGTTACTACGTCTCCTCACCCCTTTGGAATGTTATTACGTGAGCAGCTCGGGTGGTCTATGGAAGAAAAAAATTAGCTGTACTACTATCTCGTGGGAGAAAGGTAAAAAAAAAAAGAATAAAAAGAACGAAAGCGAGAGAGAGAGAAAGAGAGAGAAAAAGAGAGAAATAGAAGTAAAGAAGGCAAAAAAAGAGGAAAGGAAAAGGAAAAAAAAAATGAGACGGAAACAACAGAGCGCGCGTATAATTATTATCAAAAGTACGCCGGCAAGTGGGACGAGCTCGAATTATGAAAGTAATTGTCAGAAGTGCAATAATTAGTCGTACGCGACAGAGGTGAGGTAGGTGTACAGGGTGGTTGTCGTACGGGTTAACCGACGCGTCTGCGTTAATTATTTCTCCCAGTCATAGTTCATCAAGGATGCTCTATAATTTCTACGGTGTTCTGCTATGCCAGTTTTCCTTCTTGCGTTACCTAGATATGAAGTATGTTTTTTTTTCCTTTTTTTCTTTTTTTCTTCTCTCTCTCTCTCTCTCTTTCTCAATGGTCGAAAGACTTATGCCAATAATAAAATATATAATAGCATTTTAAATAACGTTTTACATTATTAAACGCGTAATCGTCTTTGTAATATAGGACAAGTTGATTTTTATAAACTTATGACATACTACAACGTAGACAAATTTTTGACAATAATTTAATACAAATAAATCAGTATGAATCCTATGGTATACCAGAGATCGTAAATATCATTATTATATCTGTTACAAAAATAAATATGACAATAATCATTATCTCTTTTTCTAAAAAAATGTTAAATGTTATTCGAAATGATTACTAGAACGAATTAACAACGGGATTTAATATTCGTACAGATTATAATTCTCTTAATATTTCTTTTTCTTTTTTTCTTTTTCATTTTTCTTTCTCGTCGAATTCGAACGTATTTAATGAATTTTCCCATTAAACTGTGGAGCTAAACGATGTTGAATACCTCGAATAGAAAGAACAAAACGAGAAAGAGAGATAGGAATTATCTTTAACGGGCCGAAGTAATAACATTTAGCTGTGACTATGAATAAGAGTGTGAGGAAAGGGTAGAAGTCAAGATGGGTTAGAAGGGTGCTAAGAGGGTAAAGAGGTGGTGATAGTGGTGGTGGTGGTGGCTGACGATGCGAAGGACGGTCGGAACGAAAGTGGAAAACGTGTTATTATGAATTGTTGCCGCATACTTGTAATGGTTTCCTACGAAATATGTGCACTGCGATAGCTGACAAAGAAAAAGACAACGAAAATGACATTTTCACCTGGGAATATATACATTTTACTCTTCTCATATATTAATATTAAGTATTATTCGAGTTAGTCCAAACTTAGAAATTATTAACTTATCGTTGCGTGTGCATTCTTAAAAACGTTACGTCAAAAGAAAATATACCATGGGTTAAAACCACCGTTACTATATATATGTATCTACCTCTATTGCACACGTTGGTATCTTCACTTTTATGCATACATTTGTATATACATATGTTATTCTATGTGTATATATTCTATGTGTCTATGTGTATATCTACGATTATTTTCTTGACTATGCTCCACAGATTATTTACCTTGTTCCAACCAGCTAAAATAGAATTGCCTTCATGCAAAGAATAATATTCGCTTTTCCTCGCACTCTTAATATATCCGATACTAACGGTGCTCTTTTATTCTCTTTATACTAGACCAGAATAACTGCAAGAATATATTTACTCGCGTGTTTAACCATTCGCAGTCAATGGAACGTGTGAAACATTTTTTGTGAAAAAAAAATAATTATTATTATTGTTTAAAATAATAATATCGGAAAACTTTATCATAAAATAAATTTTTTTTCCTCCTCTTCCTTCTCTCTTATAAATAATATACTATACTTTATAAGACTAGTTTGTCTTACAATTTTATCACATTTTTATTGTTCAATGTCATTCGAACGTCATCGTATTTAATAGATATTATTAAATGTATTTTTTCTAGTTGTAGCAAGATACAATATATGAAAAAAATCCCGTATAAAATGAGATTTAAAAGAAAATTTGCTTTCCATAAAATATATTTCTTTTTGAAACCAATCAAAGTATGTCTTATAATCATTTTCATATCATTAAAAAAAAAGAAAATATTTAGGTGGTCTCTTTCAGCTGGAATATTCTCTATATATACATATATATTTTATGCCAATGTCGTTATCGCTTATTTCTCTCTCATCCTTTTTCCCAACATTCTCAGGCCAATCCGTTACTTATCGTAAGAAATTCCGGTTACTACTCGACTTACTTATCGTAGAGAACGGTTGTTGGGAAGCTCTCCTCTTGGAAAGAGCTCGTCTCTTGGGTGCCTGTGTTGTATCGTCTCTTATCGTTGTTCTGGGAAAAGAGGATAAAAAGAGATAGAAAAAAAAGAATAGAAAGAAAATAGGCAAAAGACAGAATTAACCTTTGAGTAGTGGAAGAATGTAACGAAGGCAAAGTGGTGTCGCATAATCGTGTTAAAAACGTTGAAAAAGAAAAAAGAAAAAGGAAAGTTATGAACGAGAGAAAGGGAGACTCCCAAGTTGAATATGTAAAGTTTTTGTTATAGTCGATCGCAAAAAGCGTGAACAACACTTTTTTTAAAGCGGAAAAAAGTCGTGAGAGATTTCGTTGGTGGGATTATAAGCTTTAATGGTCCGTGTGCATCGACGAGGAAGATGTTTCGTTCGCGTCGTTCCAGGTTAAATCGTGGATGTTGCTGCCTTCCATGCGAAGTTCCCTCGTGTGTTCCTATGAGAGAGAGAGAGAGAGAGAGAGAGAGAGTGTGTGTTCAACCTCTTCCATATACATGCGTGTGTGTTTGTATGACCTGAGTGGAGAACGTTGTGTGTTGTAAGTCGAGGTTAATGTACCAAGAAGCGCATTACCGGGAGTGCTTACCACGAGAAAAGAGCAAAAGACGAGTGGTGCAAGGCCGCAAGTCTCTGATATACATAGAGACGTGTTTATATACTATGTGTGCATATGTATATATATGTTATTGAAATAAAAAAAATATATATATATAAAAGAGAATAAAATGAATAATAGGCTATATATATTCCCTTGATACCTCCTTTCACTATCAATATCGAAAATTCTACATCTGTTAATATAATGATTAAACATCGTTGAAATAAAAAGAAATTTATAAGAAAAAATAATAATTTCCCTAGTACTGGCGGGGATCCCTTGGAGAGGAAATTTAGAGCGTGAATGAAAATTCAACGCGGTGAAAACTGGGTAAAATAATAATGAAGTACGTCGATTTGCGGACTCGAAACATTTCTGCTTTCAATTTCATTCTTCTTTGCTTTCTGTCTCTCTTTCATTGTTTCTCTTACTTTCTTCCTATTTTGTTGGTACTTTTCGCGCACCTACCTCCAGGGATCAACATAAATCCTCCAGCCGTCGAGGTTAATGTACCAAGAAGTGGCGGTTGCCATTCGGAAAGAACAAAAAATGAATCGCGGAACCAACAACATGCTGGCTGGCACGTGCAGGAACGAAACACAAGAAAAAAGAAATAAAAATAGAAATAAGAATAGAAATAGAAATAGAAATAGAAATAAAAAAATAAAGAGAGAGAGAGAGAGAGAGAGAGAAAGAGAAAAGGTGGAGGATGTCAAGAGAAAAAAGAATCGTAATGACTCTTTCAAGATTAACTAAACGAGACGAGAAGTTGTTGCATAATGTTGGGTCCTCTTTCATTATAGAAAACCTCTTTCTACTTTCTGCTTTATTCTTGCCTAATAACGGACACGGAAATCTTTATAACTAATTTTTACTTCGCATTATCTCTTAAACCGAATACTTTTTTATCATAACTAATCATCATCGCATTATTTGTTGTTCCTTTTTGGCATACCGCGTACTTAACAATATTTAATATTATATATATGTGGGATGCGAGCACCTCCAAGCCAAACACTTAAATAGGCATTCGTGAGGAGATTGGACGGTGGGCCCTGGATAGCTCAATTGGTTAAAGAGCAGTCGCCCGGAAAGCGGAAGATCCGGGTTCGAGTCCCGGTCCAGTCAGTCCAACGGCCCGATTTTTTCACGAATCCTACATATATTTATACCGTTTTCTCTAATGTTGATTTGAATTAAACAAGCTAAAAAATTATCTCAAAGTTTTGCCCATCGAGATAATATTATTGTTATTAATATTATTACGATAAAATTCAATAATTAGTCCTTGGTAAACTATCGTATTATATATATCTCGTTGATAAATTTATTTACAAATTAATCGATATACGCGTCTAAATGATGCACATCGTATATACGGCTAATAATAATAATAATAATAATAATAATAATAATAATAATAATAATAATAATAATTTTAAACATCGATCGATTTTATAATTATTATCGCAAAACAATTTCCGCGTAACACGAATGTGACTGATAAGCTAACGATAATTGTAATTATGACTGATAAAATAAAATCAAAACAAAAAAAAGGCAAAACATAACTATGTACGAGGATGACAAAGGGAAGAAGAGAAAGAAGGAGAGGGGTAGGTAGTTGAAAACTCGTTCGTTAGTTTCCAACGATGATCGGTGAACGTAACACGCATCAGAGAGGAGTAAGGGAGGTGGAAAGGGAAGAAACATTCGGGTTGGAAGAGAAAGAAGAAAAAGGATCGTTGATTAATTTTCTGAAGTAATTATCTAACCGTTAAGTGTGCACTTTGCTGCGACCAAATTAAATTGCCTTTACGAATACTTATTGAAATGATGGGTGGGGGTGGGGGGAGGGAAGAAGGGGGTTATTGCATCGGCCTACGCGGATAGATGTATAGCAGACCAACCTCGAAAATTCGACTGGTCGATTGGCTATTTAACTCTATATCTAATTTGGTCGATCGATCGACTATGAAAGTAGTCGCCATTTTGCTACCCACCCCTGTCCCCCCGATCGGCGTCATTACTACTCTACCATTCATAAAGGACTCATTTGGGTTGCACTCGTTTGCGTAAAAAATAGTGACAAACGTGGTTAACGAAGTTTCGCAGTTTACATAAATTGTCCATCAATCGACAACCGCACTCTACCACCCTACCCCCTTTCCCCATTCTGCAACCATCATCCAAAACATCTACCTACCTACCTACCTACCTACCCCTATTCCATCTCCTCTCAACGTACCTCCATTTCGCTCACTCCCACAATTCTCACCGCCATACCTTTCTTCGTTGGTCGGGTTTGTAACTGTAGGGGCGAGTTACAATGAAATAAAGTTGTGGTCGAATCGATCGAAACCTTGTTGGGATTTATAACCAGTGACGTATGTATGTATGCTGGCCCGATACTTAACCCGATGTTTCTTATATCTTTTCTTCGTTTCTTCCTTTCTTTTTCCCTTGTTTTTCTTCTTTCTTTTTTTACCTTCCTCTCCTCTTGTTTATTTCTTTCATTGGATTCTCTTTTTTTCCTTTTTTTTTTTAAAAAGAAACGCTTTACATTTTAATTTTTCAATATACGCAGAGAAATTACGTTCGTATTTCTTCATCCCCCTACCCCTCAAAACGAGATTTTTTCTTTATTTTCTTCTTCTTCTATAATAATTGTATTCTTTCTTTTTACGCAGACGAAAAAAAAGAAAAAAATAGAAAGAAATAAAGAAAGATGATGATAGAGAGAAAGAATAAAATGGGAAAACGTTTTTTAAAAAAAAAAGAGTGGCGAACGTTCGGTCTCGATGTTTCTACCCGGTAGCCTTTTCTTTTTTTCCTCTTTTTTTTTGTTTTCACGCGCGAAGAGGTTTAAAGAATCCAAACAGCCGGCCCTAACGAGGCGCCCTTTCTTTTCACGAGGCGTTTTAAAGGCGTTAAACTCTTTGCAGAGTTCTGTTCGTATTCCGCGCAGAGAAGATCAGTAATACTTTCCTGGCCCTTTCCTCTTTTTTTTCTCTCGTCTCTCCTCTTCACTCGGTAGTTATCGTTCGATCCTTCTTCCACTTTTTCTTCTCGCAACAAAAACTTTGCGTCTATCTTTAGAACCACCCTCTCACCCCTTCGCTTTTTTTTTAATCTTTTACTCTTAACCTGAAAGCAGAAACATTTAACGTCATTCTCGAGAAAATAAAAAAGAGAGATATGCGATTCAAATAAGTAAATATTATTTTAAACAACGAGAGAAAAATACTAAACTCTTTCTCGTTGATAATTTAAATATTGCAACATATTTGCATGTTTTCACGTTTACGATTTTACAGATATACCATACGTGTATGCGTATATTATAATCGCGTTAAAATAGTATATATGAATAAAATACATATTAATTAATTGTAAATATAATTGTCGTTACACATCAATCGCGATATATACAAATAACGATTAATCGATACTAATAATACAAAAAAAAAAAGAAATATTAACTTCGTCGAAGATTTAATTGTTTATTTGTAGGTAAAAAAGAACATACAAAAATCACTCGAAGTTATTTATAGTGCTGATATTATTTTTTAACAAATATATCGTGTACCAACCACCTTACCGTTGAAGTTTCACGTCTTCAATTAATCTTTATGTACGGCCCCTAACAGCGTTTCAATTAAGGAAGGCCTTGCCTACTACGTTGGGTGGGAGGGGGACAGGGGGGAGGTATTCGTGGAGTGTAAGAGCCAAGGTCACGTTAATAAGCGAGACTCGATCTCTTCACGAGACCGAAGCACAACCTTAATAAACGGCAAACCACCCCCTCGAGTCTTTTCTTCGAACCTTCGTTCGAGAGTACTACCCCCTCACCCTCACCCTCATCCTCACCTTCCCTCTCCTTCCCTTCCCCCTAACATTGCGATGGCTGTCTCTGAAAGATCGTAAAAATCACCTCTCCACTTTCTATTACTTCGCAAACATGATGCCTTACGTATATTATCCTTTAGAAAGAATAGTCGAAAAAGATAGAGAGAGAAAGAGAGAGAGAGAGAGAGAAAAGTTAGGAAAGAAAAGAGGATGAAAAATTGAATGTCATGCTCGCATAATTCAAGCTCGCGATTTAATTATATATTGGAAATAACGTTAAGCGTGAGATTATTTATGGGATCGAATGAAGAATATTTGAGAGAGACAAAATTGGTTATTGATAACGAACGTGTAATTGTATCGATAAAAAATTATACCGAACAACGACGACAACATGGAAGTGTATCGTGTTTTAATCTGTATAACATAAATTTGTATAATATTTTTGTTCGATAATAATAATAATTCGAGATGAATTGTTAACGTGTGTCCGTATGTCGTTGCAAAATAAAACGAGTTATGATGTATATTTATAAAATAACAAATTACACGCGTGTTGTTAGCTTATGATGTAATGTAATATTCGTTTAATCGTTTTAAGCTAACACTTTGTAATTTTTCTTACTTCAATGAACAATTCCTTTCATCATTATACAGTTTATATCTCGTTCGTGTATACACGTTAACGGTAGATATTTAAAGAATATATCTTTGCGGTGAACGACCGGAACAAGATCGTAACCTACATTATTACGTGCTTTGACATGGTTGAAAAGTGCCTCCGAAGATGATAATATTGTCGATGAAGAGGGATGTAAAAAGAGAGAAAGAGAAAAAGAGAGAGAGAGAGAAAAAGCAAAAAAAAGAACTTTGTCAACACTTTGTCAATCGCCTAGATTAATTTCTTTGAACACCGTGTAACGTAAAAACTAGTCTCGATATAGATAGGTCTTCGTTATTTATAATAAACTTTGCGTTATTGTTTATAATAATATTTTATTTATTAAAAACAATAATAGTAAATAAAATAATCATATATTCATTTAACTATGAGTGTGGTGACTGAGAATAATCTCTCAAATAAAAATGAATTAATAATTATATTTTTATTATTGATCGATATAACAAAAATTAGTAATTAAAAATATAAAAAATTTACTTTGAGAGCTTTGTTAAAACTCTTCTTTCTACATTATTTTGTAGTTCCACGTATTTTGGTTCTTACGAAGGGTTGGTCAAGCACAAACCCACCAATGAGACCACCAGTCCTTTCGGTCGAGTGCGCATTTCTTTTACCAATTTTATTTTTCCCCTAAACTACAAGACCCCTTCCATTCCCCTCCACCGACTCTTCTCTTTCGATTTTGCCTTTTCTCTAAACTCTTTTCCATTCTTTATGTTTCTTTTCGTCTATGTCTCTTTCTCTTTTTCTTTTCTTTGTTTTCTATCCTTTTATGTAGAATTGAATGTACTTTCTGCATTCGAAATGACATCAAATGCGTTCTCTCAATCGGAATCTAAAATTGTTGGGTTCCATTTAGTACTGATCATTGTTAATCAATCCGCATACATTAATGGTATACATAATAAATAATTACAATCATTAATCGTTATAACGTATTAAAACATTTTTAATAACAATCCTATCTCAAGAATTCTCATCCCAATTAGACAATTGGTACAAGTTAAACGTAATCGGATCGTAAAATCGGATCGTGAAAGAAATTCGGTAAGCTTTAGAAAATCTTTACCATAACATTTTCCTCGTTACATGAAAGAAAAGAAAAAAAAGAAGGTCCGAGATTCTTCGACAAACCCCTCGAGAACGATTTCAGAATTCAACTTCGAAATTGTTCCATCCTTGATATGCCAGCTGGTGGGTAAGTATAAGGACTGACTAAGAAGAAAAGAGAAAGAAGATGATTGTAAAAATGATATTGGAAGGAAGTAGTGTGAAGAAAATACGTTTTAAAATCTACCGAAAATTTTATCGCGAATTCGTATACGCGCGTTTGAATGCGATAATGAAAGAAAAAAGAAAAAAGGAGAGAAAAAGAGATGTTATCTCAATTTTCTGATTTTTTTCTTTTCAATCTTTTGTCTCTATTACTCTTTCCAAGTCTGGTTCTATTCTTCTTCGAGAGGGGCAAGTTTTCTTCCTTCCTTCTTACCCCTTACTTTCTTCATTTCTTCCTTCCTTCCATCCTCCTTACTACGTAAGAATGTTCAATTATGCAAAACTGCTCGCAAAACTTTAGCTTTGGATGCTGAAGTGGTGGTGATGGTAGTGGTGGTTGGCTCCTTCGTTCCGGAACTCTTCTTATACTTTCTTCCTCTTGAAGATCCCCTTGATCTTCCCCCCGCAAGTTTAAATTAATATTCGAGGCCAAACATTGTAAATCAACAGTCAAGAATCCGACAGACTACTTCGCTTTTATAATCTCTTCCTGGGGTGACTTTTGCCGGCCGGAACATTTCGTATCGATCGCGAACTATATCTATGAGGTAGGTGGGGGGCGGGAGTGTTATCCATGAAGCAAAAGTAGTGAGAAATCGTTGTTACGAAACCGCTATTACCATCATCATCTTCTATCTTTTTCTCCTGCTTCTCTTTTTTCCTCTTGTCCTTCCCTGCAGGAGGGCGAGTGGGGGAGTGGGGAGGAGAGGGGTGAAAAACGGGGTGGGGCACCTTTCAATTCCCGCGTGCGATCATAATTTCGTGTCGCTCGAGAATGAGATCGAAACGTCGAACGTAATCAGAAAGTTTGACGAGGGTGGAATCCTAAAAACCGTCTACGATGAAGTATCGAAAATTGAAAGCTCGAACGTTGCCCCAGCCCCCCATTCACCTCGAATAGTAGTAGTCACTTTTATGATTTGAAAACGAAGGTATTCATGGATCTGAATTGGTATGAAGTTCAAGTTCTTTCGAGTTTCTTCATTTTTCGGTTCATTAGCTCGGAAATAATTACACTGTCTTGAATAGAAATAAAAAAAAAAATCAAAAAACACTCTCTTTTTTTCTCTCTCTCCCCTCTCTTTTTCACTACGTAACAATATTTTTAAAAATAGATTAGAAGATTAATTTGTACGTTTAAATTCAAATATACGAAAGATACATTATTATATTAATAAATTACGATTTTATTTCTATGTAATACACCCCGGATATATGTTATTTGTTTAACATTAATTTATTATTATAATTTTTTCTTTTTAAGTCGAATAATTATTTTCAAAGATCGTAAAAACAAACGATCTTTATATACTCAACGACAATATTGTTAAACATTTTTTCCCCGTTAATAAAAATATTATATTTGATACTTATAGTTATCGTAAACGTAAGCATTACGCGTAGGTAGATTTTTACGCTATGTATTATAATGTAGTCACATAGTAGCGTTTCGTACAACGAATAAAAAGAAATCCGGATCCATATGCGGGGATAAACGAAAACGGGAGTAAGTAGGAAGAGTGTGTGAGTCCTTACGTGCAATACGAAGCAGACAAGGAGTTTTCTTCTATAGGAAAAAGAAGGAAACGGGATATGCAGGATATCTATGGGGGATTACTATGCTCTCGTTTTCCGATTTGAAGGGGTTAGATTCTAAGTATGGCACTGATAAAGAACACGATAGCTTCCTATTTTCGGTCCACCTAGCACCTTTTCCCCCCTCCCCAACATCTTTCTTTACGATTTCGATTTATATACTCTCTTGCTCTCTCTCACATATACACATACACACCCACATTTTCTTATGGCTCTTTTCCTTGGATAATCCAGCAAGTAAGTCGATATACGTGCCAGTGGAATTTTGAACGAAATCGAAATCTAGAATAAGAATGAAAAAGACAGAGATAGGCAAAAGGGATGTATGTATAAATGTGGTGATGGGAGGGACTTTGAAAAGGGAGAAATAAATATAGAAAAAGGGTGAGAGTAAGCGAGAAAAGGAAAGGAATGGAAAGGAAAGGGTGTGTGCAGGTGAAAGAAAACGCGAGGAGGAAAAGAAGAAAATGTGGTAATATCGAGCTTGCTAGGGAGTCAAATTGATTTCACTAACACGCTCGAGAGTTTGTGTGTGTGAGAGAGAGAAAGAGAGAGAGAGAGAGAGTTACTCCTCGGATCGAACATTTTAATAAAAGCTACCCGTGGTTTTGTCGTCGAGTCCTCGACGGAAGTGGTAGTGGTGTTGGTGGTAGTGGTAATGGTGGTGGCAGCAAGACGATGAAGTTTCGAGAGCTACGTTAGAAGTTACCCCCTAAGGAAGGGGTGGTTACGCTTGGTGGTTCCTTCGTCGTCGAAGGGAGGAAGGTCGCAGGGGTCGTGCGTCTTCCGGCTAACGCCAACAGCCTGTCAGAGTTGTCATCGTCGAATTTCACGCGAATTTTCCCACGACGAAGACTCTCTCTCTCTCTCTCTTTCTCTTCCTTTCCTTTTTTTTTATGTCTCAAGTTCGAAAAAAGTATCATTGCTACGTTCTCAGATCTTAGATCTCAGAGTATTCGAATATATTCAAAATGTCAAATGTAATTTATGAAATTTCTTCTTGTGACACCTGACACAATGTTTCACACGCATTATAACACCGTTCAAGCTCTTTGTCAGCGATCATGTAAATTCATTAAAGCTTGTGTTAGCGTATAATTCGGTCCATTCGACCATGCAAGGTTATAACTAACAACGTTTTAATTCGATCGACGTTTACAATGGATTAACTCGTTCGGCATGTACGACGAAAATCACGCTTATAATAAGGGATTACGATTTAATTGATGGAAACTGATAATAATATCCACATTGGTTTTATAATATATATATATTACATTACATTTGTCAGAGTTTGAGTCTTTTTATCTGCAGACAATGCGAAAGGTTATTAACCCTTTGGGACAATGACGATGGTTGCCCTGTGTTTTGTATCTTCGCCAAAAGAACAGATAACAAGAATAGAAAAGAAAAGAAAAGAAAAAAAGCGAAAAGAAAAAAAAGGAAAAATGTAGATGTAAGTTTTCATCGAAAACTTTGATATACCTACTTTATAAACTTTTCCTCCGATTAGAATATTACAATTGAGAGAAATACGTAAAAATATTTAAATATAATAGGTCATTGGGGGACATGTATGAGATATAAAAAAAAGAAAGAAAAAGATTCCAACACAATTCCAAATTTGAATGATTTAAATCGGATGCTTTGAAATAACCTACGAGAATAATTCACTCCGTTCTATCCATATTTCATCCGAAAATTTGTGATTCAAAGGTCCGGTTATAACTCGTGCTATCGAATGATACGTCGATTACCGATTCCAACATTTACAAAAGAAAAAAATTCCAAGTAAATTTAACGTATTAGAGATATCAATCTAAAAAAGTTACTTTACCTATTGTAACGACTAAAAATCATTTATAATTATGCGAAAGATTTATTTATCGAGCCATCTTAAGCAGACATATTTTTTTGAATTCATACTTATTAATGAGTACTAAGAGACTATATTTTGAACCCTTTGTTTTTTTTTTTTTTGTATAAAACCTCGTATATAAGCATACTGGATAATCCACAACGACAAGGAGGAAGGCACTGGCCCGAGCAAGTCAGTGTCAGACTACAAGTTACCGGAGATGAGGTTCTTATGCTAAACAGCCCTTTTTCCCACGACGACCAACCGCATCGATCACGAGCGAGCTTTTTCTTCGTTGGTGGCGACGGGCCTCTCGGTTTATTAAAAGGAGTCCAACCAACACCGTGAAACCTTCTTCTTCTCCTCCTATATATTCCCCCCCATCACCCACTCACTCCTCACCCAACTCTCGTAGATACTTTTGGCAGTTTATCAAGGCTGCTTTTGACGTAACGAGAAAGTGTGGAAAAAAAGGGGGGGTTATGAAGGGAGGAGGACACGAACTACTACCACTACTATTACTACTACTACTACGTTTACTTGAAGTCTCTCAAAATTGTGTGAAAGAATAAATTTACGTATGTATATGCTTAAAACTTATTATGAATTCAAATAATCAAATAATAAATATTATATTATTATATAATTAGTGTAAATCATTTGCCAGGTTTAATATTGAGAAGTGTTATCGATTATAATTAATACTATTTTCTATTATATTTTATTGATATTATTTATAATCTGAGACTTCGATATTTCTAATAGAATCGATAAAGAAATTTCTTATATGTTTCTTCGATCTTTTTTCAATGGTCAGATTGACTCATACAAAAGTAAAAAAACAGGAAAGGAAGAAAGAGAAAGAGGGTGAGGATAAGGGAGAGTGCCTTCTTTCTGTAAAAAGAAATATCCTATAAGGGACGACGACGACTGTAAAAGAAGGGAGACGCATTTCATTTTCCGTCGTCGTTACTACGTTACGCTGACGTCCGGCGACATCTTTTTTCGCACGTCGAATCCGTTTCCAAGGAAAAAGAAAAGCGAAATTATATGGCGAAGAGAGTAGCATATAAGAAGAAATATTCAGCGAGGTAATTACTATTGAAAAGCTTAAAAATATGACATATATAAAAATATTTTTATGAGAGTTTAATTTCGAAAAAAGAAAAAAAAATAAGAGATGAAAAAATTTCCAACTACTCTTTGAATATAAGGTACGATCGTGATTAGGTATTTTAAAGGAAAATCATTTTAAATATTATATAATAATAAGAATAATAATAAAATAAAGAAAGTATAATAACAAAAAAAAGTATATATAGAAGTATAATAATAAGAAAAATTGTATCATCTTTTCATATTATTTTAATTTATTTTCATCTAACATTGGAAAACAATGTGTTCTTTTGCAAAGTATAATAATAATTTCTTTTCTTCTTTTTTCTTTTCTTTTTTCGTAGTTTATAAGCTGTAATCGAACACACAATACGATAAACCAGCAGTAAATGAAAGTAAATAACGAACTCATATCGTAGAGGAGAGTAGTAGCGCGTTGCACGAAATTCACTACCGCTGGTGTATGTCATAACTCGTGAGCCAGAAGTGGTTAGACTCGAGTTCCCGAGGTAATCATAACTCCTGGTGCGACGCAAACCCTCCGTAAGGATTCGTGCCACGTAAAAGTTATGATTAGCGTTAAGTAACGTTCACGAAAGACGTTGGAAACGTAGCTTTTCAACTTCGTTTCTCGACTTATCTATCCAGATGTATTTTTTGTAAAAGAGAACGAAAGGACGTTACGTGTTACGTTATACGAAAGAAAATTATCGTAATGAAATAAACTTATAGAAATTGATAGCGTGAAAGTAGCATTAAAATACTGTTTCACAAGTTAATTCTGTTGTATACTTTTAAGTTCACGTTTGATTGTGTTAAATAATTACTTTCTTTTTTCGATTGGTCGAGTAAAAATTTGGCTTTGCTGAAAGCTTCGTTGTTTCAATGTTATCTTTCTCGAACATTTTATTATTTTTCATAGAATTTTTCTAACGAGTAAATACAAAACCATATTGCTATCTTGTCCTTTCGAATATTGTTAATAATAATTATTTAAAATACTTTATTATCTCTAGACAAACTACAACACGGTATTATGGAGAAAAGAAAATAATAATAATTAAATTTATTACAATATAAATAATAATAAGTAAATTATAATAAATTCAACATCAACAAGTAACGTGTTAATAATCTTTAATCGAACAGTTTGCACTTTTGAAAAAAACCATAAGTCAAGTTATTTGTCAATAGAAAAGAAAATTCTTTTTCTTCCTTTTTTTCTTTTTTTTTTGGTCAAAAGCATGATCGTATCTTCGAATAGTGGAAATAAAGGTGTAAGGTAAAACCGCACAAATGGTTACACGATCCGTCGTCGTCGTCGTCGTCGTGTCGTCGTGTGGCGTCGAAATCGCTGAGTCAAACGTGGCCATGGTGATCATATATATTACAAAGAGGTGGCACGTGCTAGAGACGGTAAAGTTGGTCCGAGATATATGCGACTTATACCAGTTACCACTACCATCCACCAACTAACACCTCTACCATTGCAATCCCTTTCGCCATTGTTACGGAAGATAGCTTTGAATACCAAATGTAATAGATAATTGACGTACGTGTCTTTAACTCGTCGTAACTAGCCATAAATATTACAGTTTGTTCGATTCAACTTTGCAGCTTTTCTGTATTTCAACGGGAATTATTTAAATATGAGTGTCGATCATAACGAATGAACTTATTAAGTAACTTTAACCGATCAATTCTTAACGAAACTTATTTTGTCATTCATCTTTAATATCCAAGATTTATTTCTCTTCCATCTATTTAATAAATTACTTAATATATAATAATTATATATTACATGAGTAAAAATTATTCATATCTATGGAAAGATAATTATATAACGTATAAATGTTGTTTAAATATCTGTTTGTATATAAATTATTTCCAATATTATTTTTAAAATTTTTACAATCGATGTTTTCATTAAAATATGAATTATTATTATTAAAATAATATATATAACGTTATGAGACATAAGAGAAACTGGATGTTCGTATTTGCAAGCGGTTAGAGAAGGTGGTGGTGTAGTAGGTAAAGGTGGCATAGCTCCGATTCGAAGGGCGACGAGATTTACGTGTATTACTTGCTACCGAGGGGTGGTTTTGAATATCAAACGCAGTAGCTGTTGGATAGCTACGTATTTGAGTCTATACCGTGAAGCCATAGAAGATAAAGAGAATGGTATAAAAGGAGAGGATTCTAAACGTATAGGTAAAAAGGTATGAGAATTTTAACGTTATATTCTACTTTTATTTTGCAGAAACCAAAACGTGTTTTTATATTTAAATCGCAATAACTCAACAAACCCATAACATTCACGCGACTATTTGGATCTAATAGAGAAACTTTTCTTTCTTGTAAAACCGTAAAATCTTATAATATATATATATATATATTTTACTCTGATTTATATATTTTAACTGATTTCGCGAAATAACGCGAGAACAAATTGTTGTATTGTTTTTTTTTTGTTGTTTAAATTAATTTATAAAAATAATACGCTATAATAATAACTTTTAAGAAGATTGTACGAATAGAATAAAACGTTAAGATTGTCTGTAAAATATTAAATTAAATATAAATTTTGTTTTATACGCATTAGCTGAAAGACAAAATACTTGTATATTAAATAATAAGAACCAACAAACAATAAAGAACATCATCGATTCACACGTGACACGTTTCAGTTCGATACGTCACGAAAGTTAAAATGAAAAGTTGACAAGCCGCGGGCACACAGCTCCATCCCAAGACACTCTGTCACGTTCAATTTGAATACACTGATCTTATCTCGTATCCCTTGCCAACGAACGTCATGCCCTTAAGGCTTGCAACGTCACTATTCTTTTGAACTTTATTCAAATGTCGTCTTAGTTACATGTCCCTTTTTACTTGACTTTTCTTCTTCTTTTTTTATTTGTTTTTTTTACCTTTCTTCGCATCAAACCCGAACAAATTTTAATTTTCTATTTTTTTTTATTTTATTTTATTTTATTTTATTTTGTTGTCAAATTTATTACAATACAATAGCAACAAAGTCAATTGTAAATAATTGAACTATAAATATTCCAATGAAACGTCAAATATTATTTCTCCTATTTATAATGCAATAATTTATGCGAAAATCGTTATTTATGTTCGACGTGAAGTAAAACGAAGTTTCCTTACTTGGTAACAATTTATCAATTTTCTTGACACGCTTTAACTTTCCTATACCGAGTGGTATATTGACTTATGATCATGCGGTCATTAGGTCTTCTACTTATGTAGACACATGAGAGATGCTTTTTCTTTTTCATCGTGTGCCTTTTCTGACAGGACAAATTCGTTTTCCTTACAAATATACGGTCCACCGAAACGCCCTTTTTTCGAGATACAAAAGTAATAACGCTTCTTAGGTATACGCACGACCTAAAATATACAGGGATATACAATAATATTTCTCATACGACGATATTATTTTTGTGACAGTTATTTATATTTTTACGTATGCGGGAGTAGGACTTTTTCATATTTTTCGTTTTCCCCTCCAATATAATCGGCTATTAGCTTAAAGATTCTTTTTTTTATTATTTTTTTATAGATATATACATATATATAAATAAATCAACGAATAATGCGACGACGACAATGATGAGATTAATGAATCAACGAAATTATACGATTTACTTATTTCTTTTTACAATTCACTCGTGCTACCAATGGATAAGTATTTAAATAAATAAAAATTCACCCTTACCGCGTGTTTTTATTTTAACACCACATTGTACACCGGCATTATTTGTAGGATTCTTTTTTAAACAATATGTAAGCGTACTTTACACGTTGATTAATACATTTTGCTCGTCTATTGTTTATATTGTTCTCTCCGTTTGTCTAATTTTTAACAAAACGCGTGTATAATGTTCTGCTTCAAAATCAAATCAACCGATCATTCCGTATAAAATTAATTTAAAAATCGGTACGCAATTTGTTCGTAAAATGAACAATACCGGGCCCGAGTACCGGGCGGGGAGACGAAAGGAAAGGGGTTCAATGTATTTTAATATCGTAAATAAGATTGAGCCTTAAAAGGAAAAAGAAAGAAGGAAAGAAAAAAAAAGAAGAAATGATATTTGAAGAAAAATCGAGCGCCGCGTGGCGGCAAATGGTAAATTCCGTGGAAAAACAAAACGTGGCTTTGCCTTAACCTTCGGACTTTTCTAGTCGAAGTAAAGTGACTTTCTCGGAGGAAGGAAGGAGGAAAGGAGAGGGGGGAGTCCCATCAAAGGCCTCCACCTACACCCCCAGCTCCTCTCCCTCTCCCTCGTCGTGAAAAGGGACCAAAGCACACTTTGTTGGGTTGAACCCTTTAGGCGAAAATCGTTCCACTATTTACTCGTGCCCGTCCTTTCACCGTTTCGTCCTAGGACAGCTTCAAGTGCTTGTCGACTACTCGACCGCCCTTAGGGTAGACGCGTCAGCCCTCTAACCACCCGTGAGAACTCGTAGAGGAATGTACCCCCCTCCCCTCGTCCCTGGTACACACCGTACCTTTCCAAAGACCTCAGACGTGGCTTTACCCCCTCTTCCCCACCATTCCCCCTCCCATTCTTGTTACAGATAGAATCCTGCGGTGGACTCGTGTCCTTTGCGGTTTAGAAAACTTCTTCTTGTCCTATATATCTACATATATATATTATTTCTCTTTCTCTTTCCGTATCTCTAATTCTCTTGCCCTTCGTGGCCCTCCGTCGCCAAATTCCACTGTGCCACCGCCAGCAGCGTGTACTCCTCTGATAATATTTAACGTTTTAAACAATTCTGAGATAAAAACAAACAAACAAAAAAGTAGTATGATATGTAGTATTAATATGAATATTTTACGATATTTCCGATGTGAAAGATAATAATGAATAAATTCCCTCTAGTTGTCTGTGTTTCTTTGTTTCTTTTTGTAAAACAGAAGATTTATTAAATTCGTTTTTTTAACTTTAAATTGTAAATATAGGAAACCAGATAGAAATAGTGAAAGAGAAATAGAGAGAAAATAAGAGGGGTGGTATATATATATCTATACGAATTCCCTCTTTGATAGTCACCTCGAAGAGAAAAGTAGCTCCCCGAATAAAGCGTAGGGAAAAATCGAGCGTTTAATGAGAATCCCGTCGTCCTTTTATAAACACGAGTCCTTTGATCGGAACGTCTCTTTCTTTCTCTCTCTCTGTTTCTCTCTCTCTCCCTCTTTCTCTCTTTCTCAGGTCGATTCGAGAGCGTTGAAGCATGGACAACGTTCAGCACGTTGTTTAAATGCGATCGGTGCTTTCTCAAGCATGCAACTTACGCTTTACGATGATTCACACGTACAACGATTTTCGTTCGAGTGTGTGTGTGTATGTATATGCTACTGCGAGGAGTTTCTCTAAAGAGAGAAAGAGAAAGAGAAAGAGAAAGAGAAAGAGAAGAGAGAAGAGAGAAGAGAGAAGTGTTATTTTCAATATCGGAAGTTAGAACGAGATAGACAATGTTTTATAAAGGACAAAGATACAAGTATACGTGTAAATGATAGTAAAGAGAAGGAGAAAGATAGATAAGATATATATATATATACGACAACGAGAGGGGTTGATATAGGATAGAAGATAGGAGAAACGATGACACACGAAAGGACAGAGATGGAAGGTTAGACGGTTTACGATAGGTGAGAGTTAGAAAAGGGAAAGATAGAGAGAGAGGGAGAAAAGGTTAAGGGAGAGAAAATCAGAGAGAAATTACGGACAACTAAGGGCACGACGCTCGATGAAACGTCTCGACACCTTTTGAAAAAGGGACGAATTTCTACCCTCAATTAAAACACGTCTCTAAATTTAATGTAACACCCGTGTAACGTTAATATATGGGTTACTTTTAATTAACGCTTAAAACGTTTCGTTTTATTTAATTTTTTTTTATTACAGATATATATTTTTTATTTTATATATTGATAAGAAAGGAGTTGAAAGAATGTTGGAAGTGTTAATTAAAGTTAATTAAACATTTATGTTCTTTTTAGGATGACGAACATTGTCGTCTTTGGTAACTAATCAATTATGCAATTTTGTTTTCGAATGTTATCATATTTTGTTGTATATAAATTTTTCTATTTAAAGATTTGACTGGCGTTATTTATCGATATAACATCGAGTATCGTTTACTTATAGAAATTATGATTGGTCTTTACGAATCCATTATGGATTGTCGATAAATAACTAAATATAAGTAAGAAACATTTCAAATATAATAAACTGCATTGAGTACGTAATATAAAATAATAATAATAATTGATTTAAAAAATAAAGTAAAAAGAAGCATAGGAATTAATTGAATTTTAGATTGTCACGATCAGTTATAATGGTTGCAAATCAACGTATACAAATTTTTCCGTGAAAAAAGAAAGAGAGAGAGAGAGATATACTTATATTCGAAAGTTTTGCCTTACTTATACTTTACGCCAGAATCGAATGATTTCTCCTTTCGGATAGACGATTCCGAATTCTTTGCCAACCACGTCTGAGTGGCTCCGAAGTAATTTGTCTGCCAGGCATAACAGAAGTGCGCTCGCAGCATTTCCTCCCTCGTTTTCTTCAATCGAGTACAGAAATTTTCTTCGTCTCTTGTTTTCCCTTAGATTGAATCAGGTGCCAACGAAGCGATGCTGGTCTACAATTTTTTCATTTTATTTTATCTTATTTTTTTCTGTCTTTATTTCGTTCGTGAAAAAAAAAAAATTTCAGGATCGAAAAAGTTTCGGAAACTTCGCAACCCCTTACCCACTCTTCTTATACGGTCGCTAGTTTAAGAAAGTATAAAAATAATAAAGCTCATATTTTTGATCAATTTTTCAATTTTAAATATCAAATTCGTTCACTCGAGAAATATAACGTAAATTGAAAAGTATCGTATACTTTATTCACTTCGATCACTGTTTGTCTCTCTCTTTCATTTTTTTTTCTTCCTATCGCTTCCCTTTTGGTTCCCTTCGGCTCCCTTAGAAAGTTATCTCCTATCGAAACAAGAACACCGCTTTCAGTATCATCGTCCACTCTCTACTATAAATTTTACTTAGGATCGATACCCCGTGATATAACCTAGGTAACTTCCCATCCGATACTACTACTACTACTCTTCCATTTCAAACACCTTGACTTTTTCAAAAAACAAGAAGGTATATATTAGGATCTAAGGATTATCCCTCTGTTCGATTAAAATAAAATATCATTCTAAAATATATTATCCTAAAGTTGTATAAACAAAAAAATACAAAAATAACGATTGGTAAATGTCGAAAAAAATAAATCAAGTTAAATATTGACGAGGGAAATAACAAAAATGTTGAAACGAATCAGAAACAGCAGCACCACCACCAACAGCCAGCAGCAGTAGTAGTAGTAGTAGGACGTGGGAGAATGTTGAAAATGGATTCGAAAATTGTGTGATCCCTGGCAACGTCGAAAAGGGACAATAGGACGATGACGCGTACGGATTTGATAAACCGCGTGTAAGGGTTGTAAACGTTGGACGAGCGTTAAGCGCACCCCATCCGTGAATCGAAACGAAATCAACGAGATTTGCGATCGAACGAGAGCCAGGTTGTATATACATACATATATGTGTGTGTGTGTGTGTGTGTGTGAGAGTGAGAAAGAAAAAGAGAGAAAAAGATGAAATGAGAGTTCGTTTTATTTTCGGGTCGTGGTCCATGCCTTGACCCCTGAGCCACCGGAAAACGCCGCTCAAACGAGTGTTGTTTCGTACGCGAGCCATCCGGCGAACAATAAATGGCCGCTTGTGCTTTTCAATCCCATTTCGGTGCCGAAATCAGCTTGCCGGTTTCCAACGTCCAATGTTTCCTATACCTTTCATACATGCTTCGAACTAGTCTACCTGTATATATATATATATATTTTTTTTTTTTGTTTTTTTTTTACCACTCTGGGTATCCACTTGGCTCAGAACTGATCAATTTTTCTTTTTTCTTCTTTCCGCCCTCCCCCCCCCATTTTTCTGTGTATTTTAAATATTTATAGAAATTGTAGTTTATTTGAATCGATACAACAATTTTTTCCATACGTATGTAATTATAATAAAATATAAGAAATTATCTACTATATCTATTATTGTACATGTGCGTATATAAAATCTATAGAATAATCTTAGAAAAGTAAAAAGTATTAAAAACTTGTACAAATGTTTGTATGTACATTCGTAATTTAGATTTTTAGAAAAATGACTCTCGTATATACGAATTTTCTTTATTATATTAGCATTATAATATTATTACTATTAACATTATTATATAGTAGAAATTTGTTTATTAAATAATATGCATTAAAAATATTGGAAATATATATTTTTTTTGTTTTTAACTGTAATTCTTTGGTAGGATCCTTTTTAGAATTATCCGAATTATGCTTCGCTAGTACGATAAATTATCTTCCCTGTCTCTGTCTATCTGTCTATCTCTCTCTCTTCACTAGCCTCCCAGGCTGCATATCTCGATATTCGAGGACGTGCGATCGCTCTAATTAACGCGAATTCCAGACGTCCTATCTCCATCTCGAAACAATGATGCGTGAATCGATGATACGTGCCGTCCATATTCCAGATACGTCACTTCCGCCCCCCCTCCCCGTTGCCTCGTGTTCCTCCTTCTGTGTTCCTCAAATAATTCATGTTTTTCCTTTTAACAATTATGATTCACATTCCTTGGACAAAGGAGAATTGATGGTTGTGGTAGTAATAGTGGTCGAGATTTGATCTATTTTATATATTATGACTCGGAACTATCGCATTATACGATTTTTATGAGAATAAAAGTGTAACCGTTACTGACGTTAACTTATTTTCTATGTAAAAAAAGACAGAGATAAACGTACAAAAAAAATAGAGAGAGAGAGAGAGAAAGAGAGAGAGAGATTGTGTTTGCATGTATGTGTATATGTGTTTATGTGTACGTGTATGTGTATGTGCTAATGGGGTAACGAGAATTTAGGCGACGAGGATATAAAATATATCCTGCAGATATTTGTCGATGCAGTACAAAAGACGATGTCGTTACCGATAATGTTCATACTATTTTGGTTCACGATTTGAGGGAGAGAGAGGGAGAGAGAGAGAGAGAGAGAGAGAGAGAGAGAGAGAGAGACTCATTCTTTTCATTCGTATTGTATTTTAGTCTTTTTTTTTTACTACAAGAACAACGTATACGAGGAGGAACACCAAAGAGACTCTCCTATGGGTTGTGTTCTCTAACGACGTCATTGAACCTATACAACCAACTCGTTGACTAGTAGTACGATAGATTAATTTCATTTTATGGGAATCGTTAACGTATATTCTCATGTATTCTTTCTCACGTACAAAAGTCGAATTCTATTATTCTCATCATTTGGAAATCGTTGTTCGTTATAATATTCAGTTGGTGATGATGTTGCATTATTGTCACAGTTCGACCGATAGAAATGTAAATATTACATAAAGCAGTGAATACGAAAATGTAAGCGACCAAAAAAAATATGTTTGTTGCTGATAAATTATTAAAAAGATGATTTCAGTGTATGCATACTGATAAGAATTTTGCAAACAAGATTTTTCACAAAAAAAATGAAATCTTGAAGGAAACATCGTTACACCATTTTTCGGCTTATTCTTTGCATGCAGAATCAACTCTGCATTGTATCACCCTATATATATGGGAATATATTATATATCCCTTTTATTCTTCCCCTCGTATTTTAATTCTACTTTGAATTTTAATGTAATTTATTTTCAATAATAACGTTCATGTTTTATTTTATTTTATGGGATAAACAAAATTTATAAAACAGGTCAAGTAAAAAAATAGAGATAGTTACAAATAATTTAGACAATGTTTTATAGATAAAATAGACTGATTAAATAAATCTATATATACTGATGAAAATAATTTACATTCTGAGACATTCTATTAGTACCAGTTAAAGAATCAATATAAGGCGCGATGAGTTTCGATGTATAGTAAATTATGGTTTTGAAGATGCTTTGATAAAACATTGAGAGAAAGAGAGAGAGAGAGAAACAAATGTTATTATATTACACAAATAAAATAATTATCGTTGAGAATTTAACGAGTTCTAATTTATTCAAACATATTTCGCAGCAAGGTAAATTTTGCTCCATTCGATTTCTATTACCATGTCGTTAAGGAAAGAAATTAAAAAAAAAAAAGAAATAAAAAAGAAAAAGAAAAAACACAAGAGAAAAATTATGCCAGACCGATAAAACGATTAATCGCAAACGATTCGTAACAATTTATCGTTGACCTAACCGAGATCCCAATTTATCAGAGGTGTTTCGTGCGAATTACTTCAAGATAGGATCGGAGTATCGACGGATAGATTTGTAGGATGGTCCCGATAGCCAGCCGAGGTATATTGCTGCACTCAGCTGTATAACTCGCATCCGTGCTGCAGCTATAGCAACGATAGTAACACAGCAATGACATCGGTGCTTGAAACGTTCGCCGAGATATCAACTCGACTTTGGTGATCTTCCTCGTCCCTTTTTTTTTCACTGTGTTCAACTCTATCACTAAATTATACTTTAATCTTTTATACTCTTATATAAAATATCATCATAATCCTATTGCGGTAACAAATATATAATATTATGTAGATTTCAATTTTTCAAAATATGCTCAATAATGATTCGTGAGTTTCATTTTTTTACCCCCTAAATATTATTATGGATATAATATTATTATATATATATATATATTTTTATTAATAGAAGAAAGTACAATAAATTCTCTACGAAAATTATAAGTAATTTTTGCTAAAGTGATACATTAACACGAACATGATACGTTGCAACGATAAGTGTAAACACGTATCACTCTATTAGCATAAACAAATTATTAATTAGCCAAATATTATTTCTAAATCAGAAAGGTAGAACCTTTTTAGTCTACAGATAATTTGGCTAGAGGGATTCGGATGGTTTGCTAAAAAATTTTTGTAGTGTTCACTGAAATACGATTGTGTAATAAATTAATCTAAATAAAATAAAATAAACACTAATAAAAGGAGAAAATGAAAATAATAGAATGAGGAAAAAAACACGAAAATTCTTATACAGAGTATAAGGGAAAGATAGTGATGCTGCTGCTGCCATCATATTACCGAGAGTAAGCGGAATTTAATATTAATATGGGATGGGGGTCGTGTGTGTCGTGACAGGGCTCGAATTTCGAGAATACCGACTGCGATATCGAGTGACCGATCCAATTTCCACAACGACGACGACGACGACGACGAAGACGACGACGACGATGGTGATGTTGGTGGTGATGGTGGTAGTGATGGTGACGATGCTTGCAAGGGAGATGACGCTTCTCCGCGTATATCTTCTCTCTCTCTCTCTCTCTCTCTCTCTCTCTCTCTCACTCTCTCACTCTCTCTATGTGTGTCTTTCTTCTTCCTTGCATTGAACCTCGTCTAGAGTTAAGCTGGTGCACTGTGGAATGCACTACTCACCCTTTCCACCAAGGATCGATGAGAAGAGGATTCTCTCGTACGGTAGAAACCGTGCTTGCTAGATCAAGAGGGGTAGGTGAGAATGCGTGAACGTAGGAGTCAAGAGTAGTGAAACATCCTGCATAGGGTGCTGCTGCATAGTATGCATATCTATGGGGAAAAGAGTCCTATTTACACGTTCGCATTTAACACACCGAATGTTGTTAACCTTCTAAAAAAGAAAAAGAAGAACAAAATGAGTTTCTATACGTAAAATACTAATAATTGCTAGAACGATATTACCGTTCGATCATTTTTATAGAAACTGTAAAGATAAAAAACAAAAAAAAATATATTATATACTTTTTTTAACAAATTCTCCCTATGTTACTTCGAATTTCGTGGATTTTTATTTAAAAAATTAAAAATATATATATTTTAACGTTTCATTTGAAATAAAATTATATTCTAAAATAATAAGTTTTATAAATATATCGGAATAGTTCGTTTTAAAAAAAACCTAAAACAGCAAAAATCAAATATGAAAATAAAATATCCAGGTTATTTATAATATTAAAAAAAAGAAAGAGGAAATACGATTACCCACATAGAGTTGATAATTTTAACGATTACTTTATAATATAAAATAAAATATAAATAATATTTTCATCAAGATATCTTTTTTTACTCCCTTTTTTCTACCCGAGTTATTATATCATTCTAACTTATTATGTGTTCCCTTACGAAAATATTGTAGAAGTGTACAAGAATATTTCTCATCCACTCATTCCCTTTCTCCCTCTCTCTCCCTCTCTTTCCTTTTCTCTCTCTCTCTCTCTTTCTTGTCCAGAGGCAAAAGCATTCTATAAATTTGGCCCGAGTGCGTTTCGTTGTTCACCTCGTAATCTCGATGGTAACTGTGCCAGGAGTCTTTGGTTAGGTAGGAGGAGTATAATAATCGACTGCGTACAATTGGTATACATACATACACACACATACACACTCTTCTCGTACTATCTTTCTCTAAGATATTCAAACACTCTGATATCGCTCGTATATCGTATTAATAGTACCGGAAATCATACTATATCCTCCCAATACCTTTAGGAATAATTACGAAGCGAAATATCCAACGTGCAAACGCGATCAACCAATCGCAATCGACTTTATTAATCAAAAACAGGAATGCAAACGATCGATAGAGATAAAGTGATACTCACAATAAGTGGAAGAAACGATACTATAGAATGTTATTAAAAGGGAAATTTAATCAAGATGAAGCTCGATAACACAATGGAAATCGAATAGAATCGAAATATCTTGATTAGCCCTGTGTATTCAGATTATTTTGCGTATATACGATACACACAAATACGAATATAGATTGTATATACAATTTTCTATGTAATATCAATGAGAATAATTACGATTAATCCTAATCGTTTAAGTTTTAAATCATAATTAGAATTTAATTACTAAATTATTGATTAATAAATGTCTTTTCTTATTTGAACAACCAACAACAACAACAACAACAACAACATCAATATTAACACAACAAAGATAAATCTGTAAATCCGATAGAAGCTTCGGTATCTTGATAACGAAGTGTATGCACTTGGTGAAATTTAAAGGAATTCGGAGGTGTTCCTAGAAGGCACGTAGGAACGTTTCAGGTCGAGTATGCACGGACATGCACGTTGAAATGTGGTCAGTGTGTGTGCTCACGTGTATTCGAGCTTTCCTACATATATTCGTAAACGAAGACACGTATGGTAATGCGAGTCTGAATACAAACCTACATATATATATATGCATTTATGCAATATATGTATATACATATATTATATAATAATATAGAAATAAAAATATAAAGAAATATTCGTACTTATAAATAATATGATTAAAGAAATAAATAGAAAAGGATACGTATGTACTTACGTATACTTGTGATAATACAAAATAAGACGGAGAATGATAGTAGATCGTATATTACATAATATACGTATTTAATAAAAGCTATTAATTATATTTAATTATATATATATATAAATCAATAACTTGTGTGTGTGTGTATGTGTGTGTGTGTGTATCTTCTTTTCTACCACTTGAATACTATTCACATAAGATGATATATATATGTGCTTAATCATGTAAATTAAAATATTATTTAAATAAGTAACTAACCTTGGGGAAAGAAATTATAAAATTCTCAACGAAGATATTATTATTTTAAATATAATCAATATTAAATATAATCAATATTAAATATATATAGAAAAGGAAAAATCAAAGACAGTGAAGGAAAGAGAGGGGTGAGCATTCGTGCATACGCATATAAGAGCTAGCAATGTATCTATGCACACACTAGAGAAAACGTGCGTGCGCGCGCAGTATAGAGGAAGAGGAAGAGGGAGGAAGAAGAGGAGGAGAAGCGTACACCACGAGAGAAGCATGATATGTTGCCACTGGGTCAAGTTATTTAATCCTGCCGGCATAAACCATAGCAGGCAACGGGAAATTTATGCACCGTAGTACTATGGCAGAATGTGCGCTGGAATACAAGTTCGTACGAAATATTCGCGAATACTCTCACTCACCCCTCATCCCCATCCCCCATTTCCTGCACTTATTGTACGCCCTGCGGTAGCAACGCGTTTGGGGGTGAAAGCTCGTTACACCACCACCCTATACTTGCTCGATTATGCGAACGCGTTATCGACGCTGACCGCACGAAAATAACTTTGGAATCGAAGCCGATTACCTTTGTTGTTCGTTCTTGCTTTGTTTTTATAATGGTCGGTGGTTTTACGTCTGACTGTTTTCGGATTGAAAACTCGTCATCAGGTAAAATCATTTCATGAATATGCGTATACACGTATACTGCGTACACATGTGTATATACGCGTGCATATATATCTGTAGAGAAGGTTGTTTGCACAATTTGAAAGGATTGTTATATTCAAACTTGTTACTCTTTGAAATTTGACCATACACCAGTAGGTAGGAAATATTTTTAAGCTTATGTATTGCATCGTTTTTCGTCAGTATCATTTCTCATTCAACTCTAACCCCCCCTACCCCACCATGCAAAAATATATCTAACTCTTTGTTATCTCTGTAGTAAAACTCATTATTATTCGATTCACCGTTATTCCTTTCAATATGTTTCTTTTGGCAAATATAAATTGTGTTTAACGTTAGATAATATCGTGGTTAGATTTTTTTTATATTTATTATACAAACGATCTAGATACGTCCAAAAAGCAGATAGACAGGAAACACATACAATGGGGGGTGGGAGGAGTATACATTTGTGGTTAGCTTGTGGCAAAAGTTGTTCTTCCGCTTTGTAAAACTTTTATTTTCTATATATATATCTTCCGTTATATTTTTTTGTAATTCTACTTTGTACTTTTTTTATAAAGAGCATAAAAAAGTTTTTACCAGGGAAAACAAGCAGCATTTGACGTGATGGTTCGTGATCTAGGCGTATCCTTTTCGCTATAAATATTATTACGTAGATCCATAATTAGTAGTGAGATAATATATATATTGTGTGTGTGTGTGTGTGTGAGAGAGAGAGAAAATTTTCTCTTTTTAATATTTAAAAGAAATAGAATAAGAAAATACCACGTGTTAAGGTAAAGAATCTATTTATGAAATATAAGCAAATAATTTAAAAATCAAATTCAACGCGTCGCTTTAAATTCAAATATTGTATATGAAAAAAATATTTCGAACGTATACGAAAGTAAAACATTAGTTGATATTACTAAACGAAAAAATATAGTATCGCAAATAGGATCGATCCTTCGGTCTCTTTGCAAATGTATACTTGGCTCTTGCTACTGTACTATACCCGCCACTTCTGTTGAAACTTGAAATATAGGTTAAATTTGCTGCTGGCTTGCCAACATAATGAGCAGCATACAACAATTTTTTTTAGACGGAACTGTTATCTTTTTTCTTTTTTCAAGAATATCACAAAGAACTTTTCTTTTTCTCCTCTCCTCACATTGTGTTAATAATACATGGTATAATAAAAATTAGACCCTATTCAATGACTTTCATATGTACTAATTTTCTGTCAATTTTCTAAGAAAAAAGGAAAGAAAATAAAAATACTCCATGAGAATGAGGTATTGTAAAATCAATTAAGTAATAATTAAAAAATATAACGGAAAATCAAATAAAAGGTATTTTATCAATCCAGTAAATAAAACTCAAGTGCAATTTTTTCTTAAACCGCAATAAATATAATCTGACAATAAGATCGATATATTATACATTGAAATGTATATTACAGTAAATTACAGTAATATCGGCAACGTTTTGATTAATTGAATATTACTTGTATTAATACCGTAAAAAAAGGTTAGGGGAGGGAGTAAATGCATTTGATATCGGTCTCATGACGGTATCGACATTTTCAACAACAAAAAAATTGCATACCAACTAGATGAAATCGTGATGGGCGGAGAGAGGGTGGGAGATGATTAAGGGTCTAAAAGAAACGTGCACGATACTTCCCGATCGAAACGACAGTGTTCATTCAATTTGCTCAAGTTTCGCGACGCGAACAATTTAATTATTACCGTTACACACTAAGAACGAAGTTATCGTTAAAGTTATACCCAGCTGTTGCCGTTGCCATAATTGCACGTAGTTACGTAGCTTCGCGCAATCGCCGCTGCTGCATAGTGTGTTAAATTAACTTTGGACCAAATAATCTCTTCCAAAAATTAATAACTCCTCGGCGGGGTGTTCACACGGTTAACGTAAAAGCTTGATTATAAAAGTAAATCCTTTTTTTAATCGTTTATTATAATGTTTGTTTTTTGTTTTTTTTTGTTCGCCACCTAGATTGCCGGAACTCGTCAATTTTATTGCTATATATATATTTAGAAAAATTTACATAATATTTTCGTTTTCTTTAAACATATGTTGCTGTTTTAAATATTATAGAATTATGAAATATTGTATACAAATATTAATTCCTTCAATCTAGTAACAATTTAGTGGCAATCTAGTGGTAATGTAGAAACATGTGCAAATAAACAAATCATTTCGTCTACTTGTATTTTTTCTTTTTTTTCTTAAGTCTCTCAAGCTCATCTAATAGTAAGTTAAAGTGTCGTAAACGTGAAAAGAAATATATCCCTACGGAAAAATAAAAACTATTCATTCTTAAAAAGATAACTCTCTCTCTCTCTCTCTCCCCCTCTCTCTTTCTACGTCACGATCATCGTTACGCGAAAAAGGGATGCGCAACGATAACATCGTTGTTTACGCGTGAAGAATAATACTCCCATCGGTGCTACTGCTATCATTTTGAAACGTGAAATTCCCAACGCGAATTCGTCCTTGACAGGGGGAAAGAGAAAGAGAGAGAGACATACAACCCTTATGAATCGACTCTAATTACGGTCGAGTCGTTGAACGCTCTAATGTGCTGCTTGAGACAACAAAAGGGTTGAACCTAGTAACCCCTTTGCATATTTATCTATAATTAATACAGGGTAGAGGGTGGGGGTGAGGTATTTAAATGAGAATATCTAAATATCTCCTTTATTTATGTTAGCGTGAAAATTCTTTCGAACAAATATATAACATTATGACAAAGGGGGGGGAACATTCGTATAACAATGAATACCAATTCATTCTGTCAAGAACATAATTTTGTTTAATTTTATAATTAATATAATATTTATTATATATATATAAATTTAATTATATTTTGCAAAATTATTATTTCAGATAAGATAGTTAATTGAAGATATTAATTAATACAATTCTTATCGAAAAAATATTTTTAATCATACAATTAGATTGTATTACATGAAATAAACTAGAATAAACAGAAATAACTTTGAAATGGGAGTCGAATCAAAGTTTACGAACTCGATCCTTTCGATAAATTTGTGTTATCGATATAACCGAAGGGAAGAGAACTTGCGTCTATGTTTCATTGTATGTATACATGTATGTGTGTATGTGTGTGTGAGAAAGTCAGAGAGGATGAAGTTACAGTCTCCAGAAGCGTTTCAAGATGAGAACCGAGGTTGTAGATCGAAGCTTCTCCAAGTCGGGCAAGTCTTGCAATCTTGGCTAATCAAAGTGCGACCGGTGTGCTTGTGGAAGAAGGGGAGTATAAGGTGAACGAACCTGTCCGTATGTCCCATCGGAAGTGGTCCGATGTCTCTCTTGAGTTATTTCTTCTTCGGGAGTAGTACTCTCTTCCTATAGTTTTCTCCTATAGTACACTCCTGTGTGCTTCCCTTACGATGACCGAGAGGAAAGAATTCACGTGATATCCTTCTGGGAACCATTTTCTCCTCTCTCTCTCTCTCTCTCTTTTTTTCTCTCTCTCTTTCTTTCTTTTTATTTTTCTTTCTCTCTTTCTTCTTTTATCCATCTGTCTTTTTATCTTTTCCATTGTCATGCCTTTCTATCTTCAATCCTTATTAAATCTTTCGCTTTGGAAAAGGGACTTTAATTCCGGACGTATCTTTATCTCTCTCTCTCTCTCTCTCTCTCGTATTTTCTCTCTATTATAATGTCGTTAATTTGAAGAAGTTACTTTTAGGAGTTGGCCGACTATCATCTATGAACGTATACACGGAAGGTGCTTCTTTCTCGGAAAACCGTTTAAAAATATTTTACCTTCGTTAGGACAAAGGGACACGGGACCTTTTTACAGATGTAGAATTCTATTAAGGAGGTTGCTTTTGCTTGCTTCTTCTCTACGTGCCGGCGTTGCCTCTAGAAAATACTCTTCCGCGTAATTTTACGTCGCTTAAATAAATTGGAAACGTGAGTGAGAAGTAAGATAGTGAATAGATGAGCGGGGCCGAGGGGAAAGAGAAAAAAAAGGAAAATAGAAAGAGAAAGGGAAAGAAGAAAAATAAAGAAGGAAGAATGAAAATGGTTCTCTTATATTTTTTATGATTTTTTTTCCTTTTTTATTTTTTTTTGCAGCAACCGGTGGCTTCTCTTACATATTTAAAAAGTCACCATTTTATCCGGTATTATTATTATTTTACTCTTTCCTCTCTCTTATATTTTTTTTTTCACCGAACTTAACGAGTCTAAGTCTAACGTAACGAGTACTACGACGTGGTTTTCACGAATGAGTCGAACTGTGTCGGAGAAACTTGTTAGCACGTGATGATCATAAACTTAGTATGCACGTAATAAAATGTCAGTTTGGCTTTCGAGAAAGCACTCAGCTTTTACTCACTTCCTTCTTTGGATAGTGTGTATATACGTATAGTTATATCCCCCCCTCCCCAACTGTACACATACGATATATATATATATAGAGAGAGAGAGAGAGAGATGCCGTACAAGGAAGGGGATGTCTGCTGACGTGCACGTGTAAACGTTTGGAAATTCCAGAACTGTCCTTGTTTCCACGTTCGTCGACTAGATTGCAATTACTGCTAATTAATTGAGCAAAGGGTTGAGTCTGAGGAGTCTAGGGACAAAGCAAGACGACGAGGCTGCTGAATCAACGTTGAAATTGTAAAGGAGAATAAGAGTATCACTTCACTCTACTCCGATATATATATATAATACTTCCTATACGAATGTTCTTCTTGTCATGCAGATGATAATTATTCGTTAGTTAGTTAGTTAGTTAGTTGCGTTAACTAATTCGTTCTTTCTTTTTTCTTTTCCTCCCTTAAAATAAAAAAACCTTTTAAAAGTCTAATAATAAATATTTTCAAAAACAAGTTATTAGGTTTAACCAAAAGTTTCGTGTGTTTATTGCGTTGAAACTTTACTTTGAAATTGCGTAATGGATTGTTTTTGTAAAAAATATACTTTAGAAAATATTAATTGAAAAACGCAAGAACTTTTCGATTCGCTTTAATATTTATTTATTGCAACAAATTGTTCGAACTTTTAGTCGAAATTCTCATGTTAATCACAGGGTGTATATGTATTAAACGTATTAATCGAAGCCAATTAGTAATCCGAGCCTAAATCGTCGATCGTTCGAATAGCACACTAATCATAGCCCCCTAGATTATAATGACCACTCGTCAATTATCGTACAATTGCAAACTGACAAATTGAAAGCGCTCGAGCAATTACCAACCAACCCAACCCAACCAAGTCAAGTTTTAGAAAGTGTGATGCAACGCTCTCTCGAGCGTGAAGTTACCTATCGATGTTCGGTGTGTGATGCTGGTGCCTGCTATCATCGACGTTGATTGGATTACTTGATCGAGCGCGTTATTAGCTGCTTTTAAAGAGTTCCCCAACGACGAAGATTTAATGACCTTATCTTCGCTTTCGTGCTCTTGGAAAACAACAAAAACAACAAAAAATTCCCAGTGTTCAACAACGATCGTCGTCGTCATTCTTCTCATCCTCATAATTTAAGTTTTTCCTCATAGTTTAAGTTTGCGAAAAGTAAACGATTTTCATCGATCGTTTATTTCATAAAGGATTATATCCCTACTTATCATAATCCTAATCGTTGTGGAGTGTCGTTCAATGGTATTTTATAGATAGAACAACCCTGTTCCCTTTTTTTTCTTTTCTTTTTTGATCCTCCCACGATAAATACTTTGGAGCCTTTTTTCCGCGTCCTAATTTAAAGAGACGTAAAAGAAAAAAAGATCGAAGAGCCAGAAGAAGCTGATAAGTCAACAAAGAAGTAAAACGGACTCGTGTCCTTTCTAACTTTTACTTAAAACATCGAAGTATCAACGGCAGAGCGAGCCCCACTCCATCCCCTAACCCCCATCATCATCACAGAGACAATGGCAAGGTGTGTTCCATCTTAAAACTATCAGTTGACTTGCAAAAAAGTTATTTGCCCTTGAGTAAAGGAATGGCTGCCTCTGCGTTCAAGGGTTTAGCAGGATGAAGAAGAAAAAGAGAAGAAGGGAAAAGGGGGAGGGGAACCGAAGATCCCGGCAAATATTTGCTGTGAGATTGAGGCGAGAACGGGGTTCGAGAATAGCGTTTTGCAAATAAACCCGAATTTATATATATATATAGCAAATATAATTTATACTACAAAGATATGCGTGTGCGTGTGATGCACGTGTGTTACGGGTTGTACGTTGTACATGTGCACGTTGAAAATAAACGCAAAAGGGCTAAAAGGGAAGAGAGGATAGCAGATATGACGGATCTCTTCGTTCAATATCGACACCAAGCCAACCAACCCCACCCTTTTGGCTCCTTTCGTGTTCTCGAAACCACTGACGTCCTTTCTTCAAGTATGGAGCCGAGTGCTACGAATATTGGCCTGGTGGATGCTCTTGAAAACACCAAGAGAAGAAAGAAGAAGATTCGTCAAAGAGAGTAGATTTTCCCCATCGAAAACTTCGGCGTTATTTGTTTTCCACCTATCTCTCCTCGATTCTGAATATTTATTAAACATTCTCTTGTTTAAACTTTGTCGGTTATTTTTTACACGTCAAAGGGGATCCATAAAAATTATAAATTAAATGAAAAGAAAATTTTTTGTTGTGATATAATAGTGCACCGAAACCTCCTGGATTTATAGTTCCAGTATCAACAATTTTTTCTCGTATAATAATAAATATTTAATTTTTAATTTATTAAATTAATATCGTTGGACAGATAATTTACGTCTTATTAATCTAACGAAATGAATAAAAATTATTAGTGCATATGAGTTTATCATTAAAGGTATCGAATATATCAAAAAAATATTTATCTTTCCTTTCTCATCCCTTTGTGGTATTCTTACAATTCCCCCGTTTCAAAGTTTTCTTGTATTATATCACATCCAAGTGAAAATATTTCCTTTTCTTCGTAATTGCGAAGAGAGATTCTTTCTTTCTTAAAAAACGATCTATTATCTTTCGATCATCGTGTTCAACTGTGAAAGATCCTGGATATTGAGTTGCTTTCGTTAAATCAAAGAAACGAAAGGGGAAAAGGATATCAAATGATGCTTAGAATCTTTCGCGCATTATTAACTCAATCCTCGGAAGAGGACGTTATCCTTGCTTAAAAAAAAAACAAAAAAAGAAAACTATGGAAAAAAACTCTTGAGATTATGAATCCATTTGAATAGCTTGAGCCTTTTGTTAAAGAGGCTACCACAGATATTATATATACAACTATCTTCCCTTACATTCAGTATACTCCTTAACGAGTTCCAACTTCTTTCTTCCCTTTTTCCTCTCTCTCTCTCTCTCTCTCTCACACTCTCTCCCTCTCTCTCTCTCTACAATTAGCAGCTTTCCAAAGGGTAGTACCCACTTCTGACAACACAGCAGCAGAGCGTACAACAGAGGGAGGGATTCTCGTTAAACTGGGTCGTGCTTGCCACCCAGAGTTAATTGATAAACAGCCTTAGGCTGAAAATATCTCACCCGGAGATGATACCCTGTAAAATAATTACTCGAGAAAAATAAATATATGTATTATACACACATATATATACATGTACGTTATAAAGCCCCTGCATGCAGGTATTCTTTTATTTCCTCTTTTGTTTTTCGTTTTTAATTTCTCTCTCTTTTTCTCTCTCTCTCTATCTCTCTCTCTCTTTCATCTTGTTGTACAAATATTCGAGGATCATATAGCACTTTGTAATTTGTTATTTTCATTGAAAACGATAATCTGAAAATAACAAAAATACTCGGAATAGTAGATATCAAATATATATATTATACAAATAAAATTTGAGTTTAATTTTACAATAGCGATTTTTATTTTAAAACACGAGCAGGATTTTCGTTTTACGTTTATGCAACAAATTTTTACACATTCCCACTCTGTGTATTACGAGTGTGTAGGAAATGGTTGAAGGTAAAAGAGAAAAAAGGAAAAATTGTTTGTCCGTATCTGAGAAAGGTTGGAGAGAAAGAATCTTTTTGAAACGACCACGAAGAAAGGACGAAACAGTCTGTCTGTATTCGTTGTACTTGTTTTACGATCCTAACCCGTACATAAAGTAGAAAGTACTTTAAAAAGGATGGATTTGAGTTTTGCAGTCGCGTTTGTCGTACTTTACAATTTTGCATTAACATCCAACTACTAGCGAGGAGGTGGGGAAGGGGAGGGAGGTTCCCACGACAAATGAAAAAGAAAAGAATACTTCAAGTTTACAGATCCTTTGAGAAAAGTTTAGACAAATTTAATTTGTTTTTACACAAAACAAAATAAAATATACTTAATATAGTAAATTCAGTCGGTTACCTTATTTTCTAAAGAGTTTTACATAATCCGTTTATCTCGGTTATGAAAATGTAAACGAAATTGCTATTATAAACTAATATATAAGTATTATGTGTGTTGCAGGACTATTGTTAGGTGGTGGGCTGATAGTACTAGCATCAGCTCTATCTGACGCGTCGTTGGAATTACCTAGAAAGTATAGTCTGCCTTCAACGACAAATATGCAAACAGACGATAACGGTTTACCTCACTATCACTACGGTTGGTGTCTCCAACTCTCAGGATTAGCACTCATCCTGGCCAAAGTAGCTGCTCTTTTAACTATGTCTGGATATATGGCACGATTTCCAACAGTCGAAGACATGGTAAATATTTGAAATTTCACTAAACTTGATTATAAACTCTTTATCATTATTAGAAAATTTATATATACATATTTTATCGTATATAGAAAGTTTTATAATGAATAAAAGGTTAAAGATATTCTTTACTGTGTAACATTAAAAAGTTGAAAAGTAAAAGAAAGTAGATACTCGTAATGCTACGCTGAAAGTTAAACATATAATCATGAAATATTATCTTTGTTGGATTTTTCTTCATAATATGCTCTATATTTTTCTTTCGTTTTTAGGTAAGAGTTATGGTACCAGGAGCGGAAAGAAAACTGAGAGAGCGAAGAGGTGTAAGCTCGGAGTACCTCATCAGAGCACATCAAAAGTCACCAGGTCCACCTCAGGCTCGTGGATTTAACCAACCAACTAAAAGTGTACTTGGTACTACGCATAATATATATATATATATATACATATATTTAAGTGTCTTATTAATTTTTGAATGAAAATAAAGTCTAAATAGAAACGCAATTAATGTTTTAGCTCCCCAGAGAGTAGCAGAAGAAGGAACTTCTCTACTGTGTAAGTCAGCACCTGATATTTGTGCCTCCAACCCACAAGCAATCAGCTATGTGGATAAAGCAGATCTCTCCCACGTTCTTCCAGCTTATCCAGATCCAAAGAATACCGATCCTCGGTACACTTTCGTCGATAAACCAGATGCCAATGTTATCGATTCACAATTAAGTGGCTTCGTCGATAAAGAAGGTCTCATTGATTCTAGAATTTTATCCGATTCGAGACAAAATATGATCGCATTTAGCGAAAATAAGGAACAAACTCTCAATCAAGAGCCACGTTATACAGAATACGCTGCAAGAGCTACCGAGACAAATGTAGTTGATTCCAGACTAAGTGGTTTTGCTGAGAAAGAAGGTTTGCTCGATTCAAGGCTAGCAGGATATGCCGAGAGGAACGAATCTTTATTGGATACCCCTCTTGGTTACGATTCACGTTACAACAGTTTAGCTGGACAAACTGTACCTATTACGTTGAAACATCATAATACATCGGTATCAGCGATCCAATCTCAATATATTTATCAAAACTTTGGTACGATACATTCTGGTATTTTAAGGGTATCCGAGCCTGGTACAAGCTCGAGCTCTAATTCAAGTCAAAGAAGTATGACCTTGCAGAATCCAAAACGAAAATCGCAAATCGCTCAAAATACTTTTAGTACGATGGAATGTGAGAAAAGGAAACAACGGGGTCCTGGTTTAGTAGGAAAAGCTGGATTTTATGCGGGTAGTGCCGTATGACCACCACCACCTCCTCCGACCCCAAGGTAACTCCACGAGGAAGAAACGCCACTTTAGTTCGAATCAAGAGAATTCTTTTAATGGCGTTTTAAATAATATTGGTCGGAGGAAGAGTGTTTTTAAATGAGAAATCAAAACAAAACAAACAAACAAAATAAGCGGACAATGGATGCAACATTATCATCGGTCGATAGTGCAGATCCTTCAACGTTTCCGATTTAAGCTGCTTGATAATTCAGATCACTGCCCTATTATGCGTGATAAATTATACCAACAGTCGGATTTACAAGTTCCTGTGATAATATCCCTGCCCAATGATACAAGAAAAAACATCAAAATCTTATTACTACTAATGTGATAAAAGTTATGTTGTGGTCATGAAACAAATGCTGCCAATCGATGCTAATCGATGCCATAACTTGAATTATACCAAAATGATGAACGGTCACTCGAAACCGCAACGTCGGATCCAAAAAAATTTGTACATAAAATATTTATCCTAAAAATTAGATATATAAGACATCGATGTGAAGAGTAAGAAATGAAAAATATAGATCTTCGATAAATTTATATTAAACGAAATGGATCATCGAAGTATTTGACATTCATGAAATCAATATTAATCTAACTACTAATGAAAGGATTATCAAAAAGTTACGATACGATGAAAGGAATAAAGGAAAGAAGGACGAAAGGAAAACGATAGTAGTTTGCTTAACATAGATGTAGCGTAAGTGTAAATGATACACCATGCGAGGTGGCGAAATACATGTTCTGCTCATTGCTGGCAAAATTTCACGTACTATTTATATTATATAAAAACATTTCCTCTCTTTCCCATTGAAAAAAATAGTTCGTGATTTTTTGCGTATCAAGGAAAAGCATTAAATCAACTGACTACTCTCAATCAAAAAACAAAACAAAAAAATAATAAAATAAATACATAAATTCCCCAATGTTATAATCGTTGCAATCATTGCTTAATATGTTCTACGTTACCATTATCATGATTTATCATTTATAAATACTTGAGAATTTGAACTAACGTCTATGGTGTATTGAAAAAAAAAAGATCATGTCATCACCGTCGTGATTAATGCAAATAAGTAATCAGTAAAATTTGATCATAATCGAATGATAATTTTCACTCGTGTTTCGATAACATATTCAACGGAACAAAAAGTAATAAAAGTAATTATAATCGAGAAAGTAAACTTAAGTAATGGATAACACTGTAATATATTTGATGGTCAATACGAATTCCGTTAATTTACGTGTGGTGTGAACACGTATAATCGTATTTATTAAGAAGAACATCGTGATGAATAATAAGAGCTCGTCTATGTTCTACGTAAAAGAAATTGCCACTGACACGTTCTCATTATTATTGTTAGAATATGTATGTATGTACGTATTTACGTATATAACGTTCTTTAACTAATCATTACGGTAACTTAAATTAAATGAAAATTATCGATACTATGATATGACAAGATATTCAACTTAAAGAAAACCTAAATTATATGCTTCTTGAAAATGCAAATAACGTTTACACAAGTACATCAATAACGGCAATTAAAAAGCTCGTTATTTACATAGTATTTACATTTATCGCGTGTCCGGTCCGTGGCAATATCTTTTGTCGTATTTACCAATTTCTAACATATCAGGGCAAAGGAAAAAAAATGTTTACGTTACCTGTACGATAATAAGCTGACTGCCATTATTTACTTTCGTCTACTTTGTAATTTATTTTCTAGTTATTTCTCCCTTCCCTTCCTTCCTCTCTCCCTCCCTATTTTCTTATTTGCTTAGGAGATACTTCTCTCGTAAAAAGAGAGAAAGGAATCAAGAAGGTCGAAAATATTTTAACGATTTCGAAAACCGATAATCGACGTACATTTATTAAACGGCAATTATTCTTTTTCTTTTTTTTTTTAAAACAGCCATATACATTTGTTGTATAATATGTCACTTTGCACTGCATATAATTATATTGTATTATGATCGTAGCTGAATGTAATAAAATGTTTCTTTTGTAAAAAAAAAAAAAGAATTGAAAAAGATCAAAAAAAACCCACGAAGACATTTCATTTCGTCGTCCTGTACCATAGATAATGAATTAATAAATTATGGGTGTAACATTTATTTCCCTATTACAATCCTTTTCGTTAACGAATAAGTAACAAGAAAATAGGTATTGAATATAATCAAACGATTTGTAATTCGTCTACAGATATAAACATATAAAAAATTCATGGATCGAAAGTAACTTTTAAAATATGATTGGAAATGTATTAATTAAAAGAAAAAAAAGAAATTATTGTCATTATTTCATTGTTAATCGAATAATTGTTAACTCATGATAATCTCGAAGAAGTATGTAGATAACGTAGGGAAATAGGAATAGAAGTAAATTTTAGAAAGCATTCGATAGATGGCTCGTATCCACCATGTTTTGCATTATATCCGGCTGGTGGACCGGCCCACTCCTAATGTTTAATTAACACCGCATAATTGCTTGGCCAATTAGAGCACATCGTTTAATATTAATCTGCAATTTGAATTCATTTCAATGCGGTTAAAATTTATTGAATACATAATTAATGCCGCATGTTACGAATGCAGGATACCCACGAGCGTGAACCAAAGCTCGAGCCGGCTTAGCATGCAAACTCAACCCACCAACCAACCAAATGATTTATTTATATTAGACGGACACTACTAGGTAGAAAGATGGTTCGTTGGTTTACATTGAAAACTTCCAAGAAAGAGACTTAATGGTCTATAAAAAAGACACGTATTACTATACCATAGTAGTACTGGCAGGTTTTCGATATTCTTCGTCTATTCTTATTCTTATTCTTCTTCTTCCTAACATCGACGATAGTTGGCAAGAAAACCGAAAATGTATGTCCGTGTATCTTTCGCAAAGTTCACTTCTCAACTATAACTTCAAGAATACGTATTATGCGTGTATAGTATAGATATATACTTTTATACGTTGAAACAGACAAATATACGCGGAAAGTTTAAATTTGATTTCTAACCTCACTTCTACGAACCGTATTTCCGTACTTTCTTAAAATAGTAAACCTATTATGACTCTATACTTATTATAATATTCATATCTTACAACGATGTTCTTCATCTAAGTTATTTTAACTATTACTACGAAAGATCTTGCAATGTTGCTTACAAATCTTCAACGATCTTTCAAATACATATACTATATATAATATATATATTACATACATTGTATTATAGGGTGTAATTAAAAAAAGAAAAAACGATATGATTTAAATTTTAAATAATACATAATAATTATCTTATTCGATCATTAGTATCGAAAATTGATCTATAGAAATTCTTGACATCGAGATCTAAATGAAAAAAAGAAGAAAAAAAGAAACAAACAAACAAAAAGGAAATGAGATGAAACGTTATTTGTCTCTGTTATTTACCTGCGACAATCATCCTATACTGTCGTACGTTTCTCTTTTTCCTTTGCTATCAACCCTCCTCTCGTTCGAATATCCAACGAACAACCCCTTTTCGGTAATCTCGCACCCTCAGCTCGTTTCTCCTTCCCCCTCCTCATCTTCTATTTCCCTCTGTTCATCCACCAACGAGTGGTATCGGTATTCTCCCTCTAATCCAATTAAAAACGGCGTAGGATCGCACGAAACAGAGCGGCGGCGCATCGACCACGAGAATTTTAATTGATGTTACAGGTACGAGAGGGTAGGTAGGCAGGTAGGTACCGCGGTACGCGTCGGAGGAGGAAGAGGATTGTAGATAGAAAGAGGAGACTAGGTAGAGGAAGTAAAAGGGTTGAAGAGAATCGAAAATAGGGATTGGAGAGCAAGGGGGGGGTTTGTGTTGTATTATAGTAGGGATGATAGTGTGCCACCAAGGCACGTTCTCGTTCACGAGCTCCGAACTTTTGCCAACCTTCTCGTTCGGATCCAAATACATGAATATCCTCATCCATCCCAACCCCACACACCCCACCCCCGTGTCTGTTCAACGTGCTTACAAAAGTCACGTTAATCATCGACCGCCACTTCATCTTTACAAACACTTTTGACACGACGACGACGAAAACGAAGACTGGCTTAAAACTCGTAACTAAATCGAAGTGGTTGATAAATGTTTTTATAATAATAAATCATAGTTATTATTACTTTATTCTTTTTTCTTGTTTTTTTTTCCGTTTTCATAAATAATTAATATTTTGTAACACACGTTTTTATTCGATTACATAGATTATTTTATTCCTGCTATTTGTCTTTTATTTAATTTCATTTAAAATTATTCACGAAATGTCTAATTTCTATTTATAAAATATTATCCAAATTTTATTCAACAACATGCATAAATTAACAAAATAATATTTCCATCGAAATTTAAAATCCTTTTTTTCTCGTTCGTTTAAAGTTAACCTGATCAAATATTTGTCGTCAATATTTTGCTAGACGTAAAAAAGGAGAAAAAAACAATCCTTTCTTATCTAGCTAGATATTCTAAATAAATGTTTTCATACTATCTTCCTTCGTCTTCTTTATTCCGGATTAACATTTTCAAGGAGAGTGAGAGAAAGAGAGAGAGAGAGGGGGGAGGAGGGGCGTCGAGAGTCGAAGGATATCTTAATCCTTCTGGCCATCTATCATCGCAGCGAGAGAGTCTACCGGTTAGGCCGATTCTATCTTCTTCCGTTCGTTTCTCGTTCTTCTTTCTTTCTTCTTTTCTTTTTTTTTTCTTTCTTTTTCATTTTTCTTTTCTTTTTCTCACGCACCACCCTTCGCAGTAACTGTAGCCTTTTGTTACCTTGTTTAATAACTTATGATGAATGTACCCTCGCTCTACTTTGCTTCCACTTAGTTTTTCTTTTTCCATAACAACTCCGGTGTCTCAACAGGACCAACGTAGATCCACCCTTTTCCCTCGGGTCTTAAAACGTCCTTTTATACCTTTAGTGTCTTTATCATACTACAAATTAAAAGAATACATTCCTTGAAACTTCATTATATTGTTTATCCTACAACGCGACAAACAGAACATTGAATATACGAAAATAAAATACAAAACAAAATGTGTCGATGTTAATAATTAACGCATGTTAAAAAACTTATATTTGTTTCTATTTTTGTTTAAAATAAGTCAACCTTTCATTTAGGTCAGAGCGTGTTAATGTACATTCCATCAGGGTTTCTAGTATTTGAACCTAAAATTACTATGAAATTCGCGTTTCCAATTACCATTAAAGTCGTGAGACAGATGATAGTCGTACGAGTTGGACGAGTGAACCGTGAGTTTTACCTTCAAACGTCGAAAGGTCACTATGCATGTTCACTCACCCCGTGAACGCAAGTAGAACGAACGGAGGGGTGGAAGTGGTGGTGGTGGTGGTGGTGGTAGGTACTCTTATCTGGTCAAGAGAACGATGGAGGGAACGTATTAGTAGCCGGTATTAAATTATGGTCAGCCTGAGGCAACCTTTTGCCTGCCGCCAGTGATACCGATGTTGCAACGATAACAAACAACAACCTGGGCCTCTCTTCCACCAACCCTCCTCTCTCGCGGAATTAACCCTCGAGATTGCCGGTGCTTTCGAAGGATAATTTCATTTGGCAGCGAGTCCTGGCTCCCGATGTTGCTTCACTATGCTACGGGGCTCTGGCCTGCGTGCTATACTTTTCTATCTTTTTTTTCTTCTTCTTGTTTTTTTCTTTCTTTCTTTTCTTCTTTCTTTTTCTTTTTTTGTTTTACTCTCTCCGAACATTTTTTCGTTTGTTTTCTTTTTTCTTTTTACAATTCTTTCGGAGTCTACGTTACTTCCAATGGAACTCTCACAATTACGTCGTTTTTTTTTTTTTCAAATGACTTTTAAAGTTTGCTTTATATATTAATTTTGTCTAACGGTAATTATCGTTAATTATTTACTATTAATATTGTTAATTGGCGTATCTTGAACCGAAGTTCTTTCCAATTGGAAGATTTGTTTGTTTTTTTCTCTTTTGCTCAAATAAATTGTAAACTTTTCATTTCGGATAAATAAATAGTAAAAAAGTTAGATATCACGCGAGGCGGTAGTTACAATCGTAACCCTCCTCCCTTCCTCGGCTTTCTAGGCTAATTTCATTTCGTAGAATTTCTAAGAGGAAAGAGTAGAAACGAGCACTGAGGTAAAATACGCTTGACCGCAGTTTGCTTCTATCTGCGAAACATTTTTCCCATTTTTCGGTCATTCGCTTCTTTTTAACGTAAAACCAGTGCTTTTTAGAGAATTGCGAGCCGCGGGCTAGGTTACCGCCCTTATCTATACGAATTTTTACTGTCGAGCATGGACCACGGTTTCGATGATTTGCTACCTTTGATTACCTTCCGATGTAATTCATCTAATATAAATATATCCATCTTTTTCTTTTTTTATGATTTTTTATTACATTTTTATAAAGAATGAAATACGTACGATCGTGATTAGTTGGCAACGTTTTGAAGAATAATATGACATACACTTCTTCTATATTCCTATGAAAAGATTTAATGTTTTACAAATTTTTGTTATAAATATTCATCCATCCACGAAATTCTACGAGGACAAAATTTGATCTCGAAAAAATCGCAGAAAATTATTCCATCCAATTGAGAAAAGTTTGGAAAATGAAAAGGTGAAAAAAAAAGACCTACGTCTCGAGGCATTTACGGTTACTTCCGAGGGTGTGTGTGATAAACGCCTGAAATTCCTAAAAGTTAGAAGAGGGTTTGCCATGGAGCCAAGGGGTCAGGATAAAGGCTACTTCTAGGGCAAACGAAAAAAAATAACCTTCTCATCGTTAGTTGTCCTTTCGGACGACGGACGAATGAATGAATGAATGAAGGTTCCGAAAACGTCTCCATTTGCCAGACAAAAAAGGTTCGACCTTTTTTTTTCTTTTTCCCTGAGTCTATCTTCCATTCTTTATTCCAAGGGTGGTTAATTCGTAATATTTCAAAAATCGTTTTCGATATATTGATTTATTTCCAATTTCTTACTAACATATTTAAAATATAATTTCGTCTACTCATATAATGGATAATTGTTATTTCTTTTTATTTTAACTCATTGTAGAAATTTTTTATATAATTAAATAAGTCTTGAAATTATGTTTTAAAATATGTTTAGTGACAATTACGTCATAGTGACGATCGTCCTTGAAAATTGGTCTTAGAGTAGTTTCGTATCGTTGCTTCCAACATCCGAATACGAAGAAAGGAAGCAAGAAGTTTCGATGAGGTAAGCGCCGCCTGCAGTTGCTATGACGACAGGACCGTCTAAATCCACGGAGCACCCTTGCGTAGCGCACTACGAGGGTAGTTCGAGGGACGTTGGGGGTGACAATGGAGGCGCTAAGCCTGGAGATTTGCACGAACCACGCCGGTTGGTCGGTTCATTGTTTCAACGCCGGCTCTGCCGGAAAACGTATAACCTAATCTCTCACTCTCTACCCCATTACTTTTTTTCCTTTTCTTTCGTTTCTCTTTCTCTCTCTCTCTCTCTCTCTCTCTCTCTCTTTCTTTTCGTTTGGTTTTCCTATCTCGTTCTAGTTTTTCCATTCTCTTTTTTTTCCCACACCCTTAGCGCCCGTCCAAGTAAGAAAACAAAAAATGACCAATCGAACAACTCGCATGAAATAGAAACGTTCACGAGAACTTATAACTAAATACGAGTATTAATTTTGTCTTCGATTATTAAATACGTAAAGGTGTTTATTTTATTTTATCGAATTATTTCCCGATCGATTATTTTGTTCTCTTTTCATTTTGCTTTATATTATTTTGTTTTTTGTTAAATGTTACAATATCACCATTCACACATTATCATAATCCATTGGGGCTCTTGTATTCCGTCGATTATCAATTTATTCTACCGAATGAAAATTAAATGCCATAGGAAATAAGTATCGAGTTGCCAAGGCGAGTTGTAATCTCGAATTTATGCGACATAAATTTCAACAATCTTCAACGATCAACCGGGAAATGGTAACGTGAAATGCTTCGTTAACGAATAAGAAATGAATAGTAAGATATATATAAATATAGATATGTTCTCTTCGCAAAATCTAATCGAATTGTTGCTAACTTTAAATGCGAACATTCTATCGAGATAAAAAAATGATATTTATTAATTAAAAGAAAACATTTACAAGGTTTAAACATTGTGAAATAATATTCTATCGAATTCGAAGATTCAACGCGTTATTCGTAGCAGATATATTATTTTTTTTTGTCGTCGATAATCGGAAGAAGATCGAAATCGTCGGACCAAACAGGATGATGGTAGACTACCTTTTCTTTTTCCTTTTCGCGACAATAATTTAATTTCGCAGCGAGAACTCTGGGGTGTCGCTCGTAAATACAACGATTATCGGTCGCGCTTATTAAATCCGAACGGATACGATGTCTCCTGTACAAGTTTCTATCCTCCTGAACCAACTCATTCTTGAATCCTCTTTCTCTCTCTCTCTCACTCTTTCTAACACACACACGTAGATATATAAATACATAGAGGACACTGTAGGATTGCATCAAAGCTTGGAACGTGCGCCGTTATTTTGTATCTTTTGCTCTACCTTTACGATCCACCGATGCTAATTTCACGGGATTTGTAGAGCCTATCGTTTCAGCAGCAACATAGCAGCAACATGGGGGACTGGTACATGGGCTACAAGAGTCTCTAAAGAGAGAGAGAAAGAGAGAGAGACTCGTTCTCTTCCAGCTTGTGGCGGCCTCACTGATGATGACGAGATGATCACTTAATTTGGCCAACAGCTGCCGCATCGTAGTCTCTTCTTCTTCTTCCTTCTTCTTCCTTCTTCTTCCTTCTTCTTCTTCTTCTTTTTATTCTTCTTTCTCTCTAACTTTATCTTATTCCCTTACACTCTTTTTTCTTCCTTTTTCCTCTTCGTCTTCTTCTTCTTCTCCTTCATTGGGGTCTTCTTGTTTTTTGCACACCCTGTCTCGCCGCAAACGGACGACTAAGACGACGACGACGACGACGTTTCTTACCAACGAATGTAAAACCATTCTCTTCCTTTCTGTAGACAGAGAGAAAGAGAGAGAGAGAGAGTCTACATTATTTTCAACAACAAAGACTCGTTGATAAGATTCTTGATCGATGCAAAAGCAAAGCCGGCTCGTTAAAGAAAATTGTCGACAAAAGGAAGAAAGAGAGAAAGAGGTATATATGTATGTATATAAAAAGAGAAGAAAGGATCGGGATTACAATTTTTTTGCCGAAGATTTTTCTACTTATCCAACGGAGGGCCTTCGTTTCGCGTCGGGTTCACTTCAAAGTTACCGATTCTAAAAATTCTCCTCGGCCCAAATTTCCGTATACTCGGGGACCGAATAGTAGAATAAAGATTTCAAACTATACGAGAATTAGAAGTTAATCCCACAAAAAGGGGAGAGGGGAAGATATTATTTATGAACCTAACTGAGAGAGGACAAAATCGTGGCTAACGTTAACTTTCGCTTATAAATAAAGTGTTGGGTTGGCATAGCTATCTGAAGACCCCTTATTAAATGATTATGCTGAGGAGATGATTTACCGACCACTTCGTCATTGAGGATCAATGACCTTGGATAATCTCTTCCACGGTCTCATTAAGAACGAACGACTGACGACCAGGTGTGCCGATCTATCAGTTAAAATTAGATCGGTAAGGTGAAGGAAGAAAGAATGAACGCTTGTAACCTCTTGTTGATGACGAGTTTGCAAACGTGTGATCTAACGAGAGAAGAAAATTAACTCGATGAGAGCTTGATATTATTCACGTTCGAGAGGAGAAACGGGGATTGGGGCAATCGTAATCGGTTGAACCTTCTTTAAAGAAAGTAAGAAAGAAATAAGAGGAAAAAAAAGAAAATAAACAAAAAAAAATAAATAAATAAAAAGAATGAAATCCTCCATAAAGTTCATAAATTTATCGGGCGGATACGCGTCTGTCGTCCGATTGGCTCTCTCGGCACCGACGAAGAAATACCCAGGGTCCTTCTACCTCATACAAGCCCGCGGTATAATTCAAAAATTCAAATTACGTATTCTATTAGGTGCGAGACCGAGTGGTAGAGAATGCGCTGGTTTGGAATGAAAAAAAAGGAAGAGAAGAAAGGAAGAAAGAAAGAAAGAAAGAACGAAGGAGAGAGTAAAAGGCGAAGGAAGGGTTGCGGATGGAAAGAGAAAAAAGATAGAAGAACGCAGACAGATAGAGAAAGAGAGAGAGAGAGAAGGTTGTCGGAGAGAAGGCATAAAAGGAGAAGAAGGGTCCTGGTAGGTGCGCAACACAAGTCAAATGGTAGGGGGAGAAAAGAGAGAGAGAAAGAGAGAAAGATAGAAGAAGAAGGGGTGGAGGAAAGAAGAAGGAGGAAAGAAATGAGAAAGAGTGTAATAAATTGGTGGTGAGATTATTCTCGACGTGCATTAAGACGTCAAGCGGCGACGGACGACCTGAAAAGTATTGCCCGACACCTTCTGCACCACGGTCCCTTTCTCTCTCTCTCTCTCTCTCTGTCTCTGTCTTTCTTTCTTTCTCACAGAGAAAGAGTACTGCTGCCCCTTTTCTCCCACTTCGTTGCCTGCGGCTTCCCCCACCACCGTTCTCTTCGAAAGGCCCGTCCTTCTTGGGACGAGACGACGATGACGACACAACGACAACGATTCGCATCCCTGGGGCCCTGCTGTCTTTCTGACACGATACCGAAGAAAATTATACTCGGCCTAATCAGCCGAAAGGTGCGAACGTGCCCATATGAATTTGTTAAAACTCTCAAAACTTTGTAAATTTTTTGAATTATTTCTTTCATTCTGCACGAAGTATTATTTTCATATGCAAATACTTCAAGATATTTGATACGCGTTTACGTTACACGCGTTATATGGAAGTAGCATTTTTTTTTTTTAATTTGTTATTACAATAGAGATTTTAACGACAACGAAGATGGATATTTTTTCTACAAGACTAATTGCACGGTTACTAGTCATTCTTCGATTGATGTATATATTATGCATTTGTAGATATATATATATATATAAAGATATTATTGCTAATCATTGGATCGTAGCGGTGTTTTAATACGATAAAAAAGGTGAAACATAACATAGGAATGAGTCACGCGGAAAGATTTAATATAGCTTAGAACGATACTTTAAAAGTAAATTATATTATCGACGATTTGTTGGTGAAAGAAAGAGTAGGATGGTAAGAATGAAAGAAGGTCGATGGAAAAACCGGATGGATTAGAATAAGATGGACCCCCGTGGTTTGCTCGTGAGTCCACCGTCGAGTCCCTTTTTCGTGGGTGTTAAGTAATATATTATATGTAGCCAACACCTGGCATCACGGCGGCGTGCGGACGGCCCTACAAAGGTCTCATCCCTTTCTTTTGAAGAAGAGAACGATCGTGACTCGTTAACACCCCCCTCCTACTAAGAAATACATCGTCCCAGCCACTGACTGCTCCGTTCATCCTTGACGTTAAAACCATTCGCGAAGATTGAACTATCCTTCTCCGGTTTTATCTTTTTTTCTAGGTCCCTTATTTTTACTTCATCTTCATACTATTAATAGCAAAAGACGATCTCAACGAAGATTTAACTTCGTCTAATTAGTTTTCTACAAATTTACGAGAGATTCCTGAATATATTTGGATATTTTAATCGATTCGATAGAATTAATTATAATATAGACATATATATCTGGAAATAATATATTTTATCGTTTCTTATTTGAATACAATAAGTTACAATTAATTATTATTAGTTTCATAAAATAATAACATTTTTGTTCTATCTTTGGGGATATAAATTTTCTATTAATTAATTTATACGAAAGTTTGAAATTTTGGAAATGGTAAATCATATAAAACGTTTGAAACTCACTCGGTCAGAATGATATTCATAATGCGTATGAAAAGCCTAACTTGTTACCGTTCAATGCATGTAAACAATAATAACATTAGTCAATTTATTTATCGCGGATCTTGCAATTATAAAGACACACGTCAACGTAATTCATTCTGTCTGTTCATTAGTCTAATTCCATTTACCTTCCGACTGAGTTAGCATGAAGTGGTGAACGCGTGATCAGGCTAATACGAGTGACATTCATTTGATCGCGGCACGACACCGTGGCCGGGCGCCGTAGGAGATGACGATGAAATTTTCAAAGCTCCTCGGATGTGTTCTTTGACTTTCTCGAGTCACCCTCTCATTCTTTTTTTTCTTTCTATCACATCTCATCTTCCTTTTTCTTTCGTTTCTTCTTCATGGCTTGTCTCTTTGGTCGCTTTAGACTTGACAACCGCAAGCAAGCAAGCAAGCAAGCAAGCAACCACCAATGAAGATGTTACAAGAAGAGAAACGTAAGGTGTGAAATTAAATCCTACTCAGGATTTCATTGGAAGATTATTATCGTCTTCGAACACATTCAAGGGTGTTCATCAATTTTGAATCATCATTCTCATTCTTCATGCCGAACCTTAATCCAACGATTGAGACTCCGCTGACAATGGGCACCACAACGAATACGAAATGATACTAATTTACAATGAGAGATATTGGCTACCAGCTACCAGGATATCACGAATATACAAAAGGTTGCTCAAACGAATTAGAAAACAACAACAAAAAATTGAATCCTGTTATCCAAGAGAATGTGATTATGTGTCACGTTAATTTTCAATCATTTTGATATCTTGTTTTATCGAACCGAATCCAATCCGATAAATAATTACAAAGTCATCTAAATATATACGTCTAATATTAGAATAGAAACTCGGTTCAATTATAACTGTCCCTTTTCTTCTTTTTTGTGGCAATCGATATAGTTTGGAGTTTATGTCGATATACTAATTTACAAGGGGCCATCAGCTACCAAAACTTGCACCCGCCAAGAAAGGATGACCTATCAAGTTTCCAGCATTGGTTTTCGGTGGGAGTATGAGGCCCGAGGCATTCTGACTTTACCTGTCCAGCTGACTCTCTCGTACCCTTTCTCAAAGATTAGAAAGAGAAAGAACGATAGAAGATGGAGAAGAAGAAGAAGAAGAAGAAGAAGAAGAAGAAGAAGGTCCGATGAAGACGTTGTAAAACGAACGTATACGCAGTTCGTGTCTCGGTTCTCACACCTCGAAGACGAAGCGGCAAACGGTCAAAGGCCCGCGGGGGGTAAACCCCTCGCGCGCGCGGACCGTGAGGCTAATTGATACGTAAGATTGCGTTCCCTGGGTCGCCCTCACCATCACCATCACCATACCATCTTCCTTGGGTTGCCCGGATGATTGGTTGTCCGAGGTGGACCGGTCACTGTACTTCCTTCTGATTCGATTCCACATCGCGATACGCTTTTTATGTCTCTACAGAAATCGAGGTTGCCACGAGAAACAAGATTTTTATTTTTTTTCGATTTGTAACTCTTCTCTACCCCTAAATCTAACGTCTAAGAAACTAGCCTAATTTATCTTCCATATAAAAACGATCCCAACGAAGCAATCCGTGGGAGTGAGTTATAAGTCATATTTGGAATTCTTAATTTCTATCCGTTGAAAATTTCGATAAGATTATTAGCCTATCGTATATTTGTGCTTACCACCGGTTTTTTCATAAGAGACTCGTTTATTTTCCTTTTTTTTCTTTTTTTTTTGTGGAAAATATACTGGATTGTGCTTAATGGCGGTTTAAAAACGATACCTACTTCCAACGTGGGCCTACGTACCAAAGATTCTCGGCAGAAAAAGGGGCGTGGTCACTCGCTGATGATTTAATGTCGAAATCTCTGCGTGTCTCCTTGGCTGCACGTAGAGAACTTGGGCTAACTAAAAGTAAAAATAAGTCGCACAACAATAATAGCAACAACATTAAGAACAACGGCGCAACAACCGACTAAACGGCTAGCTCTGACTCCTCGTGTGCTTGCGCGTTTTCGGGGCTGCAACTTTACAACCGTTTAGCGTTTTACGGCCGTTTTATGCACGCCGCCACGATTCCTTTTGCCGTTCAACAGACGCGAGAAGGGAGAACAAATTTTTCTTCCTTTACTTACTTTCTTTTATTCTTTGTTTTATTCTTTTTTTATTTTGTTGTGTTGTATTATTATTATTTTTTTCTTCTTCCTTTCTTTTCTTACCTTAAAGTCTCGGCTGATGAATTAAATTTAACTTCTTTTTTTTGACACTAATGTTAATATGATAGGATAAGATAGGATAAGATGATTTTTCAAAGCAGTGTTTCTCAACCTACGAACAGTTTTTCATTTTTAATTTTTTTTGCGAAGTGATAATTATGTCAAAGTTAATAATTTGTAAGAAAAGTTCTTTTATAATTTTCTTGCAAGTTCAAGATAATACAATATAAAATACAGAAAGTCCACATTCTATCAATTTATTAATAATTTTATATTATTTAATTCGTTGTATTATTACAAACAAATATACTAAGTCGTAGAACAGAATATTTGAGAAACGCTGCTATAACATATATAACATTGCACTATAGCAATAATTTTTCTTAACAACTTTGAAAAATTATTCTCCTGAAACTTATTTTATATTATATATTAAACATTTTTATTCTAATAAATAATTCAACGAAATACTTGATAAAAATCCAATTCATCTTGGATATAAAGTTATTACACAGCGGAGAGAAAAGAATGTAGTAAGGACAATACTTTCACGGTCACTCTATTTACGGCACAAATGAAGACTTCAAAGTACCCTTTGTTGTATCTAATTTCAAACGTGATATCTTGTACTGCCCGTGTATGCGATTAATCGAAAAAAAGGGAAAAAGGGAAAAAGAAAAAAAAAGAAAATACGAAGGAAGGAATGAAGAAGAGAAGATAGAGAAAGAAAAAAAGAAATATAAAGAGAGTAAGAGAGAGTAAGAGAGAGAGAGATTGTTATCTAAATTAGCATCGACCGTGTACAAGGAGCAACCGTATTACGGTGCCGTTTGACAAACGCAATATACAGAGTTAGAGATAGAAGGGAGAAGGGAGAAGGGAAAGAGCAAGGAGCTTTCAATAATCGTTTATAATCGTTGTTCCCCGCGGGGCAAGCAGCAAGGAAAAGGAAAGGCGAGTTCGAATGTTGTTTAATCAAGTCCAGTTCTTCGTTCTGTCCTCTCAATTAGAATCTCCCACGCCTCGATACACGATAACGAGCTACTAATTACAGAAAGGACTTCCGATCGTTCAGCTAAATCGTATTATTTTTCTATCTTTTCTATTCTTTTCTTTTCGTTCTTTTGTTCTTTTTCTTCTTCTTCTTCTAGTACTTATTCTTGTTTTAACTTGTTAATACTTTAGATCGTAGTTAATTTTTTCGCGATAACGTTCGCTTATCACTAAGTCATCATCGAATTTAAACGTTTTATCGATAATCAAGAAGAATTCAAGGTGAACTAGAACATAGGGTATACACGTAATATGTAATATTGGAGTTTGTAGATAAGAAAAAATATATATGTAGGAGGATATCGATAGAAAAAAATGGTCGATATCGCAAAATGTTTGCCAGTAAATTTGTGGTTTACCAAGAGTCATAAAATAGTTACGAGTATGTTACCTCTCCTCCTCCTCTACTGATTCACGCTTTTACTTACCAACGATTTAATATTCCTAAGGCGAGTGAGCAGAGAGAGAGAGAGAGTAGGATTTTACGCAAATATTATAACTCGTGAGCAGAGTCTTGCTACGCTCGAGTTCTTTTATTAATACTTTTAATGAAACTTTAACGATCCTTAATGACGCGATTTAATTTGTTATGCTAATTAAAATTAACAACAACAACAACTAGGATGAAAAAATAGAAAAAAAGGAAGAAACGAGGAAATAATGATCGAAGTAACGTAACGTAGACGGATGTCAAAGTGCAAAGATCGCGAGAGAATTCTAATATCCGTGTATTAATTACGCCAGCTTAAAATTATACGAAGCACGTTTATAAATGAATTATTAACGACATTTCAGGGGCGACAAATTGTACGCCGTACGCTCCTTTCTAAACGTTTCGTATAATACTAATGCGTGCATAATTCGTGTCTCGCAAATAACATAATGGATAATTCGAGAGATTCGTTCCGTTTGAAACAGTAGAATTGAAGAATGAACAGTAGCGGGTAACATATCATTTCACGGGTTTCGTTTCTACGATAGAAAATAACTACTTTGTAAGCTTTAACGAGAGTTAAGAGTTTAACTCTTGATCAATGTTACGGTAATCGGTCAATTAAACTATAATAGATTAAATCGATATGTTTGTTGAGTGTTCTGTCGTAGGAATGAACGACAAGCCGATAATCAAAAGGAGCATGCATCTAATTATATAGAAACCGATTACAACGAATTATTTATACTAAAAGCCGAGAATGAATTTCTTACGAGAACCATTTAAAAGAACCTACTTTCTAACGTCAATATTTTTACCTTTATAGACTTCACCAATAGAAATGAGAAGCGATAACGGTTAAAAGTTTATTATAGCATAGACGCTTGACCCGGTCTCTCACTCCCATTGTCCATTTCGTGATCGAAAAGAGCGATCGATACGCTAGCTCGATCCTGACCTAAGCGATAACGAGGTATTAACGATCCAAGTCGAACCAGTTCGAAAGACCGTGAGGGAACGAGCGGTGCCGTGCGGGGCCTCCTCCCCACTCCAAGAGGCCATCGTGGGTCCGATCTCGATTCTTTTGTTTCGAATCGCTCGAGCTTTTCGATTATCGCCCGCTAGGCATCGTAACGATCGCCTAACTCCGTTGCCCCGCCCACGAAAAACGTCGCTCCACCTCTTTTCTTCTTCTTCTTTCTTTCTTTATCCTTCTTTCTCTCTCTCTCACTTTTTCTTCCTTGCATTCCCCGCTTCCTATCCCTTTTCATTTCTTTTCTCTCTTACTCCTTTACACGGGGCCTTACGAGCGCGCGCTCTTTTTGCATTTAAATTAATTTACACCGATTAATTTTTAATTAAGCCCGTGTCCCGGATCTCTTCGAGACATCGCGATAGGCGCGAAACTCTCTCTCTTTCTCTCTCTTTCGTTCTCTTTTCATCTTAAAAAAAGGAATCATTCTTCTTTTCGTTTTTTATTATATACACATATACATATATATATATATGCTATAATATTCAACGATTTTCTCGTAAGCTCTTTGTCGGCCGATTAACGGTATAATTGGTAGGTGGATAAAATCCAGGAACTAATTTCGATACAAGAAATAAAACGCGCCTGTGTATGATTTTTAGAAAAATAATGAACCGATTAGGTTTTCAGTAAAACTATAAGATTACAATTTGAATGGTTGTTACCTGGATGTATGTGTGTGTGTGTGTGTGTGTGTATGTGTACGTACGGATGCGATTCGAAAGAACGTTGCTTAATCGATTAATAAAGTATTAGTGAGCGATATTTACGAGGGATCGTAAGATAATATTTTCTCCTCGGACGGAAATTTCCAAGCTGAATTCGAGCGCTTACGATTGCTCACTACTGATCGCGCCCGCTCCAAAGAGATACGGCCCTGTATATCGAAATGCGATCTCCTCGTTTAATTACGAATCCTTCTGGGAACGATCATGGGTACGAAATACGCTCGACGGTGGCTTACGTACAACGCCGATATCGATGTGCCATTCTGTGTTCTAGATAAGATTTCAAATATAATAATATTTATAATAAGAATAATAACGCGATAATAACAATAATGTTAAACTTTGAAAAATATTTATTATTAATCAGACACCACATTATATCACTCATACAGATAATTTTTAAAAGATTTCGAAAGTTTAATCGAAGAAAGAAATAAAAAAAAGAATGCAGACGCTATCGTAAATGGATGAAACATTTTACATTTAATGGAAATAAAATAAAATCCTTTCGTAATACTGTTTAGTAAGGTATGGAATTCGTATATGGTCTCTATTCGACTAAATTATTAGCTATCCTTGTCGAAGATAGATAACGGAAGCTCGTACTTTTACCCGCGTCCCACCTTCCTTCTTTTTCGTCCTCTTTCTCTCTCTCTCTTTCTCTTACACACACTCTCTCTCCCTTCTCGTGGATACCTTTTGAAAAGAGAAAGAGACGAAGCGAAATGCTATACGGCGGCATGAATCCACGCCTACCCATAACGATATTTTAATTAAACCGAGGCGAGCTGGCTACGCCGAGGAGAAATTCAATCTCGAGATAATAAATGATCGTGGCCCCAACACCTTTCCTGACTGCTGACGAGCCAACACCTCGTCTTAAAGAGTTCACACCTTTTCCGTGTGCTCGTCAAGAATGGCGAACGGCGAAGGATACTCCTCTTTATTATTTATTTGATAGATACGATAGGACTCGCCCTTATCATTAATCTCGACTTGGGTACATTAAGTCTTCATTGTGAGGCTAAATGCTGACCGATCTGTCGAAATATCATTGGTATAACTACGATCATATATCTTTCGATATATTTCCACTTATGATTTTCAACCTATGGTCGGTCCTCCTTTAACTTTTTCTTTTCATTATCTCTGATCCCTTCAAAACCGACTCTCGTTACGATGATTAGGTATCCTCATTTATATAAGAAAATGTAGTATTTCAATTAAATAGAATTTATCAAGAAGTCGTTGATTTCGATTCTATTATTATTATTATTATTATTATTATTATTATTATTATTATTATTATTATTATTATTATTATTATTATTATTATTATTATCATCATTATTATTATTGCAGTATTAATTAATGAACGTTAATAACACGGAAAATTCTAAGTCATCGAAACTAGATCGATCTAAAACAGTTGAGAAATCGTATGATCTTCAAACGTTAGTTCCTATTGTTCCTTGCGATACAGATACCAAAGCAGACAGCTGCGTCCGTTAACGTTCGTCGAGTTACGTATTGGTGCAACTCATGATTCCATTAAAAGGTTAGACGAGATTTCATTACTCCATTAATCACACGAATGATTGCGGTGCGGCTGCCAACGGGGCCGCGTCCTTTTGTTCTTTACAAATTAATCAGAGCCGATGGGCCCGTGCAGCGTTCGCTTTTATGCATATACAGGAGCGTAAAAGTGTGTGTGTGTAGGTATACACGTTGGTATATACATCATAGAGTAGCCGGTCTTCTTCATTCATCTACTTCTTATATACATCATCTTCTTTTATTCATTTTATCCTTGGCAAGAATTTAAATACGTCTCATCGATAACGAACTCTCTTTGACACCGGAAGTTGTACAAATAACAAAGTTGAGACAAATTAGTTCCTTCCTCGTGATTTAATAAATTCTAGATCGATTTATTTATACTACGATCATTATTTTCTATATAAATAACAAATATTGTTAAACATTGAATAATAATTTCTATTCGTATTATACCAAAAGTAATTATTATTAACAATCGATAATTAATACTCGCCTGTTATTTTGATAATAGATAGGATGAATTAATCGTCCGCGAAATATACCTGTCAAAGTGACGTCAGGAACAACGCGCATACTTCATTGTGGGTTGGTCAGTCAACGGCGATTAATTTATACTATACGTTCGGTTCGTCGAAGGGTGATATCGAGTATCGTCTACTTCCGGTTACCATGAATTCAACGATAAGACAAAGGCTGTTCGACACGCCCCCGTTAACGACCCCCGTAAACGACGCGAAACGAAGGCAAAACAAGACAAATGCCCCATCGATGACTCGACGATGGATCTCCCATCAAAGTACCTAACTTCGTTCCTAATACCACTAAGTTCTAGACGAGTAATCACCAATGGCGATTTAAAGCTATTTAAACTTCCTTAAAAGCTTTGTATCCACGATGATGATGATGATAATAATAATTGACTGATACACAAACATACAATAGAGAAGTGTAATTAATTTAACGTTTAACAATAAAGATTCGACTACTTTATTTCAATTTTAATTTGATATACTTTATAATAATTTGATTATTAAAATGTCAGTATAAATATAACACATACAATGTTACGATATAATGTAAAAAAAACATACCGGATGAAATAAAATGTTTCAAACAAGATAATATCAAAATATTTTCATAGTAATCATAATAATCGTTTTCCCAGAAGGGAATATTATTGCCACGACCATTCGTTATCCATAAAACGTTTTCGTTAGACGAATCTAACGCAGGGCGCGTATTTATACGCATTAGAGTACATCCATATATATATGTTCACATATGTATGTTGAGATGCATGCGTCGATGTACACTGACTTGTTGATGAGTCTATTACGAAATTAATAACTATAAATCTTGGAGCGAGCAGTACGTGGCGACGGTAGCAGGTGGCTGCCCGTTTTTCACACACCGGTTAATTATACGCGACTGCAAATTAAGCGAGACCGAAGTAACGAGTCGTTCTGTCCTCTTTTCCATTTCTTTCTCTCTTTATCTCTCTCTCTCTCTCTCTTTCATTTTCTTTTTTTTCCGCATAGATCGTCGTCTATATTCGCGTTGCAACCATACTTACTTTCTCGAAATCATCGTTCACCAGTTTACGACGATCTTGTTGCATCTCATCGCGTATATTATAATAAAGTAACATTGAAAGAATTGTAGAAATGAAAGAAAAAGAAAAAGAAAAAAGAACCATAACATTATCCATTCCTTCGGATTAGTATAATACACAGCGGTAAAAAAAAATATCTCTACAGAGCATAATAATACTCTGACCAATAACAACAAAGTCGGTTGACCGAATGAATTTGGCACGACGAAGAGAAATTTTCGTCCGCGAAAAAAAAAGGGCTCGCCGAGTTCTCTCGTCTTGTAATCAACAATTCTGTCGAGTATATAATATTGGCCACTGGCCAAGAAAAAGATCGAAAGAGTAAAAAGATATTCTCTCTCTCTCGAGGGAGAGAAAGAGAGCCTGGTCAACAAGTCGGTTAAAATGTTAATAATCCCGAGCGTGCGGCTTAAGAATCCTTTCCTTTCAAGGATTCTCATCCAGTTCTCCCTTTCTCTCTCTTTATTCATCTTTTCCTTTTTCAGTCTTTTCTAAATCGTTTGGAACATTGGTCGCTTAACAAGCTTAACAATGCTACAAATTCGAACGTCGCATTAAATTGGCATAATATTCTATACGATCGGAGAGAAAAGGTAACCAACTATTTCAGCAGGAGAGATCCTTCTTGATTTTTTTTTTGTTTCACTCTCTCTCTCTCTCTCTCTCTCTCTCTCTCTTATTATTATTCTTCTTCTTTCCAGCAAAGACGGGGAAACGCGAATCATCTTCTTTGGCGAGAGACAAAATTTCCATCCCTGTCACTTCATCTTTCTCTCTTACTCTTACTCATACAACTCTTTCTTTTTCTCCTTCTTCCCTCCTTTTATTCGTTCTCTTTTGCGTGCCTCGAAGGTATTAACGAACGGGAACGTTCACCGGCAGCGAAACAGCGGCGTCGGCAACAACCAGTTTGAATTTCGAAGCGTCGAGGGATAATTCCATCGACGGGGTGTTCTAATTGGCCTCTCATTACCGATGCTCGGCTTGCTCCGGTTATACAGCAGAACGAAAGAGAACTACCAACGTAGATAGAAGTAGAAAGAGAAGAAGAGAGAGAGAGGGAGAGAGAGTGAGAGTGAGGGAGTGAGAGGGTCCCAACAGCGGCGTCGAAACTAACCGGTGGCCCTGGCGCTTGATTATTGCTAGTTATTATTATCTACCGCGGGACCGTTCGATTTAATGGCCAATTGTTTCGAAAGCCGCGGCGCCGTTAATAGAAATTTACTGATGCTCGCTCGACCGAAAGGCTTCTCGCTTATAATACCTGTTCAATGACAAACGACTAATCGCGAATACGCGGTCACAGCTAATCCAATATCGATATAATACATTTGTCCTAAACATTAAGAAGTACCTCCTTATGCGATAATAATCGAAATAAAATAACGAAGTTATCTCGTTATCATAGATCTGAATGTTATCTAGTAGTGTTTTAATTAGTTTAATAAAAGTCAATTTTCCTTATACGAGTGTGATCATTCAAACGTCACGCATGAAAGGATATTGGTGTGTTCGTAGGTCTAAAGAGATGTACCTATGTAACGGGTACTGACAAAAAGGGCAGAGAAGAGGGGGGTTATCTCGTTACAACGTCTGAAAAATTCTTGGAACGAATCAATGCTTCGTGCAATCGTTTGAAATTGTTAAAAACAAAAAACAAAGAAAAAAAGTATAGAAATAAAACAATCTCTAAAAAGGAAGCTAATTTGTTACCATCCCGCGAACATCAATTCGCGTTCGTTAAAAGTTGAATTCTCAGATTCCGATTTTTTCATAGAAGCTCAGAGAAAAGAAATTCGGTGTTTCTTTCCCCAACGAAACCGGTAATAACGTGGTAGACTCATTTTTTACAATAACTCCTCTGATCCCTTCTTCTCCCCCTCCCCCTCTCTCACAAGATCGGTTTTCTCTTTTTCTCTCTCTTTCCATCTCGTAATTGGCCATCGTTCCGCGGAATACTTATAATAATACGCTTAATAGAAATAGGTAACGGGGTGCCCATGATCCACGGGGGATAATTGGCCGAATTCTATTAGAACCTGGGCCCTCCCGGCGACTACGGTCTGACTTGATTTACTGGCACGCAGTGCCATAGTCACGTGAATAATAATAAAAAAAAAAAAAGAATATATATATTATAGAAAGTTTTATCTGTGAAATAATATATAGATATACTATATATCGATTTTTATAAATTATTATAACCTAGAGATTTATAGAATTTATTCGACGATATATTTTATCAGAGGGAGAGAGAGAGAGAGAGAGAACGAAAAAAAAGAAAAAGAAATATAAATATAAATTTATGTATCTTCATTAACGATAACAGATATTAGAATATAAGAGAAATTCTTTACATTCACGACAGTAAATTCTTAAGGAAGATATTTTATCTATATATACTTTAGAAGACACGATAGAGTTTCGTGACAGAAAGCAGACGTGCAAATTAAACTCTTCGCGGCATCAAAGGACACGGGAAAAATAATGATCACACGGTACATTAAAATAGCATTAACTATGCATTAAACGCAACGACAGAATGTACTTTTTTATTAAGGCGAGCAGATTAATCGTTACTTAAATACAATGAAATAGCTTTAATTTCGACGCTATGAAATATATGTTATAATAATAAACAACGTTGATATTATGCTCTTAAAAGAAGAGGAACAATTCATTTTGAAAATTAATATACAAACAAATCCAATTCGTATTTACAGTTATGTAAACACAATATGCATAAACGATTACACATTTGTTCCACTTATATTATATTAAGTATAAAATACATGTAAACAAAGTATGTGTGTGTGTGTTTGTATGAGTGTGTCGTTTGAAATTATACAAAAAGGAAATAGGGGAGAAGAAAGAGGAAAAAAAAAAAAGAATCGAACACGAAGGACGACATTCATCGATCCGCGATCACCGGTCCTTGTAAGCCACGTTCGACAGCTGTCGCTCATTTTCTGGATCATTTTAATTGAAAATAGTCATCCTGTTGGATGTTGCGAGCATCAATTTGCTCGATTATACTGGGCCAAGTTCATAGAGAAAAAGATGTAGAAAGAGAGAGAGAGAGAGAGAGAGAGAGAGAAAGAAAGAAAAAGATGTGGATAGAGAGGAGTATGTTATGGGGGGATGGGTAGAGAATGGGGATCCTTGGCAGGTCGGTCCTCAGGCCTTCGACAGAAAACCTACTATAGATTACCAGGCCTGTTATTACAGCCAAGAGCGGAGGTTTTTTCGGGACCAAAAATTGGTTTTTAATGCAGGGTTCGTCGCTTTCTTTAAGCTCGAGGGGCCCCCCGTTGGTAATAACTATATTATCGAGCCCTATGACCACGCGCTTCGGTCCTAGGCTTCCCTTCTTATTCATCTTTTTATTCTTCTTATCTTTTCGTTGAGAAAAGGTAACAACAACAACAACAACAACAACAAAATCAGTAACAACGGATCACGCTATACCGGAGGCTAAACAGAGATGAAGTAAATTGTTCTATAAAGCGACACACAATGTAAAAGTATGTTTGAAACGAGAGAGAACTCAAACGGAACCCCAAGCACGCGAGATGTTCGCAAGATTGGCTGGCCCTTCAATAGAAATTTCCTCGAAGGTTCTTCATCGACACGTCAAGTTTCTTTTCTTTTCGTGGAATATGTTATATGACCAGGTATCACTCTTCATATAACAAAATAATATGAAGAGTTGACGTGTGTCTGATTCAAAAATTCGATCGAATGATCGTTAGAGAGAATAGTTAAAATATACAATAAGAAAATATAACATTTTTTAAGTAAATAAGAGCTTATAAAAAAATTGTATGTTACTCGTTGCAATAGGTGGACTCAAATTGCAATATATGATTATAATTTAATGAATATTCTCCTATCATAGTTAAGAATAGTCACGTGATCTCACTTACAATGAAACTCAAAATTTATCAATAATTTTATTAATGATCTTATATATCGATCCATCGAACATTTATTTCACAAAAGGATACTCTAAAGAAAATCAATTCAAATATAATATAATAAATAATTGTTTTACTTTAAAATATAGAAATAAACTAAGATTTTTCGATAAGTTATCACGCACATTATATAATATAACATTAGTTAGAATTCGCTAAGAGAGTTGGAGTCGGCCCTTTGTGTATGTGGAGCGAGCCGCGTCAGTTGTTCCAAGGCGATTTATTATGAGAATTATGAGCGAGCAAACGACGGTATGCCGCTCTCCCCTACCTCCCTCCCACCCTCTTCTTTCCCCACTCTACTGGTGCATCCCCGGTACATCACGGTGCTGCGGGCCGGTGCAGTATGAGGAGGTGCTAGTAAGAGGCGGTACTGCCTCGTAAACCTTAGATTTACTTCTGGCTGGCCGCCATCAAAGTACCATGTACCACCACGTAGATATATCCTCTACACCTTCGTAACATAGCGCGAGAAGAGAACCATCTCGAGATACTTATCGATGATATTGCCGTGAAGAAGAGGGCTGAGAAAGAAAGAAAGAAAGAAAGAAAGAAAGAAAGAAAGAAAGATAGAAAAGTAAGAATGTAAGAGACTGTTAGAAACTCTTTAGAAAAGGATGGACACTATTCTTCTTTCTCTATCTCTCCGCCGATTCTCTTCATTTACTCGATGGAAGAAGAATCGAGCGAGATCCTATTATGGAAGTATAACGTTCACAACAAATTCAGTTATTTGTTACCAGTTCAGACTTGTAATATGGCATCGCGAAACGTTAGAGATAAACTTGTAACGTAGCATGGTATAGGCTGGAAAGAAGAAGAAATTGTTAGAGATGGTCGTAACTTTTGAAAGCAAAGGTTCTTCAACAGATCGAGAACGAACTTCTCAAAAGTATCCACGATTTGTACGTCTCTAAGTTGAAATATGACTCGGGGCGATAGATTGAGTTAAACCGGGTCAACATTTTTTTTTTCATTTAACTCGATTTCCTTGTAGGAAAAACACACCAATGTGAATCCTCCTTTCACAGTTATTTAGCCAATTGCTCGTTGGTTAGCTATTATATTAGGTCGAAAGACAAAAGAAAGAAAGGTGTATAGTTAAAAGAAAGGCAAGCTCGTTTGAAACTCTCAGGAGCCCAAACCTTTCCCATCTTTTATCGCTTTAGGCTGTAGGAGAAGGTTGGAAATCGATTTTTACGAGAAAGTGAAACGAACGAGGATCGAAGTTTGATCCTTTCAGAACCTGTGTGGCCTCCTAAGATGCATCTCTTTCATTTTTTTTTTTTTTCATTTTTGACGAACAACGTATACACATATTCATATACACGAGTGTTTACTGCATCAAAATACAAAAGAGAGAAAAACAAAGAGATGAAACTAAAAAAGAGAGAGAGAGAAAGGTCGCGATCGAAGAGGTACTACTCGCCGATACGGATATATCAGCCATCTTGGCGTACACGGGCGTGGATAAAATTTGGTAATAAAATTTGTTCCCGCCAGTTAAGCAGACGGGGCTCTCTGCCAAAAGCGCCTATTAATTCTTTATCTCTCATCTCCACCACTCGTGCACTTCTCATTCTCTCTTTTGGAAACCCACCACCACCACCAACGGAGAGCCTTTCGCAATCCTTTTATTGTCGAAAGAGAGAAAGATGATTTTCAATATCCTATACCGGCCATAAAATCATTTTACTTCTCTTACTCCTTCTTATAAGATCTCTTCAAACGTTTCCCCATTATATATACATGTATACATGTTTCTGTTAATTCAGTTAATTCGTGGAATACACATTCTATACTCAACCTCTAAAATAGTATGTTTCTCTCATTGATTTTTCTTAACATATTTCTAAATATTTAAAATTTCTTTCATTCTCTTTTAAAAAATGTCATTTGTATAAAAACTAAAACCCACAATCGCAAGAAATCTAACGAATTTATTTCGTAGTTCGATTTAACCGTACCTTACACCTGCTCTCTTTCTCTCTCCCTCTCTCTTATTTTCTTTTATTGCAGTGACTTTTAGTTTACTGAAACCATCAGCATGTTAGTCATCTTATCGTTCAATGCTAATAAGCTCGATAAGAAGCATCGAGGGATGTCCGTTCCTCTTGCTTACCCGTAATCGAAGCAATAAATCTTATTCCTTCTTGTTTCCTTTTTCACGGTTGGATCTAAGTTTTTCTTTTTTTGGACTTTCTTGACACGCCGTCGGTATTATTATTAATGCAAATAATAATACTTAACATTCACTGTTTCGCGAACGTTTTTGTTCGCACGACTTAAGTCGTTCTAGAAATTAGATATAACATTATGTGATTATATTTTACCGGATAACTCTTCTTCCTCTATCTATCTTTATCTTCTTTTTTTTTATCATCGAAGGCTTGTCATCTCGAGAGAATGATCAAATTTATTTTATTATTCTCTTTGAAAGCATTCCAATTTTATCGATGATAATTTTACCCAATCGTTATAATGCCATTATAGAACGTATCTATCTTATTATATATAGAGAGAATTGCATTTATATTATATTATATATATCTATTTTTTTAAAATATTTTTAAATCATTACTTACCGACAATCAATTATTAAATTGTAACTTGGTAGCGTTTATAAAACGGTAGCTTAAAAATAAGCTTTATGTTGATTTATACTTTTTCGACTGAAAAATATTTTCTTTCTTTTAACATTATATTATTTATAATTAGTATTTTTCTAGCAAGTGAATAGAAAATTATTTTGTTATCTGTTAAAAGTTGAAACGACATGACGTATACATTAACGTATACATTTGTCGATTTATTAGCAAGCATTATTTTGATAATTCTACGAAGTTTAAGGCATATTCAATGAGTGAATTATAACAAATTGCTCGGTAAATAATTGTTTGTTTTTTTTATTTTTTACGACTTTTCACGACTTGTAATTTACTACATTATATACAAGGTTTTCTTTTTAGAAGCTACCAAAAATGGTCTTGTTAAAAAGCATTTAAAATAAAAATGTGTTATTTATATGTATATACATTTACTCAGAAAGATATTAATTTAACCTTCGACAATAAAATATATTATTTCTCTTTCGCAAAAAAATAATAAAATTTAATGCTTAACAGAATAAAAGTTTGAAAACGTTATTGATAAAATATAAGATAGCAAAAGTAACGTGTAGTAATGGATAGATAAAAGTTAATAACCAGGTTAGCGTTAATAACAAACTATATTTTATGTCGTTCTAAATTCTATCCGCAATATTTTTTCTTTTTTTTTTCTATAAATTCTCTAATTACGAATGCGGATACCAAAAGAAGGAAAATAGATAATCCCGATTATCATTAATTATATCGTAAGTAACCTACGCGTATGATTTTTTAAACCATTTATTTACTTCCCTCGCCGATTCCTCTTCATTATGTCTTATTCCTTTTTCCATTATAAATATTTAGAAAAGCGTTTATAATTATTTTTCACTCGGCTAGGCATGTTAGACGAAGATAATATACTAGCTATAGAAAATAACAACTCAATGACGGTATACTAATAGAATATTATCGACCACCAGTTACTAATGGAATATTAACGAGATTGATTAATTAGTTAACAGAAATGGATACCCACGCAGTTGGTGTTTTTATCACGAACACGTTGTATAATACTACTGAGAAGGAAGAAAAAGAGAAAGAGAGAAAGAAAGAAAAAAACAAGGTAAAAGAGAGAAAGAAAAAAAGAAAAGGGAAAGAAGTCAAGAGGAGATATTTGATATCTGGTCCAGCGTGGGTGAGACTGGATGGTCCTATAGATGGGAAGTACGATGGTAGAGAAAATGAGAGAGAAAGAGAAAGAGAGAGAGACAGAGAAAAAGAAAGAAAGAAAGAAAGGAAGAAGAACGAGGTCCTGTCCGACCAAGTGAGATCGACGAAGAAGATAGTCGATACCTCTGGGAAATATCGGTATCGATAGTCGATCGGGCCTAAATGGTTTATGCGAACGATCGACCTTCGACCTCTTGTAATAACTGGTAAGGAATCTGCCGCCTGATCTATTGGATCGCGAACTCGATCGTCTTACACCTTGCTCGTGAAGAGACTCCAAACGTTATCTTCTTTGTTCTTCGAGGATTCGAACGATTATGTTTATTACGTATAGTCCTCCGTTCTTCTGATAAATCTTCTTTACATCGAACAATATTTCTCGGCACAAGTCGTTCTATACATTGAAGACATTCTCTAACGTGATGGTAATACCTTTTGCAGATCTTCTTAATCCTTTAACTCCTTGGGCTAAACAGAAATTAAAAGTGTCCCACCTTTTTTGATGCATCGTAATGCACGATAGGACATTTTTAATTCCACCACGAAATTATTGTAATAGCTGCATGAGCATTGATTTATAATATTTCGTCTTGTTTACGTAAAGCAGTTTGGTAATATCTTCAACGAATGTTACAAATGTATTTAATTGTGTTAGCAACATTCAACATGCCAATACAGGTTCATCGATTGTTCCAAGCGGAAAGTTTATTACGACAATCTTCTTTTCCTGGTTTTATTTCCATGTAACATTAATCTATTTCATTATTTGAAATTCTATATCGCAAAGAGCTAATACTTTAAGATCCAGATCTATGAATTGCAATAATCAAGTTTTTGCTGTATAGAATGAAATTGAAAAATAACAAAAATGTTCGATATAGAAAGAGAGAATGATTAGAAAAGAAATAGGGAAAAGGGATAAGAGGAAGTAAAGATCAAGTTGAAGTCGTCTGGTCACCTGGCTTCTCGGCACACGATCGGCGAGGAAATCACGCGAGAGATAGAGACCAAGACAGATTATGTATATGTGTATCTCTATGTATATGAGAGAGATAGAAGTTCGAAAAGCCCCCCGATAGTCGTTAACGTTTCCTTCTTCGGCACCCGAGGAATACGAACGTAAATTATTCTCAGGGATCGCGATTAGAGGTGGCCGGCCAACCACCTGCCGGATTCACGCACGAAAACTGCCAGGTATTAATAATCCGAGGATTTACGAGATTCTCGATCGTCGGTGATGTTCCTTCGTTAAGAAAAGAGACGCCTTCATTGTCAATCTTGACATCCTATTCCCTTTTTTACTCCCCTTTCCTTTTTTTTTGTTTTCTCTCTCACGACTATTCTCGATCTATCAACACGTATATACGTTAAACGAGAACACGTTTGTAAATAGCAGCAATGTTAGCTGGATTACTCGGTTAATTTGACGTGCTTTAAGATTGTATCGTTCGTAGTTGGATCGACCATAAGATGATATTAAAGAAAATTATAATTGTCATGTTATTTATGTATTTTAACTTTGATTTCCCAGTTGAATTATAAAAAAATTGTTTTCATTAAACTTGTTTATTTATTAATATTGTATGAGATAACGTTTGATCGATCATACGATAATCTAAAAGAAAATTATAATTGTCATATAATTTATGTATTTTAACTTTTAATTATAGATTATTCATTAAACTTGTTAATTTATAATGATTGCATGGAGATAACGTTTGATCGATCATATCGTGATCTATGCGAAAATAATAATTACCCTATGACTTCTATCTTATTGTTTTCATTGAAAATTCGTGAAAATAGTTAAATAATAATTAGTAAAAAATCAATTCCATTCAAATAATTTATATCTTTGTAAGCTAATAAATAATATAAATATTATAAATATGATTGCGTATTAACACTTTAATGGTTGCACGTTTACTCAATCAAACGTCGCCAGGGGCCGGTTATATTTGTTAAGAAATAATTTTAAAAAACTTTATGTAAATTCACGAGCAACAATAATAACAAATTAAATATTTTTCGTTAGCGTGATAATAATAATAATAATAATAATGTGATAATATCACACATATGTCGCGCGTGAGCCGGCCTTTAAAGTGTTAATAAGTTATTTCTGTATAAATTTTCAAAATGAACGAGGAAAACAGGGGTGGCGAAGGTGGGGATGAAGAAAAAAGATAGATCAAAATAAAACTTACCTGAGGGATATTACGTAATAATAATATTAATATAATCGGTAGAAAATCTTTTCGATGATAGTATATATATATATATACACTTGAAGATTATCTTCACACGACGAGAGGAAGTATATCGGTCGGGTCCATCGAACACACAACACGGACCGTTCCCTTCCTACGTGAATAATAATATTACCGCGAGGAGGGCTCGACGGATGCGCACAATGGCCTTTTGTCGAGGATAGGCGTCCAGTCGCGCGCGTAAACGCTGCGCATGCACGCACAAATACACACAGATACACACACATTCACACACACATTCGCGAAACACCATAAATCGTGCGACGACGACGACGACTACGACGACCCCTTGTCTTCCGCCATCTTTTTCTTACTCCTACTCCTTCGATTCTTCCTTCCTTCTTTCTTTCTTTCTTATGTCTCTAGTCTCTATCTATCCTTTAAACAATTATTATACTCTTCATTCCATAACATGGAAAATAATTTCTTTATCGAATATTCGTATATCGTTGATCGTGCTATCTCTTTAACGAATAATAATAATTTAAACAAATAAGAACAAATGGGGTTTTTTTACGAATTGTTTCACTTACGTTTCACTTTTTTCTTTGTTTCTTTCTCTTTTTTTTAATATAAATTATTTATCATATATTTCGAACGAACGTTTATAATTCGTTAATATTGTTTTTATATCGTTTGTTAAAAAGTATCCCTGACTTATTCCGATCATTATGTTCCGATTCGTAAAGTATTATTTTATTCGAACGATCAAGCGTGACGATTTTTGCAATATATTAATTCTATTGCGAATCGAATCTGCGACGATTTCTCTTGTTTATCCATTCTTTTTCTTGTCTCTTTTCTTTTTTCTTTCTTTTTTTTTTCTTTTTTCATGTCACTGCAGAATGAAATATCATTTACCGATTGCAATATGTCATTGTCTAATGCGTAATGGAATATAAATTTAATTTCTCGAATAACCGTAATACTTTGTTGTTCGATTAAAACGACAAGCGTAATGTAATATCTTTTCGACGTTTTGCTTTTATCATTTTCTCATTTCTCCTTGTTCATTCTATCATCTAGGCAAATGAAATGAATCAATTCGCGAGGGATCCCTGTGGCTTCAATAAAGTTGTAAATGTTATTGCGAGAGCGGATCGCGTCGTTTCATGTCAATAATATCCCTACGATACACACGATAAAGTCAACTTTCTGCTGGCTTGTTTCACTATGAAAATAATACTCCCCCCCGTGATTTATTAATTATTACTTCGATTCAATGCTTATCGTACTACCAACGCAACGTAACGCGTTCCGAGACTAGTATGTATATATATATATACATACATATATTACATATACAAATACATACACGCACACTCAATCAGAAGTCGCATGATGTTTCGCGTGTGTAATAATAAGCACGTACACAAAACAGAAATCTCGTTAACGATCATTCTTACTTCGTATATCAATATGAACGAAAAAAAAATTGATGGTTTTATTTTCTCTGTCAATAATATTACTTACAATGAATCGATCGTAATAAATAATAATAATAATAATAATAATAATAATAATAATAATAATAATAATAATAGAAACACAATGCAATAGATCAATCGAAAAAAATGGTATTAGAAACTAGAGTCTCGCGTGTCGCGTGCATAATGTATTATTCGAGGTTGATATTGTTAGTTAAGAATAAATGTCGTCTTGAAATGCGTGGAAACAAGAAAAAAAAAAGAGGAGAGAGAAAATCATATTCGATCTCGTTTTAAAGTTCACGATTTGGCAGTGCAAGAGCGGGTGCAATCGCCTCGTCGTAAATTACGACGAACTAGCATGAGCTCAGCGATAAACGCGTAATTAACAAGGTGCGCACGCGCGCGCTTTAAATTATTACGAATGGGACAGGGTTTACCCACGTAGTAGATAGGAAGGAAGTGTATGTTTGTATGCATGCGTAGCATGTATGTGTCCTACGCGCAAACTCACCGGATTTGCGATTCTCGCGAATTTTACATAGGTCGATATGATAACGCACAAGAGGCGAATGAAGATTAATGAAAAAGAAGACAAATAAAAACGCACACACGCACACGCATATATATATATACAAACACACATACACACAATAATGCAAAAAGCACGTCGAATGATATTCGTTTATCTTTTTCAAAGAAATTAAAATGTGGTCATTATTGATATTATCATTACTATTACTACTATTATTATTATTATTATTATTATTATTATCATTAATATTATTAATATTATTATTATCATCTATTATCATCATTATTGTTAAAAGTAAAATACCAAAACAGAAATTTCCAAAATTTGTGTCGGACATTAAGAGTTACGATCATATTTAAAATATATATTTGTCCACGTTTAAGTAAATGAATTTTTGTATTTTCTCGTAATTATTTGTAGGACAACGATGAAGGCTTCTTCTTTCCCCTTCATCGAGATAATAGCGAGAAAAGGAATACGAAGCAAAAAATTTCATCCGGATATAATATTGGAGCCTGTGTGGTGGATGAATAAAGAAGTGGATGATAGGTCGTTAGGATAGAACATGAGCAATATAGTCTTGAGAATAAATTAATATATTTTTAATGGATATATGGTACGTACTATCTTGCATCCTGGATTTTATGGCATCGCTTTATTCTTCTCATTTCTTCTCTCCCTCTCTCTCTCCCTCACTTCTCCCACTACTTTCCACCGGCCAACGTTTACGCTCGATGTGAATAGGTGAATGAGGGTCAAAGGAAAACGCATCCCTTTTTTTTCTCTGTATCCCTTTGTCGTTATCTCGGCTTATCGCGCCTGCCTAGATCTTTTTATAAGTTCTTCTATTATATACATATACCAGGCGAAATTTCTATTGCTTTAAAATTTAAATAATATCCGCGATTCGACGAACACTTGCTTTTTTTTCTTTTTTTTTATCGGCTACGTGAATTAAATAAAACGAGAATCTTCCATTATTTCGGATCTAATTATATACATTAAATACACATGCTTGTTTCTCTCTCTCTCTCTCTCTCTCTCTCTTTCTATCACTCTCTTGTATTGACATACACTCACTCACACACACATACATACACGCACCCTACGAACATATATCCACACATACACATAATTCGAAATTTTTCCTCTTTTTCTTTTTTTTTCTTCTTCTTCATTTTCATCCATTCTTAATTATATTTTTCTCTCTCACTATCACACATGAAAAAAAAACCACGCATGCACAATTCGCACTTTTACCTTCGTTTACTATCGATCACTTATATCGTTCTAATTATTGACCGTAAGTTCATTTCGAACTATCCATTCGTAATATTTTATTGCACATTCTCCTCTTCATTTATCTTTGACCTCGCTCGCGTTCGCTCTCTAGCGAAAGATAAATTTTCTTTCTTCAAATCGCCGTCTCTTACTCGCTCTGCAGATATGTCGGAACTGATATAGACGTTGTTTCTTTTCTTTTACTTTCTTAGTATTTTGTCAAAGAGTAAATCGTTGCCGATCTATCTTTACAGTTGATATCTTGGAAACACGTTACTGATTCGTAACTTTTTTAAAAAGTTCTCTTTTTGCATTCTTTTTTTTTGTATATTCTCTGTCTCAATATCCCAGTCTTTGGAAGTTTTCAAAAGATATACTTCATCCACGAAAAAGTTATCAAAGTTATCGAGAAGACTTGTCAAAAATTGTTGACACAACGCGTTATTATTATTCGAATGATCCAGATATTCATTCCCGTAGAAAGAATATCCGAAAGCCCCGAAATAAACGGACGTTTAACGTCTTCCTTTCTTTTTTTTCTTTTTCTTGTTGTTTTTGACTTCATAAAAAATGAACTTACAAAAAATCAGACTAAATTATCGAAGAAGCGTCACTACGTCGTGGACGGTGAAGTGGGTACCGAAATAGGTGACGTAGGAGTACTAGACTCCCTTCCATTCGACAACGTGGGTGTGGAAGCTCGGTGCTCGTTCTGATTAATTCCAGGTGTACTTGATCTGTTGTTGTTACCAAGTAGACTGTCGATAGAAAACGGATTCAGCCTTTTTCTCTCCTCGCGACCCTTAACAGACAAGTCTATGCTGCTACTTTGAACATCCTCCTCACTACTTTGTTGCCTAATCAATCGAGTAACGTTGTTATTGTTGTTTATGTTGTTATTGTTGTTGTTACTACTGCTATTATTCGCTGCAAGTCTACCAGCTGCCGCTGATATACTAACCAATTCCCGTCTTCGTTCTAAAAGACTCAAACTCCAATGATGAATACCTTCTTGATGTTTTAAATGATCCAAGCTCAATGTCGAATTAGGATTTTGCGTATTGGTACTCGCGTTATTCGTACTTTGCCTCTGATCCGTTTGATCGCTACTGCCGTTGATCAATCTTGGATAAGATTCGCCATCGATGGAACCGTCGGCTGCCGAATCGACCCTTTCGCTTCCACTCTCGCTACAGGAATCCAAACCCCCGACAACGTCGATCTCTTCATTAGCATCGTTACCCGAACCGGAAACGCTGCTACTCTCATTGTTGCTACCTAAATGACCGAAGGAATTTCCAAGATGGCCGCTTAGAGAATTGCTACCTGCCGCCGCGGCTGTTCTTGACTCCCACTCGGCTCTCAAAGTCGACAAGTCCACCGTTATACCCTGTAACAATTAAATAAAAACAAAAATTGTCGAAATAAACATATTAGAAACTCTTTCGATTAAAATCATAATCCTTCCAATTCGAAGTTAATTCGTTTTTCTTGCCTACCTTGGCGGCGAGTTTTCGTTGTTGACGTTCAAGTGCCTTCAGCAATTTCTTTTGCCGCCTCTCGCGTTCTTTTCTCCTCAATTCTTCGGGTGGTATAGGTTCCCCGCTGCAACTCTGAGGATGAGCGTTGTGCGCCGGCCTACCTGGTCCCTTCTTCGTGTGTTCCTTTTTCCTCCACTTAGCTCTTCGGTTTTGAAACCAAACCTGAAATCAACCAAAACAAAACGATCTTTTTATATACAATTAACCCCATAGAAAAAAATCTTCTTTAATTTCTTCCTACGTGTTTGCAAATTTTGTTATATTTTAAAATGTAAATCAGTTATCTCTCTAACAGCTGAATCTCTTTATTTTCTTTAGTTTCAACAAAAGATTTATAAAATTACGAGAGAAGAAGAGGTACACCAATGCTTGTCTCTCTTACTGTTGAACGAAGGACCAACGACCCCCGAGGGTGTTCTGATACATCAAGAACGCTAACCCTTTGCTCGTGTTCGCGTGAATATTCGCGTAGCGTGAAGCACGATTTAGGGATGGCGTGCGGAGTCAACGTGTGCAAGAAAAGGAAGAGGACAGGGGAATGGGAAAAGAGAGGAGAGAGGGAATGAGAAGAAAATAGAGAGAGAGAGAAAGAGAAAGAGAAGAGAATAATGGAGAAGAGAGAAAGAGAAAACGAATACAAGGCTCGCGCGTAGGAGGCGGTCGGAGGAGAGAGGGATGAAGACATTAGTTGCGAGGGTTGGCCAATACGTGGCGCTGCTCTCACACGCAACCAAAGATCAATAGCCCCCTTCGACCGCTGAAACACCTTCATCACGTCGTACGCCTTTATGACTTCTCCCGACCATCATCTCTAATCGTGCGTTCTCTACTACAATTTGCTCGACAACGCTGGAATTTCAGGAACACCGGTTAAAATGTCCTCATAAATTTCCTCTCTACCTGTCTTTCTCCCCCTTTTTCCTATTTCCTATTTTCTGTCTCTTTTTTTCCAAAAGAGATCATCGAAGAGGGAAATTCGTTTTTCCGTTTTAAAATGACAATAAGTAATTATTAGTTAACGTGATTAGTTCGAGTCAAATGTTTATCTGTATATAGCATATATAATAATGCCAAATATAAGACGTATTATATAAATAAACAAAAAATATTAGGGTGAACCAAAAGTTCGTGAGTTTATTGTGTTGTAAATTGTATTATAAACTGCATAACGAATTGTTTTTTGTAAAATTTATCTTTGGAAATGTTAATTTAAAAAACGCACGAACATTTGTTTCCGCTCTAATAATACCACAAAATATGTTAATAAAAATATAATAAAAAACAATAATAAAAAATTTGCAAATGTTTGTTTAACGATCGAACGAAATCTAATCAACATCTTGAATATAATTAATAATATTTTCTATCTCTCTCTCCTATGCGTGTATATTAATATTTAAAAAAAAAATGTAAGTACAGTAAGTGAGATTAATTGATTAGATCAGGAAGATTGGTTTAAAATCGATTTGTAATTAAAACAATTAATCAATACGGGGTACTACATTCTTCTATCGATCGATCGGCCAAGCGAGAGTACGGATTATGTAAATTCATTTCACATTTTCGCGTGGGTATGCGAATACAGACGACCGATAATTATCGGCACTTCCGTGCACACGAAGGAACGAAGGAACGAACGAATGAACGAACGAAGGAACGAACGAACGAACGAAGAAGAGCATTAGGAGAAATCGGTATGGGTGCAGCTGTGGCTTGTTAAGAGTGATGCGTGGGAAAGCGTTAGCGTAAGGTTATTACCGTTACATGTCAGAAACTATCGCTTAACGATAACGTCTAACAAACTGTTCTACGACCAATCACACGTCAGGAAAATACCAGTGGCATCCTCTTTCGTGTTTCCCCCTAATACACGGCGCTTTTATAGCTATCTTTAAACGATAACTTCGTGTCTTTCGTTCTAATCGTGAAATTATTGAAAAAAGAAAAAAAGAAAAAAAGAAACAAGAAAAAAGAAAACCCGAAAGAAAACAAAGGTCTTCGTTGTAGATAAATCACAAAAAAGTATATAGATATAATATATGGTATATGGTTTGTACACATAAATAGTATAAAAATAAATGACCATTAATACGAATGTTAAATATTACAAATGTTACATGAGAAACCCAAAGAAAAAAAGAAAAAAGAAATGAAAAGAAATGATAATAAATCGTTTGAAATTTGTTGTATGCTTCTTTTCACGAATCCTTTAAAGTGCTCCCGGGTTTTAGTCGATTCTACGATGTCATCCGCTTATCTCTCTCTTTCTCTCTCTATACGTGACAATATTTTTTAAACGCTCGTCTAAAAGCACCCGTATTTCGTGGGGTTATCTATCGCGGGGATCGTGTCTATCTAATCTAAAAGAACCGTTTCCCATCGCGGTGATGTGTCCCTTTCTCGAAGAGAGAGAGAGAGAGAGAGAAAGAGAAAGAGAGGAACACCGGCTGTGTGACACCATGTCACCAGTTTAGGTTATCATTCACGATCTCATTCGTTCTATTTCTCTCACTGATTATTGCTCTTACAGATTTATATTTAATACTATTCAAGTATAATATAAATTTATTTGATATTATATATTTAACGAAACGTTAAACAATTTTTCCACCTTTTTTTTTGTAATCATCTTTAAATTATCGTATTGAATCCAATGTTATTATATTTTAAATAAATATCTAATCTTATGTATATTATATTTCTGATAAATTTAATTAACGAACATAATCGTTTTAAATATATACTTCCGTCGTGATTCAAAAAACATATATTTCCTTTGTAGATATTTTCGAGCAGAAGTTGAACGAAAGCTGCCGCCCGAAGCGTGTCTAAGCGCGTAAATTTAAATATCCTTGGTTAAGAAGGGCCTGGTAGTAAGGGGAGGGGTAGAGTCCTTTGGTAGATCAGCCGTGAAATTAAGGGTCCACCCTAAGGTTGGTTCTCTTCTCTGATGGAGAGGATCGATTGGAGGACCTCTTTGATAGAGAGAAAGGAACACGTTTGATATTTAATAACTTTTTATATGACTTTTTTATTAATGACATCGAATTTACGAAAAAAATTCTTTTCGAACTACACAACCTTATAATGAATATAAATTAACATTATTTCGGGATTTATATATAATTTACGATAGTATCGTATGCGCGTGTACGCGTATTTTATTTGAGAATTAATTCGTATAAGAAAAATTATATCAATAAGCGATAAAAATATATAAGTGCAGAAAGTATATATAACATATTTACCGATTTTAATAATTAACGTAATTTCATTCTCGTAATTATCTTTCTCTCTCTTTTATAAGTAAAAATGAAATATTAATTGGTAATAATAAAAATATTATTCATAATAAATGGATACTGGAATAGAACGTAATAATAGGAAGATAAAATTGACGTTGAATAATGGAAAGTTAGTAGTTCTCTTTTCGTCGATAGGCTACCTTAAACATCCATAGAGCACGGTCATTATTTAAATAGAGACGATCGATTTGAAGAAGGGACGAGGGTGCTTTATACGAGATAGATCTCTTTCGGTTTAGCACCCTCGAAACATATTTGACCGGGATTCGGGTGTGCTTTTCTTTCTTCAGAGTTAACCGCATTCAGAATGTAGCAGATGGACTAACTACCCCCATGAGAGAAAAAGAAGAAGAAGTGGAGGAAGAGAAAGAGAAAGAGAAAGATAGTCAGGCCAAGGGGCAAAGGTTGCTTTCGCGGAGCCACCCCCGACGTCTGTCGAACATCAACCCCTCGAAACACGATTCTGAAGTGACTTTAAATTTCGTCCGTATCGCAAAGACCGATCTCGAAGTGTAGTGTCTATAAACGAAAAATACGCCAACGTAAAGAGCGTCGTCGAATCGACGCTGTTCTATTTCTTTCTTTCTTTCTCTCTTTCTCTCTCTCTCTCTCTCTTTCCCTTTCGCATTATGAAAATGGCCGAATAAAGTTACGTTTTCTTTACGTCATAACTTCCCCTCATACATACGTATCTAAAACCTTAACGATTTTTTTATATGACAAGCATTTGTCTTGTTTCCCTTTCTTTTTCTTTTCTTTTCTTTCTTTTTTTCTTTACGGTCCGTTCAAATATTTGTATACTCGTGATACGTAAAAAGAAAAATATACTAATCCTTGTTAGACCAATTATCTTGGTGCAACGTGAAGAAACGAAAGTTATAAAAAATAATGTATCCATCTAACACGAATAATAAGGAATTTTTCGGCAGACACACACCCGTATAGTATTATTATTATTTATCTATAAGTTTTAAATACCGTCTACAAAGTATCACAGTCAGTTGGGGAGAAGGGAGACCCTTCCCCCCGAAAGGCCGGTTACTTTACAAACTATATATTAAGCTTTAACGTTGATACGAGCTTAAATACTTTGTATTCAAAGACCCGACACCTGCGGAAGAATATATTTTATCGTCGGCTACTACTCGCGCGGCGGTTAAGAGGATCATCTCTTTTAAGAAAAAAAAAATAAGTTGTCTCTTGGTATTCTGATCAGGCTAATAATCTCTAAAAGGGAGCAAAAAAGTAAAAAGAAAAAAATGAAAGAAGGAAGGAGTAATAAAAGTACTCACAGCTACGCGGCTTTCTTTAAGTTCAAGTCTGACTGCCAGGGCTTCTCGCATAAATACATCGGGATAATGACTCGACAGGAACGCATGTTCTAATTCCTCCAGTTGCCAGCTACTAAAGTTCGTCCTGCTCCTTCGTCTTTTGCTACCACCTTCGTCGGATTCACCGCCTGAAACGAAAAAGAAACCAAAAAAAAAACGCCATTGTCGTTAACGTGTAAAAATAGGCCTGCGTAATTAAACTAAACGATCGAACTTAACACGCTCGTTCGTTCATCAATTAGGGTTACCAAAAAAATCTCGTGTGTTTATTAACTGAATAATTATTGTTATTGAGTAAAATAACAAACAAACAAATACACACGCACACACACAATTTATTTAATAGTTATTTTTATAAAAAACATACACGAATAAATTATCATTCGATATCAATATTGTCAATTGTTCGCGTTTTTTAAAAGATTAATTTAACATCGAACAGACAGTAATGTCATTTTTGGAAATATCTGTGTTGTACGATCGTTGGATATAAAAATTTGTGTGTATACAATGTATAAATACATAATATTACGTTGAATAGATTTTAATGCTAATAGAGATAGCACTAGGAATAGGTAATCGAATCAATTTTTATCCGAAAGGAATTTATGAGAACGCTGACCCCGTCGCCGAAAAGACCACTTTCTTATAAATGCTTACGGTGCTTTGAAAAAGGTTCTCCACCGAAGAAAGACGTTTCGTGAGTCGCATGTCCGACTCCAACAACCTCGTGCTATGTCTGCCTTCCATAAACGAAGGAAGACGTTTGAATCAAGAATCCGAGGCCTTATCTGGAGGAAAATAGTCGACGAACACATGGAGCACAACCATCATACACCGATATACCCTCTCCTTTAACCACCCCACCGCAAACCCCATACCACCTTTAACAACCACCACCACTCTCCCAATCTTCTCTCTTTTTCTCTATTTGTGCAGATAAAGCGAAATACGAATCTGAAATCTCGACATATTGAATAAACATAGAATTTCAGTGATTTTACGAGAATGTTCCAGCATCCGGTAGGTTCGGTATCTTCCTCGGGGATCTGCCAGTCCCGGTGATCGTTTCGTTTCTTCTATCCTTATTCTTCCTTGTATTACAGCAAATCTCTTTTACCCGTACTCATATATATATACAATATCTACATATGTATGCTAATATACCAGGGAACATACGGAATTGAATAAAAGATCGGGAATTATGATTGACTTGGCAATACTTGACCGGGAGAGAATTCTTATCTTAATCGATATATGTATATATATTTATGTATACGTATATTATTTCGTATACGTGTAATATGTGCATTTGTGTATTTAGGCATATATATAAGAATGAACGATGAAACGGGAAAGGAAAAAGACGACGAAAGGAGAATCCCTTTCTCTTTCTCGAAATTCCATGCTCGATCACGAAAATAGACCGTTATGAAACAAAACTCGTAGTATTATCGTTCGACTTTATTGCGTGTTCGTGAATATGCCATCAGAATAATAAAGTTTTTATATCCTCCGGTTAGTGCGAACTTAATTGTTGTTACTTTATTTTCTTACGAATTAATTCTTTTACGAAATAGATCCAATTTTGGTTAGATTATATTATCTTTAATTGTTTTGACCTCGAAAATACGGATAAATAAGAAAATTGCATTTAAACAACGACTGAAATAATATATCAACACGTTGAATAAAAAATAAATCACTAAGAAATTCACGAACACCGTAACCATTAAATACACATACTTAATAACTTTGATAATAAGATGATAATAAAATAATTTATAAAATTGACAAATAATTTACATAAATGCAATGAAAATCGATGTAAGTATATCTGCTCGAACTTTTAATTTTCAAATTACCCTCAGGTTTAACTCGTACGGGGGAGAATCTTTCGCATTACGTATTCCATAGATGTTCATCGAGGTTAATTTTTTGATATTTTTTTTTCAACGTTGCGACAATGATTTACGAAAATTTATGACTGCTCAGTAATTATGTTAAACGGAATAAAAGAAGAAGAACACGATCTGATCAAGAAAAGCTTGAAACTAGTAATATATAACACGATCGTCGGAATAAATTCATAGATCTTTCAAAGTTTAATAAAAGCGCGACACTCGTTTATCTATTCTTTATTACTAGCATTCCACGTCACCCTCTATTATTATCATGGAGAGGTAATTACCGAGAATACCGATAAACATTGTAGGTTGCATAGGCCGGCGTTAAATAATTTATGAGATAACGAGTTAAACAATCTTCTTGTAATGGTCGTCTTCCCGTTCGGCCATTTTCCGTGAAAGTTACCAACCGATCGTTCTCAACTCATGGCAAATTATTTCTTCTCTTTTTTTTTGTTATTTCCTTTTTTTCCTTTTTATTCGTGAAAACAGAAGAGGAGGAAGTCGCTTCGACGATGGGTAATACACCCAACGAATGATGAATCGAACACAGTGTATAATGAATCGACTAATTTCATAGTCATTTTCGAGTACAACCCGCAAGGCTATCGAGTTTTTAAGAACAACTTACTTTTACATTTTTTTCATCTTTCCTAAATACCATCTTTCTTTCCCTACATATTAGTAATAGTTATAGGATGAATAATTGAATCGGTTTAAGCGTACAAATTACATCATCCTCTTCAATGTTTCATTAATTTACCCTAAGAGAAACATGCATTAATTAATTTATTCTATATAGTATCCCTTCCCCATTCCTTTAAAATGAAATGTATTGCGTTGCATGGACAAATTCGTGTCGAATTTTAAATAAGATAAATATTTAATATATGTACGTTTTATATAATAAACTAGACTAGATTATTTAAAAATGGTTATTTAATTGTTGTAATTATGTTTCCCCCAAAAAAAAGAAAAAAAAATAATCCAATTAGGTGTATTTATATAAGATATGACTCGTACAAATAGCTACGAAACGAAATTCATAATGTATTACGAAACACATCGAAGTCCGTTCTAAAACGATAAAGTGTTGATTGCGAAAGATAATAAGAAACATTGGCGGTTATGGTTGCGGGTGATACGAGAATTCGAATATTTCTACGACCAGAAGTGGATTCAATTTCGTTGCCGTCGAATTAAAAGGAACGAGGCAAAACCTTTCTGCAAAACCTTGCCAGTTTCACTTCACTTTCGTAGCCTTTACAATCCGCAGTTTTACGATGTCATTCGTTTTCCGAGTATCTGCTCCTACTCTCATGAAATTCCTCAACTCCTTTTTCATAGCTGACCGTCATTTTCGCGAACACGCTGGAATACGGCGTATTCCAGCGTGTTGGATAAAGAAGAAAGAGAATAAATTCGGTCGTTAAACCAACGAACGAGCAAGTTCTTTGAAGAAATTGCCAAAGTTCTCTCGCATTTCGGGCCAAGTCTCGTTTCGTGACTACGAGCCACCATGATTTATCGACTCTTCGACTGATCTCTTTCCCCTTCACCCTTCTAATTCGTTACTTTCAAAAGATAGTTTAATTATTGCTAGAATCAACTTCTCTCTTTCTCTCTCTCTTTCTCTCTTTCTCTCTCTCAAGCAAAATCCTCTTTTTCTCCTTGACATGAACTGCGTCAGAATTAATCTAACGAGATCTAATATAATCATCTTTGGAATCTCTCAATTTAAAAGCCGATGTTTGTTGACCTTTAACATTATTCCTCGTTTGTTTCGAGAACGATCAATGCAAATTTATTCCCTTCGATGTAACACATTGAGTAATACGAACTATGATTTATTAATACTTGAAAATAAAAATAAAAGTAAAAGATATGACAAATTATTTAAGATTTAATAATCAAAAATAAAAAATTTCTAATTTTTCCTCGTGAAATATCTCTGTGTTTGTAAAATTTATTTAATTTATTTATCGAACATAATATTGTATATTTCCCAATGATTTAATACGTTCCAGAGAAGAGAGGTCAACGTTTAGTTTGAAAAAAAAAATAAAAAAAAAAAAACAATTTCTCGTGTGTGTATATAATATTCGAATTTAATGAATAGCTTCGGAAACGCGCGGACCTATACATACATCGGCCAATTAAGATCTAACGTCTGCGTAAAATCATGTAGGTAAAATGAGCGCGTATATACCCATAAACATCGCCGAAAGGAAGGAAAGAAAAAAAATCATCGTGTCGCTCATTAATCAACGTAATTAGATACGATTTATTCCCAAGGCGTTTTGCTCGAACCGTGGTAACCGAGGATGGATATCGATCGGTTCCTCTTCGTTATTGATAATCCGTAATTCATAATATATACTCGACTGGAGATCGTGCACGGTGGCAGCTTGAAGGATTATCCTACTTAATAATAAAGAATACTCTTCGTAAATACCGCGTATAAGTACGCGTTTAGAATTAGTTCTTATGTTAATTTCAAAATATGTCCCTTCTTCCTACGAACGATAACGTTCATTATTATTTTGAAATTTTATTACGACGTATTATAATCTCTCTCTCTCTCTCTATTTTCTGTTTTTTCTTTTTTTAATAATATAAATATATGTATGTATGTGAATAAACACGATTAACCTTACGGAACTCTAAATCTTTTTTCGTGTTATTAAAAAAAAAAAAAAGAAATAATATAAGACAAGATTTATACAAGTAAACGTAAGTTATGCTGAATGTAATTTATACTTATTATTAGAAAAAACATATTAACCTTCGAACACGATCAGGATCATTAATTTTATGCGTGAATAACATGAAATGTGACTTTTATAAAAGAAAAAAAAAGAAGTATAAATACGCAAATGTGTTTATTAAAAATTGCATATTATTATTTATTGAGAGAATTCATAAAACAACACGATGACACATGAAAATGATTGTAAGCAATTAAATTGACACGAAAAGAAATCAAGAATGATAATAAAAATCTAAATATAGGTATATATATCTTATGACACAGGTGAATATTGTGGCAAGAAAGATGTAAGAAAGAGATTATGTCAGGAATATGATCGTTAAAAGGATTCGACGAAATCTCTCATACCGAAATAAAAATATATTCTTTTTATTTCGCGAGTATCCAGACGAAGATGTCGGTGTAATAAAACGACGAACAGAACAGAGAACAGAACAGAACGACGATGTTCGCGCAGGGTCGCGTGTGTCGTTAAGGGAACCCAACGCAGTGGTAACGTATCATCATACGATTATGCCACGCGAAAAAGCCCGCACGTCGTCGCGTACTAACAACTCACCTTATTTTGTCCAGGCATGCAACGTATGAGTAGGGTAGGTAGGTATCCACCTACAAGGTGCAATCATAAATTCATTTCCTTTTGCGAACTTCTTCCTTTTCATTTTTCCCCTACCCCCCGCCCCCACCACCCCAAATTTTTCCCCAAAAAGATAAAAAGCACCATCATTTTGGCAATAATAATAATAATAATAATAATATTAGGGCGAACCAAAAGTTCGTATGTTTTAAAATGAATATTTCCAAAATAAATTTTACAAAAACAATCCATTATGCGGTTTAGAACACAATAAACGCATGAGCTTTTGGTTCACCCTAATATAAAAACAATAAAAAGAATAAGTGGATTTAATTTAATCGAACCGATAAAATCACGGTAACCTACCATCAATCGTTTTTCCGTTAAAACTTAAAGATAAAAAGAAGAAAAACCGTTGAAACATTTTATCGAGTATCATTAAAAGCATACAATTAAATCGTAAATTGCTAATTATCTTATAACTTCAAGAATAAATAATGAGATATGAGTAAGATATTGGAAAGAAGACAGACAAGTTGAGAAGTAAGAATGAAGTTACTATTAACATGACTCGATTCACATCTCACAAGAAGACATATCGTCTTTGAAGACAGCGAAACTTTGGTGATGATGGTGGTTATATCTAGTGGTGGCAGGTTGTTTCAGGCAAACTGCGGAATGGCGTGCTCGCTTAAGACATTTAATGAGCCTCCTTGTCTTTACGCACTTACATATATATATATATATGTTATATTGATAGACGGTGAGAAATCTACACAGGTATACACAGGTAGGTATATACGTATACTCAAACTTGGATGAGAATGATAGGTACACATGCGTGTACACCATCATACACACACACGCATACACGCACATTCGAAATAACGTGCAATTAAATTGAAATTATACCCGAGTAGCAGCAGCAGCAGCAGCATATCGACGGAACGCTTTCGCCTTTTACGTGCTATCTTGACGTCTTTTTGACAGGAACAACCGGTCCCATGGTTTGTGTGCACGTTTGTTGCGCACGCGCAAAAAAGGGAAAAGGATATATAGAAAAATGGCAAGGTGCCCTTTTATCGTTCCTACGAACTCTTCTTCATACGTAATACAAGAAACTCGGATATATCTTTATTATTTTTTCAATTTTATCTTGGTTTTTATGACATCACGCTTATAATCCAACGTAAGACGTAAAATGATACCTGTGAAAGAAGAGTCGGAGGAAGGGGATGGGATGAGGGGTGGTGGTGTTCTCTCAAGGATAAGAAATGAAAAGTAATGCAACGGATGGACGTCATAATGATACGTCAAGCATTCGTGAGAGTGAAACGTAATTCTGAATTATAATTATACTCTAGACGAGATCTAATTTCCTCGCTGGAGTAAATTGAATACAATTTTGTTGCTCCTCTTACGTTCCAGAATTGATTTTTCAATCTTGAACGTTCGTAGCTCGCGGACAATGAATTATAGAGTGAGTGAGAGTCCAACGAAAAAAAAAAAAAAATCCAAATTTCAATGTAATATGATTTCTGGGAGAAATTATATTATACGTTCGCATTATGCGTTCGTTCTCTATCTCTCTCTCTCTCTCTCTCTCTCTCTCTCTCTCTCTCTCTCTCTCTCTCTTCTCTTTCACGCACTATGTTACGGCCTTCTCTAATTACGCACCAGCCAAAAACCGAATTGAGTTGTGAATGCAACTTTTAATAAAAGAACCCTTGATGGACTGTCCGTTCCTGTGGCGCGGTATAACATGCAATTAAATTGTAATTACAACGCGGCCCGGGCCCAACGCGTCAAGAACGCCGAATATTTCCATACCGCAGTTTCCAACCCCGCCTGCCTCTCGTTTTACTCTTTCTTTCTATCTATATTTACTATATCATATCTCTTTCCCCTCCTATCATTTCTTCCAATCATTTTCTTTCACCGAATACGGGACGTTATAGTTTCTGACACCCGTACGTAATGGCATCGAATATGATAGTTAATAAAAAATGTATTCTATTCTATTCTCGATAATGTTTTGCTTTATTAAAATTAACATATTTCTACATCATCTTTCGTATATTTTCCTTTTATTTAATTAGCTCGAGACAGATGGGAACCGTGGTGGTAGCAACATTGTCTTTAATTTACCTACCTTCTCTAATTTACCTGACAATTTTGCTCAGACGTTATAATGACATTTACGAGATATGTAATTCAGAAAGTGAATTCGAGTTTCGTAATCACGGACTCTCAGTGAACTAAGACTGGACGAGTGACTTCCAGAAAGCAACAAACCCCCTCATTTAGAGGGTAGTCTCTTGTTAAGTGAGAGTCAACGACGTCATTAGCGTTAGGAACGACATCCTGACACCCTTGAGACCGGCACTTTCTACCTGAAACATAGCACGAACTTTCCAGGTGTTCTCTGTTCACGAGTAAACATAGACAATCTTTCACAACGATACATATGTACATTCATATACACGTACACACACGCATATAGAATATTTTGTAGAATTTAGATCGAGAAACTGGAAAGATCGTCGTTTCTATTTTATAAGAAAAGTATAATAATACTAAATAATTGTTATTGTCATGATATCTTTACATATTAGGAACACAAATGTTACAAATTATTTATCATCTCAAGTAGAGTATCATATTTGGTATCTTAAACTTGAAACGTGAATCGAAAAATTAGAAAAGTCTCGTCACTTTTATTTTATTAATAAAATTATATTAAATAAATATATCGTTCATATCATGATAACTTTTCATATTAAGTGCATAAGCTGAAAACATATTTGGTATATTGTGAATAATAAATATTCAATAAACGAAGATTACTAATCGAACTTTACGCGACAAACATTTGGTTCGTTGAAATTGTTACACGTAGGTAGGTGTAGATATATTACTTGGATGCTACAGAACAAGAGCTCACGGTTATCGGACTCGAGAAATTAATATTGCTAAAGCGCGATGAATCAATGTTGAAGGGGAATACAATAGAAGGGATAATATAGCAATATACGAGAGAGAGAGAATTAGCACAGAATGCATCCCACGCTACGATACCACGCAAAGGTTAATGCATACGATCTTTCATGATGATTTTCTTTGTTCGAATTATTTTCATACTTTTCCAATTTCGAAAATAATTCCTTGCCAAGAGAAAATCCGAAAGGTCTATCTTATTTATTAGACTTTTTGTACTTATCAAATACAATATTATTAATATCAACATATTCATACGATTTAATAAGCATACGAAACAAATTAAAATGAGACATATAATATATCAAATACACCTATTCAAAATCTTGTCTAAAACAATCTTTAAACAATTTATTAATTCCTCCTAAACCTAAAATGTCCATAAAAATTATCATTATATTTATATATAAATCCTCAAATAAAATCTTAAAAAAAAATATACAACCTGTCCGTCATTTAACAAAGATCATTAATACGATCTTAATTATAGAAACGTTAACCGGAACGGTAAAGCAGTTCTTCGTCTATTAAAATCTTCCTGCAGAGTAATACGATCCACCCTCTATATTTTTTCTTTTTCTCTTTCCCCCTCACATACATACATACATACAAACAAACATACATACATACACACAATCGGTAGCAGTATACCGGGTTTTCCAACGATGAGCGAGAAGGTAGTAGGACCCAAGAAAAAAGGGGGTTAATAAAGTAATTTAACCGACGCGAGAGAGTGATAAAAGACACGGAATAGAACGGGAGAAAGGGTGGTTAGGGTGGTAAGGTTCTCGCTCGCTTGCTCGCACTCTCGCCAATGTAAGAAGGAGGAGATGGTGGAGAAGGAGAAGAAATGGAGGGAGGAATGAACAAGATTATTAAGCTGTAAGGCGTTAACTGGCATAAGGCGTCGGTAGGTGGATACGTTGCTTGCGTGCCAGACTGACTGCATTTGCATCTAGACGCCATCAATCCTCCTGACGCCCGGTTACACTCCCCTCCACCACCACCCTCCCCCTTTAGCAATCCTGCAGGGCCCTTCTCTCAGAGTCCTTCTTTCTCTCTCTCTTTCTCTCTCTCTCTCTCTCTCTCTAAGTTTTTATTTTGTTCTTTCTTTCTCTTACTCTTTCTTTCTTTCTTTCTTTTTCTTTTTCTATCTATCTTTCCTTACGTTGCCCCAGGTTACACGTTCTCGTCTCTTCGCGGCCCTGACGAGAACCGAATTAAATATCTTTCTCTCTTTTTTATTTTGTCCTTTTTATCTTCATTTTAATCTCTTACTATTCCTTTAACTCACTCTCATTCTCTGTAATAATAATCGGACTATTTTCTCGTTCCCCGATCGTTCTCGGAGAAAACGCGAAACTTACAGTGAACGTAAGAAATCTTTTTTTCTTTTTATACGAGAAACCTCTTGTGTTTTAACTGTGTGTATAATTCTTTCATGATTCTTTAACTGAGAGAGATTGTATCGATGTTTTCTTTTTTTCTTTTTTCTTCTTTCCTTTTTTTTTTTATCGCGAATTAATCGAACCGCCGCGCGCACACAAGTCAGATGGTAATTTTCAATTGCTCACAAACCGTGCGTATAATTGAATGCCTTTTAAGGAAGATTTCTTGTCAATAATTGAAATCATTGATTATATTCAAGAGACGTTTACGTTTACATTATTCTTTATTTCTTTTTTATATTTAATTCGTGAGATTCTTGTCCGATTAAATTATGACGAATATTATTTTTTCCTTTCTTTTCTTTTGTCCTTGTTTTTCTGCCCTTTTTAACATCGAGTACAAGGAAACAATCAAATAAAAAGCGTATCGAATGAAAAACAAAAATAAAAGAAAAAAATTATATTTATGCGTGTATATTAAAACAAAGAAAGGAGGAGAAGTAAAAAGAATATGTCAAAGAGGCGTAATTAAAATATAAAGATCGTTCATGTAGATAGTAAAAGCAAAACCATATTCGTGACAGGTGCAACAGTAAGGCATGATCGAACGACGAACGTCACTCACGATACTTTTAATTCCTCTTAATGAATACCTTCGATTGCTTGTTATATCTTAAGAATCGCGATGCGGGCAAACATTTCACTCTTTTTTCTTATATATATATATATATTCCGATACAAACATATTACGTTTCAAACGAAACGATTATCAATCATTATATTCGTATGCGAGTGAAACGAACGTAAAACATGACAATTTCTATACGATCGTTATTAAATGTTAGTTACGGTCGAATATTATTTTTCTTATTTTATTACCCAGTTTCACGTTATATCAGTCAACAGCGTCATTATATTATCATGATCAATTCTTGTTCGATGTTAGATACAAAACATTGTAAGTTTGACGTAATGGTTTCATGAATAAGGCTTATCGAATGAAAAACGATAATCTCTTAAGATAAAACTAAACGGAAATGGAAAAAAAAAGCAAAAGAAAAATAACAAAAAATAAATATAAATAAGCAATATCAATAAATAACGTCGGATATTATTAAGTTTATGATAAAATCCGACTGTTGCCTTCAAATTCTCATCATAGAGAATTTCTGATTTGATCTTCCTTTTCGTTTTTTTCATTTCAAATTTTATCGTAGAAGTTATTACGAGTAAAGTGGAAAGGGGCAGGGGGAGGGGGGAGGGGGACAGGGAGAGGTAAATAAAAGAAGAAGGATGAATTTAACGATTATCATCATAATTACTTAATAATCCTTTAGGTGGACGCATTCGCGATAGGTCGAAAGAATTCTTTAAACGATCCTATAGAGTGGTACTAGATATAAAATGTTGTTATGTATCACGTCTCGATCGTATCGACAAAAAAAGAAAAGAAGCAAAAAAAAAGGAGCTGTCGAATGTTTTTCTCCGATGCAGAAAAAGTTGAAAAAAATATAAGAAAGTCGAAAAAAGGATGGGGATAAGGTAGTAGTAGTAGTCCCACGGCAATGTAACAGTCCCAGCAGCATCAGCATCAGCAGGAGCACCAGGAGTAGTATCAGCAGCAACACTAACCAGCAGCAGCAGCAGCACCAAGCAGCAGCAGAAACAGGAACAGCAACAGCAAAACAGCAGCTCGTCGAACGAGCTGGCCTAAGGAAGGCAACGTAAAAGGTCTTCGCATAATACGGGTAGCCCTTGAAATCGACGGGCTGCCATCCGATAAGAAGGTTTACAGATACGATCTACAAGCAGCCTGGTTAATTATATATTAATACCTTCGCGTGCAATCCTTGGCTGCGTATGCCTGGCGTTAAGGGACGAGTGAGACGAGATCTTTACCCTTTTTTCTCTCTGACTCTCTTTCTCTCTCTCTCTTTCTCTTTTCTAAAGATAGTCTAATCTTCGAGAATAAATAGAGAAAGAATAAAAGAGAGATAGCTGGAGGGTGTCGAGAAAACTGGGCAATGGCGAAAAGAATCTATCGAAGAAGGGTGGACCATTTCGTTCGTTCTGTTCGTTTCTTTCGTTTCTTTCGTTCATGGCATACCTCCTCTTCTTCTTCTTCTTACATTTTTCGAGCGTAAAATTGAGACGTCGTTATTCCGTTGGGCAACACACGCGAACAACGCCAGGGCACACGCAACAAGACTCTCTAAGAAAGACCTGACTGTGAGATAGAAACACTTTTCTTTGATCACGAAGATCGTTTTCTTCGTTCCTTTTCTTTATTCTTTATTTTTTTATTTTTTTTTTTTTATTTTTTTTTTACTTATTCTTCTTCTTTTTCTTCTCCTTCTTCTTCTTCTTCGTTTTATTCTTATCCTTATTCTTCTCTCTTTCCACCGGCTCTAGGAAAGATCGATTCCGAGCTCTCGATTGAAGGACTCGATCACGCTCGATCATTTGCCTTTTGCATGATGAATCGCCATCGGGATCCGGTTTATCGAACGTTGCTAATATTAATCCTTACCAACAGCCGTCTCCTTTTAAACCACGAGAACACGTGGTTATTTTTTCTTTTATTTTCGCGGAAGATCGAAAACAGATGAGATGAGATGAGATGAGATGAGATTGTTAAACGTTTCCAAACTGTATCGAATCAACGGATACACGGCAAAAGAGAAAAACCCTTTGGTTTTGGTACTTCCCTTTTATTTCATAGCCCCACCCTTCCCCTCTTCTCCTCACCCCACCCCACCCCACCGCCAAGAAAAAAGCCGGTTTCTTTCTACGTGTTCCGGTGGTATAAAAATTAACGACATTCCTGACAGCATAATTTGTACCGGTCAACCTCAATTAAAAAACAGTGTTTCCTTTTATCTATCATATTTTAATATCCTCGCCACTTAGCATGCACCCGTATGCATAATGTACGAACCAACCTATCCCGGTCGGTAAACTTCAGGACCACGTCTTATTTCAACTTTGAAATTTCATTCAACCGAAAGGACCGACCGATTACCACTGAAACGAACGAAAACACGTTGTAAATCTTTGTGACCGGCTAATTCGGTTACTCCGATGCTCGTAAAACGTCGTTATTTGTTTCCGACGCTAATAATTTTTCCTTTCTCTTCTTCTTTTCTTTTTTTCCCTCTCTCTCTCTCTCTCTCCTGTTTTGCTACAATACTTTACTCTACTCTTCTTCTTCTTCTCTCTTTCTCTCTCTCTCTCTTTCTCTCTTTTACCGACATCAACGGCGTTACGATCGAATTAAGTATCATCACGCTACCGGCCGACAAAGTTCTCGCTTTAATTAATTTTCACGAAACACAGAAGGATACGGCGTTCGTTAGAGATTGTTAAATTATCTATACACCGTTGCTACTTACTTCTTCGGTCACGAAACGTTGTTCAACCTACCCTGAATGATAATAATAGTAACAATAATAACTACTAGAAAAAAAAAAAAAATAAAAAGAAAAGAAAAAAAGAAAGAGAAAAAATATAAAGAAAATAAGTATACTCGATGCAGAAACATATAACGCTTCTCGTTCGAAAGTTTAATACCTTCCTTGAATCGTATCCATCATCATTACACGCTTTCATAAACGATAATTATATATAAACGCATATACACACGTACGCGCGACGATAGTAATGTCAAAGCCAGTTTAAGTTAGCAAGGCATCTTCCTCAGTGGTTGATATTCGCGAGCGAGCCCAAGTTAAACGCCAGCTGAATTTATCGCGATCACCACAGTTATGTTATCGAGATCCTATTCGCCGTCGAACATGAACGTTATAAGGTGTGTACTTTTTTTTTCCTTTTTCTGTTTTCTTTTTTTTATCCTGAATGCCACGAGAATTAAATATATTTACTTTTTTACTTTTTCATCTGCCGCGATAAAAAAAAAAAAAGAAAAAAAACAGGAGGTTTAACTCATTCAAATTACGATTGTACCCTAAATGACGTGCGTGTTACTCGTTAAAAGGACCGACAATAACGTTCATTTTTATATGCCCAAGATAACGCCGCCTATTGGAAGAACTACTTATTGCCATAACCACAATATTGTGTTATATTAGAAAAGAATGTTTAATAATTGAGATTAAATGATGATCTTATATCTTACCTGACCCCCGTTTTTGTATCACCCCTCCCTTTTTCTCGTCGTTGAAATAATCTATCTTATAATAATCTCGAACGAAATTTTTATTCGGGTTTACGATCGTTAATTAACAATTCATTGGCCGAGAGAATTTATCAAAGATGGAATAATTTTCTTTTTTCGGCTCGTGCTCGATCGCGTTTTGCCACCAATAAAAGAAAGAGAAAGAAAGGAAAAAAAAATTGCGTGCCGCGAACACGACCCTCACGCGCACACAACCCTTTCTTTCCTTTTCTCTCTCTCTCTCTTTCTCTCTCTCTCTCTCTCTCTCTCTTTCGTTCTGTATTTCTTTCTCTTTTTCGCTTACTTGCTTACCCGTTCACAACCCCTAATTACTAACCACGGGTTGTTACTCTTGCGGCATGTCATTTGCCCTACGATATTATACTCCCGTCGTCGCGTGAGATCACCGACGGATCTTTTCCAGGCTTAACTTAGTCGGCCGATTGTTTTAAACGACCGATCGGAATCGAATTCCCCTTTTGTCTTTATTCGCGCCTTCAAATTATTATTATCCATCTATTCACTCTTACTCGTATCTCTCTCTTTACGCGTATTGTCACTTGATGAAATTATTTATCGCGAAAAAACCTAACTATCTATTTGTTTAATTGGTCGATTTAATTTTCAATAATATGATTATACATAGTAAATTATATAATAAATAAATTAATAAATTGCAAAATATATAAATACGATAGTAATATAATTTCGAATATATAAAAGATTTGTTGTAAAAATATATATATATATATTTAATATTTATATTATTATATTTATAAAAATATATTATATATAAATGTAATAAAATATTTATTATGTATCTATAGTTTTTATTTACATCGATAATTACCATTTTATGTTGAATTAATTCGACGAAAGAAATACGTTATAATGCGAAAATATGTGTGTGTGTGTTTTTTTTATTTTCTATGAATATATTAAAAATATCTAACAATGTCTATATATATATAGACATTATTATTATTATTATTATTTTGTGTTATCTTCGTGTTGTGGATTTGCTTGAATATTGAAAACGTCGTAAAGGATTTCTTGGTCATGCCGATGGAACTGGAACTAAATTGTGACATTTAATCGGTCAATAGATTCTTTCAAAAGAGAGGATTTAATTCACAGCCTATTTTGACGCTTATCCTTAAACGTGAGTTACGGTTGAACACAAACGTGATATTCTCTCTACCTGTTTTAGCAATTATAATTATACGCTACCACAGAACGAGATAAGAACATCGAGTAGGTATATATTTTTAGATAGACAGATAAATTATGTAGAGAAAATTAATTTCTTATAGGTAACCTTTCTAAACGGAATCGACGACTGGCATCAATGATTAAGTTAATTACATATTACAACGAGAAAACAAAAAAAAAAAGAAAAAACAAATATCAAACGATTGAAACGGAAAACTATCGCTATTTTCATCTTGTTTTCAATTTTTCCCTTAAATATTCACATTCTTTTAGCAGGAGTAAGAAGATAAAAAATAGAAAAAAGAAAAAGATCTTGCCAGTTTCTTATTCAACGAAATAATCAACAAGATTAATCATTTCTAAAATCACCGTAACGTGAATTTTAATTTTCTGGTATTTTGCCTCGAGGTATTAAATGTCACAATAGTTTTTTGCCACGATTGAGTTAATATTACGATAATTCAACATAATCGCTAAGTAAATTTACTATCTTTTACATAAACATAGTAAAGTGCAATAGAAAAAGAAAAAAAGAAAAAAAAGCCGTAAATTGAATACTTTCTATTTCTCAATTAAATATACGATGATTATTTTCAATTAAGTTAATATAAGAAGAAGAAAAAGAAAAGAAGAAAATAATTGATTAATCTTCTAATAAACATACAATTTATAATAAAATAATAAAAAGGAAGAAAAATTCATATTGGAAAAACGAACGATTTGATGGATCGGACGTTTTGTTTTTTTCAAATTTCATGAAATGGAATTCCATGGAAGGAAGATAATCCGTGGAAAATATGTAAATGGAAAAAAAAGAAATATAAGAGAAAAATAAATAAGAATAAAAATAAAAATAAAAATAAAAATAAAAGAAAAAGAAAAAGAAAAAGAAAAAGAAAAAGAAAAAGAGATACTATGTCTATGCGAGCTCGGAAGAGTGTTTGCTTCGACGAACAGCAAGAGCATAGCTAGCACGGTAATCCGACAGAGGCTAATTAATGCTCGTTACGCAAGAGGCGGCGGGACGATTAGGGCCGATGCAATAAATAACAATTTTAATTATCAGCATGCGTGGCAAACTGTGTGAGCCGTTGGCGAAATTTCACCGGCGATTTCGCATGAAATTCGCAGAGTTCTCGCTCGAGTACCATCCCACATATATACATATATGTGTATGTATACTACGCATAATAAATGCGTATACACGCATAGATGTATTTGTACGTTGAAGAAGACCTGATGATAAGCGACAAACGATTCGCGTTCATTTAACGGAATCGTTTGTAAGGTTCTCTTAGAGTAACCTACGAATCCACGAAACAGACGACGTAATTGCTTAGCGGCTTCTCTTAATCGGGCAAAGGGCTCCTTTAGGACGAGTTAGAGAAACGTTACTTGCTTGTCCTGGTGTATAGTTAGTATACAAGGTTTAATAGTGTAACTTGTTACGAGTTAATGTTTCGTTAAATAGTATACATTTGGATAGTAACATTTTAAATATATTTTCATGACTTAACATTGTAACTTGTAATGTATTTTACAAATGTATATTATTTTCGAATTATTCTCCCTATATTTTATGTGATATTAAAAAACGTACATATATTATTATATTTCGTATATATATAATTCTATATAATTAATTAAGTACGTTATTATGTATCTACAAAATATATATACCTATAAAAATGTCTCAATATGCTAATATTTGCACGAAACGTAATCGAATTTATCAAAGTTTCAGTTGTTACGTAATTAATTTATTTAAAAAAAAAGGAAATTCTACGTATCTAGAATTCAATGAATTTGTTAATATCAATGAAAGTTATCAAACTTATCTCACTTTGAAAAATCATTATAAACTAGACGATAGATCTTCTAGAAATCGTGTTTCTTGTCTTTGGAGCACGACTCGCGTGCAACATGATCCTTTATCCTCGATATTAATTATCTTTAATGGATCTATGAAACTAACGGATCAAGTAATAAATATAGGCGTCGACAGCGTACGACCGACAGGTGTCCTTTTCGGAAGGATAGTCTCGGGATCTTTTGAATATACCTTATACAAATGGTTTCGTTAAATCGAAATATAATATTATCGTCACTCTTCGTATGAGCCACGCGCGTTTTGCCTACGGCTACATTTCACCAAGATCATTTTTGAAAAAACGTAATAAATGTCTCTGTCCAATGGCGATGATTTAAAACATATAGAAATTAATAGAGAATCATCAACAAATACGTTGACATTAATTACTTCATCGGGATGCTATATTTATCGAATTTACCACCAAATTGAACATAAACTTGTCAACTATGTTAACTTAGATTTGTTTGATTACAGTTTTATTGTGAGTGATGACATTCAGACAAGAATTTTTAATATTCTCGAACATACGTTAACACTATTCGTTAAATATTTATTCTTTAATAAACGAAAATTTCTATTTTGTTTTTTTTTTTTTTTAATTATAATCCTTTTTATCTTTCGTTTTATTTTCGTTTAATTAGATGCAATTTAAATGCCAATATTAACGCCTTCGGGAAAATTCATTTCTTCTTATATAATATATGACCGTTTGTTCGCGTAAAAAGGGCAATTTTTTTGTTTAACTTATCATCGTTTCATTTTCCATATTTTACTTGTTAATCGTAACAAAATAGTTGGAAAATTTTTTCTAATAATTAACATACTTATTGGACACATAGCATGTCTCTAATTTGTTCGAAAATAATTGGTCCTGTATACTTCATTTCTTATCAGAAAGTATGTATGTACCTACATTGTTTTCTATGTAACATATCCTCAACTGTAAGATATTACCAGGTTATTGTCAGCCATTAGTATAACGCTCGTTAGTACATACATTTTTAACGCAGCTCACCTTTTATCGTACCGACTATCGTAACTGCGAAGGAAAAGGCATGATTATGGCACAGGTAATAACAAAACCGCCCATTTTGCCCTATTAATTGTTTTTCTTTTTCCACCTTTCCCTCCTCCCTCCATATTTTACATAAAATATTATTATTTTTGTTTTTTTGTTTTTTTCACTCCTCACTTCTGTTATTCGATGAATAATTAAGCTTTGTCGTTGAAATATTTTTCTTTCTGTTAGTATAATTGAAACAACAACAACAACAACAACAATAATAATAATAATAATAATAATAATAATAATAATAATAATAATAATAATAATAATGGATGCACCAAATTACATAGGAAAACTCGCTCGTATTTGGTCGAAAGATTAGTATGAATGAAGTAAAAACCGAATAAACCGAGTCACCAAAAAATAGATAATTATAATAATAATAAGAATAATGATAATGATAATAACTGTAATTATTTATATTATTACCGATAGATCTCTCGATCATTTTAGAAGGATCGTGATAAACGACAAACAATTTCTAGACGTTCGAGTAGCTAGCCCGCTAGACAGCTGCAAACGGGAATTCATGATAAATGCTTCTACAGTAATTACTTTTCCGGCAAGACAGCTTTTTCCAGAAGTACGACTTTTCCCTCTTTCCTCTCCTTTTCTTCCTTATTTTTTCTTTTTTTCCTTTATACTAAAGTTTCCGGTGTATTACTCGCGTCTTCTACTAACACCGACGAAAATATATTTCCAATTTCGGATTAAATAGGTATCTAACAATTGATAACCCATTAACTTAAAATTATTCTGTCGTAATTTCAACAAAATATACGAGACCAAATAATCCAATGATTTATTTTTCCTTCTAGATCACGCCTTAATATTACTCATAAATAAAATATCCAAACATTATCTGACGTTCGTATTTCAACTATCACTGTTATTCCCATACTTTATTTTAAATTTAAATAATAATTTATTTTCAATCATTTTTTTACCCGCGAGATTCTAGCTCGAAATTATTCATTAAACAAAACAAATATATATAAAAAAAAGTTATTTGATATTCATTCATATTTCAGCTATCACATAGTCTTCGCTATACATTTTCATACAATAAAAAAGAATACTATTTTTTATATGATTTCTTCTATTTAACATCTCGTTTCAAATTATTCGTAAATAAAGAGTCAATAGTTATCCGTTATTCGTTCACATTTCAACAATCTTAGAGTTTTTTTTTACTATAATTAGATAATACTATATTTTTTGTTGTTGTAATGTGCAAGATATATCTTTTGTAATATCTTTTCGTAAAATCGATCCGACTTTAATTGGCCGTTATTGCTAACAAATTTCTGAAATAATTTTCAACCGAGATGAAATTATACTCTGACACAGAAAAAGAGAGATAGAGAGGGAGAGAAAGAGAGAGAGAGAGAGAGAGAGAGAGAGAGAGAGAGAAAGTCGGCACGAGTCGGTGAATTTGCAGGAGAAATAACTCGAAAAGTAATAAAAGGGAGATTCCTATCGTCCAAGACAATTAGCGGAGCATATAAATATGACGTATTTATAGTCTGTCAGCCGTATCTTACTCGTTTCGTTCTTCTCTTTCTTCTTCTACTTCTTCTCTTTCTTCTTCTCCTCCATCTCCTTCTCCTTTTCTTCTTTCTTTCATTTCAATCTCCTTCTTCTTCTCTTCGACTAAACCCCGCGCTATTATCGTAATTCAAACTATTTAATTAATGTTTTTCTCTACCCTCTCCCCGTCCCTCCACCCGTCGCCGCACCCCCTCCTTACTTTCAGAACGAACGAGAGATACGAAAGATGAATCGGAAAACGAATAAATCAAAATAATAGGTATGATATAACAGTCAGAAGAAAAATTTTTACCGATGACGTAACACAATTTTTTTTATCGATTTTTTCTCGACGATCCCCCATCAACATTATTGTGTTGCATTATAATAATTTCGAATGAAATCGAGAGATGTTATAAAACAATACCTCCCATCCCCCTATCCTCCCATCCCCCCACCCAAAAAAAAGAGAAATAAGCGTAGGAAGAAAAAAAAGTAAGAAATAAATTTATCTCCTGTAAACGAACGATGATTGATTTTGTGTAGAGAGCAAAAAAATGTTGAACCAACCGCGTAAAGGAAGGAAGGAAGGAAGAGAGGAGGGAAGGGGCGGGAACGAAAATAAATAGAAAAACAAGAAATGTCGAGGACAAGAAATATAGGCGAAAAAGATCGCGAGAGAAAAGGAAGAAAGATAAGAAAACGAGACATCGTTGTTGTCGTCGTCGTCGTCTTCGTCGTCGTTTGCCACTACTTGACGCGATAATAACATCGACATAGTTAGTTTTTGCTTTAACAACTTTTACTGTCGATTTTCTCTTATGTTATGTTACATCTTCTTCCATCCAGGGACTTAAGACTCTCGAGACTAATTATTGGATCCCTTTGGGAAATACGATACAGAATCCTCTGCCTTTTTTTTGTTTGGTTCACACTCTTTTTGGGACCTAACAAGATAACGAGAGGATTCCTTTTTTGAAACACAATTAAAGCGATGATTTTCTAAAATACTAAACGATATGTTTTTCAGGTAATGAAATTAAGATTAAATACGTTATCCAATAGTCATTATTCATTCTAATGAATTGAAATTAAGTAATATATTGATATTATTATTAGATCTTCGAGAATGAGAAATCGTTTATTAAAATAAATAACTATCTATCTCTTGAAATACGAAGGATAGAAAGAAAAAAACCAAACGAAAAAAATATTGCATATGTTTTTTGACAAATCAGAGATACGATAATTAAAATAAAAAGGCGCGCGCGTAAACACGTATTCGTATACGATTGGAAAAAAAAAAAAGAAGAAGAAAAATGTATTTATTGAAATTGGACAATCCGACGACGATCAGGATTCGTATGGAGATTTTGTTGTTGTTGTGTTGTAAAATAGGATAAAACCTTAGAGGGACGATTCAATTTGTCGGCCCGTGGTGTGAGAGTATTTTCTATCGGCCCGTGGCGAAATTCACAGCGTGGCACGCAAACCACGTTCGAGAAATTAGCTCGTGACCGAATAGGATACAACACACGAGAGGGATGGTATTGGTGATCGCGATTGTAGTGGTATAGAATAAGAAGAATAAATGAAGGTGGAAGGAAGGAAGGAAGGAAGGAAGGAAGGAAGGAAAAGAAGTATGAAGAAGAAGAAGAAGATGATGAAGAAGAAGAAAAGAGAGCAAACGTGTCTCAAATGAAGGAAAAGAAAAAGTAAGAGAGAGTAAGAGAGTTAGAGAGTTGGAGAGAGAGAGAGAGAGAGAGAGAGAGGACGAAGGGCTGAGAGAAGAAGGCGGACGGTAGAAAAAAGAAAGAAGTTTTGAAAAGGGACTAACGACCGGCAGTTAACGGCGGCTCTGAAATTGCTGGTTGCCCGTTGCATCTTCCACGGCCAGGCTAGCCCGAGAATTATTAAACTGTAGTTTAGTTTAAATTAAGTTATTACTCAGAGCCCGTACGTTTTGTTTGTCCCTTTGTGCCACGACTATGACCCTTCCTCCCTCTCTTTATCTTCTCCTTCTCTCTCTCTTTCTCTCTCTCTCTCTTTTTCTCTACGTTTTTCTCTTACTCTTATTCATCCCTCTATCTTCTACTTTTTCTTCTTCTTCATCTTCTTCATCTTCTTCATCTTCTTCTTCTTCACCTTTGTCTTTTCATTTTTAATCTTCCATCATTCGTTAAAATCTCTCACGACGTTTAGCATTAATATTACAAATTTGTCGCCAACTTCAATTCTTTTTTTTTATAATATAATTCGTTGAATCTTTTCTCCTTTGTGGTCAGTTCGCTTATTATTGTGTAATCTTTTTAAAACGTTTAACTTATATTGGTATATGATAGGGCTCTTGTTGGTTTTCTTAACAAAAAATTTAGTTCTCTACTCTGTAGTATACGAAAAAAAAGAACCCACGAAAACGGTATAAGTTTGGTTTTTTCTTAAAGCATTATCGCGTTGGGAGTCCGACCATTATTTTACGATTAGAAAGACCGAGCGCGAAGGGCTAATATTAGGCTGTTTTATGAAAAAAATTTTCGATTCGATGTGGTTGAGTCAATAGGACAAAGAGGGGTGGGTAGGAAGGAGGGGAGCAAGAGAGGTTAAACGAAATGTACGATCTCGTTTATGTTGTTGAAAAAAAGAAAAGAAACAAAAAGCCCCGGGAAATTTGAAATAAATGGGCCCGTATTATGCCATCAGGATTTGCGACGTGTTTTTTTTTTCTAGTGAAGTAAATTAAACGAATATTGAAAGGTTTCACGATAAAACTTCGATTCCTTTTTCTCCACTTACTTTTTGACAGGAATATTTATTCAATCGAATTTCTTTGAAATTAAGATAAATTAATTTTACCGTTAATGAGTTAAAAAAAAAATAATAAAAAGTAACAAAGAAAGATGAATAGTTTCTTCATCGGTTATTAACTAAAATTACACTTGCCTAACAAATGATTGATTGTTCATTTAATTTTTCCTCGTCTTTCTAATTATTTCGGATAGTAAAACGTGTAAAATTTCTATATCATCGATTGTACTTCTTTACTAAATTTATATTTTCATTAATTTCAATGGATTAATTCTTATCGAGAAAATTCGAATGGGATAGTTGTAAAGTGTGCGTGAAAAAACGAGAAACCCAAGTTTTACCGATAAAGTTGTTCAAATCGTTGGAAATAGAAGTTTAGAAAAAATATGGAGAAAAAAAGAGAGGAAAAAAAAGAAACGATACAGTTGAAAGCGGAAAGAAAAAAATAACGTATAAGTATAACGGTCGTGTAGAGCTCATGCACGCGACGCTGACAGCAAGCATGGCCGTTGAACTAATTATGTAAACGAGACTTTTGCAAAGCACTCGATCCCAGAAGAGTGGCAACGATTTCGACTTACCTGACGTTTCTACGTGTGTAACATTAATTAAAAACGATAATGATTATATCATAATAACGATGAAGCTAACAAGTTACATCAAAGTATAATACTATTGGATGTTTACAGGTTGAAAATTATCATTTCTGATAACTTATGTATTTACATTGTCTTTTTATACTTTTTTTTTTCAAACTCTCGTGTTTGTTTTATTTCTCTCTCTCTCTCTCTCTTTTTTATCTATTTCTTTCTCTATACATGTAAACATTGTATATTATAGAAAAATATATGAAGAAATATTTTTTTAATGAAGAACCTACAATGTAAATTAAATGTAAAATATAACCGATAACGCGTATTCAAGTAACAAAATGCAGAAGTAGTGCAAGTCACGCAGCCACGCGCGCTCCTGAGAGTTTACGTTTGTTACATTATTATTCTAAAATATTATTAGACGATAACGTCATCGTAACAAGACACATCGAAAATTTCCCATTGTGTCGATTAACTTAAAAATAGTTCTAAACATTCGCATCTATTTCGAGTTAACAAAAAGTTTAAATATCATTTGGAATAAATACTTATAGATACGAAACTATAATTATGACAAGAAAAATAGGTATAATTAGAGGAAAAAGAAAGAAGAAGAAAAATAAGCAAAAATAAATCAGAAATAAAAAAAAAAATATAAATAAAAAAAAAGAAAAAAATATAGACACATAAGATGACCAGATCCCGTAGAACAGAAGGTTCAAACCCGTTCTGGTTAAGTGGCGCTCCCTTCGAAGCATAAACACGAAAGTTAGGGGTATGAATGAGATCACGTAAAAAACAGATTTCCACCCTCCGATCGTCGTACGGACTTTCCGCCGGCACGGAACGTGATTTTGGTTCGAGTCCTGCGTTAGATAGGGAGTCGAGAAAGGGCGTTGCGGATAGGGACTAAGCTTATAAGCGATCCCAAGGGCTCGTCAGGAATGATCTTATGATTGACCGCGTTACGACACTCCCAATAGACCACTTTTTGATCCACCTTTCGAGAGGATATCTTTTCTTTGCTTTCTATTCTTTTTTGTTTTCTTTTTCTTTTTCTTTTTTGGGTCTTCTTCTCTCGAATAAAACTATGATATTATAGGTCAGTGTCAGATTCTCACACACACGATTGATGGAATCCGTTGTTACGAAAGACACAGCTATCGATAAAGATGAGATATTATGAAAGACCGAGAAAAAAATAATAAAACAAGAACAACAACAAAAATAACAACAAATATTATATCAATTTGTCGTACCTTTTTTCTCATCATCCTCATCGCCGTGATCCGCATTGTGATGAAGATTATGTGTTGCCGGATGATGACCGGTGATCGTCGGTACCAACGGATGATTTCCCAAAGTAGGATGAGGATGATGAGGATGATGATGACTGAAGTATCTGACAGCCGCTGCGGCAGCTTGATGCTGTGCTTGCATTGACTGCTGAACTTGGCTTTGGACCTGCCCCAGAACCGGATGATGAGGTGGCCATCCCGTAAGATGGAATGGGAAGACTGGTGTTGCTCTTTGAAACAATCTGGCCGGTGCCAAAAGCGAGCCGCCGGACGCTGTTGAGCCGCTACCAGGAGGCAAAGGAAAGGATAAACCGCCTCCTGGTTCCAGGACCATGTTTGGTACCAGCTCGACAATTGATCTTCTCTCCGCAGGAGAGGTCTCAATCTTTTATCATCAATGGGATATTCAAGAATTAGATATTTCTCTCTTTTTCTATTATCTCTTCGAAGTCTTTATAGATCACATTTTCTGATTATCCTTCGATCCATGCATCGACGAAGCTCATTAGATCATTCCCACGAGCTCCAATAAGTTACAAAAATATATTTGCATAATCTTCCTTGAACAAAGATTTGATGTAACACGTTTATAATGAAAAATAAATGACAGAAACCGCGTTTCTCGGTTGTATATCGCTGTCCGTCGGATAGGATAAAACTTTGAAACATACGACTTTATCGATAATTTATATAATGTTTTCATTAATTATCAAACATCATTGAAAAATACTTTTACTATGCTATGCAGTGAAGTATCGTAACACGCACGGGTCGTCTCTGGCATACGTCAGATGTCATGATAAGTAATAACTGGCGACAAGAGATCGAATTTACAAAGATAACTTTTTAGCCTATACTTTGGAACTTGTCTTGATTCATAGACTAGACGTCGATCGATCTAAGAATAGAGGATCGATAAGATACAAGTGATACGATTAAAACAATTGATCCGTTGACACTTTAGAATCCCTTTTAGTCATTCCACTGACAACACAGATTAAAAAAGGTCCTAAACGAGACCAAACAGAGGGAATCTCGTACATTGCTGTCAACACCGGATCCTGAAACTTCAGGACATAGTCACTAATCACTATCTTTGTCTTTTTTCAAACGATAAACGTCAACGCGACACTTTGGTCCATGTTATTATAGATGGTCTATTAAAGTAGTCCTCTCGGGAAAAGAAAAAAGAACAAAAATAAGAAAATCCAATCCAAAGTTTCGATAACTCGGATTAAATGAAGGACAATAATAAAAAAAAAAATCGTCGGTTGAATGGAAAACGCGAGACTCGCCGAATTTGCAGGGAAAATCGTTGCTCAGTAAGTCGAGCTGTCAGTTGTTGTTGAGACCCACTACGGCACGAGCCAACGGCACAGCACTATCTGTCCGGAGAGTCGAGTAAACGGAGCTCCCCTCTGTTCGCCTAACCAAAACTGGTTTGGGTTTCCACCCAAGGTAGCGTGGATTGGCCGTCCCACTGTCGGCTTCGCGGATACCACGATATCGTCTACCAATCCGGAGTGGTGGATTACTCGGTCGGCAACGCCCACGGGGAGCTTTTTTTGCCCTGGAATTGAATCGACGCCCCTTCCTTGCTCGCGCTCGACCCTTGGTGGGGACGAATCAATTGGCGGCTGCCCTGAAAGCGGCCGCAAGATGGCTCCTCCCTGCCCACACACGCGCGCGCTTCACTGAGCTACCCCTAAAACTCATTCCCTCACCAAGTCGACCGAGTCTAGCCAAGTCACCCGATATGCCACTGAACTTATCCTCTAATTCCATCCACAAGCTGGACCCCGTGGCACCTCTATTAAATATTCCACGCTTCGGGACTCTGATTACGGACCGAGTGCGAGTTTAGCTTGGACGAATGGCTGATATTATCGAAGATCCTCGATATCCCAACGCTTTCCAAACTGTGATCCTGGATAGACGACGAATACGACGAATAATGATCTTTCATCGATCGATTATAGTCAAGAGGCAAAAGATATAATAAGTCAAAATACTTTTCATGTAATACCCACTCGAAATCTCACTCTCATTTCTCCTACTCCCAGTTGGTAAATTCTCATCCCCCCGAAGCCCCTTCTTCTTCCTTCCTTCCTTCCTTCCTTTCTACCTTCCTTCGCTTCAACATGGGCGTATCTTCCGCCCCTCTAACCCCCGTGGGCGCGATCCTCTTTTAATAAGAGGAGAGCTCCCAGTTCGAAGGCGTTAAGTAATTACATCTATTCTCTTCTGGGGACGGAATTACCTGGGTCCACGGGGTGGGAAAAATTAGGAAATTAAAATTAACTCCCGCCACGATCCTGACTTACTCCTCCCTCCCTCCCTTCCCACCTCCTTCCCTCCTATTCTTCCATTTCTCCCGCTTTAAATCCTCCCTTTCCTCTCTCTCTCTCTCTCTCTTTCTCTTTTTCTCTTTTGCTCTCTTCTATCCATCTTTTTCTTTCGAATTATCTCGCTCCACTCCACGGGAACGCTTCATTCTCAAATTTAGGAAGAGCCAGCGGCCATTACCGCTTACGTAATCTTTTTACAGTGGCGGGCAGCACCTTGTTAGCAAAGTTATTTAGCGCGTGACGCCGAGTTAGTCCTGATCCGAATAGCTCGCTCGTCGTAGCATTTATCTAGACTCTCTAAGGAAACGCGTTGACAATTATATATCATTAAAATATATTATCTTGTCAGAGTCAAATTCGTTTGATCATATTATTTTTAAACGTAGCCAGCCAATCGTGTACCCCTTTTCTTTCGTTTAAACGTAAATTATCAATTTAATTTTTTAACAAATTAACATTTTAACAAATTTTATTATAACTTCAGTTAGATAATTTTTAATTTACGATAATTATTCAGATCAATCTGGAAATCTCACTGATATATAAGTATATAAGGTTTATCCAGATGAATGGTACTACCTATAGCGAAAAGTGATCTTACATGTACAAAATAATTTCTTGAAAATTGTTTAAAAATTATAAATTTAATTATCTTATTCTACCAGCAAGATTATATATATATATATATATATATGTACGATGACTATAACAAAAATCGCACTTAATTAGTATCATTTCAAGTATCATTTTTCAATTTAAATTATGACAATTTAGAAATCATAGTCTATACTCAGCTACTGGTGTTGCTTTATTATCATAGTACAACTGCTAGAGACAGACTAAACATAAGAGAGAAAAATGTCATACGAAATGTGAAGATAAAATGTAAACATTACAAATTCAATTAATACAAAAGTATAAACAAATGATAATGTTTTTAACTTATGAATAATAGAGTACGCATAATTCGCATACTTAACCAATAAGATTTCTTCGAACGAAAAATGTACTTCAAACGAAAAATGTTATTACTTTTTTCTAACTTAATTTTTGTACACATTAATCACTTAACCATCCGAATACAACCTGTATAAATATATCGAAAGATTGTCTTCCCTTTTTTAAAAGAAAATTTTTGAACATATTATAACATAACATTTACATATCCACTCAAATCTCGTGTGATAGTTTTAATAAGAATCGACGTTATCATGCGAGCGTTAAAATTCTTCTATCGAGATGAGTTAAAGGGCGGAAGGGGGAAAGGGGGATGGGAGGATCTTCTCATTCTTCCATTCGATGTGCCTAAGAAGAAATTCTGAAAAAGTTCACGGGCGCGAGCTTAGACGCAGGAGGAGAGAAGCAGCTGAACGTCGTTGAAGCACGCCCCCGAGGGAAGAACTTATTCATAAGATTATTTCCCATTTTCACCATGACGCTACCGTATCGTTATTTAAGTTTTATATTAAAGCACCAAGCTCTTCGGCGTAGCTCCTTGTGTGATCTATGGTCCGCGCGTGTCCTGCTTCTTTCAACGTATCCGCCTAAACATGAGAGATATCGCGCTCGATCAATTTTTCATAAAACCCCTGCACATTCGCCGCAATATCCACCATAGTACCGTATCCCGTACTCCGTACCCCATACCCCGTACCCTTTTTCTCTCATCCCTACTTCAAATTAACCAACGACGGATGACGACCTTTCTGCAAGATCCTTCTTTTACTTTCTTATATAGGTGTACGAACCTTCAAATTAAGGACTAAACTTATACAATCTCTTCTTAATTCTACGTTATACCGTTATAGAAGAATTTAAAGTGGAATTGCATCATTCGTACGTCACCATAACTTTCGGTAAATTTGACGAATAATCCCCCTATCGTGAATTTCAATACATCATTTCTTTCTAAAATATCTACCAACAAGAAATTATTGTTTAAATATCAGTACAAAAGATATGTTTTACTTCATATTTTAGGACATATATTCGTACGATTGAAAATCAACGATTAACGAAGAACACTTTGTCACTGTAATAACATTAACAATTGAAATTAAGCGATTTTTTCGATAAAATGATAAAAAGAAAAAAAGAAAAAAGAAACTAATGTTAGATCAAGATCGGATTTCTATCTCTATTCAGGAACATTAAATGCGATCATAGAAAAGGTCCTCATCGTTTGCCTTCCATCGTATACTACGGGATCCCTCACTCTTTCTACTTCACCTTTTCGCGAACAGATCGCGTCTGTTTCCCTCTTTCCACCTAGTCGATTCGTTCTCGCTCTCTCACGAATTGAATCTCACCCGTGAAACTCGAAAGGAGTTCGGAGAGGGTAGTAAGAGGGCTAAGATGAAGGAGTAGCACTGGTTGCTATGGCAACTACAGAGGGTTTCTCGATGTGGTTGCCCGGGCAACCCCTAACCAAGCGATCCCCTAAATATGCGCGAGGAAGAGGAAGAGGACGAGAAAAGGGAAGACAAAGACAGAGAAACAGAGTATATGTGATACTACTGAAGGTGGAAGAAAACGGTGGGCAGGGGAGGGGGGTGGTTAGGTAGAAAAAGGTAGAAAAAGAAAGGTGGCTTGGCAACTGTTACCACGAAACGTGAGGAGACCTAGTTAATTACTAAACCGTTTTAATCGTCGGCAAAGTTCCCGACTATGTTGCACCAACCGGAGGCTGGGCCAAGGACCGAAGGGAAGGAGAGGAAAAAGGGGGTCTGAGAGAGAGAGAGATATATATATATATACAAAGTAGAAGCAAGAGAGAAAGAGAAGCTTCGGAGAATGTGGTGGCTGTGTAAATTAGGCACTCACCAGTCTTCTCTTTCTTTCTTCCCTCTCTTGTTTCTTAACTCTCTCTTTCTCTCTCTCTTTCTTCGCTTTGCTCCAATTTCTCTTACCTCGGTACATATGTATTGCTCTCCCGAGTCGTCCACGAGAACTGTCTCTCCGTGTTGAGACTTTAGATGAATAAAGTATATATCTAACTCATTGTGTTGAAAGTGTTCTCAAACGACGCGTTGATTTTCTTCATTAGAAGATATTATTCTTCATTAGAAGATATTTTTCTAATTTTTTCCAAACTCGCCATAACTCGATTATTCGTCTCTTTGAGAATAACATGTACGAAGAAAATAAACGCGGAAGAAAAGAGAAAGAAAAGAATTGAGGTAATCCGAGAAGAAAAAAGCTAATCGGGGAAACACACTCGAAGTTAAATTTAGCAAAATGGCCGATTACATTATGAAAAAGTAAAACTGCTTGGTCGTCTTGAATCATCGTTTGGCAAGTAGTATACGATTCAGTTGCATCTACTTGCTTTAACGTTAAGAGCCCGAACGACTAATTAAGTACGCCGTAACTTAATTGAGGTGCCGTGTAAAGAGGTGGAGGTGAGCCGAAGATACTGGAGAAACGCTAAACTGTGTAAACATCGAGCTAATTACTTCGAGACTTTATCGCGCCACCGCGACTCTGTTAGATTGCTCGGAGAAAGATACACGTTACGATGCTTTTGCTATTCTACTAAGAGTTCGAGTGTATATATATATACTGTGCATGTACTAGTGGATTTGTGTTTGCGAATGTTTTCACGTATACAAAGATTATAATTAAGAGAAATAAGAAGTAGAACAAAGAGACGAAAAGAAAAAAGGAACAGAGAAAGAGAGGGAGGAGGAAAAAAAATAAAAAGACGGGGGAATAAAAATAAAGAGACGGGGGGAAAAAGAGGAAAGAGAAAAAATATATATATAAAAAAAAAAACAAAAGAAAAAAAAACAGAAAGAAAATTTTAGCAAGGACGAAAAATATTATTATTTCCAACGTATTCGTACGTATCGCGCATCGAATAGAAACGACATCGATTTAATTAGCGCGTATTTTTACAAGAACTTTCTTAACCCCGACGCTTTCCTAATCTACTAGCTCTTCCGTTCTTCCCCTTACCCCCCATACGTCCCTCCCCCGATAGTCTCTCGATCATCTTGTAATAACTTTTTCGCCCGTTTCTTGGATGACTCGAATCACACTGGCCGGATGGCCTTTTTCTCCTTATAATCGAACGACGATAAAATGATACGTACGTCATAAGCGGTTAGTCCGGGGTCGTGACCAAACACGGCATTATAGATATATTTCAATTCATGAATAGAGAGTTTCTCTCTCTCTCTCTCTCTCTATATATATATATATAGTTTCATTAATCCAAATGACTAAATATCGATCTATGAGAAATTTAATTATATCGGATTGGAATAATCGTCAATTCAATTTACTTGATTGAAAATAAAAAATGGGTAAAATAAATATGGTATTATAAGTAAGACGCGATCAATCGATTCTCGAAGGGGAAGAAAAATAGAAAGATAGAAAGAAAAAAGAAAAATAGATTAAATAAAAGAGATTTTGAAGGAAAAAAGACGAAAAGGTTTTCTTTTGTTTGTTTTTCTCGCGACACGAAAGTTTTCTTATGGCGGAAGGCATCGGATTCGTTATTTCGCTCTCCGTCTGCGAATAAATTATTCAGGTTGAATAAGCAAATGCCCGGTACTCCTTCCCTCTCTCTCTCTCTCTCTCTCTCTCTCACTCTCTCTCTCTCTCTCTTTCTCTCTCTCTCTCACTCTCTCTCTCTCTCTTTCTCTCACCCTTCGTAGAATTATTGTCACAGGCTTCCTCCATGTTGGCGGCCCAAGGCGGGTCACCGCGAATTTGTGGTCCCCTTTGCAAGTCAAATTGTCTCCATAAACAAGAGAGCATGGAGAAAGACGCGAGAGTAAGATAGAGAAAACAAGAGAGACAAAGAGAGAAATATAGATAAAGACAGAGAGAGAGAGAGAGACAGGAACGAAGAGGTGGGAACTAAAGGAGAAAGAGAGAGAGGATGCGGAGAAGGAAGAGAAAGAGAAGGAAGTGTCTAGAAGAGGGAGGAGGAGGAGGAGAGAAGAAGCTTACTCGTGCAGGAACGACTATAAAGAGGGTGCGGATAGGGTGCTGGCTAAAAGTGAGATGCAAAGATGGCCGCGACCACGCTTCTTCCACTTCCACTTCTTCTTCTTCATCTTCTTCTTCTTCTTCTTCCTCTTCCTCTTCCTCATCCTCTTCCTCTTCCTCTTATTCTTCTTCTTCTTCATCTCCTTTCTACTCTTTTCCTTCGTATTCTTTTTGCTTCTTTCCTCAACACAGCCTCTTTCACGTTTCATCTTCACCCTCTTCTTCCCTCTTGTTCACCACCACCACCACCATAACCGTCTCACGCCTTTGTTTCGTTGATACCGCATGCGGGTCACGCGTCGGCGGTTAGTTCTGATTAGCGACAGGGCGAATGACGTACCACTGGCAGAATCTCGTGTTTCGAATACTCAAACAGCAAACGGATGCACGGCAGAGGAGCGTAACCCGCGGCAGGATTAAAAGGAACGTGCTAGCTAGCTAGCTAGCTTGCTAGGTAGCTACTACTGCTACTGCTCCGCCGCTATGGCCATTGTTTTATGGGAATTTATTTAACACGCCACCTGAGCTCGACACTTACCTGAATTTATATTTATATTTATATTCTTTTGTATGTATGCTCTCTCTTTGTTTTATTCCTTTTTTCTTTTGTATTTGTTTTCTCTATTTTTTTTTTTAACAAACTTATATTAATATAATATTGGAAATTTAATTGTAAAGGTATGATTATATTTTTTTAATTAATTTCGATCGTCATCGATTAAAACACTTTGCTTAAACATTTTTTACATTAAATTAGTATATCAAACGATTATACTTTAAATTACTTACTTTGCTATTTCATAACATTTACAAAAAACAAACTATTCTGCTCTAATAAATTCGTATATTAAATGATCAATTAAAAATCCTTACTTTCATCTTAACAAACATTCACCAACTAAATGTTTAATAAAAATAAAAAAATAGAACATATACAACAATAAATGACTGATTAGATCGAAAAGGTAGAAACTTCGATCACCATTTTCGTCTTCTTGAAAATCCAAGATCGAACGTAAAAATAAGACAGTAGTAGAGAAAGAAGAAAATAGAGGTAAATGACAAAAGTGTTAAAGAAGAAAAAGAAATAGAAAAAAAAACGATATATCCTAGTAAATCAGTAAAAAAACAACAAAAAAGAAAATGTTCGGAGTTCGGACACTATTCTCTTTCTAGCTGTTCCATTTTTTCTCAACTACGGTAAGAGTGTCTCTCTCTCTCTCTTTCTCTCTTTTCGTGGTCTCGAATCGTTGACGCTTATCGTCCAAGCCAATCTATGAACTATACACCTCGTACCATACCGTTTTCCTCTGGACGACGATGGTGGTAGTAGAGTGGAGACCACGGGAGAAGAAGGAGAGTTTGAGAAAGAGATAGAAAAAAGTAGGAAGAGGGGTGAGGGGGGAGAAAGAACAGAGAGAGAGAGAGAGAGAGGGGGCAAGTACAGAGAAGGTTTAAGTGTATATACACACGTAGGAATACATGGTTGAGCTGGAATAATGTAGTCCCACTTTGATTTATGGGTTAATAGTTAACCGGCCGTAAATAATGCTAATCACACTCTTATTATACGTTCTCTCTCGCCGCGGCGTCGCGGCGTATGTTTTGTCCGAGCGTCGGTTCACGCCAGATTTCAAAGTGACCAGCAAACCAGCCAGCCAGCCAGCCAGCTTTACCAGCCCATCCCTTCGACGTCCACCTCCTTTTCCTCATCCTCTTTCTCATTCTCCACCTCCTCCTCCACCACCTTGTACCTCCCTTCCCCCTCCCTCCCTCCTCTTCCAACGCCACCACCGTATTATAGCCTCTGGGCTATATACGAATGCTCCATTCTACAACAGAGGTATCCATTATCGCTGCTTAGGTGTGTGTGGGCGATAAGATTTCTTCTTATTCCAACTTCTATCTTATATTTCCGGCAAGTTAAGAATGTTATTTTGTTTGTTTCTGATTTGAATTTTTAATCTCATTAATTTGAATCCCTTTGAACGATTTGGAAAAAATATACCCTATCGTAATCTTCTTACAGGTGTAGTAGAACTTAAAGCATCGTTTAATCGTGCTAACTTTAATTTCATCTTATTGTTCAAATTCAAAACCGATAATTTTGAGAAAAAGAATTTGGGAATTAGATATATATTATATTGATATGATTTATCTGTTCCATCATTCTATCCATTAAAGTTTGTTCATATTTATTTCATTTATTTTGTTGAATATTTATTTGTATTATTTGTATTATTCAAGTAAAGAGATGAATCCGAACGAGTGTTCGTTTCTATGATTCAACATTTTTACGATCGATTCGATTTTCCATTGGCTCGATTTTATCGATAAACCTAGCCGATCGTTCCTCTAATATTTCGAAATTGGTATCGCCGAATGGAAAATCGTCTTCCCCATCGCGGATATCACAGGAAGAAAAGGTGCAAGGATTTTCGTGGATGAAACTTTGGAGAGTATGTATGTATGTATGAATGTGTGTGTGTGTATGTGTGTGTGTAAAGGTTGTGAGAACGGAAGACGCATACCCAATAAGAACGACGGGGAATCATTTGGGAGGAGGAACACCGGGTTAACCAATGCGGTGTCAGGAAGTAAAATACCCGATACATTTTATTTCAGCCAAGCATGCTCTGGCTCCTTGTGCGAATGGTGCCACTGTGGTGCTGACTCCGTCTTTTCTGTTTTTAACCTATCTCTTTTTCTTCTCTTGTCTTTTTTTCTTTTCTTTTTCTTTTTTCCTTATACGAGCCCTCTCGTAGGTAGCTCCTCCTCGATCCTATCGAGAAAGAAGGAAAAGTAAAAGGACTCGCGTACCGAAGGGACGCTTTTGCACCGAAAATACAGACAGTCGATCGGATAAGGTTTAACCATACGAAATTCAACCTCGGATTGGATCGTGTGTTTCGAAGCGCACTTTTCTCTGTCTTCTTTTTTTCTTTACAAACTTCTCTCTCTCTCTCTTTCTCTTTCTCTTTATTTTCCTGTATCTTTTTTCTTTTCTTACGTGTGAAAAGACGTTTCTACCTATTCTACGAACTTCATTACGTAGAAGAAGAAGAAGGTTTGCCGTTCACCAATGTATGTAAGTATTTATCTATTTATGTACATATATATATATATATATATATATATATATATGTGTAACATAATAAATTGGTTCTATTTTTAAAACACAATATACTATAATACTATATGTATAGTATAATTATTCTATATATATATATATATTCCGGTTTTACCAGTAATTTTCAACGTATATTATATAAGTAAAATATTAATCATTATGAACTTTTCAAACAACCTAATCTACGCGTATATTATTTAAATAAGATATCAATCTCTCTCATATTAAAAAAAAAACATAAAATGCATAAATATTGATACTCGAACACCGATGTTAACCGAACTTTAAAGAAAAAAACAATAACCCTAATATAGAACATAATCACTTTTGTTTTAATTATACAAAAACATCGTCTTTATGAATACTACAATATCGACGATTAACATAAAACTACTCGTTATAAACGAGAATGAAAAAGTAAGAGATATAGTAGATGCATAATGCAGAAGTGGTATCGTATAAGGCGAAGAGATTGTTGTGTTCGTGTTTGTGTTCGTGTTCGTGTGCGTGCACGTGCATCGTTGCGTATCGAAAAAGGGAGATATTGATATAAAGAGGGGGCTGGTCCAGAACGTAGCGTACTTTGTAATCAGGGCCCCATTACCATCAGAGGTGGTCAATCTTCGTCCCCGGGATCGACGAGCATCCTCGATGGATCGATGTCGTTAGAGGCAATGTGACTTTTCGCGCGGTTTTGTTGTTGGTTGGTTATCTTGGGCCTTCTCGACAATCCTTCCCCTCTTCTTCCCTTCCCACCCCATCCCTCTTTTCAGCTTCCTTCTCTCTCAACCTTTCCTTTTTGTATTTTTTTTCTTTCTTCTTCCTTCTATCACTCTCTCTCTCTCTCTATCTGTTTCTTTCTCTTTCTTTTTCTGTTCCTGTTCCTTTGGTTAGCATCCGTGAGGTAAAAAGCATCTTCCCGACGTCATCTGCCGAACGAGCACCTGTCGTTTTCCGATTACGAAGTATCGAATTATGCTAAACTGCGATACGATACGCCACTATCCTGATTTCTGAAGATTACTCTATCAGTATTCGATTTATCAAATTCGCGAAGAGAATAAGAATAAAGTGTGTGAGAGAGAGAGAGAAAAAAAAATACAAATAAAAATAAAAATAAAAATGGTTATACCCCGCCTCCACCCCGCGTTTCTCTTAACAATTTTTCTCTCTTATTTTTTTCTTTTTGCATTACGATATATGATTTGTCAGAAAGATCGTGTACCACGCGAATTATATTAAAAATTATCGGATGTGGAGAAGGTTATTTTAAATCCGAACGATGGTGGGGGGGAAAAAAAACAAAACGAAACGAGACGAAAAGGATGAACGAATAATATAAGTCATGTTACAACGTAGCAAGGTTAAGATCACTATAAGATGTCCCAAGCCTTGTAATTTTCATCGTACGCGCTTCTTATTTTCATTTCTCGATGAATTAAAGAAATTATCTTCCCTCTCGCACACACACACACACACAGATACTTTCTCTCTCTTTCTTTCTTTCTATCTTTCAGATTATTTTATACTTTTTCTCCGTACTTAAGATAATTTATCTCCCCGTTTGACTATTTTTGTGATCGTCGATCGACTTGTTCTCGTTGCACAAGTAAGCCGAGCGTTGCTAATGTGCCACGAAAAAGGGAATCGGCCGATCGTGCGACGATCGTTCTCATCTCTCTTTCTCTCTCTCTCTTTCTCTTTCTCTCGTTCACTCACTCGCGCGATTTTAACAAACGCGGCCCGATAATCGCACGGTACAAGCAACGCGTAGCCGTCTCGAATCGAGACCGGCGTTCCAATTATCGGTCGTAAAAGGGAAAAAAGGCCAGGTCAAAAGCAGGAGTAAGGTGGAAACGTAGAGCCCCGATGGATGAGATGGGCAGGAAGGGAGGAAGGGTGAGGTCCTCCTCCCCTACCCTCACCCATCCTTATACGCTCATGAATATCGCGAGCAAGTGAACCGAAGAACGTAGTCGAGTGAAACGACGTTCTTCCAGGAAATGTTGGATTTTTGCGGTAACCTAAATATACCGGGGAGGGATACATTGAATTACCTTGAATTTTCAATATGCTACATAGGATTCTACGGAAGACTGATTATTATTGTTGTCCATCGTCGTGTCGAGATTGTAAAAAGAGACGAAGGAAAAGAAAGAAAAAGGAAAGGGTAAATGTAAAAGAAGAGGAAAAAAATTTAATTGAAAATAAAAAATAACGCGATAGGGGTTTTCATCATATTGATCAAGTTCTCTTTTTCCTCTCTGTCCGTATTATGTTTTTTTTTAATTTTTTTTCATTTTTCTGTCACTCTTTCTCTTTCTCTTTCTCTCCCTCTTTCTTTTTCTCTTTTATTCTTCGTACACTACGGCGTAAGAGTTCGACGGAAAGGCAACGTCGCGTACGGCCTACGCCAATGACCGATGATGAAGTTATCCAGCGATAATGGCTCCATTACGGTGCACCATCTCCTTCGATGGGAGCCCACTCTCTTTTGCAGTGTGTACGTGTGTAGCGTGCGTCCCGCTAAGGAACCCGCAGGATTCCGTCGATGTTCTACGGAAAAAACCGGTGGTGGCAGAAAGAATGAAAGAAAGAAAGAAAGAGGTGGAAGAAGACGAAGAAGACGAAGAAGAGGAAGAAGAAGAAGAAGAAGAAGAAGAAAAAAGAAGAAGAAGAAGAGGACGAAGCGAGTGGCTGGAGTAGGAAAAAAAAAGAAAAATAAAGGAAAGAAAGAAGGAGAGAGAAAGAGAGAAGGAGCAAAGGATCGTCGCAGCATATACTTACCATGGCGATTGTTTATGTTGGCTGATGGCCACTTATACTGCACACACATCGCATTACGAGGCCGTTCTCGACCCTCACGAGCCGTTACTTAGCCCGTGGCCTCAGCGTCGTAGGGTAATGGCGAACACGTTACGGATAAAATGTATACTTAGCCTTTTCGCTCCGTACACCGATGGCACTGATGCCTCAGCCCCGTACTGAGATTATTCTCTCTCTCTCTCTCTATCTCTATCTCTCTCTCTCTCTCTTTCTCTCTCTCTCTCTATATATATATATATCTCTCGTATCTCCTTTCGTTGCACATCGCCGCCCTGCCCTTCCGCCTTTTCTGCGCTATCTCTTCTCCCAGCCCCCTATCACTCTCATTTCCTAACCTTCTTATTAGTCTTTTTTTTTCATCTTACCTTTCATCTCCCTGTCCTTTTTCTTCCATCTTGATGCGATCTCTCTCTCTCTCTCTGTCTTCCACAAATTCGATCATACTTCTTTTCTTTTAGAAAGAAAGAGATAGAGAGAGAGAGATGGAGGATCGAAAGGTAGACGTTCTTCGTGACGCACCTGCTCAATCAAGAGGAAGCTTTGAAAAAAATCTTGCCCTTCGGGCGCAACCCATTGTCTTCTTTCCAAAGACTCTTCTTGATACTATTCTTTCTTTTCTCTTCTCTTCTCTTCTCTTGGAAATTTCGAATTTATGACACCACATATCAGTTTTGTGATTAACTTAATCTCTTCATCATCGAGAAACGAAGAAATTTTTTTTGTTCAAAATTGTAACATTGAGTTTTTTTTATATGATACGAATATTTAAAGAGAAAAACGTATGTAAGAAAGATTAACGAAATTGTATGTACGTTGAAAAATTAATCAATTTCCTGGCTGGCATTTATGATAAATAGAAAGACGAAAGATATATACGCGCGCGCTCGACTCGATTTTCTTTCATTTCGTTCGACTTCGTTGCCACAGTGGCTAGTTCGGTTGCTCTTATTGGCAGCGATAGAGGCGGGATTCAATAGTTATTCATTAAACTCGAATTCAGTCGGGCAGGATGCTGGGGTCAATTCCAAGCTAACCTTGCGGCTATATTCAAAGGTCTTATCTCCTTGGCTGTTTCTTCCTCTCTCACTCTTTCTCTCTCTTTCTCTCAACCCTTCTTTGACGTCTTCTTCTTCTCCTTCTCCTTTTTCTTCTCCTTCTTCTTCTCCTTCTTCTCTTTCTCCTTTTCATCTTTTTACAGCAAAACGCAATATCAACGATACGGTCGATATATCCGCCACTCGTGAGCAACTAGAAAAGCAAATCATAGAATATATATATATAATATATATATATATATATATATATATGTGTGTGTGTGTGTGTGTGTGTGTATATATATATGTACGTGTACGTAGATATATATTATATTTCCTATTTCTCTCTATTTCTCTTGTCCCCTTTTAAACACACTTGACTTCTTCCTGCTTCGATCGTTTCTATTTCTGTGCTCGTACCTTTTTTTTACGAGCTTTGTTCTTCCCGATCATTACGCGCCGTTAGCGGCTTTATAAGGAGCCAATAACCTCCCGGCTATCGATTACACCGTAAGATTCATTGACCAATAAATATAAGAAGAAAATCAAATTTAATCACCTTATAAAAGAGCAATTATAAATATTAAAGTAAATATATTTATGAAATAATAAAAGAACGATACCGTACAAAAAATCTGAAAATATAAATTTGGCATCTAAGCTTCATTGTTTTTTAAGATTACAAGTTATCGAACATAACTACAAAAACTATATCAATCTTACAATATATTACTATTTTTATTCTCAACAGAAAAAATGCCCTTTTTAGAAAAAAAGAAAAAGATAATGCAAAAATTGAAAGTTGCTTATTTCTTTCTAAGCCTCGTGTGTATGCACTCTATCTCTTCGCCTGCCTCTCTTTTCTTATTGTTGTTAAGTGGTAATAATAAGACGATGATGTTTTTTTCTCGTTGTCAGGAAAGCCAGAACCATAAGACTCATCAGTAGGGGACTTTGATTGTTATTGATTTGAATTCCTTTACCTAGACATATATAAACCAACAAATTAAGGCCTCAGAGTATTTGAGACGAAGAAAGAAAATTAGTACTAATTCTATTAGAGAGGAGAAGAATTAGGATTACCGTTGGTACAAACACACTAAAAAACTAATGAATACGATATTCACGATTACGATGATACGTTACGGCAACGTTACGACGATTTTAAGGTTTCGTTTTAAGGTTCCAATTCCTGGACCGACCGACACAACGACTCATCAGTAGGACTAGATTATATGTTATACATATTCAGTAAGACTTTATTATATATACATCAATCAGTCGATCCTAGCTCTAGGACACCCCAATATCGCCGCCTTCTTCTTTTCTTCCTTTTTCTTTCCTTTTGAATGTTTGATTTTTGTTGGTGGGGATTATTCCAATGTTATGATGAATTATTATTTTTATTTACAGATTTCTATCTCGTTCTCTCTTCTTTTATTTTCTCCTTTAGATTATAACAACAACAACACCTGGCAGGATTCGATCTTGGTTTGGTTATGTAGAGGAAGAAGTGTTCAAAAATCACTAGTCAAGAGTCTTGCATACTTGTCTACGAAGCAACCCGACAAAATCTTAATTATTACTATTATATTATATGTGATCATTGAACTATATATGTTCACTTACAATTAACATATTATCTTGTATGTAATATTTTTCTTTTTAATATTATTATTTTATGTTTATGGTTATGCGATTTTTATGAAAAAAATAATATATATAATTTTATTAATACGGTGAATATTAATTTATTAATATTTTTGTTCATTTTTATATTTCTCATAAATACACGTACAGAAATTTATACTTTTTTTCGTTCAAAAAAAAACAAATAAAAATTTTTCATTAATAAACAACTCTACTCGTATAATTTAAGGTGAAGGAAAGTATTAAAAAATGACAAAATGGGACCAAACGAAATCTTCTTATCTCTCAGACGGTATTGGCCGAGGTTTGCTCAGTACCAAGTCTGACAATGAGTTAAATGACGAATATATACGACACACGAGTGAAATATTTATTTAACGGGAGGGGGAGGGAAAGAAAAGTCGACCGAGATGAGAAAAGTAATATCGATTCCCAAATCATTTTACCGAGCAAAGCGAATCGAGCGATTAAGTACGGCTCGTTTCCGCGTCATGGGAACAACCCACTAGCTGGCTGGCACCTCCATTCGCTCTAATTCTAATCACCGTGAAAATTGTTTCTGTACAAGTCCCAACAATTCGATACAGATAATTAGTCGACTGCTGTCGGTTTAAAATGATCTTGTTGCCTGTTGTTCCTTTCCTTTTTCAAGAAGAAGAGTAGAATTTAAAATATCAAAACCCTTTTGAATCATTACATATTTGGAAAAGTTTAATCTTATGGTAACAGGACGATAATACGATTTGCAAGAAGAAAAGGAAAGAAAATACACAAAAAATAGGAACTTTCACATGCATTAGATTCTCGACTTACGTACGTACGTACGTACGTGTGGTAGGAAGAACGAACGGAAAGAACGATCGAAAAGAGAAAAAGGAATAGATAAAGAGAAAGAGAGAGAGAGAGAAAGAGAGAAAGAGAGGATAGAAGAGACAGATCAGATAGAGTGGCGTACGCTTGTACCAGGATCTCTCTCGAAAAGAGCAACAAATCCAGTGGCTTTATTGGCCATCGCCGGTGTAATCCTATAGGTGCTTAGCGTGAAATCCCATAATCGATAGTTTGCTTAACCCGACGCCACGTGGCGCCACGTGCGAGGCCCTCCATTAGAGAGCATACCTAACCTAAAATATACACACACGGTTGCTGAAAACGAAGGCGCGCAAAGCCCCAAATACACACCACCGAAAGACCGTATCTCTATGTTAATATGGGAATGCAAAGTCTCGCCCTCCCTCCCTACCTCCCTTCTATTGGCCCATGGGGGAATTCGACACGCTTCGCACTACGCATCTGCCCTATACACCCGTTTTCCCTGTGCTATTTTCGCACACGCTTTCCCACCTAACAGCTAGCTAGCTCTACTAGAGAAGAGAACTATCGAAATCGACCTCAAGATCGCATAATTATGTAATTAAGATCGCAGACTGATTATTCGGTACGATCGACCACGCAAAAAAGAAATTTATTTCATTCTCGTATTTCTTTTCGAAATATAAATCATCGATCGAAAGTTTTCTAATATTACTTACGATTAGTTTCCTGAGCGTTGTTTCGTTGACCGCTATTTTTAACAGATATATCTCATGCGTTCGTCAATGAGATGGGAATGGAAAAAAATCGACGCTTGAATAGAGAGAAGTTCGATACATAATATCGAACATTGTCTTTCATTGAAAGAACCCGTGCTAGCAACATTTTTCTCTCGATAAAGTTAAACGAGCAAGATAAGGCACGCTCGGAAAATCGGTCACCAATCTTAAAGCTAATGGAGAACTTATTTGTCGACGGTTAGAATGTTTTGAAAGAGCCTACCAATCGATATGACTACTGAACGACGCTATCTTTCTTTCTTCCTCTCCCTCCTCTACACCCTCCTTTTCATTCTTTCTTTCTTCCTCTCCCTCCCGCCCGCTTACTCCTACTCCGTTCGGATTCAGTTCACGATCTTTAGTTCGTCGTCGTCGATCATGAAAAGCTTGTCCCACGCTCGAAACAACATTAACGATCACCGAGGTCGACCTCACTTCCTTTGATAGCGGCGTCTTAAAGTCTGCGACAGCTTTAAGCCAGCTGCACCGTTGTACCTTTTTCTTATTCGTTTCTCCCCCTTCCCATTGTCCATTCATTTATCTCTCTCTTTATTTCTTTACATACATATTTACATACTGAGAACTATGTAAATACACATACATGGACTATCTTTCTTTCATCAACCCCTTTCGTTATGCTCCGTATAAGATATTAATTACACCAACTGATAACAAACCCTTACCGAGCAACGATTCATGTTAATTGGCCGATAAACATTACGTCCGTGAAACGTCTCTTAAGCTTCTTCCTAGACGATTCCTCATGCAAAAATCACACTCTACATTCGATATCGTTTATTCTATCCGCTCTCATTCCACGGAATTGTGAGTTATGCTTCCGTGGCGTCTCCCGTTATCGTTAAAATATTGATTCCACTTTACGCGAGGAAACCGATGAACGAACGAACAAACGAGCGAACGAACGAACTTGTTTTAAAAGAAAAGGAGAGAAAAAAGAAAAGAAAAAAAGGAAGATGGAGAGGGGGGAGGGAGAGAGGAAAGGGAAGGGGAAGAAACAACGTCCCACTGATCTTCACGCTTCTTCTCGTTTCTAAATTAGCTTCCATCATTAATTCGTTATCTCTCGCTTTTCTTAGCGAACCGAGAGTGGTCTTTCCGAGGGAAGTAAAGATTTTAATAGAAAATGTCGGTGCGGATGGATTGTTAAGATTGTGTGTGTGCCTTTTGAATATTTAACCACGACGAAATTCAAATTTCAGGTTCGATGTTAATCAATGATAAATCGTTTTTTATTTACAGAGAGAAAGAGAGAGAGATGGTTTAATTAAATTACACTTTTTTATTTGCAAGCGTAGAATGGATGGATTGTTAGACGGAAACGATTTAACGTATACCAACAATGTTGTAGAATTTCATTATAATTATTATGATTATAAGAAGAAACAGAAAAAGAACAAGTCAAAAAAAAAGTCAATGCAATCTCGGTGGATTTGTAAGAAATTTGTTCAGCGATTCGATTGAGATGCGAACGTGCAATATACGACCCTTTCGTCATTCCATCCCTTATGAGGAGTATTCCCTTTCGATTCTTTCGAAACCATCCTAGATCTCAACGAAATCTTACCGTAGGACCGTTGGGCCGTTCGTGGAATCGAAAATGAGAAAGCGCAACGGATTCACGACGACGTCAGGAATAAGAAATGCAGACGGACGACGGAGTCGTAAAGAAGAAACAATACACCTCCTTGTTTCACACTTCTTCTTCACGAGAGTACCTCGCGTTCGCTGCTATTGTCATTTTGCAATTTTCTCTAGAAATGAGAATTACGATTGAACGAATATGCGCGAAAAAGAATACCGAAACGGGCATTATTATTACCCAATACCTTCCCGATGAGACAGAATATCGATTTTTATATTCACATTCGAAGAAAAAAATAAAAATATTAGATGATCACGTCATATTCTCGTGAAAATACAAAAATATTTCGGTGCTGCATTCGACAATTAGAATATATTTATATTTTATCAAATAATATCATACAAAAATATCCTGTAAAAATTCAACGATCGAATAGATTCATAAATTACAATAACAAATTATCATATATATATATTAGGATGAACCAAATGTTCGTGCGTTTTTTAATTAATATTTCACTTGCATATAAAGTAATTTTGTCGATTTCAAAAAATTGTACTGTCTGAAACAACACAATAAACGCGCGAATTCTTGGTTCACACTAATATATCAAAGAACATATCAATGCAAACAATAAAAATTACGATAACTAAAGTTTCGATTATATTCGAATTTTTGATAATTCACAAGCAGACAAAAATGAAGCTATTTTTTTTAAATATATACACGGTAATCGGTCGAATGAAGAAGTCAGTGGTCAAAAGAGGAGATAGTTCAAGGTGAAAAGAATAGTCGTAGGTAGAACGATTCGATTTAGCGTTCAGGTTGCTCGAAGCAAACGTAGCAGAACGACAGATGCAAATTGGAGCTTAAGTCGGTGATACGACTGCCCCTCTCTCTCTCGTACTCACGGCTAGTATACGTTCAGCTAACCGGAAACGGAAGCTGAGTTCGCCGTAAGATGAACGACATCCATTCGCGGACCATTCATCCTCGTAATTAGCGTGTTCGTCCCCCGGCAGAGAACGTTTTCGTGCCACGTAAATACAACGCGCGTGGGACCTATCCGCCCTCGGTAATTTATTCCTGGTATCTCCTCCACCCTAGCCTTATTATTGTATTAAATTCCGCATGCTTAAAACAACGCATTTCTACGCCCGGGATTCGATTAATTTGGCTAAAACTTTTTAGAAAAACAACCTAACATTTCGAATCATAGAAAATTATTATCGATTTATTTCATTTATATATTATCATAATAAATCTTTAATCAAATTCAATATATAGAATCTTTCTATTTATACAAGTTATACTATATATATATATATATATATTTTTTTTTTTCCAAGACTAATCCAAATAAATTATCGTAGAATTAATTTCTGATTGTGAATTGAAAAGATGTGAAACTATCGCATAACGATTTCTCCCTTTAAACTTGTTGACTACTAATTAGTATTTTAAAATAAACAAACAATGACGACGTTCGTTCAAAAAAGAAAAGAGAAAAAAGCTATAGTAGGAAGGGGAAAACGAAGAGATCGAGACTACCCCGAAGCTAATAAATTCGCGAGGCCGCTCTGCAGTGCCCCGGGCGGAAGTTTTTTAATCGCGTCGCATGAAGCTCAGCGTTACAGAGAGCAAGCAGAGAGTATGTGAGAAGAGAAGAGGAGAGGAGAGGAGAGGAGAGGAGAGAGAGAGAGGGAAAACAAGCGAGGTAACCAACTGTGAGGCACTGCACTCTTGGGATAACCCCTGCACTGGCCTGGAGCGCTTGTCATTTTAAATCACTGCCACCGTACCAACCACCTCCTCTCCTAGCTCTACCACCCCCTGTCGAATCTCTCTTACCACCCCCCAATACTGAATATACCTCTCACGAATCCCTTTTCGGTCAAACTTGGAAATAACCAGAATTAAATTATATTTTTAGTTCATTCTACATCGAATATATATATCCAATTGGCGCTTATTGATATCTCCAATTTGCAATTTGTACGATTTAATACATATATAACTCGATACATTTTTTAATCTTATATTATTAAGGAAAAACACTAAACATATTTGAATAATATATAAAATATTAATAATGTGTCTAGAATAAAGACCTATGTTATATATTGCGAATTCCTATCATATAACAATAAAATTACGTTAATTAAATTATAAAAAATACACAACAGATAACAATAAAATTTAACATTTCAGATAGTCCTTCATATAACGAGATAACTTGAACGTATCTTCTTCTTCAAAAGTATACATTGTATGGGATATGGAATAAATAATAAATAAACTTTATCTCGAATCAAATATTGCGATAGATTCCTATTGAACGATTCCTATTATAGAAATATAAATTTTATTTAAGTAACGTTAAGACATAAAATTAGAATAAAATAACAAATGTATTTGAAACCTTTTTTCGTATCTTAAAACTAAACGGAATGATGAGTGATAGTCAGAATCGTCGTTCGTTTAGCATCGGACATCGATTAGCCTCAGCGATTTCCATCTTTCGCGCGAATCCATTTCCCTATTATTTCAGTACGTCGGGCAGGAGATATATGAATTGTTTGATATCAAAAGCGGCGTATCCCGACATTAATATCGAAAAGAGAGAAGGGTGATAATGTAGGTATACATGCATACATATATACATATAATGTATCTACGTGTGCGTGTTCAGGAGACTATGCCCTGGTGAATCTCGCGTTGAACATCCAACACTCAGCCTGGACGATCTCGAACTCGCCGACACCGATCGTGGGCGTGTCGGTCGCGTGCCAAACATCCATCATCCCTTTAAAGACCTCCGATGCCGTCGAAGAATCGCGAAGAAAGGACTCGTCTGCTTTGGACGCTGTCAAAACGTTGACGAAGTCACGTGCGGCCTCCGAAGAAACAACTCTCTCTCTCTCTCTTTCTCTCTCTCTCTCTTTCTCTCTCTCTCTCTCTTTCTCTCTCTCTCTCCCTCTCTCTCTCTTTCTTCCTTTCTCTTTCTCTTTCTCTTTTGAAGAGTTCAAGGGAGAGATGTATCAGCAACAGGGCCTTTACAAATATTACGACAAGTCACGTTGATCGACGAGCATGAAATAGTACAAACTCAAGTTGAAAAGACTTTATCGTAACGCGATTAAGTTAGATCTACTCGTTGATCGTCGATAAATATACGTTTATAATAATAACTAACAGAATAAATTGATATCCCAAAAGATAGTTTGATTTTTGTCATTGAGTCTTAGAGGATAATAATTTATTCTATTAGTTTGCAAATTAAATAGTTACCTCGATTCAATGAATATAAGTTTTTTTTAAATGATATTATTATATACCAACACTGAAGTACTTGTGTGCCTCTAACGATAAGAACGTTCGATAACACGCACGATCGATCATCGTGATTGAATGGGATTCGAAGAAAAAGCGAAACTTCCTAGAGTAGTTCGAAGTAACTCGCTTAAGGGAAGATTACATAATTCTTCAACGTCCACCCACCACCGATGGTAACCTGCTGACTTTAGCTCTTTCTTTCTTTCTTTCTTTCTTTTTTTCCTTTTCTCTTTCTCATTCTCTTTCTCTCTCATCACTGTGTTGAAAAAAAAGACGTGAAAAGAACCCAAGAGATCCTAAATTTTCTTCTTGCAGATCTACCAAACGTACGTTGCACGTACTTACCCCTACATACGTTTTCTATCTGATAAACCTCAATAGTCATCGAATTTCTTCGCAATCCTTCTTTTATTCTATCAATTAATTAACATTAACTCGTATTATATATCGTAGTTTAATTATTTGTACAAAATTGATAAAGAAATTCTTTCGTTCTTGTAATACATTTTGTTTATGTTTAAAAGAAAAAATATTACTATTAGAAATATCGTATAGTGATAACTCGGATAATATCAAATAGAAACAAAAAGCTTCAACATCGTATTAAGTTTTGTAGGGATGTAAACGGTACGTACGGCCTGCGGTCGTAAGCAAAGAGGATGAGGGGATGTATCTGTGATTTTGGGACGCACTAGCAACACCACCAGGAGGACGAAGTCGTTGGGAACATTGCCCACGAATACGTTTTGGGGTGATCTTTCTCTCTTTCTCATTCCAACTCTTTGCAACCCCTCAACGAGAAAGCTAACTCGACCCGGTCGACTCACCCCTCGAACAAGAATTATATTTGGATTACAGGCATTATCGCCCTGAAATAAACTTGACTTTTATGGCAGCTGAATTGACGGGAATATTATTCGCTTATTCATTCCTCTATATCGTTTCTACGTCCAATCAAAAATCGTCTAACGACAAAATTGGGTCAGATCGATGATCCCTCTTTAATACGTTCCAATTCTATTTCTTTTTTTTTTCTTTTATTCTTATACAGATAAAAATTGTTTTGTCCATTTAAACGAATATCGTCGACAAATAAGAAACATTATTTAAAAATAAACAAAGGAACGATTGAATAATCACTTTTACTAAGCTGAACAAAATGATATCCTCTTGTATTCGAAATAAGGCCCCGTATTTTGTCAACGAAAAGAGTAGATTGAAGATTCATATCTTTGAAATGAGAAACAAAATATTATTGTCATATACTTTTAATAAACCATTATTACTTTTTATTACTCTTTTTTTTTCCTCGATTAAGGGGGACTCGACCTTAAAAGGGGGATATAATAAATCTAGAAATATTGTATGAATAATGACATATATTATTAAATAATCTTTTTCATCTTCGATAACCACCATGCTGATTTACCTTTTCTCTTCTCTCTCTCTCTCTTTCTCTTTGGAGAAGAAAAATGAACTTCATAAGGAAGAGATCCAACGTGCAAAGAAGAGGAAGACGACGACGCCACTGGCCGACGTCTGGCGGCGTGGCTGACAGCCAAATAAAAGACAAATAAATTAAGTTAATACGTTCCAAGCTCGACTAGTGTGTACAATCTTTCTTCCTCTCTCTCTCTCTCTCTCTCTCTCTTTCTTACTTTCTTATTCTATCTTTCTAACTTCTTATTTCTCTTTCTTTCGAAACATTAACGCCTCTACACGAGATATGCGTGGTCTCTTCCTCTTATTTTCTCTCAACCTCCATTGTTCGATGGAATTTGTAATTTAGATTGATACGAAAGCACGCGTTACTTCTTTATTCATCGTCGTATACTTATATATATATATATGTATGTATGTATGTATATACTCGATCACCTTCGACCTTCGACTCGAACAAATCATCGACTTCACTTACGACGAAGCGAACGAATTTCGAGAAGTCTTTGAGATTTCGAATCTGCCGCGTTATTTATAGCTCGATTAGTTAGTTTTACTAGATGCCGACTCTTAAACTCGTTAGTTTTCTTACTCGATGTGGTATTTGATCTGAAGAATCTAAAGAAAAAGACACTTTACGACACATACCAAAGATGTCTTGTTAAATTTATATTTGAAAAATGTCATTTGATCTAATAAATATTATTGATTAAATAGAATCATATTTATAACTCGCGTACTGTGTTGTTATCATATAATTAAAATAAGTTAACGAACTTACGACACATAATATTTTTTTTTTTAATAATTTAGTAAATAGTTAGAAATTGTTATAACAAGTTTAACAAACACGTTTGTAATATTAACATTATAGTTAGGGTATTTAATATAATAATATTCTTTCGTATACTTTTCGATCATAAAATAAATATAACTGAAATGAATTATTGGCAAATTAGGAATCGTTTAAACGTAGTTAAATAAACACTTTTGCGATATTAAAAAACCAAAAAAAAAAACGAAGACAACTGAAAAGGTTTCGCAACAAAACACGAGTGTAATAATGCCGACAAAAAGGGAAAGCCACTCTTTGTGGTTTCTTACGAAATTTATGATGATTAAACGTTAAGAATATGGTCGAGGTGCAACGACTTCATTGGCTTACCCGCATCTATTGTGGCCTCTCTTCCGGACAAATTGGATTACAATTTTACGTTTCATTCTAACGATGTGGACAACCACCACCGAATAATTATTTGCATCGATAACGAGCAAACTACACGTGTAGTGTGATTACATAGCCTTTGTTGTTGTCTCTGTTGTGTGTTGCATAAAAAGTTGACAACTTGATTTCGTTAGAAACAAGATAAGTTTTACGAGTCGTTAAAGATCGTTAAAGTTTTTCCTTCGCAATTTTAAAATTTCTTATTTTAATCCTTTATTTTATATCCTAAAAAATATGTTTTAGTAATTGGCTCCCAATACACTCGTGTTATTGCATTTATTATATACGATATAATTTAAACGCACTTATTTAATTTCAAATTAAATCAACAAAATACATTATTTTCCCAAGAGAAGAAAAAGAAAAATGGGCCAAACGAAGTGCGAGAATTTTCAATTCGGCTTTCTTCAAAGGTACGAAGAAGGGCAGGATCGAAGGGTGACCGGGATTAATCAAGAAATCCGAAACACGGGCTAGTAGTAAATGCTCCTTCCTCGGATGATGATAGCACTGGGGAACCGAAAATTAGCTGAGGCGAAGGAACGAGAAGGTACGTGGTAAGAGGGATACAAAATTAGAAAGGGATAACTATAGTTAGCCTTGTACCATCGGTTAGACTATTATCCACAATGACTATATACCGTACTAATTCAAACCGAGTGTATACACCATAGTAATTTCGTTTGATTCTATTAATGTGTACGATCGTATCTAACTTGATAAATAATTGTACGTAATTTAATCGATCCCAATAGTGATTCTAAATTGACGAAAATTATGACAAAAATGTTCAATTTATCTCTATCGATCAATGAATAAATAATAAAAAAAAAGTACGTTTCTGACTTTGTGAAAAATTAAAACAAACAAAAGACGACAAAATTAATCATTGTTAATCTAAAAACAAAAAGAAAAATTTTCGATCTTTGCGTCTAAAACGCTTGGTCAATAGAAATGATAATTTAAAAAGGATATATTTCAAGTTGGTTATCAGCAACAACAACAACAGCAACGTACTTCTCCTCAACGTTCTCACTGATATACACACGCACACATACTAGTGAACTCACTTTTCGACTGTGATCAGCGAGCCCGTTATAGGCGTATCTTCGCTTTGGGAAGGGATGAACGTAATTAATTGCCATGGCAACGCCGTGCGGAAGCATCGAACGCCACCCCGACGCGCTTTAACTGAAATATGGCGCCCCGTACGAAATTCCTCGTGGTACACAAGACACGATCGTCCCGTAAATTTCGATTCCTTTAGTTTAATGCTCTTCCTTATCGATTGTCCAAAATGATTATCACTATCATCATTATTATTAACGTTCTCTGACGTTCCTCTAATTTATAAAATCATATAGACATATTTTCCTATTTCATTAATTTAATCGGTTAAAAATAAGAAAATAAAAGGAAACGTTTTTCGATACTTTAACAAATATTCTTTTTTTTTCTAATCATTTTTATATAGATATATTAATCCTTTGCACTTGAGAGGTTCTTCTCAGTCATCACTCGGTTGAACACGATAATTCTATAAAATGACCGGTTTAGGGTCAGGCATTGTACGAAATAGACTTCAACCTGCAGTTTTGATGGAATCTGATTGAATGGGAAGATACATGTTATGCTAACAGGAGTTAAGAAAGATTGCAAGGTTTGCTTTGAACGAATAAAGCCTGGCAAAAGACACCAAAGCAAGCACGTATTACTGTGTGATACTTGCATCTTTGAGATTAATTTATAAAATACCACACAAAACAACAATAAAGAGTTCAATGCTTAACAAATATCCTTCTTTGAAGTATAAATATATACGACATATTTAAATATAAAAGTTATAAACGTTAAATCGTGTGTGAAATCATTTCAAGATACCTGTAAGAAATTCACCAAATGTGCGAAAAATCGTTTCGAGTGCAAAGGGTTAATAATATTCTTAGCTTAATTATTCAAAAATATTGAATGTTTCTGAATATATTAGAAAAGATTAAGAATGTTATCATAGAATCATAAAGAAAATTAATTTTTCATTGTAAAATGAACCAATTTATCCAAACTATAAGATTATTTCTCATTCAAGAAATGACCTACCAAAATCAAAGTCGGGTCCGTCAACTGAGAATGAGTTACGAAAACAGACTCAAGAAAACGTGAACGACACTTCATTTACAAAATGCCGGTCTTTCAGAGTGCATCCCCGAGATCTACGATTTTTTGCTGAATCTCGTGTCGGCCGACGAGAAAGATTGCACCAAGATCGATCACGATTCCATTCTCTCTCTCTCTCTTTCTCTCTCTGCTCCGTTCGTGCGCGCGCGCGTTCTTTGCCACAGGATTTCATTCCGACACGGACAAAAATCCTCGATTATCGCCCATGTCCCAAGTCTCCTCTCTCACTCTAGTAACAAAGTTCGATGCAAAAAGAAGAATAAAAGAGAGAGTGTAAGAGAGAGAGAGAGAGAGAGAGAGAGAAAGAGAATACGATGAGAAAGGCGAGCGGCTCGTTTTCTTCTTTCGTCCTTTTTTTTCTTCTTCTTCATCCTCCTCCTCCTCCTCTTTCTGTTCTTCTTCTTCTTTACGACTCCAAGCCGAAACGCTTTCCTCCCTTTCCTCTCTACCCTCCCTCCCACTATCTTGTTTATCTCTCTCTCTCTCTCTTCTTTCTTTCACTCTTTCCTTTTATCTTTTATACACGGTCCCATACAAACACAAGTTAAGGTATACCTACGTGTACGTATAGACGTTACGACGTTATATACGGTCCGAGGTACAGAGAAATAACAAGGATGTTCGCCATAATGAAGACCTCAAGGCGCCGCGCCTCGGTGATAATTACAGGGAGCCAACCTTACAACCTTCTAAAGGCTTAAATGTTAAACGTTATACGTCCCAGCACCACTACGGTAGCTTTTATGCCCTCGCAAATGCTTGCTGTATTCTCCCTCTCTCTCTCACCCTCTCTTGTTTCGTTCTCTTCCATTCTCTCTCTCCCTCTCTCTCTTTCTCTTTTTCTCTATTTCTTTCAACCACTCTCGCACGCCACTTTAGACGTTCAACATTCAGGACTCTACGGATTTTCACGGACGCTGAAAGCGCGCAGAATCGCAATATCGTTTCTTTTCCCTCTTTTACTCTTTCAAGTATCTTTCTCTTTCACTCTCTTTCTCTTTCTCTTTCTCTATCTCTATCTCTGTCTCTGTCTCTGTTTCTGTCTCTTTCGAACGCGCGGTACCTTTTATGTCTCGGCTTTTACGATTAAACCGAACGAAGTGGAAACGTTGAGTTTATATTCGTCGAATTACGCGCATAGCGAACGAATTATCTCTGTTGTGTATGTCGTGTGGCATCGTGGTGTATGCGTCGTCGACATGGATAAAAAGGATGAGAGAGAAAGAGAGGATAAGAAACGTCTGGAGTAATATAACGTTGTTATACGCTTGTACGCTCTTAATATGCGTACTGATGAGATTTCCGAATGGAGAAGAGAAATACGGAGGAGTATCGCGGATGAGAAAATGAAATTGATTAAATATAAGATGCAAATGTGGATTATATACATGTATCGGTAACGACTTCATTCCAATTCCGATTTTCTTATAACACCTATTACATTACTTACTGATAAATAAAAGAAACGTGAAATATCGGTATGAGATAAATGATATATTTATCCAATAAGTTTATACTAATTTATTATTATATATATTTATGAATAATTTTATTTTGTGAACAATCTTAATTATGTTAAAAATATAAATCAAATATATATATATATATATATACAAATTGACATAAACTTTCCAGGTAATCAAATAATATCATATCTCTTGTTTTAAAGCGAATCGAACAAAGGAATGGCCGCCGGTATGGTTGGTACGTCGAAATACGAAATTAAAATAAACGGCAGCAAGAAAGATTGCTCCATTCAATCCCCCCTCCCCCCTCTGCCCCCTCTTCATTCCTGCACCTTACCCTTTTCAAGACTTTTACGAGCGAACTTTACTGTGGTATTTAAGCGTTTCGCGCGCTCCTACTACCTCTGACTATACTTGATGTTTACGGGCACAAGAACTACTTGCGATACTCTCTTTAACTCTTCTTCTACTTCTTCTTCTTCGTCGTTCTTATGCAGAACGATCAACGATTCATTGCTACCGGCGTAATATTCTCTTTAAACAGAAAAAAAAAAAAACAAAAAAAAAGAAGAATAAAATAAAATAAATGATACTTAAGAAGAGTTAATGAAGGTGCTTCGTTTTTACAAATGTATTTATCCTACATAAGTTAAGTAAATTGAGATTAAAAATCTCCTCGTCAAAATAAGAACATTTAAAAAATTTCTTTCCAAGCAATAACATTTAAATGGAAATAACAAAAGTATTACACGACTGCGTTATCATTGATACGATAAAATTATACTAATCGACTGTAATAAGTATATGCAAAAAATAAAATCAATGAGACATATTAAATGTATTAATAAAATAATTTACACGGTGTTTTTATAGTTTTGTATTAAAGAAATACAAACATTTCATTTCGTTAGAATTCTTCCGGAATTTGATTTAACGAACATTAGGTATTATCAATTGAATTGGTCCACGTGATTTCGTTGATGATCCACGATATACCTGGCATCGAGATAGAAAGTCGATTCTCTCGTGGTCGGTGAAGATGAAAGCGATTTTATCCTGGGGCATCCGACACCTTGTTAGACGAGCTCAGAACATGGCACCCCTCGGGGAATGATCATTTGTTAGAAACATCTTTTCATTCTTAGCTTGACCATTCAACCTACCTACTACCACCTTTCCTATCGTCGCCACCAACACGAGCAACAACCACCCCCGTGGATTTTATTTCTTGCCAGAAAAGAATTCGTCGTATTTAAAACTAATCGATCTAGCTTGTCCCCTGTGCCTTCTTCTCATACCATACACCCCTGCTGTGACTTTTTGGACCCATTGATGGACTACAAATTTTACGAACGTTTCACGATATTCGAATACTTTCATTTTACAGTCAATATCATTTGAATTAAGTGAGAGTATATTAAAAGGATCATTGTATCTAATCGTTCGTACATAATTTATTATCGTTAATAAAGTTTGAAGCATATAAAGTATAAATGATTACAATAACATAAAATTATGATTATTTTAAAATTATAATTAGATAAATATAAATATAAAAAACGTTTATTTATTACACTTACATAATTACCAGCACAGATATTGTATAAAACAAGTTATACATAATTCGATTCTATCTAAAGATGTATAGCAAGAATATTATAATATATAAAATAATCATAACTTTTGGTTCTCTCTTCTTCCACAAACATTATTCATTTCTCGTTTCTCATCTGATATCATATTCGATAAGTATTAATTCAACGAAAAAGGATTCCACGATGGAAAGGAAAGACACTGAGAATTATTGAGAATCATCGAAATTCGATTGTCGCAAAATCTCCCGTCAGTTCCCGAGAGTTCTATCAACGATCGTCGGCACGGGTACGAACACGATCCCGTTCCTGGCGATTCCCGGTGCAATTTCGACGACGCTCCCGATGCTCATAAAATAATAATTACACCCTCGAAATACCAGTGTCGAAACCATTCACACGAGCCATTATATCGTTCGAAACTGCTGGGTGTTACAAACGAACGAACGAACGAACAAACGATAGAACCTACGAACCAACCAACCAACCAACCAACCAACCAACCAACTAACCAACTAACTAACTAACGTAGGTACTGACATAGAAATCATGATGTACACTAGAGCTTCGGAACTGTCGCAAGCTTGCAAGGTCCTTCGGATATGCACGAGTAGAGTGATAGAGTGAGATACCAGGCTTAACATTTGTGATCGTACGTTCATGCTCCGTCTGTCCGTCCGTCCGTTTGTCCGTACGGGAGTAACCTCGCGGCGACCAGTGAATCAGTACCCAAGGTGGCCGTAAATCTGCCCCCTGGAGCGCAGAAACACCACCACTAGAGAGGAAAACGTGGCATCGAACATAGGCGTCGAGCTACCTTCACTCTTACTGTTTATCTCGGTATATATATATAATATTAGATTTACAAGCCATTTATATACGACTAATAACTTCTGTCATTTATCTATAATTTTCCATTATTTTTCTATAATTAACTTTACAATCTGTCGTTTACATAATATACTTTAATCGAGTGTTTAGAGGTTTTTTAAAATTGATAGCTTTATATTGTTTAAATTTATTAAAATCAGTAAATCATCATCTTTCGTATATTGATTTGTTCAAAATTGTTTATTATCTTTGAAACATTTTAATACGCATTCATATATTTTATTTGTGTAATATCTATTCATTATAATTACATATATATTATGTTTGAAATGAAAAACTTATATATTCCATTTGAAATTGGTTAGAAAATTTATAAAGTACGTGATTGCCTTACGACAAACCGATGATAAACCATAGGGAAAGTCTCCGCCTATGGCACTACCATTTCCTCCCTCCACCCGTTATGTAAAGGCTCATAACGCGCGGCGGACAAGTGTTATGGTATGGCTTATAAGTGAATGCCACCCTCTAATCGGAAAATACGAGCTCGATTGTCGCGAGGGTAGAAATTCTACCGTCCTCAACCAGCAAGCAAGCAAGCATCTCACCCCTTACGAACAGCTACTTCTATCTTTTTCTTTCTTACTCTTTCTTTTTTTTTCCTTTCACTCCCCCTTTTGCGGTTCTCCTTTTTTATGTTTCTTTTTTCTTTTTTTTTATTCTTTTTTCTTTTTTTTTATTCTTTTTTCAAGTACCACGCGATCAACCGTCTCTCTTGCGTCTTTTATGATCGAATTTGTAACTTCGACGAGCGTTCACACACCACCAGCAAGCAACATCCTGGTTGCAACCCCTGCAAGAAATTCAGCAACACCCTTCTTCGCTTGGGTACCATGAAATTTCGTGTCCTCTTTATTACTCGGTTTATGAAGGAGATTTTTCCAACGTAAAAATAAAAAACGTCCCCTCCTCTTCCCTGTTTATCATCCCTTTTCTCGACCCGTTCGATTATACCACGACAAATTTATTTCTAGTTTAACGAAACGATTAGTACGAATGAATTTAAATCATACGTGTATTTTGTTAAATCTTTTATCTAGAAATAATTCGTTAATCATTTTTCATAATAAGAATTTTTAAATAAATAAATTTCATCGATAATATTCACAAATTGTATTATCTACTTTGGACGCTGTTGATCTTCGAGTTTCTTTAATCGAAATGGAATGAAACTTTTTGAGACGGAAAAAAAATTAGTTTCGATATTACGAAGGTGACGCGCGTTTAGAGTACCACAGACAACGACGACGACTAGGAAAATGTTAACGTGGCAAGCAAAAGGCAGCAGGACTTAACACCCTCGTTCGAAGTACCGGGTAAGCTCGTTGGGGTGATTTGCTAAGCCCGTTAACAAATAGAACGATAGATGGCGACGTTCCAACCCCATACTACATGCGACGTTCTTGTGAAATGCTAGCAACCCCTACGTTTGGCCTCGACGAATTACACGCGGATCAGGAAGCTCCCTCTTTGGTTAGGAGAGGACTATCTCTCTCTCTGTCTCCCTCTCTCTTTTTCTCTCTTTGAGCTTCGATGTATAACACAGTAGAGGGTTTGACGCACAGGACGATCCTATTACACGAACTTGAGTGACTTGCCTATCGCTCGATAAGGATGTTTTTTCTCTTTTTGGATCCCCAATCCTAATAATTCCATCATGTTTTGATAACGACAATCTCTCAAAAAATCCATTAAAAAAAAGATACCCCGATATTACTGATACCGATCATTCAACCCAACTTTTTCTCTTTTTGATCTTCTCCATTCAGGATTTATTAAGAAATAAAAAAAAAATAAGAAAAATACGAAAAAAGAAAAAGACACCTAATACCTTTGAGATTCTTAATCATTTATAGGAAATCAAAAAAAAAGAAATAATAATGACTTGTGGGGATTCTCAAGTTGAAGGTGATCCTAAGAGACTACCGATGGTGGTTGGCATTAAATTACAGCTCGTGATGTACAGCATAAACACGAGATCCTTTAATAGCGATGTGTTAGGAGTAAATGCAAATAGAACGAGAGCTACGACAGATTTCACAAGCATCTTCGAGCACGCTTCTTCCTCTTCTTACAATTAGTCTTCTTTTTGGTTATTTTCTTTATCCCCCTACTTCTTCTTCTTCTTCTTCTTCTGCTTCTTCTTCTTCTTCTGCTGCTGCTTCTTCTTCTTCTTCTTCTTCTTCTTCTTTACTCGACAGTGAGGATAGCGAGGATCGTGTTCTTGAAAAAGTCTCACCTTGTTACCGGTTTCCAAGCTCTCGAGGAGAAGTTGGTCTGTAAGGAGCCAATTACGAGCACGCGATTCTACAACGAAGAGACTCGGCCGAGAACTCTCATCGCGTTTCCGCGAATATTTCATACGCGATGGAATCAGAAACGGAGGGAGGGGGAGGAGAGCGGGGAAAAAGCGACTGGAGATGCAAATGAACGCGAGAGAGAGAGAGAGAGAGAGAGAGAGAGAGAAAGAAAGAAAGAGAGAGAGTCCTCTGGAAAATTATTCTCGCTTCTTCGTTGTTGGCTCATAGTAAAACGTGTTTTTCAAGTAGGATCTATGCATGGTAAGAGAACAAATATATATATGTTTAGTTATAAGTAGTTATATGTATGTGCGTATACGTGTACAACGCGTGTAACAGTAAATTTGTCATAATCATTCGTTTTGATTACATATGCGATACGATTTTCAAATTCAGTTTTATTCGTCATTTATATTAATATACGAAGTTACCAATTCGATAATTTACCTACGATGATAGGGCGAACGGTCCGTGAAATTTATTATCGATTATTTTAGTTTTATCAAAACCGGTTGGGACTACGAAATTATTGAAAGTGTGTAACGGGTTTGTTATTTGCATATTAGATGGTTTAACGAATAAGCCTGTCTCCGTGAAAATTGAAAGGGATGTGTATATATATGTAATGTTGTGTGTATATTTATGAACGGTGCGGAACGTTCGAACGAAATTTTCAAATCGATCGTGTTGCACCAGCGTAATGCAAATTTCAACGTACGCGAAATGACGCGTAAATATTTCATTTTTATCGAGTCTCGATTTTTTTCAAGAAACAACCCAATGCGCCACGCGTTATTTGCTCTGGCATGTCACACTCGCAGATTAACGATGGAAAAATTCATCGAAGTAACCGTATATAATATATATATATATATACAGTAGAGAGTAAAAAATTTTGAAATGAAACAACAATGGGGAAATCGCGTACGTAGAAAAACCATCGAAAATCGTGGACATTTTTTATTGTCAACAAATATGAAGCTTGTTGGAACGGAAAGGAGGGTGGAGTGGGTGGGGGGTAGAAGGTGAAAAAAACAAAATAAAACAAACGCGAACGACAAAAAATAAATAAATAAATAAATCAAGAAAAGAGAAAAAAATTGGAAGAAAAATATGACAGGCGCGCGTGTCCAGTGGCAAAACAATTTTTTTTTTCTTTTTTTTCTTTGAATCGCAATATTATTTTATACCGACGTTGCGAAGTTAGGCGCTTAAAAAAATAACACGGGCTCATTTTACCGGGGCCGCGTTGCGAGCCTTAATAAAAACGAATAGAGCGGAAAAATTTATGAATACTCCGGTTGTCGCGTGGCTTCGCATCGCATCGGACCGTATATATATGACTAACACAACCACGAGCGCGTTACTTTTCGCGGCCCGATGAAAAAGGAAACACGATTATCGTTAAGTCCCGACACGCCCCGGGCATGCCGACTAAGCGAATTCAACTTGTGGAAATCCCAACAGATTGCAACGGGGTTTGTCGCGCCCTGCCACGGCCACGGCCACTGCCACCACCACCACCACCACCATTGCCGCTGGCTCCCTTTTCATGGTGGTTTCCTCATAAATAAAAATAACCATCGCACCCCTCGAGGGCTACGCGGATATCGCTTTCGTTTCCTCTTTATCTTTCTCTTTCTCTTTCTCTTTCTCTTTCTCTTTCTCATACACTTGGTCTTGGAACTTGGAAATCAGAACGAATCGTCCCTCTCTTTCTATCTTTTTCATTTGCTAGCCTTTTCTTTCGTTTCTTCTTGTTTATTCCCAATTCAGACCCCCTGTTCTACGATCTCGCATGAGATCCATCCTTGTAAGCATCATCATTGAAGCAAGACCACACGTCGGCCATTTCGAACTTTCCATAAACCGACAATTGTTCTACGAACTTTACCAATCCAATCCTCTCGTTATTATATTTACTGTCCTCGCTTATTTTTATTTCTGATATTAAAGAATTATCCGTGCAATTTGACGGGACGAAAACTGATTCTACGTGTACAAATAAATTGAAATTTTTTTTGTTTAATTTTACATGTAAAATCATTCTCATATAAATACACCCTAATATATAACATCAATTAAAACATCTCATTAAAAGAATAAAAAAAATAGGAAATAAGATATGATAAAATCTTAAATCGTTTAAACGTCTCGTATTAGATATTATCGAGATTTATCTAAAGAGAGGAAAAGAGAAAGATGTCTTGATTTTTGACTGGTAGCAATATGATCCATAGTATAGTAACCTGAGACATATTTATGAGAAAAAAGGAAAATCCGTGCGTAACCGCAGAAGATTTTCCATATGCGTGTTCGACCGGTACATATGGCGGACATACAGAAGCAGCAAGTCGCGATAACGATATAGTGTCCCTACAGTGTGTCCCGATGCTTGTCGCGTTCTGGTGTTTCGAGAGGGTGGAGACGTCCCGTTATGGGACCCATGAGATTTTGGCCGCGAGCTACGGACGTTCGACCTACGCGTTTCTCCCTCTCTCTCTTATACCATATACCCCCCCTGCCACCCTTTTTTTTATCCTGTCTTTCCACCCTCGCATGCATTTTCTATCTTCCTTTTATTCTCTGCTTGTTTTTTTTTTGTTCTTTCTCTCTACTTTAGGTATTTTTCTTCTCTTTGTGTATGTAGATAGATATACCACACGTATTACATGATCTTTGATAGTAGATTCGTAGCGGAGTGGTCTTTCGGTCTCTTTTTCGACCAACACCACCACCACCAGCTATGGTCTTACCCTACTTTTACGTTCCTTCTTTGGCAGGATAACGCGCACGAGGATAACATCCCCATGGGAAGTTTCCGATCAAGAACAGCTACCCGCGTTTCGCGGTCAACCAGTGATACTTAGAAAAAGCCAGGGAATTCAGCAACCTGGCGAAAATATGTTTGGGATTTGTACGATTTTTCTTTTTCTCTTTTTCTCTTATACGACCCTCATTCGCGACGACACGGCCCGACGAAATCGCTGTAGAATCTGTTTTACGAGCCGGAGAATTGGATCATTTTCCGATGGTCAGCGACCGGACAGAGGGACACAGAGGGAGTGTATGTATGTGTGTATGCGTGTGTGTGTGTAGTAGTTGTCTGGATGAAAAAAAAAAGTTTGGGGAAAATTCGATCAATCGTGAATGCAAAAGTAAATCGTTTCTGGGTCAGTTGACAAATTGAAGGATATGTATTACATTTTGTCGTCGCAAATATGATCAGTGAAATTTTGATAATTATTATTATCTTGATAATGATTGAGTTTAGTTCGACACGAATACTCTATTTTCTCAAATTTAACATATCCGTAGGACTACATATATCGTGATTACACGATAGTAACACGATAGTAATATTAACACGAAAATCGCACCCATTACGACTACATTAGAATAAAACATCAAAGATGAAGTCCATTACATGGAAGAAAAAAAAAGGAACACGTTAAAATTTCAAATGTTATTATTGTTTCTCCTTATACCTGCAATAATTCCGTGCTTGTAAGATCGAGGCATTTTCTTAGAAATAATCATCTAGTGAGAAAGAGTCATTTTCGAAAATGCTACACGTGTTAAAGCAAACGGCCGAGAGGATCTCTCTCTCTCGTATCTTATTAGTATTATCGGTGAATATACAAGTAAAAAAACGGAAAAAAAACAAAAATAATGGAGAATAATATAGTATTTAAACGGTAAAGCGCAGGCGTCTCACGCAAGCCGCAAGTGAATGACACGAGCGCCCTGGGCAAAAACCGGCAATGGTGTTTGCGCGAATTAGAGTTGTTCGAGTACACGTTCCGGCAATTATTAGAAATACGAGAGAAATTTCGAAAAAAAGTTCATGAAACGGCGACGCGATTTATATTTGCCAATTCAAATGATTTCGAATCTATGAGAAAAATTCCAATGTTCTCACGGATTCTCGAAAAGAAGAGAAAGAAAGAGGGGATACAAAGAGGGAGTGAAGAAGAAGAAGAAGAAGAAGAAGAAGAAGAAGGAGGAGGTGGATTGAACGTTACCACGTCCCTTTTTGGAAGTCCATTGATTCGCGTATCATCGTAATTTCACGGCGCGTTACCTACGTGAAATAACTCGAGGGAGTCCGCCACCAGCAACGAGCAAATTCGCAACACAAGCGAAGCCTTTCTACTTCGTTTCTACCTTCGGCTTTAAACAAGCCACGAAATTGGTTTACTTTTGAGCTTGAGAATCACCCCACTGCCTCTCGCCGAGGAAAGCCGACTGTCCTCTTCTTTCCCCCTTTTTCGTCGAGAGAAGGAATGAATGAGAGAGAGAGAGGGTGGAAGAAAAAGAGGGATGGAAACTCGAATTACGCCACCCTCGGAGGGAGGCAGGCAGGCAGGCAGGCAGGCAAAAAAGCATCGTGCCTAATTTCGTACATTTTCCCTCTTCCTCCCTTTCCCTCCCTCTTCCTCTTCCTCTTCCTCTCCATTCTCCACCTCTTCGTCCCTCTTCGAAAGCGTCGACCAACCCCCTTTTTTTCCGCCATCGACATCGTGCCCGCCCGTCCCACGGGCTTCCATCCGGGAATTAGCCTTTTAAATTGGCTCGCCTACACCAACGACGTACCACCACTCTTCTGTGGATTCACGTTTACGTCGACCTGGACGGGGATGAAGCGTCCATGCATTTCCGTTGAGATGAACTTAAACGCGCCCATCCACCTCGTTCCCCGGTACTTCGTGGCTTCTTTTCGGTGCCGAGGTAATTTAATGTCTTCCCTTTTATGCTTTCTCTTTTTATACAAAGTATCAACTCGCCCCAGGGTTGTAGAAAAAAGGAAGGAAATAATCAAAATTACGTCCTTTTCCTTTGATTATCATAAAGTTTAAAAAAAAAAGGAAAAAAAATGGTTACTTTATTTTCTTCATTCTTATGATTTTTATAATTGGAAATGTAAAAGTAAGAGGACACCTTTTACGTGACACCTTCCAAATTAAAAATCTAACGATGATAGTGTCGTGTTATCAAAAACCACGACCACATCCATTCTGGTTGGTCTTTGAGTAAAGAGAGAAACCAATTCTTTTCGGAACTACCACCCTATAATTCGTGTGGTAACTTGGTGGACATTGTGGAGGGGTCGAAAGAGACACTCGACTTCCCCATTTCCTCAACAAACTAACACCGTCGCGAGCTGCACCTCCTTCTCGTGACAATAGCTTGTCATCGCTCTTAGATGACAATGCAAGTCCATTTTGATGCTCACGATCGACCGGAAGTTGAAGCTAATGTGTTTGATCAGGACGCGACCCGGACCGAATCGAAGAGGATCCTCATACTTCAGATCGTCAAGGCTCGTTAGCAAGAATTCGATATCCGCTTTGTCACTTTTCTCTCTTTCTCACAATCAAAACGCCCTCGATAATACTCAAAATGATTTCCTACAATGATAGGCTGAATTTTTCTCTTCGGAATATAATAAAATGATTTTTGTAAAGCGTACAAAAGATGTGTCACGTAATACCAACTAAACTTTTGGCCTTACTTAATTAATTTTATTTATAAAACTTTGAACGAGATAAAAGAAAATATGTCGATTACTTAAATATTTTCAATAATTATCGAATATTTTCTTGAAAAATGTCGAAATACTATAGGTTTATATATTTGACAAATTTTTTACAAATAAAATTGATAAGAGTATCACGATTAATTATTCAAGATAAAAATTGAAATTGTCCTGCAAACGATAAAACAAATGGCAATGTTATATTTTCCATGCTTTATGATGATTCTTTATAAGATGGCATTGATATAAAATGTAGAAAATAAATCAATCGTTTATGAAAAATCCACTTTTGATTTGATAACAAACTAATAGAAAACGGTGAGAGAAAGAGAATTCAATTTGATGAAAAAACGATATTAATTAATCATGAATAATTATAAACAATTAATTTAAAATCGTTACAATATATTAAAACGAATAATATTCTTACGTACCATGCATCGAATCCGACTTGTGTACAATAGGAAAGCCGAACTGTAACTGTCTCTCGCGTGTTTACACTCGGAGAAAAAAGGAAACATACGTATAGAAGTAGGGATAAATATAGTTTTATTTGGAAAAGATTGATAAAACTGTTTCAAGATTTGTTTTCATTTTTATCCATGCGACAATTCAATCGATCATCGATTTTTTAAACATATTTATTCCTTTATCTTCTAAAATCCGTTTTATTATTTTCTTTTACAATAAAACACGACCTACGAATTTTGACCCAAAGTTTTTTTCCTTTTATTTGAATTTATTTCTTTTAATTAATTTTATTATAAAACATGATCAATAAACAAGCCACGAATCTTCGTAAAGAATTAACGAATGATCGATCTATAAACACGTTTCCTTATAATTTTAATTATTAATTTAATTTAGCATAGATATTAATTTAAATTTTGATTTGAAAAAAAATTGATTTTAGTCACAGGCCGTCCCAATTGGATATAACTCGAATACACTTTTGTACGAAGCTTGATCGCACTTTTAGCATTATCAATATTGAAAAAAATCAACGATAAACTATTCCTCAAACATACGAAGTACCATTTCAGCTTACCGTAGCGGTAAAACCGAGAATCGTTCGAGTATTATTCTTCATACCATGTAACTTCGCATGCCACTGTCTTTACCTCACTCATGGGGAAAGTAGGTTGGCTGTACATCATAGCAGTGGTATTGCACAAAAGTCGACTCCACCTTCTAACCTCTTTACCCCTCTCAACCCCTCGGCATCCCTATTATCTCTCTCTTTCTCTCTTTCTCTCTCACTTCATTCCCTCCTTTATTTCTTTTATTCTTTTTTTTCATTTTGCTTTCTCTCTTGCACATTTTATCTCAACCAGAATTTCCCATACGACCGTTCTTCTCCAACTCGTTGGTGTAGCTACATTCAATGTCCCGGCCATATCTCAGTTGGCCGAGACACTTTAATGAAAAATCATACTGCGAATGCACGTTCCGCTGGGTATAGCTCGATATTTCAAGGAAAATGAGATTTTAGACGGGAATAAATAAGAACTCAGGGACGGGAAGTATGGCGCCTATGGCGAGTAGACGGACTATCCTGTTTTTCATAGACAAATGGAATCTTTTATACATATATATATATACGTTCTATACATTTATAGACATATGTATGATTATAGAAATATATCTGTGTGTGTGTGTGTGTGTGTGTGTGTGTGTGTGTCTGCATGATTTCTGTCTTCATGATCGTTTTCTACTCGGTGCTATTCGAACCCGGTTAAGCCACTAGAGCGAAACGCAATGCCGAAAGCATAATTAATCCTTACACACACATACACGAGAGAACTACCGTAACGTCGCACTATTCCAATAGTCATTAAAACCGGTATTGAAACTATCCATATCATTTCGTTATTAAAATTCCGCAAGGCACTGAACACTCATAGGATAAGTGATTGTTAACTTATACCAGATGCATTTTATACATTGGTATAAATCAACCTATCGCGTGCTTCATTTCTAATATCACGAAGCTTCTTCCGCATCGAAGTGCATAACCATATCTAATAAATTTATATATTTACATCTATAAAACACTACACGTATGAATACACGTGACATAAGTAAGTGCGAAATTAGAAGTAAAAGAGAAGATGAGTGAAAATTGAAATAAAAATGTTTTAATTAAATTATATTAAAAGAAAAGGACAAATAAACTTTATCTATTATTTATATAATAAAATAATTTAACGTTTTTCTGAAAGAAAGGCTTATTTTACATATTGCAAATTTTTAATATAGATAACAACAAAATTTAACGTAGGTTTTTCTAGACACCTCCCCCCCCCATTCAATTGGACATCAAAATCTTTAGTATTAATATATGGCCCCTTATATTTTATACACACAATTGTATATACATATATATAGTTCGTATACATATATGCATATCAGTTGCATGTCAATAAAATACACACGCGCGTATACGTGAAATAAATTTTATACTTTTCCATTGTAATACCGTTGTTACCTACCTCAGCGTTCTAATAAGACTAACAATTAATATATATAAATTTACGAGATACGAATAATTAAGTAATAAAATTGAAATTTGATTTCAATTATATGAAAAATATTTTTCAATATCGTTTCAATGCTTACTTTAATTGCACTGTTGTAAATCCAAAAACTTCGTTTTAAGGCCTTGATGTATCCATATATGCACATATGCACTCGTCAATAGCACACACACTCGCGCACATATGCACATCACTTGAAAAACACACACACACGTATACGCGAAATAAATTTAATATTTTTCTAATACCGTTGTTACCTATCTCGACGTTCGAATAAGACTAACAATAAATTACGAAAACTATTACGAAGTACACCCGACGGATACCGAAAGTATACGAAGGTCAATATGCTTTGAAGTTCGACGACGAAATTCATACGAGAATAAAAACAACACAACATTAGAATACTAATAACGGTCGAGGAATGAGGTATGTATACACATAAAAACAAAACGTTAAATGATCGAAAAACAATTCTTTTCGTGAGCTTAACCTCTCTATTCATCTCTTCCGTTTTCAGTCGTCATTCTTCTTAGCTTCCGACAAGACGTGTTCGTGTATTAGGTATTATGCATTCTTTTACTTCATTTATTTTCTCATTTATATTACTGTTTTTTTTTATATCTTCTTTTTTTTAACGATACTCTAATAATTATTAATATTTCAATAATTAATCACGTTAAATGTATTTTATCTTATATACGATGCTAATATTTATATACGGGTATGCATCATATTACATGTGTATTACTCGACACAAATAAACACACTCGCGTACATATGCATATTATTTGCATAGTAACGAATAACGTACATACACACGTATACGAGAAATAAATTTAATACTTTTCTAATAAAGTTTTTACATCTTTCTTTCTCAGTGTTCGAAGAAGACTGACAAACGAGTATGAAAACAGCAACGAAGTACACTGGAAAAGTTTTTTGTTAGCAAAAAATTTGTTTCGACATCTGAGCGAAATGCATCCTAATGTAAGAGATAAATAATTGAAATAATAATTATTACATTATACAATATGAAATTAAAATTTGATCTCAAGTATAAAACAAATAATCTTCGATTTTGTTTAACCCTTTGTGTACGAATACTTTCAGCTAAAGTGTTTTTTAGATATGAAATAGTTTATTATTAGTGCTGCTGTTTCCATTGATTGATATTATTAACCCCAGATTCTAATAATAAATTATATTTAATAATTAAAATTTTTGTTTCTTATATAATTTTGATATGACAAAACTCAAAACAACAATCAATACACAAATCAATATTACATTATTTTACATTAATATTGACAAACACGTATATGCGTCGATAGTCCATGCTGACGACTTTTATCAAGCGCATATATGCGTCTATAGCACTCAAAGGGTTAAATACCTGCCTATACTGCACTGTTTTAAATTCGTAGACAGAATATATGTATTTCTTCGTTTTAAGACTTATTTAATTTGAAAATAAAATTTCTCCATTGATTTAAGGAATTAAATTAAGTTTCCTATGAAAATAATGAAAAAATAAGTAAAATAAATGCAAACGATGAGAGTATCTTATTTTTTATTTTTACTTTGAAATCAAATATTTTATTAGTCGTACTATTATATCGATTTAACTACTCGCTTTTTATTAATTCATATATAACTTCTTCGTTTTTTAAAACTATTAATTTTACAATTAGTATATAATAATTAAATTCTTTATATATACTTCTCCAAAAATGCTTAGTTATTCCGTGTTAAGTCTAATTATTTCACGAATTAACTGAATTTTATATGATTTACCGCAAACATTTATAGGAATAATAAAACAAAACAAAATATGAATGGTCACGATGAACATCAGAGATCATAACGACGAGATCGAGAAATACACGTCCGACCCTTGGCGACCCTATCTATGATCAGAGTCTCCACGATTGAACAAAAATATATGTCGACATTCGTCGCTAGCAATGTCTCTGGCTTTTCTTCTTTCCCTTCGCCTCATTACCATCGTTATTACCGTCGGCGTACCGCGTGCGGTAGAGAAGCAGACGACGCGTCGTTTTCCAATTTTCTCCAGGCGCCCTTCCCAAGAAGAAATTCCTCGAACGAAAGGAGAGAGAGAGAGAGAGAAAGAAACGAAACGAAAGAAAAGAAAAGAAAAAAAAATTAGCTTATCGCACAACGATAATCCCGAATCTCATGGGAGACGAAAAGAGGATAGATCGTCTAGGTTAGGATAGGCGTGCGTTCACGGATTAGGGAACATATTTCGTAATCCGTAGCGTATGCGGAAGATGGAGGAGGGTGTGAGATAGACAAAGACGGAGATAGGGTACGTTCACCTATCCCCTAAAACCTGGCTACAGTCACCCAACCCCATCGAGAAGATCCAACATCCCAACAGGACGAATTATTATCGCTAGGATTCTCGTGTATCTCAATGACGCATCGCTTCGCACGGGACTTAAGGTTTAATGGACTCTGCTTGTGCCCATCAGGCCGCTTTCCCTCTCTCTCTCTCTCTCTCTCTATCTTGTTATCTTTTTCTGTTTCCATTTTAGCCGTCCGTACCTTTTTTGTAGGATATATACTTTCGCTCCGATTCGTTTTGCAGACAGCAAACGTGACGCTCGTGGTAAGGATAAACTTCTTTCGCGTCCGTTTAGACGCGAAACCCTCTCGTTGAAGAAGCGTGAATCTTGTCCCGAGCAGGTAACATTAATTCCTCGACGATTTCACGCTTCTGATCGCTTAGAAAAAGAATGATCGTCTTTATTTTTAACTGGAATAATTTACACGGAATTATTAAGACATTTTTAATCACCTAACCGTATTATGGTTACACTTATATTATTGTTTATTTTAATTTAACCAACGTAAGGAACATTACAAATACGCGATAATATCGAATTGCATTGGTATAAGACTAAACATATTCTGATGATCGAAAACTCGATTTCTAATAGTCGCAAATAACACGTTCTTCAATAAAGATGCAAAATAATGGAAGAGGAATAAAAGGAAGTTAGGAAGTAAGTCGTTACACTGGTTTTACTAATTAATAAATGCATGCGATCAGCTACGAGGATCGGGCTAGGATCTTCTTGCGAGAATGAAGACATGAATACCAAAGGCACCAAGTGTAAGAAAGAGAAAAAGGTAGAGGAAAGAAAATGGATGGACGGTTACCTTAATTAACGAGATTTTAAAAATGTGATGGCAATTTCAATCCTGGCCAAGCAACTTCAACTCGGAGGATAATTCTATTAGGCAATGGCGTAGCATCGTAAAGGGTTGAGAGAAAGAGAAAGAGAAAGACAGAAACAGAGAGAGAGAGAGAGAGAGCGAAAGAGAGAGGGAGGGAAAGGGAAAGAGAGAGAACGATGTCAGTGGTGGCAGGGGTGTACTGCCCCCTGGGGCACCCTCACGCTAACTGGCTGCGACTGTGCCACGGACCCCTTTACGATTCCGACTTAATTTATGTATCATCCGAGAGTTAAGTAATTTCTCCTCACGAATTACCTCCGTCCTGCTGGCTGAGCGAATTTCTTCGCTGCTGCTTCTTCTTCTTCTTCTTCTTCCTCTTCATCTCGATCCTTCTCTTTCTCTTCCTATCCTTCTTTATCATCGTCTTCTTTTCCCTTTCTCATTTACCCTGCAAACGCTTCGGGCTAACACTCTTCTCTTTCGTCCGATCACAAGAAAGTTTTTGTAGAGTAATATAAGGCAAGAAAATTGACTTCTCTTTAAATCTTATCTCAACGTAATCTTCATTATTTTCATTGTGACTAATTGCTTTTTTTTTGTGCTTCTTATTTTTAATTCACGAATAGTATATATAATCTTTGACAACGTTGAAATGCCATTACATATTCAAGCTGAAATAAAATTTATATAATTTTAATTCTCATAATATATATATATATTATTTATGATAGATTCTTTCAAAAAACACTTATTTTATATTTTTATTTTCTTAAAATTGACAAGTATATAAGGAAAAGAAAAATAAAATGATAAAGAAATAAAATAAAAAAAGGAAAAGAAAATGGAAATAAAAAGAAAAGGACCACGTAGTCTCGCTAATTAAAACGCGAGAAACTTTGGTGGCGGCCCGAAGAAAACGAGTTTAAATCTGTTTCAGACCAGTTTCCAACGAGCTGTGCCTTAGTGGCTCCCTCGTGGACCGTTTCCACCGTGACTGCACCCCCAGCACTTTATTACGAGTCTAATCTGTCTCGGCGTGAACCTACGCCACTGGGGGGAAGGTAGGGAGGAGGGATGGGTGGAGCTAGGTATTTAACCCCAAACTTAATTACTTGCTTTCAAAATCCTCGAGAAAAAGGAAAGAAAAGAAAACTGGAAAAGATATCAAAGCACTCACATACAATGAAGAAAATTTAAATCTTTTTTTTTTCTTTTAACCAGAAAAAATGGATACACTTATTTTCGGACAAGAAAATAATGATGATGATGATTATTATTATTATTATTGATACCTCCGGCATTTTTTTTCAAGGTACGAGAAAACAATTTAAAAATCATAAAAACGTGATAATGTTCGCGACCCGTTAAAATATCGTTCTATTTAAACGCACGCGTCAGGTCTCGTTGCACGTAGGTACCCGATTCCCTTTCGGGTAAGATTTACGAGCCGAGAGGGTTTAGGAGAACGAACTGAAAAATTACGTCCGAAAGAAATTTAAAGACGTATTCCTGGTAGAGACGATTCATCTCGCGTTTGAAGAAGAGAACAATTTCGTTCTCGACGACGTTGTTGTTCACCCTCTGTGCATTCACCTGCCGAATTAAATCGTTCAGGGCGTATAGTACGAGAGTGTCGGACCCCTTAAATGATTTAAGTACGAAATCGTTCGAACGAGATCGAAATCGAAGTCGATTCGCCCGTAGAAGAAATTCGAAAACAGTATCGAGACATGTGGTCGACGTGGCGTACGTGGTAACTAATAGGTGGGAATCATCCGACACGGCGCCTGCTATATTCATAATTGCATCTTACACCAATGAGTAAGATATTATTGAGTAATATATTACCCCAAATTATAGGTGATAACCGACAGGACATTACGATCGCCACTTTGACCAGATGGATTCGGTTGGACCGGTCGGCCGACCGACCGACCGACCGGCCGCTTGCTTTTCGGTGGCGATTCTTACCGCGGCATATGGGACCCCATAAATATTCGCCGGGCTTCCTGCTCATCGGCAAGATTTCTTTGATTTTTCTCTCTCTCTCTCTCTCTCTTTCTCTTTCTATCTATCTTTCTCTCGGTCAAATGGTATTATTGGACACTTCAAAGAATTAATCGAGAAGAAAATTTTCATTTAACTTTCCAATACATAACACACGCGCGTACGTTTGTTATAAGAGTTAAATAATATTATTACGTTTTATTACGGTTTTAGTTTGACCAATCGTTTAGTTATTTAGTTCGTTACAATTCTATATGATTCCTTGAATTTTATACAACGATAGACAATATATTTATTAGAAAAATAATTCGTGTATTTTTCAATGCCTTTTTCACGTTTATCTTTCATTCTTGTTTTATTTTATTTCTCCCTGCGGTCTGTAGCATGAAAGGGGTTTGGTTTTATGACGATCATAGGGCAAATCTAACTTCCAGCTAACTCTGGTGGGTACATCCCGCTTTCTCCTCCCCAATGCGCCGCGACTAACTTCGTTAATGTATAATCCGGCATGGTGGTTCCCCTGGGTTACGTTCGTGTGATATAAAATCAGTAAGCTTTACTAAATTTCGTTTAAACAATCCAGTAAACAATTTTCCGGGGCAGTACACTGCAAAGTAACGGCACCCAAGTGGCACTCGCGCGGCACTTTCTACCCCGTGGCGTTTACCTGTTTTCTTCCGACCCTCTTCGTTGTTGATTTTACTGCAAACGATATTTCTTCAACAAAACTTTTGGTTAGTTACTTTGTATTACATGCAAAAATCAACGAATTCGTCGGTTGAGATACCCTTTTATTCTTTTGTACAATGTGTCAAAATGAACGAAGAACAAAAGAGAAACAACAAAATATTTGTACATCTAGAAATGTAATAATCTTAAAAAGAAAAAAAAAACAAAGTTATAATTACTTTATTCAAGATAGACGATTGGTCCATAAATTAAAGTTTGTCCAATAAGAGAAAGGTAAAAAAAAAAAAATACAACAAGAGAGGTAGAGTGATAGAGACGGAAGACAACAGAACAGAAGAAGGGTACGAAACAATACAAATCATCGTACGCGGATTTTAGCGAGAGATATCGAACGCAAGCTATAAATCGCAAAATCAAAACGTGTCAAACGGAGCTGGCGCGAAATTAAAAGTGACGGGCGCTCGCGTACGCGTTTCGGCCCCACTCGTGGCATATCGCCACCACGAAAACCGCCACGTTATAATTGTGAGTTACGATGATCACGCCGGCATTTATTTATTCGTTCCTCTCTACCCCCTACCACGACGGCTCGTTATTTATGACGAAAATGCATCAGCGCTTTATATCTACGGGAAGCACGACTGCGTCACGATATATTTCGTTGGTATCGATGACGCGTCGATATTTCATCGAAAATTTTCAAAAGCCTCTCGCCTTTCCCAACTCGCTTTCCGTCGATATTTCGACTTTCGTTTCGCTTCGTTTCGTTTCGTTTCGTCTCGTCTCATGTTCGTCTCGTCAATTACTAACTTTCATATTCACATCTTCTTATCTTTGTTATTATAAACTAATATTTAAGATAATAATATATATTTCTCTTAAATAATCTCATATAAATTTGTTTTCGAAAAATTAATATTTCATTCGCAATATTTATTCCATATGATATTACAATATCAAAGATAATAAATTGTTTCCTTTTTTTACAGATTTAAAATAGCTGAATTACTAACCGTTTAACGAGGAAACTTTCTTCTAGTTTTGCACAAATTTTTGGGTACACGGCTTTAAATATTTGTAGGATACGATTCTCTCTCTCTCTCTCTCCCTCTCTTCTTTTTCTCGTTTTCCAACATTTTTTTTCCTTTTTCTTGGTCGCCATGATGGTTCTAATTTAACGCTAGCTAACAGGGGTGGAGCGGGCTCTCGATGCCGAACGAGGACACTCCCCCCACCCTTCCCACGAACACTCATTCGAACCAACGATGGACCGGTACTGGACACACACACAACAAATAAACAGAAAACGTCGATCCTCCATCAGTCTGATTGACAGTAAGCTAGAGAAATTGCAACGAGAGTTTTTTTTTTTTTTAAATACAGTACTCGACTACTGCTACTACTACTACTACCACCCAACGAGACTTTATCGTGCTTGATATTATAATTTTTCTTATTAATGAACTCGATTTTACATATAATAATTACTTTAATAAGCGAATTATTATTTCTCGTGAAAAAGCAAAGAGAAAAATTTATCCGACGCCATTCTACCGTTACACACAATTGCAAATTTACATACATACATACATACATTTCGTATATTTGAAATATACGAATATAATATTCGCGCGTGTTTAAAAGCACGTAGATTGGCAAAAATGAAAATTTTAATTACTTATTAAAATCTTATGATTATTTGAATGAACAATAATGGCAGAATGAAAAAACAATGCAGAAAGAGGTTTAAACGAAAGAGAAATGGCGTATAAAAATGAAAAATAAACACGCGTTACGGTTTTCTAAAAGCAAACACACAAGAACGAGGCATAACTTATCATCATCAGCATTAACTCATTAAACAGCACCCCTCTCATTAAACGACGCACTAGTCGTGTTCGTTTTGAATCCAACTAACAGCAACATCGGTGGATCTCCATATGAGCGCAAAACGACAGATTCGAAATTCCATTTCGTTGCTACACCCGGCGAGAGAGATAGGTTCGACAATAATGAAAATTTTCAAATTTCACGCTCGATTATCCAGAACATTGAAGTTCGAAGCGAGTCCGTTGCCATTTGGTCAACCTCTAAAGTCGTCATCGGATTCACGTCAATGACGTACCCTTAACGCAATACTCTATCGAAAGCCGACCATCTCGAATGCACCCTTCAATAGTACCTTGTTTCCCGACAAATCCTATCGGTCGATCTCGGTTGGTCCTCCTCCTTTACATTCGACACACGACACACGAATTATTATCTTCCTGTAGGGATCGAACGTTACTACTATCGACGTTAGAGAATAGTATTTTATTCTCCTACTTTTTGTCTTTTCACTTGTCAAGATCCGATTTTATTTCAATAAAAAAAAAAAAAGTATTCTTAAAATAAATACATACACATTCTCTCGTGATCTTCGTTGTTTCTTAACTAAACGTTTTAGATAAATACCACATACGCTAATTAGAAATATATAAAACATATTATTCAATGAAAATATAATAAAAATAAATATTTTTAACAATCTAACAAAATTAAATAAATAAACTATCAATGGCGTAGGACTACGTTACAAATATTTAACTACAAATTTGGAATAACTAAATGACTATTAAATGACAATATCTTATCAAATAATTATAAATTGAATAAATGTGAAAAATACTTTTTCTTTCTTTCTTATATGAAAATACATATCTACTGTCAAATTTTGTATTTATTAAGAATTAATGAAGAGAAAAAAACAATAACGCGATAATCTAAACTAAATAGAATAATTTTTAATGGCAATTAAAAAAAAAAAACAAAACAAAATTCTTCGTTATCGAATACAAGTTGACGAAGTAATTATGTCGATATCATCTACAATAAATTCCATCAAACGAGAATGACACCAACCTACAAAGAAACAGCATGGAGTCTTTGTAATCTCCGATGTGACTAGGTACATACAAATGAATCTGCCAGCAGATGCGGTTAACGTGAACTGAGCGACGGGGTCTACAAGCGTGAATAATGATTTCATTACGAAACTTCCTCATTAACTCGTTGAACTTTACAGAAAGGGGGATCTTCTTCATTTTTAAGCAGGTTATCTCGGCGTTGATTGCTTTGGTCATTACGAGCCTTATCTCGATCCTCACTTTGCTTGTTAACAACAGTGCGATAAATGCGCATCTCTTAAAAGAAATTCCTTGGAAACTCTTTCACTTCGTGAAACTGAAACAAGAAAAAAAAGAACAAAAATGCTCGTTAATAAAGGATATCAAGTTAAGAACTTATTAAATAATCCGAAGAAAAATATATTCTTACCGAAACTAAGTTTTTACAACATTACTTTTTCATGCCCTGTAATTTACGTTGGGAAAGTAACAGTAACCATGATAAATATTACAAATTTTATTTAAGAACAATTTTTTCGTACTATAATTGAAATCGGATAAATTTCTATGTAAAAATAATTTGTCTTATTCTAATCAAAATGAATAAAATCGATATAACAGAAATAATAATTATCTTTCTAGAAATTACTTGGTGTCCTAATTAATGTTAGAAAACAACAGAAAATAATAACAGTTAGATCTATTTGATGTGGTCATTCCGCGAAACAAACCTTCCCTTTTGGTCTCGTGTGTCATGGACAGATGGTACAGCATCTCGTGTAGGACCAACGACAGGTTGGTCCTCGGCACCAGCAGCATTTCGTGGTTCATTTGCGGTACCCAGGGGTGCCATCTATTATCGAGGGTCGTGCCACTACACTCCAAAGTCTATGTACTTGTTCTATACACGCATTCTCTCTTCCTCTCTTCTTCTACTAGCAAATTCCCTCCCTCGAATCGATCTTTTCTTCCAAATAGTTACGTGTATAAGAGGGATGAACGCGGCAGGGGTTGTTTACACGCTACAGACGGCACGATTTAATTCGGTGATGATTTTTTAACGAGTTGTGTTACATCATACGACACTTTCTTCATTCTCGTGAACCCTCTTAAAGCGTGATTTATACGACTTCCTCTATCCCTTTCTTTCCTTTTATTTTTTTTTATTTTAAAATCACCCACCATAAAACCACAAAATTTTCGACATTTCATTCGTTATTCGAATTAATTTTAAAAACGAGATCGTAGTACTCTTCGAATAATTCCGAATCGTTTCCGTCATCATTAACACGACCTAATTCGTTCATTTGTAGATTTTACTTATAGATAATATAACCATGATATAGGAAAAAAGTATTATTTCTCAAGGATAGAAAAAACATATAAATGTTAATACAACGCAGAAAAAGAAAAAAAAAACAAAAGAAAATATGCAAAATCGCCAAGAGGGACGCGTTTAGGAAAATGTTTCTAATCTATATCAATACAAATAAGTATTTCGTGTTATTTAAAAGAATTTGCCATAGGACATCATAAGGCTGTGATTATTAAATGTAAATAAATTAGATTAATCATTCACCCGGTAGCGAAATCATGTGAGACCGATTTCTTCGTGCAGCTTATCGAAATCCTTTCTTATTTTTTTTTCTTTCTCTCTCTCTCTCTCTCTCTCTTTCTCTCTTTCTCTCTTTCCGTCTTCTTCTTCTTCTTCTCCTTCTCCTCCTCTTCTTTTTTCTCTTTCTTATTTCTGATTCTTTTTTTATTTTGTTCTTTATTTTCTTTGCGGTCTCAAAGCGTAGGACTTGTGTATCCCCACTTATTCTCTCATCTTCTTCGGGCCCTTCTTCTCTACCGTTCTTCTCTTCTTTCGAGAACGCCGCCGCCGCCGCCGCCTAAGGGCGTTTCATTAATCTCGCGTCTCTCAATTTATTTTTGCGTCTTGTTAGGTGCGGAGGCCCATTCTCAGATGGTTAGATCTCACTCAAGAAGAGAGCTAACGTGCGCGTGTGCGCACGTACGATCACATGTACCGGGTGATAATGGAAGGAAACGAAGAGAGGAAAGGAAAGGAAGTTCAAAAAGGAAAAGAGAGAGAGAGAGAGAGAGAGAAAAAAAACGAACTTCTCATGAAGGAACGTAACATTGTATGTAATAAGAAAGACTAGATTGGTGAAAGTATTATATGTATATATATATCTATATATGTATATGTATATGTATATATCTAAGGATGTATGCAAGTATAAGTACATCCATCGTTCTCGACGCGAAATTGCCCTCGTCTACGCGTTAACGTTGCAAACGTGTCGGCCACTTTTGACACCCTTTCTCCAAGAAGAATATTTTTGTACACTTTTAAAAAGACGATATTCAGTGTTATACCTCGGCATAAATCACATGAGAATCACGCGGAAGATAAAAATGTCTGGGATCTTAAAAGATTGTACAATTATTACAAGACTTACTTATTATTATTTTTTTTAATAATTATTTGTTTTATTATTTGCAAAGAATAATTATTAATAAGTTAATAATAGATTAGTACGAGAATATGTATTTGGGTATACTGTATTATATATATGTACCTATATATGTTAGGTATAAATCTATTGAAAATTATTCCATAAATTAATCATATGTGTAAAATAAATCGAAAATCTATGAATTATTATGGTCTTAGGTTGATTAATACGTAATGTCATAATTTTTAATAAAAAATGTATTACAAATTCAGTTTTATATAGATAATTATAATATATTGGAAATTACAATATTATTTATTAACCAATCTAATATATAAATATTCGCGAAATCAACGAGGGTTAAAGAGAGAGAGTGGCAGAGAGGGGGAGAAAAGGATGAATCGTGTAATTAAGGTTCAATCATCGCGTGCACGACATAACGCGATGTGGCGAGTGATCAAAAGCAGTCATCTTATCGGTTTCATCGATCTTTCTGCAAGATTCTCTCTCCCAGTTGGTGTCCCACAGGATCGAAAAGTGGGAAAAGTGAGTTCAAACGAAACAGTTGACGCGTTCCGACGTGACGAATCATGATAGGAGCGTTTTCATAGGCTGCGAAAAATACTCACTAAGGATTCCATTGTTTCCTTTACCCCTCTTCCAATGCACGTTCTTCGAAATGACGATGCATCATAGATAACAAATACGCATATAAATACTTAATTTCGTATTACGTAAGTACTTTGAAAATTAACTGTAATCTTATTGAGAATCAAATTTTGTGATATGATATATGCTTGCAGTAAATTGTTAATATTTTGATTTGTAAAAAAAGTGTGTATCAATGAATGTATATTTGTTATTGTTAGTATTACATAATTTAATACTATTTAAGTTAAAAATGTATAACTAGTAATAATATAATTCAAACTTTTGTAAAAATAATTTTAAAAATAATAGCAAGAAAAAAATTACATTTACTTCTGTATACATACATTATGTATGTATACATATGTTGAATTAATAAGAATTATTAAATTATTCGAAAATATTGTACGTATTTGAAACAGACATTAAGAGACAGTCGCAATAGATTAATCTGATTCTGAATAAAGTTACCAGATGTGTGAACAAAAGATGATAAAAGATACGAGAAAGATAGTCATCGATTTGTTCGGGAAGCTTCGACACTTTCGAAAAGGCAAAAGTGACTAACGAGGAGAGTCTATCGAGACAAGCAGAAGCATTATTCGATTCCCCGTGCCTCTTGGGACTTTAGGTGCATTCGTGGGTGACCGAAAGTGGATCGTTCCTCTCGACAAAACGATGTCTCGTGTACGTCGGCCAGCTCTTTAACCATTTCCGGCCAACAGAACGAACGAACGAACACAACAGTGATGTTATATTGTTGTCGCTTGACCGTCTTTTCGACGTTCGTAATTTCCTTCGATGACTCGACAACAATTCCTCTTATCCAAGGACTCCTCGTATTAATCCATACTAAATCTTTCGACATTTCTCAGCGTGTATCGAGGGAATATAAATTATCGAAAATCCAAACTTTTTTTTCCCTAGTAAAACCGTTTAATTTGTTATATCATTGTGATAAGTTTTTTTTTTAACGATTAAATGTGAGAAACATCTATCTATATATTATTTACATGAAATTTATTTATGGTATATATATATATATATATATAAATGTAAAATAATATAAGCTCAACAAATGATAGTACCTATTTAAATATTCATGAAATAAAGGGAGGGAGAAAGAGAGAGAAAGAGAGATTAAATTGAATAGTTGAAATTAAAAATAGTGAATAATTCGTTATAATTCATTTCATCATATAACAGCGAAACCACTTTGCTTCGGATTAAATTTATCTCTTTGTTGTTTTCTATTTCCATTAGAGAGGACCATCTCACGAACTCGTAAATTATAATTTAACATGTAAAACACTCGCTGGAGGGGGGTTAAAAGATAAAAAAAAGAAAAAAAAGGAGTGGCACTCGTTGATGTTAATTCGTCTTAGAGAGAGAGAGAGAGAAACGCAGAAGGCGCTAACACGACCGATAGAATCGCACATCCGCGGGAACTTCTCTCTCTCGGATATTCCATTTCCACATCGTCAACGCGGCCGCGGCAGTGATATAAATGCTAATTCGTGACGGGCATCTCCGATCGAGAAGCGCTAGAATCCGTACCTAATTTTCCTGCTGCCAGGGGAATTCGTGACGACTCGTGAGACAGGTCCTTTACTGGAAACACGAATAATGCGTTCCACTTTTCCCTCGAAACTTTGACGTATGACGCTTCGTAGAACACTTTGATCGCGTTTTCTTACTATTTCCAACTATATCTACTTACATACATTTGAATTAGTAGGACTGGTTCTAATAATAATAATAATAATAATCATAATAAATCACTTAAAAGATATAATAATAAATATAAATATAAACGTGACCACATGAATGTTATACACGTACTTGTTACTATAATCCAAACCTGAGTATCATTAAAGAGAAATTTTAGAGTTTCATTAACAATAATCTTAAATCTTTACGATTGCAATAAATGAGACTCATATCCTTCTTTAACGTTTTTTTTTAAGTATTTCGATTTTCAATCTAAAACAGCACAGCTTGAGATCACAAATTTATGGATAAAACGAAACTGTAGGATGAGATCGGAAGACGCTGTCAAAGCGAAGAAATTGTACAAAAAGTACAGATCCAACGGATTGCAATCGGTGTTAAATAATAATTCGACGATATATATTTTAAGCAAAAGGTAATGAAATGTGCCGAGCACGAATCGCGTAGTTAAGTGCGATAAATCAGAAAACAGCACGGGTTATGTAGGTATTTATACTCGTATATACGTATATAAGAGAAATACATTTGTGGAAGGGTTTTATACAAGTAATGTAATTTCAAATGTCCACACGGTACTGAATACAACTATGGGAGATGAAAGGAAACGGAGAAAAGAAATGGGAAGTTAAGGAGCAACCATCGTCAGTATTCGTGTTTCTTGACGTTCATATTACATAAATACTGAAGATATCGCGTGAGAAAGAAAGAGGGAAATCCAGCTACTCCACGCTTTGCCACGATTGCATGTACCGAACTCGTTACCGAGTTTGTCCCCGTAAATTAATTACCTCACGCGGACCGCTTTATTTTCGCGTCGTCGAGAGAGACGACATCTTTCGTGCCGGTCGAATTACAGCGAGAGCATTGCTTTTTAAAGATTTGACGAAAAAAAGAAAAAAACAAATGGCGATATATACTTTTAAAACTCTCCCGCGAAAAATCGGTAAATGTCGCGTTACAAGATGGCGGCGACCGTCGTAGTCGCATCGAACTTCCACCTCGCGTTTTCTCGAACGAATTTCTAAATAAAGAAAAGAAAATTCGAGTTAAACTAATAATCAAAATCATAAATTTAAAAGAAACAAGTCGAAAAAGGAACGCCGGAAGCGGAAGACGAGTAAAGAAATAGAAAAGTCAAGGAGATCTCTTATTGTTAGCGGTGGCGGGTCCAAGCTGGCATACGACCATAGTGGGGATAATAACGTGAAATTAGGAGCTAATGTGGATCGATGTGCCCCGCCAACGTCGTGGCTCTCAGCCGTTTTAAGAGGCGATAATAAAAACGAAACGATTTCGCCCAGGTCTCGAGAGGGGAAGCAAGTACGAGAAGAGAGACGTGGAAGAAGAACAGAGAAGAATATATATATATATATATAGAAAGACAGAGAGCGAGAAGGGGTTTAGTACGAATCGTGGGGCGAGGAGAAAGCGAGGAGAGGAGTTTTCTGCCAAGCGGAAGAGGCGTTTCCAACGAGCGTCGACTTTCTTGCCCTCAACTTTTGCCCCGCCTACGCCTCCTCTACCGCCACCACTCGATCCCCACCATTGCCTGAACCTCCGATGAGAGAAAGAGAGAGACAAAGAGAAAGGGCAGCACCCCACCGGCAGTCCAGCGAGTCTTCGATCAGCTTAACGACCGACAGACCGACCGACCGACCGACCCGCGACCGTTCGGCCGCCGCCGTTGCCGTTGCCGTTGCTGCCACCACTGCTGGTCGCCATGGAAACCGACGAAAAGCGTCGCCCGGGATTGTTCGAAACAATTATCCCGAGCTCGATTCAACTCCCGCCGCCACCTCTCTAGCCGAGCAGCATCACTCTTTCTCTTTCCGTCTCTTTCTCACTCCCTTCGGCCACCTCCGGTGCAAATCGTTTTCGCGAATAAAAATTCCGTAACGTCGGTGGTGCCGCCGCCACTGCCACCACCTCTTTCCTCCTCTGCAATTGTTTCTAACGCGAGTTTAGGAGCTAGCTTTCTCGTTTTGTTGGATTTCCGATGGGAATAGTCCGCTAAATCTTTCGATCTTCTTCAAAGGAAACTTTATATATAACGAAATTGCGAGAATATTCTCTTTTTTATCGTAGGTAATGATAATAATTTTGCCAAGACAAAACTGTTGCTTAAAGTGCTCCGAGCGTTGAAATGTGTAAAACCGTTCAAAGAAATCGATTGATCTTCTCCTTCGAAGGAGAACGCTCTTCCTTCTGGTGAATAATCCAGTCACCGTGCGCAAATGTATTCCGCTTGAGTTTTACTTTGGCACATTGTAGGGAATCTGTTCCTCTGTATTACAGCTCACGCGGTTAAGGGTACCGTGATTCGAGCAAATGTGTTTCACGCTCCGCTAAGCGACGGCTAGATTGGAGATCGGAAAGATGTACAGCACCGCGACTCCTTCCTTGGAATATAAAATCGTACGTAGGGGATCAAAATCAAAATAAATGTGTACATTCTTTTAGGAATATATCTTTGTATAATTTAAAATAAAAACAAATTTACAATAGATTTTATATATCGTTCGTTCGTTCTAATATTATCTAAGTTATTGCACTGATCTACGATTATAGAATTACTTGTTGTCAGAAAAAGTTACATTTTTCAAAAGAAATTCTCTTTTATAGTGAACGGAAAACTAATTTTCCCACTGCTGTTAAATTTCATTCACGAGTATTATTATCCAAGATAATAAAATTTGTCGCTAATATGAATGATTTGAAATATCTATAAACTTTCTTGTAAGACTGTATGTCGAAGCCACTGTTATTTTCGCGTACATCCAGATATCGTTTCCGCATCACGTATCTGCTATTCGCCTCGGTTCACCTGAAAATAAATATGTTCCCCGTTCTTATCGTTCCCATCCGACCGATCGTGGAGCAACGATTCTCAAAGGTTTCAAGGGTTTTAAGAAGGATATACATCGGAAAAGTATTTTGAATTCGAGCCGAAAATGTGAAAAAAAGTTAGAGGACGAGTAGTTTTCTCCTATGCATTCGAGGATTCTCAAAAATTACCCGTCTAGTACAATTGTTCGATCCTTTTCTCGAGAAAACGATGAAACTAACATAAGTTTATCGATCGATCGAGGAAAAAAAAGCGTTGAAATTCAAAGAAACGTTACTGGAATTCGTCGTGGAGTTTCTCAGATAATGATATTTAAAAGAGAGAGAGAACGAAATTCGTAAGAGAAAACGCTGGATTCGGATATGTCTCGTTCGTCGTGAGTTAGCAAGCTATTTGTCAGCAGGAAACTGCAAGCGACCTCGGAGCATCAATAACGTCTAATCACCCTGGCGCAGGACCCGATCCTGCTTGGTCCTGCGGTGCAATTTCGTCCTCTAAGCGTTCCCCACAAATCACACCCCGACGCGATTTGGAAACCCCCATTCGACATTTAAACTCGATCGGATTATGGTCTCGAGCGTCGTTTGCGACCGATAATTAATCGCTTCGATCCATTTTACGATCCTGCCTCGCGATAGATTGCGCGAGTACATATAAAAAAAAAATAAAAAAAAAATAAAAAAACAAAAAAATAAAAGGGTCAGAAGGACGCGAACTCGTGGGCTACTCACGCGGATCGAATCTAATCCGTTTTGTTCTTTCTGTATGTTCGAAAGATTTTATACTTCGTAGGATGATCGTACTAATTTATTTTTATTTAAATCGTCTGTGTTTTTTTTTTTCTTTACTTCTTGATTATGGTTTTTCCATCGTTGCTTTTTTGTTGCATCTTTTTTTCAGGATCAAATCGTTTTCATGATTTTTACATAACAACTATTTATCAATTTGTTTTTAGAGGACGAACGACCTGCGAATATAATTCTTCTTCATATGTACGCCACAGCCAAAAATAGACGCGAAAATAACGATGAAATAACAACGGAAATGTCAGAGCGTTTCTCGCTGAGAGACAAATATCCGTTTAACGCGCGAGCGATCCGCTCGTAACGCGCTTGACGCTTCCTCGTTTTCCCCACTTATTGTGGAAAAAGCCGAGCGACAATTTTACAAAATCATCTGGTCGTCTCTTTAAACGTCGTCGAGCAGAACAAAATCCGACGTGTCGTCGTTCAGTTATATCCGTTCCATTTCAAATCGATAGTAATATTCAAACTGCCCAGACACGGCGACTGTTGTTTGATAAGTTATTTCATTTCTGTCTACTAGCTAATGCAACTATGTCGCGAAAAGTGAATTTCACGTAAAATGATTATAACTGAATACAAAGTGAATTTACTTCGAAGAATTTCAATATTATAGTAACGAAATTGATATTCGAATTACACGAATAAATTATGAAAAATCTCTGTTAGTTATGATAAGTCGTTCGATTTATTTTAACATATTATCGTTTTTAGATTTATTTCTAAATTTGTTTAATACTCATATAATCGAATAATTTTATTATTATATATATATATATCAATTCGGAGATAAATAATACATTAAATATAAATCACAAATTTATAATGAAAAAAGGGGTCTATCAAAGCTATCTAACACGAAATGGATAATTAACTGCGATAAGCAATCTGAGTAAAAGAGGTAAAAGGATTCGGTCGCAAAATTTCAAAGCACTCTAGATAAGAAGAATTTACGTCCTCCGAAGGCGAAAGTAAAGAGAAATGCTCGCGCGCTATTAGCTAGGCGATGTGCGATATTGCAGCAGATAACTATGCGGGATCGCGTAGCAGATTAATTGTAACTGCATCGCGGCTACCGATTTGCCTAATTAATTCGGTTACTAATGGCCGCCGTGGAATGCTCGACTTGCGAGAATCGAACGTGCCTGGCAAAGCGTGTGTGCGCGCGCGCTCGTTCTCAACCCAGAACAACTTCTCAGAAACCATTGTTGATTCCTTCCGAATTACATATAAGTATATATATGGCAAAGCAAATCGAAACTAAATTTGGAAACTTTCGCTGAAGATTTCGATATTATTCCATGCGACGATAGAAACTCATTCCTTGAATTAAATCGTCAGAAATCTTGCGCTTTTGCCCCCCGGCTTCCGTCTCTATCTATCTTTCTATCTTTCTATATATATATATCTATCTATATATATCTATCTCTCTCTCTCTTGCTAGCAGACTCGATTAATTCCGATCGATCGACCCACCATTGCCGGAGGTTCTCAATCCGCCTTCTCAACGCTCCTCGCAGTTTCCTTTGGGAGAAGAGAGTACGCTAGAGTAGAACGTTTATCAGTTCTCTCTTTGTTTCTCTCTCTCTCTCTCTCTATATATATATATATCTTTCTCTCTATTTCTTCTAAGGATATTCAATTTACCTTTACCGAAGGAATCTACGATAGATAACTCATTAAATAAGATATCTTCTTGATTTATTTGCATAGTTGAATAAATGATTAAAAAAGTTGATTCTTTTTTTTCCTCCTTGTCCTCCCTCCCCTCCCCCATACCGAATCTTCGTTATCGTAATGAGAATAAATCAAAAATTTGTGATGAAATCGTTTGAAAATTAATTTTATTCGAACATTCGATATCATTATTATACCGTTCATTTAAATTGTTTCATAATTATTATTAACACGGCGTTTATGAATGTGACAAAAATAAAATATATATATATATATATACATAGAAAGAGAGAAAAAAGATGAGACATAGAACGAACTCAGCATCGTGACACATTCCTGTTGAAATTAAAATAACGACTTGATTTATCGTTGAAGTTCTCTAGCGAAGGCCGTACAGGAACGAAAAAGTTAGCCGTGGAAGAGAAACGATTCTCTCCTCCTCTACCTTCTCGTCGTTTATCAGGGAAAAAAAGGGGAAGTTTTTCTCTTTCTCTTTCTCTCTCTCTCTCTCTTTCTCGCACAACGGTCACCCACCAACGCCGTTCTTTATTCAAAGTTGTAATAACGTTTGGCAGATGTTTCTGATATAGTGGCGAAGCTCAGGGCCGCTTTTATTCCGCGAACTTTTATCGAGTCAATTTAAGTTGCGACCAGGGACTACACTGTCTGCTGCTGCTGCTGCTACTCTTTTCTCTTTTCTCTCTCTCTGTCTCTCTCTTTCTCTTATTCGGTTTCCTTTCTTCTCGCTAAACTTTATATATTCCTCTTCCCTTCCGCACATTGTCCCTATTATTTTATTTTATTTCTTTGTATCTTTCTTATACAATATATCCCTGCTGAAAAAAAAAAATTTCTTCTCTCTCTTTCTCAATTCTACGAACCGTTTTAAATCCAACAAAAAAATTTGGACGGATCGAAAATAAATTTCTAACGCCGTCATACTGTATTCTGTTTATTTGAAAATTTAAAAAAAATTGCTTTTTTAATTTCGTTCTTTTAGAAGAAGAAGAAAATGTTTGTTTGTTTAACTTAATACGTTTATTACGATTTAGAACAATTATAGGAAAAACTTTGACGTGACGGATTCTCTTTTTTCGTAATGTCGTGATATAAATTCCATGGGAATTTATCTTCGGCAAAGTGCCGATATAACTAAGCAAATAGAGGGTACTCGAAGAGAACTAAAGTTAAGAAAGGAGAAAGGGCGGGAGTAGAGAAGGGCTAGAGGTTTAAGGTTACCGTTGTAACTTTATTTCAGCTCACGTGCGAATCCAATCCAGGCATGATTTTCCATTTCAAACCGAGCGTATATCATAACTCGTGCCATCTCATCCATATCAATCGAAGATGGCTATATCCTCCTTTCTGCATTATAAAAATTCCGACTGGGACGGATATTGCAGGTTGGAGGACGATATAGTATAGATACTCGGGCGACACCGCGCGAGATAACAAAGCAGAACGATGATATATTTTTACAGGGATTCGTGATACGACGTAATCCAATAAAAGTTTAAATGAAATTATGTCCTCTTCAGGATCCACAGCAGCAACAGCAGCAGCTAGCAGCCAACCAGCCAGCCAGCCAGCCAGCCAGCCAGCAGTGCGCGACACAAACGTTCGATTTATATTATTGCCAAGGGGTGGATTTGTATGAGAGTTCAACAAAAAATGGCTGACATATTTAATCATCTGTCCCCTTAGAGATAAGCTCTTTAATATGTTTGCATTATTTTTTATGAATACCCTGGAATCGTTTTCATCCAAACATTATTGGTCACTTTCTGCCTGAGTATCGTTCGTTGTTAATTTTATCTCGCTACTCGAACGGCACGCCGCCGCTGCTGCTGCTGCTGCTGCGTTCATCGATTCGGCCAAGTGCAGGCTCAAATATTTGCCCTCGCGTTGATAAAAATGCGATAGCCAACCCCTCTTATCGAAGCCGATGCTTATCGAGTGCGAACGTTTTTCCGCTCCAATTAGTTCAAAGCTAAATATACAATATTGATTGTCATAAAATTTTGGATAGGAAAATCTTCTATCGATGTTGTTATTATCTCTTTCGTTGTATTTATTTTCTATATATCTCTATACACGGATTCTTTGTGAAATATTGTTCATTGGTAAAAACTAAATATTAAAATTTATTTTTTTTTCTATTTCGTAACCAAATCATTTCAATTTTTTTAAAGACAATAAATAATTTTTATGTTGCAGTATTTATCCTTTAAAATATAATTGAAAAAATTTTAATATGGCAATTACTAGATTTTGAAATTATATCTTAAGTCAAATCATTTATGCGCCATCTAGTATCGTTTGTATCGTTCTTTCGAAATTGATACGATTTGATATGTGATTCCTTGGAGTCAGTTAAGTCGGTAAAGAAGTTGCAGTTGAGGGCAAAGAATACAGAAGTACATTAAAGCTTACAAGTCTCCTTTTTTATCTAACCAGATTTATTTTAGTTACTATCGGGACCACCAGTGGGCGAAAGTAGGTTCTTAACGCTATGACGGTACAATACTATCAAAGAATATTGTATTCTTTGGTAGTATATGATAGTATATATGATAGTTTATATGATATATTCTTTGGTAATATATATACGTTATATATTGGAATAGAATTTTAAATAATTATAATTATTTGTTAATGTATAAACACATGTGTGTGCCTTCAGAAATTCATTTACACATATATTTTTAAAAGTAGTCATTTCAGGCGTTCAAATAAAAGAAAATCTGAAAGGTTTGTTGTTAAATCTAATGATTTGAAATACCCGTGTACGTGTGAAAATCATGCATTCAGAAAATGCAGTCTACCGTATGTCGAAAAAATTTATGTTTCGTGTGTCTGTACGACGAATATCTTCACCTTTATGTAATTATTTCAACGCTTCTGCGCAGTAATGACTTCGAAGGTAAAATTTTCCTGGAATGTAAATAGAGTGCATTAGAGTATTAAAATAATTGTTAATTAATCGAAACAAATGTCTATTGTTGTCTAAAAGCTCGGTGTATAGGATCTAAAATCAAGTAAAAAATAGTCATCTAAAAACATAAAAGAAAAATAAATTAAAATTATTTTCTATTTAAAATACGTTAATAGGTAATGTAATATTTTAACCAATATATATGTGTTAAAACAAACTGAAATATAAGAAGAATGTATTAGAGAATTAAAATAATTGATAATTAATCGATGGAAGTGTCTATTATTGTCTACAAACTCGGAGAATATGTCCTGTGTACCGCTCTCCTCGAAATTCTCCTTCAGGCTGGCACTTTCTCCTCTATGAGAGTACTTTTATTAAATATTGTTTATATGACTTTCCAAACGTTGCGCATGTGTATAAAGGGAATAATCCACCTAATTAATAGAATTTAAGATTATATATATAACGTTCTGATTTTAGTATTTTTTTCATTTTTATAATTCTTTCAACAAAGATATATGTATTTTAACGTTCCTGTGCAATGATGACAACGGAGGGAGAATCTTTCATCGAAAAAAATATCACATCGAAATTATTTAATATTTAAACTATGTTTATAAGTAATGTAATGATTATACTAATACATATACGTTTAAACAATCTGAAATATAAAGAGAGTGAATTAAAGAGTATTAAAATAATTACAAATTAATCGATATTTATATTTTAGATTGCTTAAACACATATACATTGGTTTCATCATTACATACTCATGAACATACTTTAAATATTAAATAATATCGATCTGATGTTTTATTAGATGAAAATTTTATCCCTCCTCCTCGAAGTCATTACTACGCAAGAACATTAAAACAAATATACCTTTGATGAAAGAATTACATAAAAATAAAAAAAATACTAAAATCAGAACGTTATAATCTTAAATTTTATTGATTAATTGAATTACTCCATTTATACATACGTGCAACGTTTGGAAGGACACATAAACAAAATTTAATTAAAGTAATTTTATAGATGATAATGGCTCAGACTTACAGTGAATTTCGAAGATAACGGTACATACATCGAATACACCTAGCTTTTAAGCAACAATAGACACTTCTATCAATTAATTAACAATTATTTTAATAATCTAATACACTCTCTTTATATTTCAGATTGTTTAAACGTATATGTATTAGTATAATCATTACATTACTTATAAACATAGTTTAAATATTAAATAATTTCGATGTGATATTTTTTTCGATGAAAGTTTCTCCCTCCGATGTCATCATTGCACAGGAACGTTAAAACAAATGTAAATTAGTTTAAACAATTACATAAAAATGAAAAAAATGCTAAAATCGTAGCGTATTATAATCTTAATTTCTCTTTATTACAAATAAAATTCTCGTTACACATATGCGCAACATTAGGAAAGTCATATAGATAACATTTAATAAAAGTACTTTCATTGAGGAGAAAGTGCCAGTCTGAAGGAGAATTTCGAGGAGAGCGGTACACAGGATATATTCTCCGAGCTTTTAGACAACAATGGACATTTGCATCGATTAATTAACAATTATTTTAATATTCTAATGCACTCTATTTACATTCCAGGAAAATTTTACCTTCGAAGTCATCACTGCACAGGAGTGTTAAGATAATTACATAAAAGTCAAGATATTCGTCGTACAGACACACAAAACATAAATTTTTTCGACATACGGTAGACTGCATTTTCTGAATGCATGATTTACACACGTACACGGGTATTTCAAATCATTAGATTTAACAACAAACCTATCAGATTTTCTTCTATTTGAACGCCTTAAATGACTACTTTTAAAAATATATGTGTAAATGAATTTCTGAAGGCACACACATGTGTTTATACATTAGAAAATAATTATAATTATTTAAAATTCTATTCCAATATATAACATATATATATTATCAAAGAATACATCATATAAACTATCATATATACTATCATATACTACCAAAGAATACAATATTCTTTGATAGTATTGTACCGTCATAGCGTTAAGAACCTACTTTCGCCCACTGGTGGTTCCGATAATAACTAAGATGAATCTGGTTAGATAAAAAAGGGGACTTGTGAGCTTTTATGTACTTCTGTATTTTTTGTAAAAATAGAACGTCAACCATTTCGTTATTTCCATCGGCGTTGAAATCTGTTTCTGAACTAGCGCAAAAAAGTTGGTATAGAACCTCAAGAACTAAAAAAAATGAATGTATGCATTTAATTGCTAGCTATTTGCTAATTCAAAATCCAAATTGCTAACTCTTTTAATTAATTATTTAATTAGTTATTGATAATTGAAAATATGACATTTTCTTTTTATTTCTTAGTAATGCAATGTAATTGGTCAAAGTAGAAAAAAATAAATAAGTGCGCTAAATTGCTAACAAAATGTTTATTTAAAATCTACAACTTCTAACTTTATTAATTAATTATTTAATTAATTATTAATAATTATAAATGTGGAAACATCATGAGTGGGAGATTTTTTTCAAAGTGCGCTTGCGCCTTGAATTTGTGATTGCGCATGTATATAACATATAACCTTCTCATGACTTTTCCACATTTGTAATTATTAATAACTAATTAAATAATTAATTAATAAAATTTGAAGTTGTGGATTTTAAATAAACATTTTGTTAGCATTTTAGCGCACTTATTCATTTTTTTCTGCTGTGGCCAACTACGTTGCTTTACTAAGAAATAAAAAAATAAGATGTTCACATTTTCAATTATCAGTAACTAATTAAATAATTAATTAATAGAGTTAGCAATCATGGATTTCAAATTAGCAAATAGCTAGCAATTAAATGCATATATTCATTTTTTCAATTCTTGAGGTTCTATGCCAATTTTTTTAGGCTTTCTGAACTGTCGGCATAGTATTCTCTGAAAAAACTTATCATATGAGTATATTATCCTATGAATAAATTTATCATAGTAGAATTGTAAATCAAAAAATAAATAAAATAATATTTCTACTTGTGTTACAATGTTAACATTTTTAACAATTGTATAACACTTTTTAATTACTTACTTTTACAGAGTTGGCATTGTATTAAATTTTATTATATTAATATTAAACGAATTTAAAAATGTACTATTTATTAGTAACTCAACCTGCCAAAATACATTAACGTTGTATTTATGAATAAGCAACAATAGCAGCTGTTGTATTCGATTATTCTCGAAATTCTGATAAATCCTCCTTACCTCGTCACACACATTTAGTCGACAAAGAATTCGGTTACTTTCTAGCGAAGAGATTCGACCGAATTTGTATATTTGAGTCGAGCAGGTCGTTATAGATGAGGTCGTCGGCACGAGTAGTATCACGTAAAATGTGGACAATAGAGAAAATCGAATACATTAACGAGCGGTTTCATTAAGGAAACAACGAGGACAGGATTCGTGTAAGAAATGCGACCGTGCGATCGATGTAGTCCTTCGATGCTCGCTAGTTATAATAATAATTATTATAATAAAAAAGAAAAAAAAAGTAAAAAGAAGGAATAAAAAAGTAGAAATACTTGATTAATATAAAAATGTAATATTCCACGAAGAACAAGGCTAATACGGCCAAGGTTTCCTTTACCCCGTGAGTACCAGTATTTTGCTCATGAAACCACAGGAACGGTGAATGGGCATCTATAAATGCATTGCTTGCATACCAGTAGTGTGATAGTGCAGCTGGTTACATATCATCGATGTGAAATAGAGGATAAGTTAATACGTTAATGCCTGAAGGCATGTGCGTATATAGATATACGTATATAAGTATATATATATATATATATATAAGCGTGTTCATGATCATCCAAAACCGAAAGGAGCACACAAAATTCTTAACCCCTTTTTGCGAACTACGATCGTAGCATTGTTAATGGCGTGATTTATATTATATATAAGTATATATGTTTATTTTTTCTTGTTTATTTTTTTTTAACAACGAGGGTTGAATAAAAAATTAAGAAAAGTAGATCGAAGAATAAATATTATATTATTCGCGATGACTTTTTAAGGATGCTACGTGAAGATCTTTTAAAGTATTGTATTTTAATATCTTATGATCTATTATTTTATATTTCGTACAAAGAGTATAGATATGATAAATTAAATTCAACTGTTACGTTTTTTTTTTTAAATAAAATAACATGATACAGTAATTAATATAATTTCTATCTTTTTGTATTGTTTATTTATCATTAAAACACAAGTAAGAAATAACTGTCGATTAATTTGAAATAATAATTAGATAATTATGACGATAATAATAATTACTAATCCTCGCAGAAAAAATTAATTCTCTTCGTATTCTTTATAATTCAATTGCAATCCAATTGACCTTCTATTACAAAAAGTCCTTCGCTATAAAATAACATTTTAACGTCAAGTTAGAATAAAATTATATGCGTTTTCCGTGAAAAACAACAATATTATCAATTTCTTTGGAGTACGCGTAAATCGATGACTAGCATGGGCAGAGGTCAACATAGGAATCCCGCATGGGGACAATGGCCTGAGGATTAGATGACCTCTTTGGGGGTCCTCATACCATTTGGGGAGGGCGATGTTCTCTTCCTCCGCATACGTATAGCGTGTCGACAAAATTTTAACGACATAAAATGCATAAATTAATAATAACAGTAAACCAAAAAAATCAATTTTACTATATAACTAATAGAAAACTTATAAAATTTAATATATAACACAATTCAGAATTAAATTTAAAAGTATATATATAACATATATATTTATAAAAAGAAAAAATTAATTTCCTCCTAAAAGTAATGATTTCCAAACCTAAACTTCATTGAAATATTCTCATTCATATCGACATCTTAAAATTGAACAACAATATTTTTTCATAGCGTATATACAAATACCCTTAGGTAGAAATAGAGGATGCACCTGTAAGTAGAAGACAGACCACCCGTGACAGGCCATGAACATCAGATGACGGTTGTTCGTCGTCAATGACGTGGATCTATAGTCCTGACATCGGTATAGAAAAGTAGGGAAGGGCGGTGGGGGTTGGTGAGGAAGGTATAGTAGTGGGGGGGGCCTATATGGGACTGCTTGCCCCACCTGTGAAGGAGCAGGTAACGGTACCAAGGTAGTGGATAGTGGCGCTATACGGTCGGTATTGAAACTAAAAGCTTCTTAGGCGAGGTCGAGCGGTCGCATACCACGGCACGGGATCGTGTTGTGAAGGCAGCAGTCGGTGCCTGCTTGTCCGGCAACCTTCGAAACGTCGAAAAATAAGTTTTATATACGTAAATACGTTTGTGGGTGTTTAATAGTGATAAAATTCGTCGTATCTTTTAGAACTGAAACATTAGCGAAAAAGTAATTATATTTATTCTGGTATCTCTTAACGTTTACGTTTTAAACACACACGCGTGATAAATGTGAATCGTAAAAACGATTAAAAACTTGAGGATTTTCGTTTCATATTTTTTAAATTAGAACTTTAAGATTGAACCAGTATATAGTATTCTCGTCGTATTTCTTTTTTACATTTTTTTTGTATGTGTATATTTTACGTATATACCTGTTTCTGATAAATTTTCACATCTTTGTTTGAATATGTTCTTAAACTGTTATAAATCCCTGTTTCCCTGTTAGATCGTCTACTTACTGTGTTCACGTACGCACAAGGGACTAACCGAAGTCGTGTAGAGTGTTGTTAAAAAAATATCCTCGTGGATCCGGCGGTGATCGAACGATATATCTATAGATTTTGTGTTCTACAAACACGAAGAAATACGTATTTGTATAGAACCAAAAAAAATCTAAGGATAAATAAATTGGAATAAGGATTAGTAAAGCTACTAAATACGGAGAGAAGTAAGTAAATAATCCATTCGAAAAAAAATTCACTTGTATATATATATATATATGTGTATACCTGCTCTCTTTTTTGTATGAATGTTTATTTCTTCTACGTTCGGAGACATCGATGCTTGGTCAACGTCGACGACGCCGACCAACTTGTCCCTCGTTTCTTGTTCTCTCTTTTACTCTCTCTCTCTCTCTCTCACTCTCTCTCTCTCTCTCTCCCTCTTCCTTTCTTTTTTTTTTATACATTTAATCTTCCACGTCGTTGCTTTTTCGGAGATTTCAATGCTCCGGACGCTTTTTTCTTTTTTTGCTAGAAACCTTTTTCCAATCCTTTATTCTGTTCACGTTGATTTGTGATCTCTTTCATAGTCTCATTACATTTTGTTACTCTCGTGTGAGTTCTCAAGAAAGCGTCAGCACGTTTTCTGTATTATGTTACACATTGTTCGTTAAGACAAAGGGAATAGTAGTAGTATTAGTATATTATCGCGAAATTGGATGTCATCGAACCTCGTATAATAATCTTTCATTTTTATTATCAAAAAGATAATGTTTCTTGTATTTTTAAATGTTTTATTTTATCGTTTAATGATTTTATATTAATATACATATTAAATGTTCCGTATCTCGTGATTATTTTAATAGTATAAATAATTTAAATAATTCTTGTGTTGGATAAATGAAACGAAGTTAGAATCTAAGGTCAGGTAAACACGAATTTTTCCATCGACACACGTCGAATATTCTTTTTCGAATAATACTGGGATGCCACTGGACGTGCCAGATCGTACCCTTTCTCTGCCATAAACGCCAAGCAGTCGAACCTCGTCGTTTGCAAATTCCTTTCTGCCTTCAGCTATCACCACCAGTGTTGACAGAGAAGAAAAAAGGTAGGGAGATAGAAGGAGAAAAAAGATAGAGAAAGAGATAGAAAGAGAGAAAACGAGAAGAAGAGGTAGAAAGATAAATAGAGAAAAGGAGAAATAGAAAATGAGAAACAAACTAAAAGAAATAAAAAGAGAGAGAAAGAGAGAGAGAGAGAGTGGGACAGGGAGAGGGAGGAAGAGAGAAAGAAAGATGTTTGTAAGTATGTACCGTACCTTACGTTACGTACTCGTAAGGGTACAGAACACGAATTCTCACGAACACGAAGTGAAAACATTTTCTTGGTAACCTTCGACGATGCAGGTTATTTATTTCTCTCATTCCTTCGTATTAAATCACTATTTTATTTCAAGAATCAACGAATTTTATTTTCCTATTATTATATTATTATTAGTAGTAGTATTATTGCATTTTTTAATGTAATTTTTTTTTACATGTAAAATAATTATATACTAGTAGATATATACAAAAATTAAAAACGAAATGAAACAATTAATTATATTTATTTTTTATATACATATTTATACTAGTTAATTTGTTTTGTCACGTCTAAATGAAAAAAAGACTGAAAAACATTGTCTAGAAGTTTAGTCACGTTTATTATTCGCAGTGTGATTCTCATTTAATCGAGTATAACGTTAGATCGGTGAAAAGTTGGTATAATTATAGTATAATTAGGTTGTCTACGTTAGTATATTCCGAATGGTCGAGTTAAATTTCGAATCCGGAACGATCCGATCTAAATGAACGGTTAAAGCGAAAGTATTCGAGGACAATGATTCGTATGACCTCTTTATTTCTTTTTCCCTCTCCTTCTCTCTCTTTCTCTTTACCTTTCTTGTTGTTTCATTTTTCTATTATCAATCAATAAATAACATTCCTTTATTTAATGTTCACTCATAGTTATAATGGAAAGATACTTATAAAATATGCATCTAGTTAATTGGTAAAGGGAAATAATTCTCGATAGATATTGCTATTAAAGAGAACGTATTTCCTTTATTATTATTCCTGTCGTGAAACTACATACATACTATTTGAAAATCACTCGTTCCAATGTGTTGGCATGTTCACAATTTGTATATACATAACATGCATAGAATCTGTAGAAATGTAACCGAATACATTAACACGCATGAAGTATTCTACAACATGATTCGTCTGTTAACTATATTATTATTGTCCAATTTCTCATAACAATGCATATTATATTTTGTCTAATGTATTTCAAACGATATAATCAAAGAAAGAATAATAAAATAATCTTAAAAGTGAATAATTTTAAATGAATGAAAGAAAGAAAATATAATATCATTTTTTCTCTCGACTATGTTTTAATAAGATTTCGTTATCTCGAGACAATTTTGTACGTGTGTGATGCATAATTAGAATGACAAAATAATAATCGTGCGTAAAGGAAAAAAAATAAAGTAAGCGATCGTTATCTCTTTCAACTTACGGCATTTGAAAATTTACGATATTATTATTCTCGTTCAATCAAAGTTACGATAACAAGCCGGTAATATTAGGAAGTATAAACTTTCTTTCGATTCGATCGGAAACCAACACCTTTCCTTACACACACATATATGTATACATACATAAAGATATTCTTATGTGTCGAGACACTCGATCTTTTAATTTATATATAATCATAATGATATTATTTATTCAATTAAGGATTCAGATTGTATAGATTCTTCATACAATTATATACAAATATTGTAATAGAAAATAGTTAAAATAAATCAACATTTACTAAATGAAATTTTTTGAATTTCGATAAGTTTATGAGAGACACGATCATGAATTACATAAGATCCTTGTATCACCGTAGTCAGATTCCTGCTTTCTCTGTCTGACCTGGATAGCAGCTCGACGAAATCTCGATTCTCCAGAGCTATCGATGTTAGCTCGGTAATCCAGACTCTCCCATCATTCAATAAGGGTCCAGACATTCGAATGCAATCCTCTTCCTCCAATGATCTCTTAATCACGAACATCTACACACACACACATAGACTAAGGAACTACAGAAACTATACGATCAACTTTTATCTACTCTTAGACTCGTAGAATTTTCTTTTGTCGTCATCCATTGTCGCATCAATCAGGTTAAAACAATAGCCTCGACATTGTTATTTTCCACTCTAATTATTTGAATAATACATACTTTACGCGTAAATCTTCGTTCGTATTCGAATTTCGCTCGTAAAAAAAAAGGGAATGCCAAATGACGAAACGAAACGAAACGAAACGAAACGAAACGTAACGAAACGAAACGAAATGAAATGAAATGAACGCGATATAATATGTTTATGTTAAAAGTGAATGAGAATTTTGAAAGAAAGTAATCGATGCTTTTTCTTAAGATTTAAACGCCTGGGGGCTTGTGCAACACCCAAAGCGACTAATGAACCTTAATGGATATTCCTGTCGTCGTTCGTTCGTATAATCTCACGGATAACGAATTGGAAGCACCGAGAGAGAGAGATAATCGTTCAAACCGGTCGAGTTTATTTTCAGCTTTTTCCTGATGTCGGTGACGATTAAATGGATAGATAGATAGATAGATGCAAGAAAGGAAAGAGGTGAACGTTCCGTCGTCTCTTTGAGGAAGGACAATGGACAATCGATGGTGTCGAAAGGGCAAATTATTTCTATTTCTCTCTTTTCTTCTCCTATTGTTCTCAATCTCATTGTAAATGTGTCTCTTTACTATTTTTTACTACCTCGTTAGAATCACAAACGAGTATAGTAAGAATGATTAAAGACATCTTATTGTTAGCACGCGAGATCATCTGGTTATTCGATTGAAAAACAACAACAATGTAAGTTTACAACATTTTTACGGACTCTTAATTAGACGACATCAGGATCTTAAATGTTATACGTTTTAAGAAAAAATCGTATTATTTCGTTAGGACATAAAATCTTGTATCTTCTAGTTTAAATGTTGATTCAAACAGTTGGATGGATGTAATCGACAAATACACGAGAGCAACAGAGATCGAAGGGTGACTAACCAAATTAACATAAGATTGCGAAATGCATTCCATGAGCTAGTCGCATGATCGGTGAAGAACAAGTAAGGAACTTTTACTCGTGCTTTTATACGCATGATCGATGCCCACTTTGGATTTTCATTCTTTATATATATATTCCTTTTTCTTCTTATTCTACTTCATCCGTTACAATGATCACTGTCATTACCTTTAAACGAAAAAAAGAAAAAAACAACACGGTTGTTTTTTGTATAATAATTTTACTTCAATTTTTTAATATTTAACGATTATATTAGATTTAATACGCATCTTACAAATAATAATTTATATATGATATTTTTGACTATTAAAATTGTTGTTTTTTTTTTTAATTACGCTTCATAGATTTTGAAAAATAAATATTGATTATTAAAATCATTAAGGATTGTGCAAATGAAATTACACGTTTTAAATGATACAATGTTGAATGTCTAATACTATTAGATTAGATGTTACTTTATTATTATTGTTATTATTATTATTATTTGAAACTTATAATCAGTCAGAGCTTAGGTATTTAATATGCAATATAATAGTTTTGAAAAAAAATTGATATATACTCAGGTATTATACCTTACTCATAAAAGTAATGTATTGTTTCTAAAGATGCACTCACACAAACACACATACAGTTACTCTTACGAAATTTCCGGCATTTCTTAAACAGGAGGCGATCGATATCGATGTTTCTTCACGCAAAGTAGAAAAGTCTGTGTGTGTGTGTGTGTATATATATATACATATATACATATATAACATATCTACTACGTATGTGATTAATATTACACACGTACAAATTTGTCTTAAGAGAAAATTCTTTTCTTGGGTTGGGTTTAACGTAAGATTTTTGATCCCAGAGATCATCATCATCATCATCATAGAAAAAATCATCAAGTCCGAACACTTCGGCCTTCACCGGTTTATACGATTAATTTTTGAAATGATCGGATGAATCCGCATTCCGCTCGTTTGAATTTATTTTCAAGGTCTTCTCGATTTATCTCCACGAGAAACGTTAAATTCGTCAATAGCCTGAAGCAACGAATAAAAAAAAGGAATAATTAAATATATTTCTTTATTTTATTTTTTCTTTATTTATTATATCATTCTACTAGTTAGATTTTTATTAACAAAGGCACGACAATCATGTGCAACCTCTAATTTTTTTTTCAAACTTTACACAATTGTAATGGTCCATAAGGAATATACATTGCATTCTTTAAAAATTGATTATGGGTAACCATTTGCCAAAAAAGAGGGGTAGAAATTTCGCTAAAATTCTTGCGTTCATTTATGTCTTTTGTATTGTGGTTAATTTTTATTTCGCACATTGCATAACTTAAAACACTTTCGTAAGAAAAAATTGAAAAGAAAAATTTATTGACAATTTACTTGACGTTAACCTTGCATTTATTTCTTTTTCTTTTCTTTTTTTGCTTTCATTGCTTTTACGTTTGATTATTTTCTAATTCTATGAATTAAATTCCTTAATTCTCCCCGTTATATTATATTTTTTTTTTCTTAATGAAAAGAGAAATGTGAAATTCGATTGAATGAAAATCGTGACCGGTTCTTAATCAGGAAGCCGAACAAGTCAAAGAGCTCTTGAAGTGATGTTTCCGTTACGAGCTATCGATAGAATAATAATTATTTTTTCTTTACAAACTTGTCGCGAGTATGCATACTACGTCATCATTCGTGGTCATCGATGATCTTACGAAATTGCATTGAACGACGAGTTGCATAATGCGTTGCACAAGTACTCTTTACTTCATTTTCTTTATGCTATTGGAATTATTGTTAAATGTTTCTTATGAGGATGATAATACTAAAAAACATTGATCGAAAATTTTGACGATATTTTCTTTCAATCCATTTCATTTGTTTTGTTTTATTTTTATACGATAATTTGTTTATACTGGTCTCATTATTAAACAAAAATTTGATTTATATTTTTCAGAAAGAGTAAGACGAATTTCTGTGGTAGAACGCAAAATGAGGATAACGGGCATCGTTCGAAAATCAGCCTAATCACTATTTCAAAATGTACACCGAGTGGCAAAAGGTAAGAAATACCGATTTCTTTTTATTTTTTGATAAAACAAAGTGATTTATACTTTTTGTTTTCTTTCTTTTTTTTTAATAAGAAAAAAATAGCTTGCTCAAGACACGTGGATTATTCGTTACGAATGAACAAAATTTCTTTTTTTATTTAATAAAAATCTTATGTAAACTCCCGGATACGAAGGAATTACTATTTTTACAACAAAAAAGTCGTCGTAAATTTATAGCAATATTAGTAAGAAATCGGTAAATATGAAAGTTACTTCACGAAGTATCTATCTCTTTTTCTCTATATTCTAGGTGCAGCAACGTTGCATAATATCTTTCTTTGTAATTTTCAAACCAATTTTCCTTTAAACGCGAACCACCGAACTCGTTATTTTCGTGAATCCGTTGCATGTCTTCAAGACAAATTTCATGCACCTTAAATTCAAATGATTCTCGTTAACTTACGTAACAACCGATCATTCTAGATTGAATCTCAAAACGATTTTTCTATTTATTGGACGATTAAAAATAAATCAAGACAATCTTTTAATATTGATTACGTACGTTTCGTTGTACGTTAACATCATGTTTTTATATTCAATACGAAGTGATTAAATAATATTAATGAATTAAATTTTCCAACGATTATAAAAATTTATCAAATTTCATAATTACTTGTTTATTTCGAAATAATTAAATTATTTTAAATTGCAACGAATTAACTTTGATACTTTAATCCTTTGCACTCCAATATTGAGAATGACGATTAAAAATTACAACGAAAGTATAAATAAAACGTATATTTAATCGAATTTGTTTCTTTCTTAATTCATTTACATTGTCTTACATTTAAATCAAAATAAATTTCAAATAAAACATTTAAAAGCCGTTTGGTAAGAAAATAAAAATATTAATTCGGAGTGGTCTCGAAAAGAAAATGAAAATAATAATACAAAAATATAAATGTTCCCACGAAAGGGGATGATCGTATACTATAATAGTACAATGTTGTTTACGTTGTGTTTCGATCTTGCGCTAGAATCACCTTTTGCTAGATGCTCGTTGGTGTCAATGATCCGAGCACACGCAATTGCGTCGTGCAATCTTGGCAACTTTCGAATGCCTCTTGCACGTTCCTCTGCACGTTCCTCTCTGTTCAACGTTAACTAAGACGAGAGAGAGAGAGAAAGAGAGAGAGAGAGAAGATTTTAAAATTGTTGTCGAACTAGCTCAGGAACTAGGCAACGTTTCTGCTTGTTATCCTTCGAGGTAACGATCTATGAAATAATCTTGACGATTACAAACCTGTTTTATTTGATTCATCATATTTCATATACAGAATTAGTCAATAATTATTGTTTTTTTGTTTTATTTAATATAAATAATATTTTGTTTTAAAGAAAAAATTGATTAGAACAAATTGATGATATATACAAATATATATATATATATTTTTTTTTAATATAAACAAATTAATATTAACGAAGTATCATATATTTTGAAATTTTTAATTATTTCTACATGATAAATTATTCATAACAAAAAAGTAATGATTATATTTATTTAAGTATATAATAAATGGATAAAAATTAAATAGGAATGTGCAGGGTGTCCCAATTGAAAGAGACAATCAAAATATTTTCATTTATTTGGTATAATAAACGGAATAACAAATTTCTTGTAAGACCACTTTTTATGAATTTTTTCAAGATCGTCGATATTTTTTACCCTATAAGCGTTTATTGATATTAAAAATATAACAAAACTGTAAAACAAAGAAGTCTTACCGACCGAGAAATATTTTATTCTAATAATTTCTATCTCTTAATTTCTATCTCTTCAATTTTATAATTATAATTCGTTAAACAATGAATGAAAAAAAAATATTAACTCAACTTGAATATATAAATTCGCATTATACGATTGATTAAATTAGGTCACGAGAATGCGACATTATTTTACACGAACGTTTAAATACGTTTGCTGGACGTTACGATAACAATATATTTTTTTTAAGCTGTCACGACGATTTTACACGTCGTATAAAGGAAGTATAAAAAAGAGAAAGAAAAAGAAAGGAAAAGAAAGAAAATAGCGTTCCAGGTACTCTCAGTACATTCGATGAGGACGATTTAACAATTCCAAAGGTAATTACCCCCTGAACGAGCGAGCAGGCTTTTAACTTGAGTAAAAGTGAAAACGCAAAGAAAGATACACATGTACGTGCAAGATGTTGAAGAAAATTTACGTGGCGGAGGGAGGAGGGTTAAGGGGGTGAAATAATTCGTCTGGAATATCTCGCGCAACGACATTACGTTTAACACTATTCTTTTTCTATTATCTTTTTCACATACCAAGCTATTGTTTGTTGAAATAGAACGAACACGCGTATTAAATATTATACATACGTTATGTACATATATAGTTAATTACATACGTGTATGCAAATTATTCTACGTAGGTATATAAAGTCGGAAAAAAAAGAAATGATCTAACTGAAATTTTTCTCAGACGTTTCGTGTGTATGAATTGAAATGAAAAAGAAAAGAAAAGAAAAGAAAAGGAAAAGGAAAAGTAGATAGAAAATAAAATACCAAAGGATATTGATGTAAAACATATTTATAATACTTATACACTGGTACGTAAAATATATATGTATATACATAAATGAGCATAAATTGAACCTCGAAATCCAGTAACACATTTCGTGCGAAAATAATACGCTTTTACGAACGCAATCGGTTTTTACAATCGACAGACAGGTTGCATTTGTAATACGGGGGCTCATTATATGCGCTTCCCGTTCGTTTTCCATGTCCGAGCTTAATATCATCCATCGTCTACTAACACGAAGTACATACACACTCACATACATTTGTACGCGTATTTAGCGCGTAATTTATATAAGAAAAGAGGCACGCTTGGTTCCACCCCAAAGCACTTCGATACACTGGCGTCGGCATCTCGTTGCCATTTATTTTTCCAACAATCTTAAGAAACTTTTGAATCCTTTGACAATTATCTGATCATTAGATACTTGTCCGTAGTCGTCGCGATCGGACGTAACGAAGAAATTGCTGTTGAAAGGGTTGAAAAACTCGTGGTCTTCGTTTGAATTGAAAGTTACGAATTTTCTTTTCTAAGAATCCTTTATTACAAGTGTAATTAAAAAACTCGTGCTTTAATTAAAAGCATCTGATATACGCCACTGTGCACACGAAGCAATTGTTGCGGAGCAAGGAACCTCAACTCAGCTTGCTTGCTCAGTGCTGCATCGAACATCCTCGAGTTCGGATGCACCTCGAAATTTGTCTTCTATTTAAGGAATTAGGATTATTCTGTGATTAATTTTTTTTTTAGTTTTTGTACAATAATCAAAAATCGTTTAATCGTTCGTGCGAATTTCTACGTGTGTAGTATTTAAAACGATAGTATTATATTATCATCTGCAGGATTACCTGATTACATTTGAATGACGTTTCAATACACGGGAACCGTTAAAGTATTCTACGTGAGCAGCACGAAATTTTTTCGAGCTTGACTAACCCAATAAACTCGATAGAGAAGAAGACTCTCGTCCGTGACCTCCTAACTTCCTTAAGCCGAAACTTAGCATGCGTCGCGCCGAATGTCAAATAATTGAAGAAGAAGAAGAAGAAATAAAAAAAAAAAGGAGAAAAAAACACACGTCGTCGTCGTAGGAGAGAATATCGAATTGATTCTCTCGAATCTTCTTATTGAAGATCTTCTACGTGTAAGTTAACGATCGGAGAGAAAATAGGAAACTATATAAGCGTATCACATGCGAACTGGACACGCGTAAGGAACGCTAACGACTCAGTAACGAGGTCGAGTTTACGAACTTGTCATGGAAAGTATCAGAAATAGTATTTCGATAATTGTACTATAAAACTGGTATAGATGTTTTTCGACCACGTTAGTTGGCAACATTAACAGGTTAGTTGCTGACATTTGTTTGAACTTTCGTATACCTGGAATATATACGAATAACGATTCGCCAAGCAAAAAAAAAGAGTGATTTTGCGAAAGCAAAAAACTCTGAAGATCTTCGTGTATACGAGTAAGAATGTATTTTTAAATACGAAAAAAAAATATGAGTTAAACGAGATTTGATACTACGTTAAACGGTGAGCTCATTTTTACGCAATTAGAACGTCGAACGACCAGTTTACAATAGGAGAGTTTAAAGAACAAAAAAGTAAAGAACCAGCAAAGAATTTCACAAGTAACAGCTGCGAAAGAAGAGATGGGGGCTTAATGTCCCCCCATCGATTATCGAGTTCCGTCGTGAAACGATACGAGAAAGTCGAATTCTCTCGTGAATCCACGTCCGATGATGAGTTCTCGATAGTTAGGGAGAGAGAGGGGAAGATTTTCCATCATCCAAGATTTCTCCATCTCGACGATGAGTTAAGCTACGTACATACATACATACGTGTTTCTGCTCGCGCATGGTAGCTCGATGACCTTGAAAGGTACGAACTGTGACAAGGAGTGCTTTCTCGCGTGGGTGAGAAAAGCAAATCGATGGATTTTCAAAGAGACATAGAGACGCAGTGGATCGATTGTCGTGATGAACAGAACGTCGTTGTCAAGTTGTGCCAGCAGCACGAAGAAAGTTGCTTCTTCGAGAACGTTGACAACAACATCGACAGGAACTACAACGACAACGACTACGACGACGACGACGACGACGACAACATCCTCCTCGTCTTTGTCGTCATCGCGAAATGCACGCACGGAAGCTTTCTACGCGAGCGTGAAACCGTTATCCGCTCGACGTGCGTTGCATAATTCTGCCGGCCCAGACCCAGATGCGAATTCCGCTCCAAATTCTTGCGGAACGGCGGAACGAACGAGTAAGAGATATCAGACTTCCGGTCGTTCTAAGAAGAAGAACCACGGAATAATAACAACAGGGACAACGGTTGTTTTAAATCAAAATGATAGCGGTAAAGAGACGACAACGACTAATAGTGGTAAATCGATCGTACGTGATTCGTCAGTAACGTACGTGCCAACGATTTCGAGGAAAGAAATACTCAGGAGAAGTTCTAACAAAGACAGTGATAGATACAGCGGTAAGAGATTTACCGATAGCCTTCAGCGACATTGTTGGGTACGTTCTGCGACCATCGAGATCGACGACGATGAAGAAGGTGCTAGACCAAAGACTCTTCCATCGATGGGAAGAAGGTTACGTGCTGAGAGAGACTTCAAACAAGTCTCTAGACGAGATATCCTACGAAGGAGAGACAGCGTGGACGTTGTTACGTTTCGAGCGACCTCCCACGGAGGTTCAACTAGACTTACTGGAAATAATAGTGTCTGTGGGAAAGAATATATCGAGGTAAAAGGTAACACGATTGGATCTATCTCGAGTACATCGACAAGTGTTTCAAATGACACCAGGTCAAGAGCACCACGATCAACTGCCTCCCTGCAACGTTCTGGGTGGGGTAAAGATGACGAAGAACTTGATTCTAGATCCCCAACTGATTCCGATCTCTTAACAGTTAACACTTCTTCGTTTCGGGACATTAATCGCGACCTTGTACCACGATCGTCGACCTTGCCCAAGATCCTACACGCTTCGAGATCCGCCCATGGTCACAACAACGAGGATTGGTACTATAGACCGGATCCTATTAAAAAAGAACCACCGGTCTATGGTAGGATTAGAAGAAGAAAAACATCCTTACCTGTTGCACCTTCTTTCGAGGATTCCTCAAATTTCAGTACTTTGTCCAGGTATACGAAAGCTCGTAAAAATTCACATGGTTCTCGATCAAACACCTTGTCAACCTATTCTAATATTGGTAAAATCAATAGACGTTTGGGAAATCATTCTCTTAACGATAATTTTACTTATCGAACTAAATCGGAATCGAATCTTATGGAAACTAGTGTAAGGAGCACGGATATGAGGAAAAGTGAGATTTACGCTAAGGTGTCTCGAAAAACTGGCATATCTCGTGAAATTGAAAAGAATGAGCCGGAAACTAGTGGTCAAGCTATGTCTAGAAGAAGGATTATTCAAAATACTGCACAATCCGAATCTTTGGATAGAAGAAGAGTATCTCGGAAGACAAGTTCGGAAAAAATGTATGTACGCTCGAATGTAACTTCGAACGATCATCATAGCGAATATTCGAGATACGACGATTTAATGGGTCGCGAACAACGAGAGGTATGTAGAACATCGATAATCGATATTAGGAACGATAGTCATCAATCGGATTATTATTCATCTTGGCATAAAATACACGATGGTAAATACAGATCCAAATCACAGAACAGATTAATGGAAATTCGTAATTCCAACCGTGAACATTTGTCATCGTGCGCGTCAACGATGATTAACAGATTGTCAAGTACTCTTCCAAGTTACATTAAAACATCGAGAAAGTTTTCTTCCACTTCGAGCGTGTCCGTTCGCGGTGCGCGTATCACCGATCCGCAAAATTTCGACGATCGGAGACGATTATTATCGAGAGAAACTGGAACGTTGTCGAAGTTAACGAAGGAGAGATCGAATTGCCTGAAGAAATCGGCAGTCGGTATGGTTGCCACCACTTTTGCTTCTGCTCCTGTTGCTGGTGCTGCTCACGCGAGGAATCGTAGCGAGACCGATGCCATAGCTCGTAATAAGTCATCCTCTACTATTACCACGACGAGTTCATCGATTTTTGGATTTTGTACGGGAAAGAGAAGAGTTCACGCAAGAGAGACGAATAAACAAAAAACTACGAATGCTGAATTTTCTTATCCTCGTTGGCATTTAAAAACGGTGCTTGCTTCTTTCCTTCAAATTTATCAAAAAAGCTACCTGACATTTGATTTTTTTTATTAGGAGAGAGCTATATATTCACAGAAAATTTTACATCGATCTAAATTCGTTCAATTCGTTATCTTAACGTTGTCCTTTAGCCAAAAAAATTTAATTGCAAGAAACATTTGATAAAAAAAAAAAAATTGAAATCTGTTGTCATTAACCGACTTCTTTATAAAAACTCGTTATTTTCTTTCCGTAGGGTGAATTGGTGTGGTTCGACCCCGGTGTCGGCCATGTTTTACCAGGTGAAGTTTTGGAATATCATAGGGCTGCCAACGTTCTTTCGGTTCAAGCAGTTATTGCTGGCAAGGTAAGAATTAACAAAAACTTCGTGTTACGAAACTATATAAACTCAACTTTTACTAGGTAAGTTTGATCATCGTATATATATGTATGTACACGTATGTGAAGAAGAGAAAGAAGAAGAAAAAGAAGAAGAAGAAGAAAAAAAATGAAAATGATTAAAAGGCAGACCGCTTGTAACTGAATAGTAAGCGGTGAACATGTTGCGGTCTGAAGCTTCACTTTCTTGAACGAAAAGAGGTCGTTGCTCTCTCGCGCTTCTTCTTCTTCTTCTTCATCGACGTCAGGTATACACTTACAGTATACACGTACACACCCATATATACGTACATATATATATACGTGCATACATTGAGGACTGACCCACAATCGTAGTCTCATTGGAATAACACAAAAAACACAATTCCTTCGTGATGAATTATAACGATATACGATGAGTCAGCTGATTGTATTCTCGATCAATAGTTAAATCAATTTTGTTTCTTCATCGATTTGTAATAGATCTAACGGGAAGTTTTCTCTTTTTTTTTATTATTTTCGAACCTAATCAATTGTATTAAAAAAAAGGTATCGTGTACTTTTATCTAGGGTTTCTTTTTTAAAAGCTTTTTATAAATAACTGCTGTGAGAATCGAGTTACACCGGCAAACGTACGATGTAACGCCGGAAGGAAGTTGAAAAAGAAATGAGAGGGGGGACAAGGAGTAGAAAAAAAGAGAAAGAGAGATAGGATGAATGACGTGAGAGTTTGAGCTCTCGTTCTCGTCTAACGGAGTACACAAACGAATATAAGGGATGTATATATGTATATGTATAATAGAACAACTAGAAAGTCGAATCGAACTGAACACAGATTATTCGGATGCCTTGAATACTATGGCGGATAGCTCGAAATATTTCCGCGAAAGTGGCCTGTATAACGAAATTACGTTTGCCAAGCTCTGATAGACCGATACCCACGTTCGATCGTTGGCGTGAAAGTGCATATCGAAATAACATAAAAGAAGAAAAAAGAACACACACACACACGTACACACAAGGAGTAATGCGCGTTGCTCGAGTACTTGCAACACTTCTCCGTACACTTTCAGGTTCCAAGGACATCTTAGGAGGAACGCGAGTATTTGACGTTTTTCTTTCATCGATCGAATCCTTCCTGTTTCTGATATAATCGCGAATAGAAAAAGAAAATAACAATTCAATATAAAAAATTAAATCGAATTAATGTCAAGTTAACTCGCAATTAGGCTTCCTCGTTACTTTTCAATTTGAGGTTTTAATTTCTAAAATGTATAATTATCATTGGGATATGATTAGTCGGATTTTTTTTATTTTTTTTTTATAATGTTTGACTAAAAGAGACAATAGAAAGGATTCATTATTTTGTAATAAAAACAAAATCGTTTTGTAGAGATTTCTTCGAGTTATTTAATTACACGATCGATAACGATTTAATAATGAAAATATTTAGTTTCGAATTGATGCCTATGTTTTGTGTGTCCGTGGATATCGTCGCGATGTTAAAGTATCGAATTATAGATTACGTTCTTCATGAGCGTAATGTATGATAAATCTGAATTTAAAAAGGAAAGATGTCAAATTTGCCAAGAAAAAACACTACAAATATATTTAGTCGATAGGAAAATATTTTGTAAGAAGAAGATCACGATAAGTATGATTATCGAATTGGAAAAAAAAATGTTAAATGTTAGAAGTAAATTATTAGCATAATTAGGTATACTTAACTGATCAGAATCATAGAAAATAGGATTCATTTACCAAATGAGTTTCCGATACAAGATTCTTTATACCTTCCTCGTAAATGAGAGAGACCGGTTTTAGAAGAAAGAAAATAAAACTTCGTTCACCTGTTCTACGTTTTGGTTGTTGTACACTTGTCGGCTAAGCAAAATGATAGGATAATAATTTTTCGCGGTTGAATCCTACATACATTAGGTTAAGAAACGTTCGTTGGAATGGGCTCGACGCCAATGGAATTGCAACTACAAACTCAAGCAGGCCCGGTATCCGGTTAGGTCTCACGTGAGTGGTTCTCGCGTCTTATGTGAATTCGCACAAATCTTCCTTTTTTTGTCTGACATTCTCTCTTCTCTATCTATCTATCTCTCTCTATCTCTCTCTCTCTCTCTTTCTCTCTCTTGAGGGAGAGGCCGGGTCGTAGCTATCGAGAAAACGTGGTAAAAAGTGCCTTGAAGAAAGATACTGTCATGAAAGTTCCACGAAGTTGTACGAAGTGAGCAGTACAACTTCGGGAAACTTGACTACTACATTTAATAAAGAAATCCAAAAAGGATAACAATAAGAACATATTTAATATAAGAGATAATAAGATGATAAAACGTTTGTTTGTCAATTAAGGGAATAAAGAATTAAAATGAGAGAGTAAGAATTAGTATCAATTTAATTCGAATTAATTTGATTTCTAATTTATATGCAAATAGATGGAAAGTAAAAGTAATTTATGTTATTTTAGACTAATGAGATTAAATAAACGTTTTACGTTAAGAAGATTAAAAAGATCGGGGAGGGGGAGGGAAGATAGGGATTATTCGGAGTATAAAAACTGTGGGAAGAAAGGTCAAATTTCGTTCGGATTGAAGGATACCAAAGTCAAGGTTACGGAGAAATCAGTTTACCTTAAGATCTGGTTCACCTTAAGATCGCGTAGGAGTAACACGAAGCAATGAATTTTAATGTTTATCACGATACTGCTCGTATTATAGTAAAATTGAAATAATTGATGGTCAAGAATAATTAAAAAAAGAAACACGTAATAATTGCAGCCACAGGTATTCACTTTGACGAATCTAAGCGGTGTGAGACCAAGGCAAGATCTCGGACAAAATGGCGTCGAAGACATGATACAGTTGTCGTAAGTTTTACGATAGTTTATACTATTTTCTACTTATCTAAGTAAATAATATACGTAATACATACATCTCATCCACTTACGTGAAATTAAAATTCCAGCGATCTTAATGAAGCGTCGTTACTATGGAATCTGAAGATCCGTTACGATAAAGAACTAATTTATGTAAGTTTTAAATCCTTTGAAAAATATAACATCGATTTACTTATGTATTTATTTTGCTTTGGTTTATTAACGATTAATACGTAATAAATACTGCAGACGTACACAGGAAGCATTCTCGTAGCCGTGAATCCGTACAAAATGTTCGACATTTACGGTCTGGACCAGGTGAAACTTTACGAAGGCCGGATTCTTGGCACGTTGCCGCCGTAAGTATCGATCGATCGATCGATCGTGTTAGTCCAATTGCACGATCCGAATAATACACAATATCAGATGAGTAGTAGTTTATCGTTGGATATCGGGATACAACTATTTGTCGAATAAATGAACCGATAAATGAAATATAAGAGAAATATAAAATAATAACATCAACAACAACAACAACAACCTATTATATTAATTTAATTAACTAACCGTTTTATTATTTCTTCATAGGCATCTATTTGCCGTTGGGTCTTCGGCTTATAGCCAGGTAACTGCAGCCAACAACGCTAGTGCCAATCAAGTCGTCGTCATTTCCGGGGAATCCGGTTCAGGAAAAACGGAATCGACGAAACTGGTGATGCAGTACTTAGCAGCCGTGAACCGTGCACCTAACAATCTGGTCACGGAACAAATTCTTGAGGCAACGCCGTTATTGGAAAGCTTTGGGAATGCTAAGACACCGAGAAACGACAATAGCAGCAGATTTGGAAAATATTTGGAGGTTCACTTTAGAGAGTTAGTTCATTTATTCATTATATTTTTTGTATATCAATATCAATCGTTAGATTCACATAATGACGTTCGTTCGATCAATACTTTTAGCGGTGTCATAGTCGGCGGCAGGATAACCCAATATCTTTTGGAGAAAAGTAGAATAGTCACGCAAGCCTCGGAGGAAAGAAATTATCACGTTTTTTATGAACTTTTAGCAGGACTCGATCAACAACTCAGGGACAAATACGGACTCCTTACGCCGGATAAATATTTTTATTTAAATCAGGTTGGATTTTATATAATATATAGTAAAGAAATTTTACTATTTCTTATAAGATACTTAATTAGCTTATATTGAAAATTTGTAGGGAGGAAATTGTGAAATAGATGGTAAAAGCGACGTTCAAGATTTCAAAGCACTTTTATCGGCAATGCAAGTCTTAGGTTTTACGTCTGAGGAACAGGACACGATTTTTAAGATCCTGGCTAGCGTGTTACATCTCGGTAATGTTTATTTTCATCGTAAACAAATGAGACATGGTCAGGAAGGTGTCGAAGTTGGTTCGGATGCTGAAATACGTTGGGCTGCTCATCTTCTTCAAATCAGTTCCGACGGAATCATCAGAGCACTGACTACTAAAACTACTGTGAGTTTTGAGCTAAATTTTTTGTTCGAGTTTAAAATTAATTTTATTTTACGGAATAAAAAATTGAAAAAGTATTTTTCTTCGATTATAGGAAGCGAGAAACGAGAAAGTTTTTACAGCTTTGAACATAGATCAAGCTTTAGATGCTAGAGACGCTTTTGCAAAAGCTTTATACAGTTCACTTTTCTCATGGCTAGTAGCACGTGTTAATCATATCGTTTACAAAGGAACGAAACAAACGGCTGCCATTTCTATCCTCGATATATTCGGTTTCGAAAATTTTGCCGAAAATAGTTTCGAACAATTGTGCATCAATTACGCTAACGAGAATCTTCAATTTTACTTCAATAAACACATTTTCAAATTAGAACAGCAAGAATACGCTAAGGAAAAGATCGATTGGACAACTATTACGTATACTGTAAGTAGACATTTGTTCTTTTTTTGTTGTTTTTTTTGTAGAAAATTAACTTTTTAAATTCGGTAATTAAGAAATTTATGAAAACAGGATAATCTACCAGTGATTCATCTTATCGCTAAGAAACCAGTCGGTATACTTCATCTGTTAGATGATGAAAGTAATTTTCCTAAAGCAACGGATCTTTCATTCTTAGAAAAATGTCATTACAATCATGCCTTGAGCGAATTATATTCAAGACCAAGAATGAATTCGGCCGAATATGCAATTAAACATTATGCTGGTCAAGTCTGGTATAACGTTGAAGGATTCTTAGATAAAAACAGAGATACTTTAAGAGCAGACGTTGTTGAATTATTGATCAGTAGTAAAATTTCTGTAAGTATAATATTTTGCATAAAATATTCATTTTATAATATATTAATACGAATTAATTATTCATTAGATGGTTAGCAAAATGTTTCAACATGTAAGAACTACGCACGAAGCTAACAAAACTGTTAATAAACCCAACGGTCGATTCGTCACGATGAAACCAAGGACGCCTACAGTATCAGCTAGATTTCATGATAGTCTTCAACAACTTTTAGATTCCATGTCCCAGTAAGATTATAATTTTACTTTATAACAAAATGGTATTTATGTTATAGTATCTCGTTTGTTAACTTACAAAATTGTATGTTTTAACAGATGCAACCCATGGTTCGTGAGATGTATTAAACCTAATACAGAAAAAGCACCAATGAAATTCGACATGCCTTGCGTTCTCGAACAATTACGTTACACCGGCATGTTAGAGACTATTCGAATAAGAAAAACGGGTTATCCAGTTCGTCTATTGTTTGGTCATTTTGTTGATAGATACAGATATTTAGTATCGACGCATTTACCTAGAGGAGCACCAAACAAAGAACTGTGTAGGTTGATATTAGACAAAGCGGCACCTAAAGAAGCACAATCTCAGTATCAATTAGGATTAACTCGTGTATTCCTACGAGAATCCTTGGAAAGAACTTTGGAATACAATAGGGCTTTGATATTGGAAAGAGCAGCTATTACTGTTCAAAGGTAAGAGATATAAAGAAAGATAAATGGTCGTAAATTAATTTGACTTTAATACTAAAGTTGTTTTTTGTTTCTTTTTTTTCATTGCAATCGTATTATTTTCTAGATACACGCGTGGTTTCTTAGCGAGAAGAAGATTTTTGAACGTTTCTAGGAGCACGGTAATCATTCAAGCTGCTTATCGTGGATATCGCGAGAGAAAGAAGTTTCACGATCTTAAAAAGGGCGTATTAATGGCGCAAAAACTCTACAGAGGTAAGATACAACGAGAGAAGTTTAAAGTGCTGAAGGAAGAAATGGCTAAGAGAGCTGAAATCGAGAGAGCAAGCAAAGAACGTGCTAAAGCAAAACAACAAAGAGAGGAACAAGAAAGAGCATCAAGAGCCGTGGCTGGTGTTAATCATCTTGAAATTCCTGCTGAACTCGCGTTCATTTACAGTAAGCTCGACGGTACGCATCGAAGAGAATTAATTGACTGGTTATATACAGTAATTTCTTCTCTCCTTTTACTTTCGTTTCTCATACGAATGTTCATCGTCTTTGGTTTCAGCCTCTTCTACTATCGCTTCTGCTACTACTACTACTACTACTACTACTACTACTACTACTACTACTGCTACTACTCTTTCAATTAATTTTCATTACTTTCATTTAACTACTTTCGTGCACCGCGTTATCCATGAATTATTTACAATTACTATCCTTCTGCAGATTGGCAACCGACACATACAGAAAGAAATCTTTTGAAAGTAGTGGGTCAAGTGATTTCCATGCCGCACGCTTACGTTTTGCCATCTGATATCGATCAACATCAATTCTCCAAATACACTAACATTTACTTCAAGAGTCATATATTTGGTATGAAACGAGAACCGATTAAAACACCCTTCCTTACGAAGGCTAGAGATCAAGATTACACGGACTCCTTGATGATATTCAAAATGATCTTGCGTTTTATGAACGAGAACAATTTAAGTGGAAAAAGAGAACAAGCTTTGGGAGATTATATAGTTAATAAGGGAATAGTTAATGAAAAGTTAAGGGACGAGATACTTTGTCAATTGGCCAATCAAACTTGGAAGAATGAAAATGATGCTAATAAAGAAAGGGGATGGCTTTTATTATCTAATTGTTTATCGGCATTTCAACCAAGCGTTACTCTTTTCAAATATTTGCTCAAGTGAGTCTTTTTTTGTTTGTTTTCATTTGTATAGTTCTTAATTTTTTAATATATATCTCAATTAATAATTTATATCTTCAGGTATGTGTCCGATCATGCCTACGATGGTTATAAAGCTTATTGCCAACGTAAGCTTCTTCAAGGAGAAAGAACTGTGTTTCGAATAATGAGTAACAATCAACAAATTGTTCAACACGTGCCAAGAAATTATCCACCCTGTGTCTTAGAATGGCGAGCTAACAGAAACCGAGTGAACATGGCTCTCAATGTTGGATTTTATGACGGTAAGACAAATTTATATGGAAAAAATTATATTGTAATTTTTATTAGAAAAATTGAAATAAATAAATTTAATAATAGGTGAAACCACTACGTGCGCTATTGATTCTTGGACAACGTGCGAAGAATTAGCTAATCTCGCGGTACAAAATCATGGAGTTGAAAATACGGGTTGGACTATTACGTTGTGGAACCAATTGGATGGTCCTGATGCTATCGTAACCGAAACTAATGGTTGCGATTACGTTCTTGACTTAATTTCTGAAATGGAATTGGCACCAGCATTCCCAGCAGCCAAACACATGTTCCTGGAACAACGAAAGAACAGTTATCCTCCTATTAAAAAGAGAGACGTAAGTCTTATAACAATTTAAAATTAGTGTTAAGTTACAAATAGACATTTTAAACAACATTAAATACACGCGTTAACTGATCTTGTTTAAGCATGCACAAGTAATTAGAGAGTTGGAACAAGAAATAGAGACACCCGTTTTGAAAACCTTCCAACCTCTTGAAAGGAAATCAGTACCGAAAGTTGTGGACAAGCCGGTTGAACCGGAAATTCAGTCACCAAGACGTCCAGCGGTTCCACCACCACAACCGCCAGTTTCAAAACCACCGGTAAGTATTACGTGTAATAAAACGAACAAAATATAAAAAGAAATGAACGTGTATACCTCTATCGGAAAAAAAAAGAAATTAAAAATAATTGTAAGGATTCCACGTAAAAATGAATCACTTTAACATGATTAAAATGTTGGAAATTGTATCGCGTTAAGAAATTAATTGAAATAATTTGTCTCAATAAAGGCACGTAAGCAATCTCACGAAGCAATCTTGGAGACAACGACGGAGACCGGATTATCGAGAAAGTCAGCACTGAACGATCGTTACTTCGAAAAAGAAAAGCAACGAAGTAGAAGCTTGGACAATTTGCTGCAACCCGAAGTTGTGATATCACCTAACAAACTCGCTGATCTTGGTCTATCTTCGTCGAAATTAAATGAACGTTATCACAGTCTCGAGAGAATTGGGGAAACTTCGACGGTAACCAATGCTGAATACATGACGAGGAACGAAGTTGCGCAAGAAAGAAAATACAGTAGGATTACAAGGATACCAGAACCTAACATTGAGGAAGAGGATCTTACAATCGATTTTGAGTATCCTGATATACAATCGGTCAGTCAAACTGGACGATCGGAAGATGATAAAAGCAGTTACATTAGATCGCAAACTAGATTTATTAAATCGCAATATCCTGGTAAAATTTTGTATTATATCAGCAATGTGAATTAAATTAGATAATTAGATCGCGTATAATTAACTGTACGTTTTTTTGACTTTCAGGCAAACGTGCTTTGCCAGGTAGCCAATCGAGTCGTGCTTACATCGAGAAAAGCGAATATGGTGTGAAATCGTCAGCAATGTCCGATACCAGCGAAGCACCTTCATTGGCGTCGCACGTAAGGCGAGTTAGAGTACCTAGTCAAGCATCGGATGTTGATCAGTTTCTCGATGAATTATTCATGCCAGTTTTGGATGGAAATCTTGACGAGCTCTCTGATGCTAGAAGCCTTGCAGCAAGCATCAAGGGTACCAACTATGATAGCTTATTTGATGGATCGATAATAATAAAAGAGGAAAAAGAAAATAAAAGCTTCGAAGATTTTATCGGTGATATGACCGGAAATCTTGGTGAAAAACATCTCACGGCTAATGTTTTGAGCAAGAAGATCAAGGGAGGTGGTAATATGGATATACCTAATCAAAATGCGGCCTTCAACTTTAGTCCAATATCACCAGGTGTTATGTCACCACCAATGATGATGCCGATGTTCAGTCCACCCCAACAAATCCCACCACCTCAAAATACGAATTTAAACATGAATCCTGGATTCATGCCAATCCCTATCTACAGCATGCAAGGACTTAGTCTTCCGCAATATCCAAATTCACCACCTAATCAGAACAACGAGATGTTAGCATATCAACAAAATCTTCAAAGAGCTTTTCTACAGAGCGCTATGGCACAAAATATTCAAATACAGCAACAACTCTTGGCTCAAAATCAAGCCCTTCAACAATTATTAGTCCAAAGTCCGCAGAATTCCTCGCAACAGCAACAGCAACAACAACAACAACAACAACAACAACAACAACAACAACAACAACAACCGGTGAGAAAAAGTCCTATCAAAAGAATAATGAATTTTTTAGTGTGTCCTCCAAATTAGACATTATTTTTTTAATTTCTAGTCACACGCTGCAATTCTTTACACGCAAATTATTTAGAAACAAATTGTTCGAATGGCAATGAATATTTTTGACAGCTTCGGTTGAAAAACTTCTATATATAAAATATATATATATATATATATATAAATATAAATATATTATAAATATACATATCATATTGTATTTGTACAATACAATCTCACGTGTATAATACGGTTAACATTGAAAGAAAAGCTTGCATGTAAATACTATTCACAAATATTTCTAGTATGAAATCACGTGTCTCATATTTCACACGTTTTCACGTCACCATGTAACTATCACTAACACGACCACTGCAGCTGTCATCCAATAACAAATTGTAATCGTTATCGCGGTAATTCTTGAGGATGGACACTCTTTCTGTCAATCCTCTGGGTTTCTTAGCCGCGTTTGCGGCATGGGTGTGTGTTTCCAGGGCATGGTGTTACCTACGGGCCCTTCCAGCATGAATCTTGTCCTCCCAGCCCCCCCAATCAGTGCCCAAATGGGGCCCAATGATTCTATAGGACGCAATTCAAAGGTATCTACAGATTTCATCTAACAGATAGAATCGTCCTCTATTATCAGTGATCATCAAAGCGAGATACATCATGCTTTAAACGGGCGATTCGCATATGATTTACACAATTTATAGTGCGATTTTTTCTAATGAAAAGATTTTTTTTCTTGTTTGTTTAACATGACTTCCAGTGGTACGTGGTGTCACGAATGTGTAATATATAATCATCGTTTATCTATTAACTTTCGATTATTATTTAATATTATATAATATTATATAATATATAATTTATCACTTGTTTTGTTTGTTCTATAGACAACAAATTAATTACTTCTCACGATAGATAATTGTTATTGAATTTTTTAATAATAGAAACGAATAAATGTTTACTTTGATTAGGTTTCTTTTCGTGAGCCAGAAGATGGCGAACTTTGGTCGACGGAAAAACGTGGAAGTCCGTCTCAATCGATACAAAATAATCAACGTCAGGAGACTATGACGGTGAAAGCTCAAATCCATAGACCTCCGAGTCCGGATAGAAAAAATTCTGAAGTTGGTAGAAAGATCAGCATGGAATATGGTGCACGTAAGATCAGTGGCGAGAAAAAATTGGCAGATAGAAAATCATCGGCTTCAGCCGATGTTAAAAGAACAAACACGAACAAGAGCAACGTGCAAAATAATTTCACGAATGTTCTCAGTGAATTAAAAAATAGGAAAAGTAGTGTAGATAGCAATTTATCGAATTCCAGCAACAACAAAGGTGTCCCACCACCTCCACCTATGCCACCACCTCTTGAATCACACGATCCTTCCGAATCTAGACCTTTCCTCGATCCTTATGGAAGAGCCAAGACTGTACGCATAGGAAAGTGGAGGTTAGAAGGCATAACATTATTAAATTGTCAAACATTATTATAATATACAATATATTGTTGATCTATTACTTTTACTTAGATGGCCACCCCCAAGTGATTCTAACGAAAATCAAAGCCAAGATAGTTTTATAGAATTTAAAATGCGTCAGCAACAGCAACAAAGGAAAATAACACCACATTATCAAGAGTTTCCACAAAACGATTGCGTCGAACTAAACGCGGAAGGTACCGTCGAATGGGAGGAATTCGAAATTGAGAATATCGTTGGAAACGAGGAACGAACTATGATTGTTCATGCATCCGCTGGTACGAGTACCAGACATGAAAATGGACATAAGGAAGAAGGAGAGAAGAAGAAAAAGAAATCTAAGTAAGTTCAATATCATTTAAATCTAGTTTAATGTTTTTATTAATCAATTTGTCATAACGAAATACTTTATAGATCCAGTTTGGAAATAGGTGCACAAAGACCTTCACCAGGTAGTATAGGAAAACTTAAATTAAGTTCAGAAATGAGGCAAAGACTCGAAAAGGTAACAGCCAATCACAGTGTACGATCTACAAAAACTACTGAAAAACCTGCGTTACCGCGCGAAGATGGTAAAGTTAAAAGATTAGAGGATAATCGGAAACTTTTATTGGAACAACAATTAGGTAATATGTTTGTTTGCATAGAATACGTGATCATTTAATTAATTTCTAATGATTTTGATAATTTGTAAAGGTGGTAGATGGGATGATTACGCTTCAACAGCTGACGACACTCAAAGTGTAACATCCAAAGGTACAACAGATATGATGACACAAGCTCAAGTTGTTAGAACACAAATTGAAAGAATGGAAAGGCCAGTACCACCACCACCTCCTATTACACCTCCACAACCACCTAGTCCACGAGGTGGAAGCGTGTATAGTAACAGGTACTTGACGAATATTCAACTGTGTTCTTAAACTTCAGAAATTCCAAAATTATGATTAAATTAAATAACAAAAATCAAATCTACATTTTTTAAAAATTACTTGTAGACCCCCAAAGTCGCGTTGATCATAATTTAAGAATTTGAGCTTTTAATTATTAATTACTCAATGAAAAACCCGCGAAATTAAAATAATAATCACTTATTCCATAGTCAATCCGGAATACCACAACCAAAGTCACCACCTGCACCGATAGAACCTAAAACACGAGAGTCCTTCAGAACCTCTCCAGATTCAGATTCTTTCGATCATTTTCCAAAGAATCAACGTGACATGTTTAGCCAAAGTAGAGACATATTTGCTTCTCAGCAACACTTAAGGGAAAATAACGAATATAGAAACGACTTTGATAAATCTCGATCGTCGCAGGATCAAAAATCCAAGGACTTTTATGGAAAGGACAGTACGGATTTAGCTAGCACCAGGGATCGAATATCAGATTTCGATTCCCGTCGTGACATGAACTCCGATATTTTTGATCCGAAGTATGCTAGAGATGTTTTTGAAAGTGCCAGTCCTAAGAGGGATCCCTTTGGTATGACTCGAGACGTGTCACCAAAATCCAGGGACAGTTTTGGAATGCCGTCACCGCGAGATTTCGGAGTTGTACCTAATACGAGAGAATCATTCTCAGCGGCTCGGCAAAGTTTCAAAAAATTGGACAGAGAGGTAGACAGAAGATCTAGCGTTGCGTCGACTCATCGTACCGATAAAATGGAAAGAATCGAAATCGAGGAATGGCCAGAATTTCTCAGGCCAGTATTACCTCCACCTGATAAACCAGAAATAGAAAAAGTTCAAGAAGTTGTCAACACAAAATTATATCCGCAAACGTCCACAGCTCATTTCACTTACAATAGAGTAAGTTGGACGTTAAGGGTTAAGAAAGAAGTTTTCGCACCGAATGAAACCTTGAACAGTCCATTGGCACTTCATTTGGTCTTTTGTCAAGTGGCTTACGATGTTTTGGCTACGTCAAGTATCAGAATTACTAAAGAGGATCGTCAAAATATGCTCAAGATGCTCGACAATTATGGCGTTACTTTGGACAATCTTCAAAGTACTCAACACAAGATTACTATTAAGAAAAATATCGTTGATATGGCTAAACAATGGCCGTTGTACTTCGCTCGAATATTTCCAGTTTCGGTGAGTGTTTAATTTTATTTGTCTTTTCTTTTTTAATTATATATAAATTTTTCTAAATTTATTTTGTTTAAAATTTTCAAACGTTTACAGATTGGTCCGCAACATCCGGAAACTCAACATGTCGCAGTCTCGCATCATGGTTTACGATTAATAAAACGTACAACAAATGGGGATTTAATTATATTAGAAACGTTGCCGCTCGAAGATATCGTTTCGATAAGCTCACCTAGGGCAGGTGTGTGCGTGTTGCAAATTTCCTCTGGCGTTAGACTTCCTCTACACACTAACAGAGCACCGCAATTAGCTGATATGATCGGAAAGTACATCAGATCGGTAAGCGAATTTCTCTATAGTCATCTAACTAATTAACTTTACCTTTTATAACTCGACATTATCTTTTTTATCTATTTCTCTTAATCCACTCGGAATCGGGCATGGTAATTTGTCTTCATAAAATGCCAAATCTGTTGAAGAAAACGTTAAAAAAATGGCAAAGAAATTACGATTAATTTATCAATGTTTATATATTACAAAAGTATCACGAAACTACTTTCGCAGAATACACGATGAACTCGTGCAACTTGCGAACGGAAATTCAAGTACATAGGTAGCAATAAAACCCTATAGATACGTATACGTTTATATACAAATATATATATATATTTATTGTGCATACGTTACTTTTAGATTTACGTATGCATCTTAACATCCGTGCGTTCATAATAGGTTTTATCCTAACTCCTCCTAGTTTTTGCATAGCTCAATCATAGGATTCGTATCCACGTATAATAATTCTAATACATATATATGTACATACTCACCCCAACATTAAATGAAATTTCTTTCCTTCGAAAGAAACTACATCGAGGAACTCTTCGCAATCATAATCGTAATAAAACTTCCGTGAAAATCGCACGAAAAAGCCGGAAAAAAGAGAAAGCTAACCAGTCTTTCGTATTCTTTCGTGCGTATCAAAATATTTGAATTATTCTGAATGCATTCGAGGAACATCATGTCGACTCGTTTCACTGAATAAACGAGACTATGAACGAACGAACGGCCTTGTCTTTCAGTTTAACATTCCGTTTCTCTGTATATATCTATCTTTTTCTCTTCTATATTATAACCTGCATTTGATATACATATTGATATTCTTATTAAATTACCTCTACGTACATTTTTTTTTTATTATTTTTTAGATAATTAATACAGTTTCTATTTTTAATTAAAATACAATACATTTCCGGTAAATCTATTACTCGTTAATATTATTATTCTACGTTGTATTAATATCGTACGCGATTATTACACTCTTTTTCTATTTTCTATACTTAAATGTTTTTTTTTCTTCATTTCACCCGACTATAGCAAAGAATTATGTCAGAATTAAAAACAAAATCTATTTTTATTTTGTCTCCCTGTCTTATAAATATCATCATCTGTATAAACGCAGTAAAAGTGAAATAGCATAATTATTCGAGACGATCTATCCTAGATAAACACTTCTCATGATTCGAACAAGACGTTAATATTTATTATCGGACGATAGTAACGGGTGTGGATATCAATTGACTTGGAGAATTTTTCTTAGGAAACGTAATCGTACGAAGGTCGTACGTCTCGGATCCGTTGATTCTTGCGCAATTAATCTTAAACACAGATGCAAAAACCTACATACCTTGGGTGAGGTAACGCGATCGCACGCTTGGAAATTGGTACCTGTATTTTAATATAAAAAAAAAAAAGAGATAAATAAAGAAAGAAGAGAGTAGACACAGTAAGAGTCACCCAATAAGCAACTGTAAGTCCAAGAGTTAAAATAATATTTCGTTATAGTGTGTGGGTTGCGGAAAGAAAACCTACGATTTCCTTGATAGGATGATGAGTAATACTTGTCTTGAGAAAATAATGCAGGAAAATATAAAAAAATATTCAAGATAAATTTCTTCTTCCTCTCTTTTCATTTACTATTACTCAACTTGTTTATTTTTTTTTATTTTTTTTTTTTTGACATAGAAATATTATTTTTTTTCTGTTCGGTACTCGTATTTATTCTTTTTTTGTAAATTTTTATTAAAAATCCGTAATATAAATTATTTTCAGTATAACACATATTAATACGTTGTTTCTTTGTTAATTTAACATACTAAATATTATCATTAGGATACTGTACTTTAACTCTTTTAATTTATTCGTTGAAAATATGTATACATCGTAAAGATAACGAAGCAACCGATTCTTCGAAATGGTCAACGCTGTTTTCATCTCTTTGGAAAGACTTTGGCCCGCATGACATCTCACCGGACGCTCCTTCGTGACATTATTAAAGTGACCTTGATCTTTCCACGGTGACATTCACAGCGAAAGATTGCAACGTATTCGATGCATTTAAATAGGCGTCATCGCGTATATTGAAAAGTAGATGAAATAACTTTTCTTTTCTTTTCAATTTTTAATAAAAATTATTAATAATTTTTCATCTTATCGCGAGTTTTGATCGAGATTAAAATAATTAAAATTTTTCTTTTCACATTTAAACGGATATTAACGTAAATTAAAAAGAAATATGATTAAGCGGCGAGTATAAAAAAAACGAAACAAAAAAATAAGAAATAAAATTTGTGATCGAAACGACGCGATAGGTTATTATATTTCCGACATAATTACTAAACCGTTTGTGATCAGCGATGCTTGAATAGCTCGATACTTTCGTCAGAGGAACCTGAGTAACCGAGGAATTCAAAATTATCATCATCGAGATGTTCCTTTCCCTACAAACGCAGGACTATCAATGAACGCTTCATCAAGAAACTCGACGGCTTGTTTCACCGTTATTTCGAAATCGACTTCGACCTCTCGACCCCGATTCAACGTTTTCTCGAAATCATCCTATACATCTTTTTTTTTTTCTTATTATTTTTCTTTCTCTCTTTTCTACATTTTCCACCTTATTTGAAATTAAATAAAATAATATTTCACATATTATAATATTTAAATATCGTTTGACTATCGTACTATAAATCTAAATATGTTTTGAATATCAATTGTTTATATTATTATTATTTTTTTTTCACAAAATATTCGATCGAATATTCGAAAAAGTGAAAGATGAGAAAAAAATCAAATTTATTATTCCAATATTCCTAGTTTTGTTCATATTCGCATATACCTTCCCCCTACCTTTGTATGGATACATACAAAATGGTAATAGAGAGGTGGTAGAACGAAGGCATTGGCCAGCACATATGATCACTCACTGGAAACGTAATTTACACTAGGCGTTACCCTAACTTACCTCGTTACGTTTTTCTCCGTATTCTCTTTGGCTCCGTTATAATTTCTAACTCGATCGTAGTTAATTATTGGATGAAAGGACCATTTAACGTTTGGTTACAACCCCGAAAGACCCGTAAAACGTTTCCTTCATATTTTTTCTTTTTTTCTTCTCTCGTCTCGATCGGAAAATCTCGGTCGTGCGGAAAATAATATAAAATTACGGTAAATAATGTCGTGAAAAATTCGTACCACTGACCGTAATTGATTCATTGCAAAATCGATGGAATGCAGTTGTTTATACAAATTTTCGGAATTATATGTACAGTGTCAAACAAAAGTGTATTGTTACGAATTATATTTATTTTTTTTTCTTTAACACACACACACATCTTCTGTTAATTTTCTATTTATTATTTTTATCGTTTAAACGTATCTCTTGAGTTTTGAAGTTCAATGGATGAAAAAAAAATAACGAAAAATTTACTGAGGCTTGTTTTTAGTTAAAAAATATTTTTTATATTTTTGTTTTGTTTTTTATTATTGTTCGTCAATATTTTATCTTCATAATTTATAATATATTTAAACTTTTAAGCATCAAGTAATATTTTTCTTATAAAAATAATTAAATATGGAATGTTGCGTAAAATATTACAAATTTACGCACGATATTGAAGGAAAATTTAATCTGCGCCAATAATTTGATTCAGCCTTGTACTCAAAAAATTGTTGGATTTAACAACAACAAAAATAAAAAGCTGATAGAATTACATACATCCATTCGTAATATGATGAAAGGAATTACTGATTCTTTTCGTCACTAAATTATTATTATTATTATTAAAGTATTTACTATCTGATCAAATGTCAGACGAAGATGGTAAAATAACATCGTTTGGAAAATTATTATTTCGGTGAATAAAAATTGAGAATGAAAAGAATGAAAATTGTAAGCAATAAGTAAGATATTTTAATTAAATTCAAATAAGTAAATTCCAGTATCTTATTAGATTTTGTTTTTTTTTTCAATCTTATTTTATCTTTCTCTAACTTTGGAATCATCAATAATATTGGATTTCAATGGTGTTTCGAAGCCTTGTTAAGTACATGTAGCTGTTTCCTGTACGATGTTGTCATCTCACCGTTTATGACAAAAGAGATAGAAGAAACGTCATTTATGACCGGTTAGTCTGTACCTTCTGAACGTTTTCTTCTACCGCAAAACTCTCACTTTCACATTTGAACACAACTTTCAAAGATGCATTCGAAATAGTCTTTTGATAATTGACATATTTTTGACGAGTTGAAAAATAAACCTTCCGGAATATATTTTATTTGTACGTTCAATGACAATTAACAAAAAATTTAATTATTTAAAATTTCTCTTTCCACACTATAATGAAATTTAAATGATAAAATGTTTAAAGAACTTTCGTATATTTATAATAAGATTTTCTTCCTTTCGTTGAATCGATAATAAAATTTCCCGTAAAATATTTTTAGTTTCGATGACAAATCAATAATTTGTCACGTAAATTCTAAAAGATCGAACAAAGACGTCACGTGCGATAAAAAGAAAGTGTCTTTTGGTTTTTTTTTTCCATATGTGTGAGGGACAACAAGGATCGAGTCATTTTATACTCAACTTTAAAATTTATATTCTCAGCATGCGTATATGGATATGTATACAGTCAACCCTCCTATAACGCGGTGAGTGCGTACCGCGTTATATGGAAACCGCGCTATAAGAAACTCGGATTTAACCGTACAAACCAGGCTAGTTCGTAGCGCGTTCTATGGAAACCGGCTACCGCGTTGTATGGAAACCGCGTTATAAAAACGCAGAATTGGTACAAATCACATTATTCGTACCGCGTTATATGGAGACCAATAAGGACAAGATAAATTATAAATTATTTTTATTGAATTGTAAAGTTTATATAAAGAAATGATACCAAAACTAAACTGAAAAACTGTTTTCCAACAAAAACAAGAAAGACTTTTGTAAAATTTAATCTTTCAACACTCATCCTCGCTGTCAGATAATATGAGTCGCCTTACTCGTCTTCTTTTAATAGGCAAAATGTCTTCCTCACTTGGCTCATCTTCACATTGGTTTTCGATTGTAGCTTTTTTTTCTAACTCCACTAAAACCTCTCTATAGGGAGCTAAGCAATTTCTTAACTCTCTTTTAAACTTTGCTCTACGCACCGTTGAATGATCAGTTTGAATGAAATGGAGTTCTAATTCTTTAGCCAAGTTTAGCCCTTTTTTCACATCTTGTAAATCGACATTTGGCACCCATTTGTTTTCCTTATTTTCGTTTACCAATGGATTTGAGGTGGGTGCATAATTAAATCCATCAGTTCATCCACATCTAAAGTTTCTTCCCCGAGTACGAGTTCTCTCACATCCTGATGGTTTGTTGTAAATTCTTCATCGCCTAAACGAGAAGCAATGTTTACTATTTCTGTAACTGGGAGTGAAATTGTAGAATCATCTTGTATTGTTTGAACCATTTCAGGTAAAAGGGGTTTCCAACACGCATTAAGCGTTGATGGTTTAATTTCCGCGCAAGCCGATGACACGGTTATAATACAATCTAAAATAGAAAATTCCATCCAAACTTGAGTAAGGGTTTTATTTTCACTACTTTCTAATCTGTCGAAAATGGTTTGGAAAACTTGGCGTGTGTAATACATTTTTAAAGTTTGAATGACTCCCTGGTCCAAAGGTTGTATTAATGACGTGCAGTTAGGAGGAAGGAAGACAATTTTTACATTTGGATGATCCAGTTGTATGTTGTGGCAACCAGCGTTATCAGGAACCAATAAAACTTTGAAATACAAATTTTTTTCCATCGTATGGGTTTCCACTGCCGGGATAAAACAATTATAAAACCAATCCTTAAATAAATCTTGGGTCATCCAAGCTTTCTTATTAGATCGCCAGAATACAGGCAATTCGGTCTTATTAATGTTTTTCATAACACGGGGAGTAATAATAATTCGAATAGGCCCTAACGAACTAAACATAGGCTAAACATTCTTAGGCTACGCGGAAGGAACTTATGGGATGCTGTTGACGGAAACCGCGCTGTAAGAGTATCGTGTTATAGGAGGACTGTCGCATTTTCAGCTCCGCGTTATATGGAAATCGCGTTCGCAGAGTGCCGCGTTATAGGAGGGTTGACTGTATATACTTACGTATCACTTATGCATATAGGTATACTTGCTTGAAAATTGAACACGTCAGTGTTCATCATGCTCAAATATAGTCAATGTTTATACGAATATAAAGAAGCACCGGTCAATTCGCTTTTGTTCGTTCTCGCAATACAACAAATCGAATAAATGACCGGTCACGGTAGCAACTCATTGTTCTATTGAAAAGTAAGAAGACTAAAGGGAGTTTGACAATAAGTCAAATTGACAAATATTACACGACAAATAACGGTAATTTAGTAAAAGAACAATCCTTCTTCATACGTTCCTTTTAAAATAACTCGAGAAACTTACTAATCTTATCTAGAAAGTACCTTCTCACGTTTTCGTCTTTATCTCTCTAATTGTTAAAGAAAAAGTTTAGAGAGAGAAAATAATTATTAAAAAAAAAAAAAAAAAATACAAACAAATATAATTTACGTTTATACTCGTTATGAGTCAAAAATAATTCTTGGGAACGATCAACAAGGTCTCGATTCTATTTCTTGTTACTTTTTTTCTTTTTGACAATTATACTTATAAGAAAAGACAGAAGAAGAAAATGTTACCAGATGATAGTTAACAGATAAAGTCACGCTATCGATTTAATCTTTTTTCTAATTGCAAGTTAAGAAGAACTTTCATTCTTCTTCGTTCACGTCAACGCTTCTTCTCGTGTACACGCGTACACGTACGACATTTTGTTACCTCCACCACACACAACGCAAGACAACACTGACGTAATTTGCGAGCCACCGCGGATTGTAAACAAAACTCGTTCCGCGTATCATGGGTGCGTGCACGAGGCGCATCGCCGTATAAAAAAAAGAAAAAAAAATATAAGAAAAAGAACTCGGTGTAGTACGCCTTCGGGTTGTCAAACGTCGTTCCTACTTCACCAAGAAATTTGATCTCTCTCTACGTTATCTTTACTCTCTCTTTCTTTCTCTCTCTCTCTCACATTTCTTTCTTGTTCTTTTTTTTCACAAATCGAATTTTAATAATCAAACGAACAAATCGGCGTAAAAAAATTTCTCTATCGTGCCGAGTAAGGAAAAAAAGAAAAAAGAAAAAAAATTGCGGAACATTACCGACACATTCCAACAAGTAATTATTAACCGTGGAAAGCGTTAAGATTGCGTTTAATTGAACCAAAAAACTTTTACTTCGCTTATATTAAAATATGCTCCTTATTTTGAGTTAACAATAGAACAAAAAAATAACGATAAAATAAAATAAAGTTAAATGAAGACAAATGTTTTGTATGTGATTTGTAAGTAATATGTATTATATCTATTTCTCGTAAAATGATTTTATATTTTATGGTAAAAATATAAATTGCTGTAATAAATTGTACGCAAAGCTACGTTTAAAATGATCCAACAAATTAATAATATATTTATTTTATTATGATATCATTATATTATTAATAAAACTTATTTAAACAAAAGATATATACAAATAATATCAAGCATTATTTTCATTTTGAACAAAAAATATTTTCTATACAAATTTATGTTCTCGAATTTATCGAAGTAAACTTTCTTACCTATAGACCACCCTGTATAACAAAAAGGGAAATGCTTAGACGCGACAGGTTTATAGTAAAGCTCCTTTACCACAAACCCACGTTCATAACGATTATATCGTAATAACGAAATTTCATTGCTAGACTATATTAAAAAGAGAGAGAGAGAGAGAGAGAGAGAGAAAGAGGAAGAAAGAAAAATAGAAATAAATTGGAAAAAAAAGTATAAAACTTCTTAGGAGGTTATATTTATGCATCCCAAAGATAGAGGTAAAACTTAAAAAGCCATATAACTCGTGAATGGGGTAAGCTTAAACCTCCTTCTAGTTGTTCCGAGTTCAAGCAACTTGTTTTTAGATACCTTCTGGAAACAACACCTTCGTTTCGTGCGTGCTACTACGATACAGACCGGAAACTCATTTAAATTGCTAATGTAACATCGGCAGCATGATTCTTATCTTCCTTTGACTTCAACATCTAGCCCAAATTCTCTCTTGAATCTTCTTCCTAGGATTATTACATATATATGTATGTGTATACTTACTTTCATACGTATATATATGTATATACTTATATACGTATATAATCAAAACGTCATCAACGTTATTGTATCGCTTATTTCGTACAATACTTTCTCCGTTTGATAGGACGTCATAAATCTTTACCTCATGAGAGAAATCATTGTTTTCAAGTGAAACTGGTATATATATATTATATCGTGAAATATCATCAGCAGAAAATGATGAGATTGTTTCTCAAAACTTATAACGATTCGATTTTATAAGATTAAAGATTAATTAAACACTATAATAGGTTGTTTTGTAATATTATTAATCATTACAGTTAATTTACATTATCGGACAAAAATGTACACCATTATTAAATATTTGAAATTTTAATAATAATTATTATTATATAAAATTCTTCTTCGTGATATTGTAGTTCTTATGTAACAAGAAGAAAAAAAACTTGCAATTGACATTGCAAGTAACTTTGTCGATTATCATAGAATTTCAAACTATGTTTACACTTCAAGGAAAAGAACATATTTTCCTGTTACGTAATTGTTCATGAGCGAAAGTATCCAGGACGATATCGAAACAATTTCGATTTCACTTGCTCTCGAAGCGTATACACACATACCTATATATATATGCGCAACATCTTAGTTAGAAAAAAAGAAAAAAGAAAAAAGAATATATAAAAGGAAAATGTTCACCGAGAAAAGAATGTGATAGTAAAAAGAAAACAAAAAATAGTGATCGTGGAGAGTTTTCCAAGATCTGCAAGATCTTATAGACCGGTCTTTCTGGTAAGAATGGTTTAACCATTTAAAGCACGAAGAACGTAAATTGTTTCAACGTTGTTCTGACACTTTTCTTTTTTTTTTTTTTTACAAAACTTTCGGCATCACGTATCGGATGCGAAATGAATTACCAGAGATGTTAGGAAAAATTCGCCATATAAAAAAAACGTAAACTCGTTTGAAAGTTCCTAGAAGCGTATCTCGTCATTAGTCGAATTGTTTTGAAAACTTCCATGAACGGAAGTAGGATCGTGTTTCCTACAACTATTGAAAGAAACCCTACCGAGTATGTCACTGAGGTTAAACATATAATCAATCATACAATTACACGGGTGTAGCTTCTATTGTCCAATGCGAGAATTCAAAAGCTTCGATAAAATACATTTAAACTGGTTGAAATAATGAAATATTTTAATTTACGTTCGATAATGTAAAATTTTTATATCTTTCAAGTTATTCAACTAATTAATAAAAAAATATATTCGAATGGTTCCGTTGTTGAATATAATTTGTCGCAATTATCTTTTTGATTAATCATTAGAAGAATTTCTATGATATTTACATGTTACATAATTGTTCGATTCTTTTTGTTTCTATCGAAAAAAATTATTAATTATGCAACATCGGTTTGTATTTCAAATCTATCGAATTTTTATTGAAAAGAATTATATATATAATAAAATATATTTATAAAAAAATATATATATATATTTTTTTTTTAAATATATTCTATTATAAATCATACGATATTACTTTCTGTTAAATTAGTAACGAGTATAAGAAGAAAAAATAAAGAGAGAGAGAAAGAGAGACACTCGTACGTAATGACTAACAGTTTATCACGTAGGAACTGATTAACATTCACCGACTCTCCGCTCGCTTTTCCATTTTACACGCATGCATGATACTCGACGCATCGTCGGCTCCATTCTTCATCGAGGTTTCTAAATCATCAATGATTGTATCGTTATTCCGTGAAGTTAAAAAATAAAAAAAGAAAAGAAGAGAAAGATGGAGGCCGTAAGGTCTTCTTCATACGTAGTAGAAACGTGGGAATATACTTTAGAAGCTTCCTCTCTCTCAATCTCAACGGTTGTTATCTTGTTCTTCCGGTTGGAAAAATGGTCTTGATTGTCACTTGATGATTTTATAAGTAACACACAAAAATATTACCACCGTAGAAATTGTACACTTTATCTAACAATAAGTAATCAATCAATGATACACCAATGATTATTTGAAGTTATGTCAAATATTTCGCTAAAAAAATAATCATTCTTTATCGATCGTGAGAGAAAAAAATAAACGAGTAACGTTTTACTTACGTTTTCATTCAGTTTTTTTATTCTTTACTACTTTTTTTTTTTGATAAAATATACGTATTTATGTGTATATAAAGTAAATGGATATCTGAAAACAATTTCCGCTTACGACGTTGATTCAAATTCGAAGACTGGAACGGTCTCACGTCTTTCTCGTAAAGTATATACGTATATACATAAGTAGGAGAGAGAAAGAAAGAAGAAAAAAAAAATAAAGAGAAGAGGGTCGTCGCCAAGGAGAGAAAGAAACCTGCATTGTAACGTGGGAGCCCCTTTTGAGGGTTCCAAGGCGTAATCGTTCGTTTCCTTTGGTAGTCGACAGGTGCTTCGTCCGTTAGGTAGGTCCATAACCGGGTGAACCGAAACGCGAACCTTTTGTAAGGACTCCACCCAAAAGGCGTTGACCTTCGAATCACGTTTAACATTTTTCTATAAATATAATATAAACATTTATTTCAAATATAAAAATATATAACGAAGAGAGATTACTCTTAAATATTATTATAATTGACAGTTAATGGTAAAAGTTAATAGTTTCTAATAAATACTATACTGTGTTTCGAGGATTATATTTATTAACCAATTATAATTAATATTAATTACAGCTTATGTAGATAATTTCAAGGAAAGAAAAAAGAAAAAAAGAACTACCCCCTGCATATATTTAAATCAATATAATAATATTAATAAAAGAAATATATCACCGATCTCTACGGTGAGATCGTAATATCATCGAGATGGTCCATAAAAAATATAACACATGCCCGACATTCGCAACCATGTACTTTCCAATGAGACTCTCGTCGCGGAAATGATTAAAGACGATTCGAAAGCGTCTTTGATCGTACGCAAAAAATTATTTTCTTATAAACGATCACGAAAAGAACCAAGAATCAAGAATCGATATTTTAATATTTGAAATATTCATTAAAAAAAAAAACCAATTTGCAAATATCTCACCGAGTCGAATGAGGAGTTTGAGAATATTATTATTTTGTTGTTGTTCTTTTTTTTTCATCGAATTGAATGAATTAACGACGATAATTAGAAAGGAAAATAAATAACCGTCTCGCTTCCGACTTTTTCCTCCCTCTTCCGGTTCCGATTTCTACTTCATTGCTCGTTGCTGCGGCTTACAACTAACCGTCTCACCGGCATTGTTGTTTCAAGGGAATCGCGAATACGCACACGCCCACGCACTTGTTACACGCCTTTTTCTTTCATCGTACCCTTCTTCCTCGTGTCTTTCTTCTTGCCCCCTTCGATCATCTCTACCTAACTCGCCTATATAACATATTTACATATATATGTGTGTGTGTGTGTATGCAGAGAGTATGGTAAGAACCATTAACCGGCTGTCGTCAGTGGAAACTTATGGCAACCCTTCGCCAACGATTTCTAACATTTTTCTATCGCTAATTTCTTTCTCTCTTTCTGTCTATCTATTATTTGTCTCTCTCCTTCTCTTTCTATCTCTCTTTACCTTCTACTTATAAACGTTCTTTTCGAAAACGCGATTCGTCTCACGCCATTCGTAGAAATTATCTTTTGCTTATGTTAGCGCCTAAGCAAAATTGCCAGGATGAAAATTTCAAGGGTCAGAATATTACCCTATGCATTATCGTTCTAACGTGTTCAACTCGATAATTGCTTATCGTCGTTTTCTTTTTTTTTAATTAAAAAAAAAAGAAATAGAAAGAATATCGATAACGGTGTGCAAATTACTCCTCACGAGGAAATTCATTAGAGTTTCTAAAGTATTCCATAGTTCCTTATCTTTATTCATCATACAACAACGTAAACATGTAAATGAAATCGAAATTAGCGGAAATTTGAGGGAGTGAACAATTTTTCGTGTTAATTAAACCACGCACGAATTGTACTTTCTCGTCTTAGTCGTATCTTATCAGACGTGTTCAGGAACAGTGGATTTATTTTGAATTGATAGTTATGAAAAAATAAAATATCTAATTAAAGCGAAATTAATTTAAAATTTAGAAACAGGAGATAGACGAACGAACGAGCGAATATTAATTTGCGTTCGTATTTTCGTTAAGTCATTCTCATCACTCGGACAAATTCTGATTGAATAAGGACAACGTTGTTATCTATAATTTCTTTTATTTTTTTTTTATATTTTACACAGATTCACTGGATGATTCTCGAACGGAAGAAAAGTTTCTAAAGCGAGTGGACTGTCGTTGAAGACACGTTCTAAAAGTCTCCTTTCGTATTCTTGAACGTACATTCCAATCGAGAGTTCTTATACGGACATTACCTACTCTCTACGACACTGTTTAATTTAAAACTATTTAAAAGAATCAACTTGTCCCGTCTTCTTATAATAAATATATTGCAAGTTATCAAGATAGCGATAAAAAGAGAGAAAAGAAAAAGGAAAAACAGGAAAGAAACAAAATTAAATTCAAATAAAATATCAGATAAGAAACTTTTATTTTTATTTTATTTAAATTTTATATCAAACATTTTATTTTTTTTTTTTTAAATTTAAAGAACAATAAGATGGTGAGAAGAAGAAAAAAACAAAGAACAACGTTAATCGTAAACAAATTTTTCTCCGAAGAAAGAAAAAAGAAAAAAGAAGAACGCAAAATCGAAAGAAGAAAAAAAAATGCAATTGCGATTGAAATGGACAAATAATTAAAGCGTACGAAATAAAAAATTTTCTTCTGAATAAGATCGAGAACATTGTATAATTATTATATTCTATAGAAAAGACGTGAAAAAATTCATTAAGAATTCGTAAAGAAATTCGTTGCAATTTAACGAACCGCTCGATTAATTCGAATTTCCTGATGAAATCGTGATGGGGGTGGGGGATAGGGGGGGAGCGGGTGTTAACCGTTCTTGCATTTTTTAACCCGAGTACTTTCGTAGACTTTTCCATACGAAGAAGTACCATCTTATATCGATTCAACAAGTATTGCAAATAAAAGTAGACGTATGTATTCATGTATGTATGTACATATAATTTGTGTGTGTGTTTGTGTGTGTGTAGTAAGTGTACATACATATACTCAAGAAAGATCGTCGTTTCTGGTGGAGGGGTTCGACCCAGATATCAGTCCTTCGAAGGCATCGGCTTCAACAGAGTTCTTAGCGCGAACCTCGAAGCGTGTTGAGCCTAGAAACGTTACCGAGGCTACCTACCTGACGGAAGACCAACTTCTCGAATAACCAACAACCGGGCCTTCTTCTTCCTTCAGTCACTCATTCGTCGTTCCACAGTACGGAACACAACAGCGCATCATCATCTTCTCTTACGCTCTTTCATATTGATTTTCTATCATAACTTTGTGAATAAGATACACACAAAAAAGTTTATACACGCGATTTGTGAATACATATCTTCGTTTGTAAACGTGTTATTATAGAAAAATTGATGTAAGGATATATATACTGTAATTGAATTTTTTTTCTTTTTTTTTTTCTTTTTTCGGAATGTGTTTTTGAGAAGATTGATAAATTGATCTGAAAAGTGAAGAAGAAAAAGTGACAGTGTTTAGTAAAATCCATTTTTTTTTTTTTTACAATTTCATGTGAGTGAGAATAAAAAGTATTTTTTTGTTTCTTTTTTGAGAGGGGTAAGGTGAATAGGATATCTCGAATACATCGTGACTTACATATTACATATATGTAATAGTATATTTAATTGAATCGATTGTTCTATTTTTGATTGTTTCTATTGCATGTTATTATTCTCAGAAAATCGTTTATCATTTAAATCGTTCTGATTTGTCATTTCAAAATAGTACGTATATTATATATACATATATGTATATAAATGTGTTTACGTGCTGTCAATCGTAACTCGACCGTGATCTAAAGTATAACGCGTACGTCAGTCAAATAGGTTTGGCCTTTCCGTGACTCGTTACACTCCCTCGTTTTACAATTACAATGAAGAAATTATCGTAATAGAACGGAGAGCGTTGGCACGATTAACGTTATGCGTGCCGATGTGTAACAACGAGCGTGCGGTTTTAAATCGAATCGGTGAACGGTCATGTAATTAATAGTGCGTGACACTAAAAGAAATAAGGAGAAAGAAAAAAAAAAATGTGCTTAACGAAAATATTATATATAGAAAATAACGACGACATTTACTATGACCGGTTGTCGTTTTAAATCGAAGACTAGTTTCCTTCGAAAAGTGAATTTTCTCTCAACAGTTGACGCAGTTGACGCGTAAATATTGAATCATTTACATCTCTCCGTTAGAAATATCAATGTACGTGTGTATATATATGTGTGTGTGTGTGTGTGTATGTGTTTGCGTATTCGTGTTAATAAATCTAACAAAAATTGATAAATAATTTTGTTTCTTAAATACATTTGCAAAATTTTCATTTTAATGTATATCAGAATTGATATATATATTAAACAATATGTAATCGATTCTTCGGGAACTCGAAATTGATAGTTTTATCCTTGAACTCGTCAAAATTACAGTAATCAAAACCGGGATTGTATTGGAGCATATGGTTGTATCTGTTTACCTTCTCTTCGTTTAGTTAGTTGAAACGATCTCAATAGATACAATGTCGTAAGATGTAATACATCGGTTTCCCATGACAGTGTCATGGCGAAATCTTCTAGTATTCGTATCGTGATGCTCGGTTACTACTAACAGTCTTACACGATGTTGTTTATCTCCTGAAACTAAATATAAATTCGAATAAAATTTACCACGGTTAACGGTTTGTTTTCTCGCTGGAAAAATGTTTATTGAATTTTTCAAATGGTCATACATGAATGGATAAGAACGAATATTTAAAAAGATTTATTTCGAAACGATTCCCATCGTAATCGTGGAATAACGTTTTTCACAATCGAATATTTTCTTATTCATGTAACAATTCATAAATTCTGATATTTTAACTGAACGCTTTGGTTATTTTGTAGAGTAGGTTGATAATAAATAAATTAATCTGATAAATATTACAAGAGTTCAGTAAAAAAAAAAAAAGAATAAAATATTTATCATTTAAATTTTAAATTATGTAAAACGAAACAAATGGAAATAGTTTTTAATTTAATTAGTGTATAAGCAGTCACGGTACACTTATTGATTTTTCCACGGAAGAACATAAGTAATTTGGAAAATGTTCTTTTCTAAAAGAATATTATTATAAAATTTGTGACTACAAAAATTGGTTTAACGATGTTATTTTCGTCGTTTAAAAAGAACGTGCAAATACGAAAAAGATGAAGAAATTTGTTTTATCGGTCACGAAAAATCGATTACGTTCTTTTTTTTTTTTATTTCTCATTCTTTTCTTGCTTACTCTTCCTTTATCTCACATCAGTTTTTATTAAAAAAAAAAAGTGACTCTTTACGTTTATCGTTTTATACTCTTAACAAATGACGTAATTTCTTCTTTTAATTTTTTTTTTATGAAAGACTGTTTATTTCTTTCTAAAAAAAGAAGAAGAAATAAAAAAGGTCTGACGTAAGATGTCCGAACTAAACGCGCAGTTTCTTTTCCATCCGAGGACTCCTTCGTTCGAGCATAACAGACGATTCTACCACGGCTATTTTCAAATAAGAAAATATTACCAGGATCGCGATCTCTGTTACGTAAGTCGAACCCTTGCCGACTTCGTGTTAATCGTTAATAATAATAATAATAATAATAATAATAATAATATCTTATCGTTTCAAGTTTTTCAAATAGAATCAAAGATCAGTTTCCCTTTTTATCTTTCTTTTTGTTTTATCAAACACGTGACACGTATGTATGTATACAAGTACGTATGTATGTATGTATGTATTTATATGGAAATATTATTTGCTTTTTTTTTTACATATCCATGGATACACGAGTGTTGATTAAAGATATCGATCTTCTTGTTTTTTGATTCTTCTTCGAGAAAAATCGGATAGAAAATATAATAATGAACGTTGAGATTAATCATTCATTTGTTTTATCCAGAATCTCCCATAATCAAATGTACCATGCGTTATTATAATTTAATGACTCCGCACGTTATTATCGCCTTATTAACCTTGTCTCGAAACAGGAAGTTACAATTCTCAAACAATCGGCTAAGCACTTATACACTACGACGATTTCTTGATAAAGGCAAAGGTGTAACGTTACTCTCGATTTATATAATGATTTATTTATTTATTTATTTATTTATTTATTTACTTATTCATTTCAATAATTTCATTATTAAACACGTTGCTGATGTTCGTGTTTTTTTTTGTTCCCGTTAGATAATGTCAAAGAAATTATATATCATTCGTGAATTAATTAAAAAACCGGTTTCCTTGTTTCTTTGTATACGAAATTACAAAATTTTCGAGTAATTTAGAACAAACGCGAGTAAAAATGTAATGCGTGCTCGAAGTTGAAAAAGAATATTTAAAAAATTGCATAATAAGTCTAAATTGCATAATGAGTGGGCCGTTTGCAAGAATTCTGACTGTTAGGAATTACCGGTTTAAAGTATCAAAAGCAAAAAATCACAGAAAGGGATTGGAAAGGGAAGAGAGTGGAACGTGTCGCGATTAAAAGCGAAGTTTCATGTTTATTAATTCGCTTCAATGATAGTACGACTACTCGTGATTTCCAGGAAAAAAGGAAAAAAAATAAACATGACCATTTCTCTCAGTCAGTCGACATTGCGACAAAAAGAAAGAGAAAAAAAAAGAAAAAGAAAAAAAAAGAGTTTGTTAGCGCGAAATAATTGTAATTAAAAGCAAAGCATTGTTCGTCGTTGAGTGCTTACAAATCCCACGAGAGTCTTCTTCATGGAATTTCTCACGGTGTCCTTTAAAGAAAGAAAGAAATAAGATCTTCCTTGATCTGCATGCTTAACTTATTCTTTAATCTGTTTAAAATATTAAAACTAATTCAATACTTTAAAAAAAAATATATGATTAACCGGATGCTTAGATTTATTTAGAAATTTTTCCATGTGCGAGATTTTATATCGAATGTTAATCTGTTAACGAGGAAATAAGCGTCGAGTTATCGAATAAAAGGTAAAATAAATAGGATTAAACGATCTTTTTTATAAAAAAAAACAAAAGCATTATATTATATTTTTCTATTATGGCTTTTTTTAGTATTCATTCATTAATCCAACGCTTCCTGTATTCTTTGGAACGATTTTATTTTTCGTCAAGAAAAAAACAAAAAAAGAATTACACATCTACGTTTACCGATCGAACATTTTCTCGGTTAACAGGTTTAATTAAAGGAGAAAGGTGTTTCGGGTGAAAGGATCGAAAGCTTGTCTTGCTTTATGAATTTGTCTCTTACTTACATACTTTTTGAATTCCTTTTTCATTGATATATATTAAATGGTAGCATTTCCGCGTTATAAGTATGTTCATATGCGATTTCTTTTTCTTTAACTAATATATTTATATAGAAAAAAAATTTCTTTGCGAGAGTAGTAATAAAATCCGCAAACGTTTCTTCGATCGACAACGATTATGATTTTTTTTGTTTTCTTTTATTAATTGCAAATAACGATTTGCTTTGCGTTAAAAGCCTCGACAACGTTACGTAAAGTTTATATTTCCTTTTTTATGAACGCAGGTTTGAAAATATTTCTATTCTCGATAGGTCAAATCGCAAAATACCTCTCGAAGTATGCGAGAATGCAATTACTATCATTTATCGAACTGCTATCGGGTGAAGACGATTTCTAATGACCTTAAAAACGGCTTCGTAATTTCTTGCATTAAAATCGTTTTCTCATCCATCATATCAAGACAATTTTACGCTCTATAGTATAAATTAAAAGAGAAAGTCCATAACAAATTTATCGAAAGTATCACGAAGACTATGGTTGCATATATAAAATTGACTTTACTTTAATATCTAAAAGTCACGATATATTCGAGATATTTTTCTAAAGTATTCCAAAAAAAAATAGAAAAAGAAAAAACACACCAAAAACAATTTCTCATAACCTTGAAATTAATTGTAGAATGCTATGTACCCGTGGAACGATGCATCGGCGTTGGAAAATCTTTCGAATTTTTTAAACGAACTAACTGGATTGTAATGTTGGGATAACAAAAAAAACAGAAAAGAAAAGTCGAATATAAATTGAACATTAAATCGTAAGAAAAAGAAGAATCGAGAAAACGATGATGGAACGCGAGGTATCCGATGCCGAGGGTGTATTTTCAAGAGGACTATTAGGAAATTGGGAAGAATTACCGACGACCTTGAGAAGACGTCAAAAGCACAGACCAGAAATCCTAAGTCAATTTGCCGACTTTTCGGAATCGTCGGAAAGTGAATTTCGTAAGGTTGACGGTCATGCTTTTAATAACGTTCAACGTATCGTCAAAAGATCAGAATTTTTACGAAGATTGGACGTTAACGAGAATGGAAAGAACGTTGAAACGAAAAATGATAGAAAATCGATAACGTCCGATCGTTTGTATAACGGATTGAACGAAGATTATCGCAGACATTACGATAATAATCACGAAACAAAATTAGGATCACACAAAAAGAGTCTAGTTAATTTAGCTAACAGATTCGATTTGAAAAGTTTGTCAGACGAGGATCGTAAAACAAATTCACCGGACAGTCTTCTAGTTAAATCCTCGGAATCCGATCTTAGCAGCGACGAGTATGGACACACCGATGATTCTGGAGCATTTTTAGAAAAAACATCTAACTTCGATCGTAACACTTCGAAGATCGAACAGAGAACAACTACGGGTTTCATTAAATTCTTCGCTCGTGACAACGATTGTAACAAACTTAAGAAAAAATCCGATGATTTATCACGTACAACTACACCTTTGGTATATACCAATCAATTGGACGTTAACAAGAACAATTTGAATCCGAATACGAAAAGTTTCGATTACGTTCGTAAAGATACGAAAAATGATTACCACAGTAATCAACAAAAATTCGAATACGAAAATATTCCTCGTATAGATATGTCGAAGTTAGATCAAAAATCTTTTATCAATCATAACTCGACGAAGAGTACGGAAAATGAATCACAAATTGATCATGATAATAATCACCATCACCATCATCATCATCATCATTATAATCATCGCAATCAATCTCAACCAACGATTGAACAATTGAGATTGGAGGAGGGTTGTCAGCTAAGAAACTCGAGAAACTCGTCACCCAATTTAACGAGAAATGCGGAAGACGGTAGGAAGTATCGTACGCCGTCACCGAATCGTCAAAGAAACGGTACAGATGATTTAAGGATCAACGGACTCATTCAAGATTTCTATGATAGCGAGCAGATGATGGCACGGGTGAACGGTGATCGAAGGATGTCCAAGATGGAGACGATCACGGAAGAAAACGCAGCAAACGATGGAAATAAACTTAGCGTACGTGAGATATTGAAGAGATTCGAGGAACTTCGTACGCAAAACGAAATACAACAGGCGTCCGAGGAAAAGTCGAACGACAAAACGCTCACCACCATTCAGGAGACCTTGAAGAAACTCGACGAGAAGGTCAAGAGCTTCCAGGTCATGATCCCTATTAAAAAAAGTCGAATCTCTTTTCTTTTTTCTTCTTCTTATTACTTTTACCTGAATGTCAACCCCCCCCCTTCCTTCTCTCCCGATCACCGAATGCATTCCACAAACTATATTTTTATCCTCGATTTTGTTGCGTTGCAGAAAAAGAGAAATTCCAATTTCGTATCTTTCTCTTACGAGACAAAGATATTTGAAATGTTTTTAAATGTTTCTCTCTATTATTCATTCAGAAATGAATGTGAGAGTGTTAATGGGAATGAAAGTATCTTACAGTTTCGCTGCTAATGGAAAAATAAAATAATTAAATATGCATAATTTGAAAAGTAATCATCAGATTATAATTTACTGTTCATTTTAAAAGTAACAATTCAATTATTGTTAATAAATAAACATTCCCACATTGCTATGAGAAACGATGAATAAGAAAAATGTAAAGGAGAAACGTTATAAACAAATCAAAATAATATCGTAAATCGTGCAAAATTCTCACATATAATTGACTTACATTCGATCGCATAAATAGAAATACAAATTTCCGAACATTCAAGGATTTCTCTGGTTTCATTTTTACGAACTCTAGGAAATCAACTTTTTGTTTTTTATATGAATTCGAGGTATACGAAGAAGTCGACCTTGAATCGATCTCACCTTTCCATAATTTTTCTTCTTTTTCTTTTTTTTTAACACCCCTTTTTCCTATCTCTCTTTCTCTTTGCCATTTATCTCTTCTTTTTTTCTTTTTGTTCTTTTTATCTTTCTCAAGAAAAGTGTTGAAAATAATCGTACGTGTTATTCCGCAAGGTGATGATAGAAATGTGTCGCCTCTTTCTTCCGTACAAATCTTTACGTTTACCACAAGAAATTCTTTTTTTTGTTTAAGAAGGAAAGAAAGAAAAGAAAAAAAGAAAAAAGAAAAAAAGAAAGAATAAAGACATACCGCTAGGTGAACAAAATAAGGCATGGGGAAAGGAATGTTCGATGCTTTTATATAAATCATGCCGGATAACTGTTTCCACGCCACGATTGTGCGAAAGGCGAATTATCTCGAATGAGAGGCACCTATCTTAAAGAAATATAATATGACCAAAGAAGAAATGAAACGTGTTAAAAGATATGTTTATGTTCATCCTTGTCGTAGTCTTCGTCTTCGTTTTAGTCTATGTCAGTTAATAAAATATATCTAACACAAATTATTGAGATCACTTTATAAGTTTCGTGAGAAATAGGGGGAAAAACAAAAACAAAAAATATAACAAATCCGTATACGTATATAAAGGGGAATCTATTTAATATATCATTCGATCATTAACGCCATATGCTTGTAACGTTGATAAGGAAACTGGTATTTCGAGATTATACTTAAACTTAAACATCACCGGATTAGAAACTGCATTTTTCGAAAGCGTCAATTCCGCGAATACGGACTTCTTTTATTTATTCGCTTTAGTACTTAGAAAGTCGAGACATGTTCATACATGCATCACGTGATCACGTGATACGTATAAGTTATTATAAATTCGTTAACACTCGTCTAGTTTCATCTCACGGCAAGTATGTGGATGCATTTGAGATATAATGTGGGTCAGGGTCGACATCTGTTTATCCCACATACAAACAAATATCCGTGGCACATATGCTTTCATATATCTATACAGACACTTACACACGCGTTTGATAGTTTTACTTGTTAAGAATCGAGCTTTCAAGTATCCATATACCGGGTGTCGCTTTATTTAGTCATGGAGATCGGATCGAGATACTGTACAAACATACGAGAATTGGATTCTATTTTTTTTTTACGACGAGAAAAGTCCATAATTAATTTCATTATCGATTTATAAGTTTAAATAATACCACGAACAAAGGTATTATTACATCGACAGAATGCATGAAACGTCGAGAAAAACTAGGTAAGATAATGCAAAAAGAAAAAACCATTGATGAAACGAGATTTGAAATATCTCTTGGTATTCGATATCCATCCGCGGAAAATCAACGAGAAATCAATTGAAAGAAGGTTGAAACAATTTATTATTAATGAGCTTGATATTTAATGGATGCCAATGTTTCTTTCTCTACTTATAATAGAAAAAGAAAGAAAAAAGAGTAAAAAGAAAAAAAGTAGCAATTCGAGAAACGCGGTTGCGTGTCGGTTAGAGGGAATTGATCGGCTTAGAAGGGAAACGTGTTGTTTTTTTCGTACGAGAAACTGATCAGATACCGTACATAGAGGACTGGTGAAATGAAGGAAATGAAAATGGCAAAAGAGTAGCGTGGAGGAAACGTTAAGAGAGGTCCTCGTCGAGTCGCGATAAAACTCGTTCGAATTGCACGAAGACACGCGAGGGAAGAAGAGTCTTTTGAAAGAAAGTAAAAAGAAAAGAAAAGAAAAGCATTCTGATCATATAATTTATGTTATGATTTATCATATACATATCTATCTTTACCCTACCTCTACGTTATGATTTATCGTACTATTAATCGTACTTAGTAATCGTTTTATCATATACACTAACCAGTTAGCATGCCCCACTGATCATCATACGCAACTTTATTCATTATGCGATTCGTTATACTTATTTAGTTATTTTATTTCAAGTTATCTTACGATCTGCCATACTTATTATCTGAGTTATTGTAAATGCATTTTTGATGATATAAATAATTTTCTTATTTTTTGTTCTTTTTTCGTTTTTTTTACAGATCGAACAGAAACCCCAACAAAAGCCGAATCATCATCATCATGAAAATCACGTATCGCAGATCACAAAGAGTATTCAGTTGCAGACAAATCACGCGACGACAACGAATCACGTCCAATCTCACAATCAAAACAATCACATTATTTCCAATCATGAAAATCACATGCCGTTGAATCGCGTGCCAAATCACGTGTCCGTTGTTAATCACGCTAATCATCAAAAGAATCAACAAAATCATCGAACGAGCCCCAATCAAGAATGGCGACAACCGGAAGACAATGGAAGATTGCACGACGAGAGTATTTACGAGAGTGGTCCCGTTGTCAACGATGGAAAACACTCACTATTGCAATACGCCATGTTAAATTTCAGACAAAGCACGGAAAAGTAAGTCAACTATATTTTCTTATGTAAATTTTTCTTTCTCTATAACGTCACGTAACTTTTAACAATCAAAAAAAGTATATTGTTTTATATTTTCAATTTTATTTCTTGATCGCGAAAATAATTGTTAGTTCGTAATTAGTAATAATTAAACTATAAGTTTTCACATTATATTATTTTTATTATACTATAGGGGGTTAATATTCGATAAATAATGATCGGAAAAATTTAGTCGAACGACTTTACGATTTTTAATGAAAGCATGACTAACAAACGAATTATATTTCTTATAGCAGATTATTCAAATAGCATTTCTTTCGTATTATATCGTAAAAAAAGTAGAAATACAATTGTATTTAAAATATTCTTCTTCTATAAATATGAACTTAATTTGTAATGACTATAACTCGAGAATAAAGTAAAACAATATTTGAAATATTTTATTATCAAATTTCACATAACTTTGTTTAGCAACAATTCGAATTGCCGATGCATCTTCAACGTCTGCTTCGTTCGTTTCTCATGCACGTTGTTAAACCGCTTGATCGAGAGCATTATGTTGAAAACAAAGGTTTATGAAAGTACGGAATTCACACATTCTACAATGTAGAAGAAAAATCTTGCGTTCGATTTTGTACGTAGGCATAAAACGTAAAAAGATAAAATCTATTTGTTTAAGGCGTTGGGGGCGAGAGGGGGAAATATTTTTGCATTTAAAAAAAATGCAAGATCGAATCGTATACGAGAGATACATTAGACTTTCACGACAAAAATGTCACCAATCTTGTCCTGGTTGAAAGAAAATTCCAAGCCATCGATAGAAATAGTGGAAATCAGTGAGTAAAAGGGTCAAGGAGGGGGATATAAATAAATGCAATAAAAGTAATAAAAGCTAGTTTTACGTTATTACTATTATCGATCGCGGTAGTACAATAATTACGACGAATGAATAAAACGTAAAATGATAATCGGTAAACCACCTGGCTTACGCAAGAAGACACACACGAGGAGAGATTCGTGTTGAGAAAGCATAACGCATGCAGTTCTCAGATAACATCAACCACCAATCACCGACACGGTTCTCTTCTCTTTCTTCGTCTTCTTCCTGAATCGCGCGCTCTCCATTTCTTCTTCATATATTTTTTTTTCTTTTCCTTCTTTTTCCATAGTTAGAAGTGCGCTCTCAGGATGTGCTGGTAAAAAAGATTTTCATCAGGCCTTTCTCCTATAAAACACAATCGTCGTTATAACAATTTGCATTTTAATACGGAAATCAATGAGAGAGAGAGGAAAAGAAAACACAAATACCTTTTATCTTTTTTCTTTAACGATATAATTGTTGTTTTTTTAAAAAGAAAAATCTTAATAGAAAAGATAAATACCTACTCGTTTTTCTCTTCTTGTTCGTCAGGTTCGAGATGTTAAAAACAGCGGACGGTTCGATAAGTGGTTCGTTGAAAGTGATCGAGTCGTTGAAGAGCAAGAAAAAAGGGAAGAAAAACAAAGGACAACAAGATGGTGCAGAATGGACATGGAAGGAACAAGTGGATCTTGTCAAATATTCGAATGTACCAATTGAACAAAGTCTTTTGAGACTTGATGCAGATTTAAGTGCATTGGCCGTCGAGTGTTTTCTATGTTTGATGAGATATATGGGAGATCAACCGTTACCTCCTGATATGAGCGAGGTCAAATGTGTCTACACGATTCTCATGGTAAACATGTTTTAAATGATTATCATCATTATCATATATTTTAAATAAATATGTATATTTTGATTTCATTAGTTGGAATTTATTAACATTCATTTTATTAGCATTGTCACAAATACGAATTATTACGTGACGAAGTTTATTGTCAATTGATGAAACAAACAACAAACAACAAGAGCCCTAATCCAGACAGCTGTCAACGCGGATGGCGTCTTTTCAGTATCGTAGCTGCTTATTTCACTTGCAGCGAAGGATTAAAACCGTATTTAACTAAATATCTCGAAACTGCAGCTTACGATAAGAGACGAGCCTATCACGGTACTGCTACGGTTTGTCTTCAAAATTTAAGAAAAACTGTTAAATATGGTGGACGAAAAAATGTACCCAGCGTAGAAGAGATCATGGCTATCAGTGCGGGAAGAAATGCTAAAAGACAAATTTATAGATTACCTGGTGGAACCGAAAGAGTGATCAACACTAAATGTACTACGGTTGTGCAGGTTCTGATTAATTTGATTTATTTTTATTATTCTTATTAATATTCATTTATTTCATTCAATTGACGTATTTAATTAATATCATTAATTTAATTGTTTGTTTGTACTTTTTTTTTATTATTAATAATTATTATATATTTTATTTTTAAAGGATGTCATCGAAGAAATGTGCAATGTTATATCTGTAAGAAATCCACACGAGATGGACGAGTTTTCATTATATTGTATAGTCGATGGGGATGCATTTACTATGCCATTGGCAAGAGACGAATATATATTAGACGTGACCACCGAATTACACAAAAATCATCAGGTGTTTTATTTAATATTTTGCAGGTACGATTATATCAATACGATTAAAAATTTATTATAATAAATAATGTATGTTAATGACACACATCTATACGAATAATTTTTTTTATTTGTTCATTTCTTAGATCCGTGTGGTATTATTCGTTAAGGCTTGACGCACCATTGTACATAGAAGTTGTTTTTAACCAAATTGCTCCGGATTATTTAGAAGGACTCTTGTTAGTATTACCCGGAGAACATTTACCTCAAGACGTCATTGTAAGTATTACAATTGTGTCAATGTAACTTTTTGTTTTATTTTTTCTTTTTTTTATTGTTCCAATTTCTAAAGAAACAAAATTTCTTTCAGTACGATATGGCTCAAATAGCAGCACTTTTGCATAGAGCAGCTGACATGACGCACGAGCCTGCTACAAAGGAAATAAAATATTTGTTGCCAAAACCAGCGCTTAGTTTAAGAGAACCAAGACCCCAGCAATGGTCGAACATGGTACAACAAGCTTGGAACAACATACATCTCATAACAGCAGCTGCTTCCAAAGCCCAAGTATTAGGTAAATATAAAATATATTTATTAACGACTTCAATCACAAATAAAAAAAAACATACTTCACGAATGGCTTTGAATTTTTAGAAATATTATCAAAATGGCCGTTATTCGGGTCGAGTTTTTTCGCCGTGAAAAGAATTCCTGAGGGTAAAGAAAAGGGCGGCGATCATATATTGGCCTTGAATCGTCACGGTGTACATTTCGTAGACTTAGTCACTCACGTGAGTATATTAAATATTTCTAATTAAAAAAAAAAAGAAAAAGGAAAAAGTGTCAATATTATTAAGATGAACCAAAAGTTCGTGCGTTTTTTAAATTAATATTTTACTCGCATATAAAGTAATTTTTTTATTGGCTTCCAAAAATTGCACTATCTGAAACAACGCAATAAACGCACGAACTTTTGATTCATCCTTATAAAAATTAAAATATATATTATTTATATAACAATAATGTGAAAAATATTTTAGGAAACGTTGTATCATTATCCATACTCCGAAGTTATTTCAACGCGAAAAGTTAAATCCGAGGAAGGTACACTTTACTTGGATATGAAATGTGGCAATCTTATGCAACAACGTATAACCAGACTGCAAACAGAGCAAGCTCATGAAATTTCACGTCTGATTAGGCAGTATATAACCATGGAACAAAGAACTACCAACTCGCAGACCGGTGGTGGAATTGGTTTTGGAATGAGATAAACTCATTAACATTAAACTTTCGTTTTTTAATCTGTCACTGTTACAAGACGGATCCTAAGATCGTTCGAAATAACTATGAACGATCTTCCTCTTCTTCTTTTTCTTCTTCTTCGATCATTCGGGATACGAAAGTAAAATTGGTTTGAAGATTGAGTTATCTAAAAAGCGTTTACTATATAACGACTGTGTAAATAGCGCCGAGTATAGGATCGTTCAAAGAATGGAAAGAAGAAGTTAATTTTAAGAGAGAACGACGATTCTGTACGTCGAAGGAATTTATTGTTAATTCCTCGGGGGATATTTTTTTTTGGTTTTAGGCTTCAGTACAGAATACTAGTCGAATCCTCTCTCTTGATTTATAATATTTATATAATACTTTTTTTTGTTTGTTTTTTTTTTGTTGTTGTTTAATATGTACTATTTACGTATACCCATTTTTTTTACTTTACTTCTTTTTTGTTTTTCTCTCTTCAAATCATGACAATTATTATCTCAATAATATAGATAAATAAAAAAAAAGATATATAATAATTATCGACGAAGGTGTAGTATCAGAGACGTCGTCTACGATTAGATTGAAATCGATCTTACTAACTAACAAAATATTAAAGACGTCGAATACGATTGTTTTCTCGTGTTATAGCAATGTTATGAAAAAAAAAGACCGATATTTATTTTAATTTCTTTATCATCTCGTCGCGATTAAATTGATGAAACTTTCTTAATCTTATTTTCTAATTTTTTTTTGTTTTTCCTTTAAGTTTATTCGTTACGTAAAAGTATACGCTCGATGATGGAAAATCATTGAAAATGTCAAGAATTAAATTCATTTATCCGAGCACGAGCGTATATTTATACGAATTTCGTAAGAAATGTGAAGGATCAGCAATTCTGTTTCTCTCTCTCTCTCTTTCTTTAAAGAGAAAGAGAGAGAGAAAGATAAAATATGTAAATCCACGTGAAGTTGATAAGACTAATCTTAATGATTACGTTTTCAAAAGACTAACAAATAGAGACTACGATATAATAAAAACAATAATAAAAAATAATAATATTAATAATAATGATAATAATGATAATAATAATAATAATAATAATAATAATAAAATAATAATATTAAAAATAATAATTGTATGTATGCATATAGAGATATGATGTGAAAAAGGAGCCTTAACTTTATATTAAAATTTGTACCTATACCTAACGTGGATCTTAAATGAACGTAAAAATGTTATTACCATGAACAACCTGGGTTTGTAAAACAATGGTACGGTTAAAAATGATAAAAACATTTTGTAAACATTTTTCCATCATGATTCTAGTTTAAGTTCATATTCGAATAACAAAAGTTTTGCATCATTATCATCATCATCATCGTCGTACGCGTGTATATGAATATTTTTTACAAAACATAAATAATAGTCAATGAATTTAACGATATCAAACAATAATCCACAAAATTTTATTGGTTCCCGTTGTGTTCCGGACTGGAACCAGGTGTCTTTGCTTTGATATCTTGAGGCCAATTGCTTGCAGTATGACGAACATAACCAGGATCCGTAGGTGAGGAAGGTGTACGAACGCCAGTTTGGGTTCCAGTCGATCTGAGAGAACTGAAACATTCTTCCAGCATCTCGATCTCGTTCTTGCTTCTTTCTTCTATCTTGCTAGGAATTTTCAGAGCCAATGAACCATTCGAAGAAACCCCACGATCTTTTTTTAATATACTCGGTGATGTTCCTCTCATCTTCACTGGTACATTGTCGTATTGGCTAGAGTCGGAATATCTTTAAAAATATATATATAAAATAATATATTAATTTTGTTAACACTTGTGTGTGTGAACTGATGGCACTTGTATTATATTGTTTCATGATATACAAAAAATGTATTAATAAAGAAAAGAATTGATTATTATATAAGCCATTAAAAAAGACCAAAATAGAATTAAATCTACTTGTAGAATAATTGAAAATTTTCATAACAAAACATTTGATAGATATATAATTTTTTATAATTGAAAGAAAAATTTCTTTAATAATTAGAGTTAACACAACTAATTGATAAACATATTTATCGTTGTTGAATAATCAAATTATCAATTGTCATTACTTTTTCGAATTTGCAAACGATCAATTAATATATATATATATATAAGATAATAATCAAATAATTTACCTGTAAGTATCGTGAGGTTCATTGACGTCACGTTGGATTTTCATAATCTTCACGCTAGGATTTACAATTTTGCCAAAGATTGGTTCGTTCCCTCGATTAAGATTAGTTGGAAACGGTGGTGTGTCGAGTTCGTCTACGGGTCGTTGATAAATATCACGAGATTTATAAACAATCCTCGAATCTTCGGTTCTACGATTATCGCCAAACGTTCTGTTCGCAGGATTACTTCCTTGAAGGATTTCAGCTTCCCTATATCGTTGAGAATCCCTTAATACACGCCCATTTTCGAAGTTTTGCGTGTGCTCACGTAATTCTTTCTCGACAATATTGAAATGACGATTTCTTTCCAATTCGTAATTGTCGTATGCGCGTGATTCGAATCGTTGCGGTTTATCGGAATCTTCTTCGTCGTTTTCCTTGCGTCCTCGAACATCCAATTTTTCGAATCCTTCATTTATCTTACCGTTGATTTCCTTCGATTCTTCCTCCGATTTCGAATTTAATATTTCTTTCGAAGGCATAATTTCCTTTTCCGTCGTCATCGTGGTCATCGTTGGTTGCTTGGCTGTGGCATTTTGTAAAAGACTCATTGTAAAGGATCAACGGACAGGAGAGGAACATGAAAGTTTTTAACACATTCAAAACCGGCAACGTATAATCCTACGTTGATTAAATAATTAATATTAATTATTAATTTGTTTGTTTGTTTTTTCTTTTTTTTCCATTTCGTTTGATCGTTATAATATTATCTATTTTTAATTATAGCAATTTTGTTAATATTTCAAATTATTATATGCGATATCCAGTTAAACACCGATTAAGAATGTGTTATATCAATATAATTGTACAAAAATATACGTTTAAACACGATGAAAAAGATTAAATTAAAATCATCAAAGATTTGATATCGAGATCATATTATATTTTCATTATACGTTTAACATATTCCCTAAATCGTAAGATTAATATTAAGAGAATTCACAGAAAAAAAAACAAAAGAAAAAAATATATGAAAAACATGAAAAACGATATTAAAACCAAGGTGATCCAAGATGATCCAGCATCTGATGGAGACGAAGGTGTAATTTAAACAGATGAGGAGAGACCTTTTCCTGCTTTCAACTTGCCTGAATCCTTATCGTTGATTATTTGCACTTCCTGTTTATCCTTTTTACGAGGAGGAGATATTAACAGATCTGCGATGAATGCTAGCGCCGTGATTAGAGCGAGTGCACCAAGGACAGCAGCATTGTCGATCAAATCCTCTGGAATACTTTCGATTGATGCTAAAGCGAGAGCACCGACGATTCCAAAAAGTATTATTCCAAGACCAAGAAAGAAGATTTCCTTTGGATCATAAATAAAATTAACATAATAAACAATAGTATTCGTATAATATCTTTTTAAATAATATAATAATTACAATTTTTTTACATAACAAAACTCATTTGCCAAATCGATTAATTCCTAAAATAAAAATGTAGACAAAATTCATAAAGTTACATATATTTTCATATCATTTTCTTAACAAAATTGTATTGGATTTTTCATCATTAAGGAAATTAAATTTAAGTATGAAAAGTTAAATGACTTAACGTTCAAATTAAAAAAACAATTTTAATAGTTGAATTTTTGGCCAGTTAACGAATCCTATTGCAAAATAAAGTATACTAATTTAAATTGTAAGAATTTTCGAGGTGTGATACGAATTGATTTGTAATAATCATCATTGAAGCAAACGCTTCTGGATTGAAATCAATCCGAGATATGGCCTAGCCCTATTTATGAGTCATAAAGTAAGTTAGAATAGCATGCATGATGAACAATTTAATGATCATCGTGTCCACCAAGGATAACGTTACATGCCTAAGATTCTATACAAATTGCACTTAAGGACACTGCCAGCCTTGGCCACCAATGACAACTTCTATGAATGCGTTCGGTTACGTTGTTGATATTCTCACGCTGTCATTTAGTTTCGCAGTATTTTCATACGTAGCATAACCGCACCCGATAGAATCGACTTCGCTCTGAATAAATTAAAAAAAAGAAAGAAAGATATATCCTGAGAAAGATCACAAAGAGTAACCCGTATTGTTAATCAGTATGTATATAATAACTATAATTTACTTAATCTTGTTTCTTTTTTTTTTATCTTCCAAATCTTTAGAATTTATATTATCTGTAATTATTATTATGTCGAAGTTAACGTTATCAATGACAGATTAATTATTTTTTATTATTTTTAATTCATTGTATTTTTTTTTTTATTACTCATTGTCGCATTTATACTCATTGCCAGGCACGTCAAAACTAAATTGCATTACGAGTTTACCAAGAACTTTTGAAACAACCTGTCATTGTTTAGTAATAACAATTTACCGTCCATAAGTATTTATAACACCATAATAGCTACTCGAAGAAACGTTTATTAAACGCAAAACAGAGAAATACGGTGGCCTTCCAATAGAAATAATGGAAACAAGACGGAAATCTATTCGACAAGTTTGATGTATTATACTGAAGGAATTTTAGGACAGCATTTGCAGTTAGAGATAGGTTCGTTCTGTCGTTAAAATATTACAATGCACGGTTATCGCAAGAGAAAGATACGGGCTTTGGGAACATCAGAACAATGGGATAATTATTACACGTTAAATGTCGAGTCGTATGTCACCCTTTTTTGTTCTTTTTTTATTAGTTCTTTGAAAATAAAAAAAAATAGAAGGAAAATTTCACGAAGAAAAGGATATACGTTAATGATATCGTTTTTGTTCGTTTTACCTTTCGTTGAAATAAGAATAGAAAATTTGTTGGTGTCGAAATACAAATATATAGGACCTCATACACATATATACATACATACATAGTATCATAACACTTACGTCACTTATGAAGAAATATTAATTACCATTTTTCGACCTGTAAGTTCGTTAGTTGCCGCGGCAATAAGAAGACCTGCAGTTATGATGACGTAGCCACCGCAAGTCGCTGTTGCAAGAGCGGCACCTAAATCGTTCCATAATTTATAATAGTCTCGACAAAATTTCAATTCACACTTTTTTAAACTGGGTGTATTAACTTAAATATCTTCTAGATTAAATATATTCCAAAAAAAATAAATTCCTTTTTCATGAATTGCGAAAAAACGAACGTTTCTATTTATTTATTATTCTTTATTTTTGTGATTTATTTACCTATGGTACCCCATGTGACGTTGTTTAAAAGCGACCACTCTCTGCTGCGATTTCTTAAATAATGAAATACCCTTCTGCTTTCATCATCGGTCACTCTGAGCGCAACCACGCATGCTATGCAAAGAAGCTGAAAATTTTATTCACCCCCCATCACCTTTTGTTAAAACTCTGAAATTAATTGTATTTATCTTTAAAAAAAAGAAGAAAAAAAAAATACATTTGTCGAACGTTTAGAATCAATCAATTTTCTAATTAAGATCAATCTCGTTAAAAAAAAGACACTCTTCCTTCCTTCCTTTCCATTATTCGAATAATTTCGTTTAATTATCTGATTGTGAGAGAAGTCTCACGTTGAAAAAAAAACCTATTATCCAATTAGAATGAGAATCGAGGATAGCAGGGTGTAAGTTTTACATACCAATTCGATTATTCTGATGAACACCTTGCGATTCCACATTTTAGGTGACGGATAATTAAATGCGATGGTATAAATGCGATAACAAATTGGAAGGAAATAAATAATTCGTGTAATAATTCGTGAATATAATATTTTCATAAGATTTTCATCGGCCACTTATTTTTGATAAAAATCGATCAAAATTTCTCTCGACAAATATCTTCAACAACCATCTTCCGAAATACATCACTTATATCTACTCTATTTCTTTTTTTTTTGCTTCTTTTTAAATTTATTTCAATACTAACTAAGTAAATAATTATTCCTGTCACGTTAAGCAAAAGAAAGGAATAAAAAATCAACGAACTGTGTCTCACGAAAGAAGTTTTTCGTGTAAGACAAGAAAAGTGACACACGGTTGACCGATTTTCCGAGTACACTTTTGTTTCGAATAGTTGAGCTAACTCTTAAATCGTGCACCGATTCTCAACGTCGATCAAAGCAATCTTTTTTCCTTTATTTCAAAATTCATTTGCATTTATTTATTTTTTTCATCGTAAAATACGTAAATACTAAATAATAAATAAGTAAATGCTAAAGTAACGTGTCATCACAATTACTTAAAGTACTTTGGTGAGATTTTATAAAATTTTTTTTTTGTATTTTGTTTATTATTTTAAAAATTTCGAATGCAATAGATCGACGTCGAGTCAGCTAAGTAAACAAGTAAGTTTGAATCGCGGCACGTTCAAACGACAACTGAAGAGATAGCAAACCTAACAGCACAATTTCCACTTACACCCAGTACGCGGTCTTACAGTTTTACAGCAGCGTGTCTTGTAATAAGGTCTCTTGGTATAGCGACGAACAAGTATGCTATTATCGCATAGTGCATTGGCGCAGGATCTCGAGAATTAATATTTTTTAAGAAAAAGATTAATGAACTTTTTTAATAAATCAATTATAAATATTTAACAATTAATATAAAAGGTATCCAAAATTTAGCTGTAATTCGATACTTTTACCAGTTACAAAAGTAATTTTAACGCGTGACAATAGTTATAGACAGTGGATTAATATAAGTTGAAAAATTGAAACAATTTAATTTGATATAAATAATCGTAATATAAAATAAAGCATAAAATCCATTTTTTGAATGAATTTCTTATTTATTTAGTTCACTGTCATAATTACCAACACATAAGTGTAATCAATTATTTGAATATATTTCTCTTACGTGTGTGTATGATTTGAATATAATTCAACAATAAAAATAAATACAATTTCCTGAAGATTTATACGTTAACAAGTGAAATTAAAAAAAAAAAAAATCGTCTCATTCAAGCAGTGATGCATCAGTTGATGCAGGATGTGATTCATCTAAATACGAAAAAAATATAATGATTAGATTGGTTAGATCGTAGCAGATTCGATCGTTAATTGAGGAAAAAGATGAACTTATGTAATTGAGAAATCACGTAATGGAGAAAGAGAATGACTTATTTTTGCAAAGATATACATAAATGATCAATTAATTTAAATAATATGTAAAATACAAAAACAATACATTTTGTATAAAATGTACTGGGGGCGCTCTTGTGTGTCAATATATTGGTGATTAGATAAGTTTAAACTAGAAGTGTGCCGTGTTAATGTAAAGAACGTTCAACTTGGTCAGTTTTCAACGTTGGGTTTGGTTAATGAAACCTAAACGTTACGAAATTCGAAACAAAGATGACAAAGTTAATGTTTCATTCATTTTTTACACTAGCTAGTGAAAATATATTATTATTAAAAAAAAATATGTAATCATTTAATATAAAAAATAGTGATATACATATATAAAAGTAAATACGTATATATACAAACGTCTAATTACGCATTATTTTTATGAAATTCATCCTATTACACACAAGTCTTCAGGAATGACTAACCGCCATGCGTCAGAATCGTTCTTTTTTTCACTCCACGTTTGTATATGTAAGTATGTACATAAACATATACGTTTGTATGGTTAATCTTAATTTTTTTACTAATTCCACTCCACAACCATTGCATAATTATTTTACGAGATTACATTTAGGAAAGGAATGAATCTTTATCTACTTATTTCATCTTTCACAAATCTGTTAATTTAAATTTTTATTTATCGTATTTGTATTCGTTAAATTCAAGATAAATTTGAACGTAGGGAAGTACACGTGTCTGATTTCCTCATCTTCATTTCAATATAATATAAGAATTCAGAGAAAGCGCAAGTCTTTTTTCTTTCCAACATATTGACACTTGAATTCACTATTCAACGATATTGTAATCAAATCGGAAACGTTTTATTCTTTCGTTATTTGTCCTGTGTGTGTATATACAGGATGGAATTTATCTTTTTCATTTTTATTTTTATCATTTAGTAACATAAATGGAGAAATTGTAATATTTTTCATAACGTTTTCAAAATGATCATCTTTATATTTAATAAAAACATAAAAATATTTTCTAACGATACTTCGACGATATACCTATATTTTTTCATTATTATTTATTTTAAAATATTTTTGACAACCCTATATGTATATAAATTTTTTCGTCGATTGTCTTGCGCGATAAAGATCTCCTTGATACTACAAATAACTTGGTCCTTTTATGCTGGCTATCGTATCTGACAAATAAAAGGGAAAGATTAAAGTAAACCCGATAAAGCAATCTTTTTTCTCTATTCAAAATTTATTTGAAAAAAAATTATCTGCCGAAAAGTATCAGATTTCCAAAAATGATAACGTTAGGATACTATGCTGTTGTAACTGTTACTTTTATTCTACATTATTTTATTTTATAATATTCTCAAATAAGATGTTCTTTTTTAATATATTACAATTTTTCTATGTACAATCTGAGGAAATATGTTAAATATTTTTTTGTACAATATTTAATAATATCGATCAACAGAATAAATAAATTTATTAGACCATTCAAAAAAAATATTAATCAATAATATATAATATAAAAATTAATGATATATAATATTAAAAAAAAATAATATTAAAAAGTAATAAATAATCGTAGCATAGATGGATCTGATATTTCGTTAAATTCTTTGTTAAAAATATAGAAAGGAAAAAAAGAGACGGAAAAATAAATGAAGGATGAATGTCGTTATAAAATTGAACGTCAACGAGACAGCCTTGAAATCTGAATTAACGCATGCTTCACGTATAAAATCTTTCGATTATAAATTCGATTGTAAAGGCGAGATGAAGAATCGATGTATATGTTACTCTAATAAAACAAAAAAAATTGATAAACGAAATTGAGAATAAAGAAGAAAGATTTAACCAATAGGCGATCTGAAATAAGCGCCATCTGACCCTTAATACATAAGGCCCTTTGAAACCAAGTTTGGGGGATACAAAATTAAAGAAAGATTGGTCGTCAGTTCGTGACAACCTCCGCTCGATTTCTAAACAAACGATTCGTCGTGAACTTCGTCGTGAATTTTATCGATTTTTTTTTTCTTCTTCTTCTTTCTCTTCTTTTACCGCTAAAGTTCCTGAAAGTTGGGTGAATAAAAAAATTATATAAATATAAGAAGAGATTTTTTAATAAATATTGGTAATAAAATCGAGATATTTAATTAATCAGAAAATTCCGAATAATTTCGAAGATGCCCACCTCAAGGAGAACGATATGTCGAGATGGTAACAACAAAGAGGGTAAGTCGGTTATGTCTCTTTTTCTTTTTCGTTATAATCAGTGAAATTTTACTTTTCCTTTTTATCGTTTAATAGATTCGATCTTTTTAAGATTCCAATATTCGACAATGAGACTGTTAAGTAAAAAGAACAACGTGATAATCGATAATCGAGCTGTCGTTATATCGGCAACAATTGTTTCATTCTAATTTAATTATTTAATTTTTTTTCATATTCACCATTTTTATTGATTACTTATGAAGATGCTTTTTTTCTCCAATTACATGATTATAATTAGAAGAATCATTTTTGGTATCGTTGTTCGTTAATAAAAAATTAGTATATTTATATATATTAGTATACATATATAATTTATAGAAAAATTATATATTATTATCATATTGTATCGATTGATTAGTATTGCGGCATTATCCTGCATGAAGATAGACAAACGAGTGCTGTTACTTGAACACCGATTAATCTTATCGATTCCCTTTGTTGAGGATATTATCGCGTGTATTATAACGATCGTTTAATTTTACTTTCAAAAAATATATAATGTGTAAGTATGTTACAGTAATAATGAATTCGCCGATAAGTATTATTTGTTTTAAATTGATATACGACAAAGTGATTAATTATAGTACGACTTATTTTTTTATGATTAAAATACGAATAAATTTATTTATTCAAGAAATAAAAAAGAAAAGAATTGTATACGAATATTTTTCTCTCAGGTAACGCACGTTTCTTGTCGCATTCATCAAAAATAAATATTGAAATTCCCGACCTGGAGGAAACTACGAAAAAACTTTTACAATTGGAATTGGATTGCGACTATCAGATAACGCAAATCAATGGACAAAGAAAATTTGGACCACCTTTGAATTGGACCGGTCCAATTCCTGATTCAAAATGTGAGGTGTTCGTAGGTCGAATACCACGTACTATTTTCGAACCCGACTTATATCCGATCTTCAGTCTGATTGGACGTATTTATGAAATTCGTTTAATGATGGATTTCTCAGGAATGAATCGTGGGTTTTGTTTTATAATGTATACCAAACCAGAAGATGCATATAATGCTGTTAAGAAGCTCAATTATTATGAAATTTGTCCTGGCCATAGAATAGGCGTCGTTAATTGTATTAACCACTGTCGGTTAATTATAAAACAATTGCCCTTTTATATCGAGGCTGAAGAAGTAGTTAAGGTATGAATGTTTTCTTGCTACTTAATAAATTATTTATTATTATAAGACATAATATAGAAAATAATTGCATACAAATTTTTAGCGAATTTACGATAACACTGATGAAGTTAAGGAAGTACTGGTTTATCGTAACTTCGATGAACCAGAATGTTACGCATTAATAAGTTACCAAACTCATAGAGGAGCCGCAATAAGTAGAAAACGATTACTACCCTTAACATCTTGTCTATTTTCTAATAAGAGAGTTATTATTGATTGGGCAAATCCTACTTTTTATCCGACAGGCGTGGTAAGTATATTTAAAGTATTATAATTGGATCATTCTAATGTGAATTATATTTAAACGAATGATTCAATAATTAATATGCGAATATTTAATATGTGTTTATCGTTAATTTGCAATGGAAATTGTTACGATAAATGTAATCAAAAAATTATTTCGGGACGATTGCGTAAAAGCGTGTTATTCGTAAAATCAGACGAATGTTTGAAAAGAACGACGAAAAAAAGATGATAATTTATGTTTGCAATAGATAAGGAAGGTAATCGTCATTTTCCAAGCGTCTTTGAAGAACAATGACGTCGGCTATTTCAGGTCTCACGTAAAAACGGAACGTGGGTACTTTCGCTGTTCGATTATTTCTCTACGTACGTATTACGATTCGTGAGAAAAGTACCACCGGAGTCTTTCGTTCAAATACGAATTGTTTGGTAGAATCGCGTGGATCACATGCGAACGTCCTTGCAGTTCCTTCAATTTAAAATCTTTTTTCACGGCCTTACGAATTTCCTGCTTCCACGCCACGTAGATTATCTTTTTATTCAATAAAAGTAATTCAATATATTTATCATTAACGGGGTGGGGATCGAGTAGTGGATAAGAAATTATTACAAAATTTGTTACTTATATTTATATGGTCAAAAATGATATTTGAAATATTTAATATATTAATTTATAGAATTTTTTGAACATTTAATTAACATTCGTTGCGTAAAATTCCAATTAAATTTATAATAACAAATTTCAATTAGTTTAACAATTTTAAAAACTCGCGTGGTAACGTTGATTATCGACAGGACGATGTTAGTTCCGAAATGTCCGCTGATAGCGCTACTAGTAGCCTACTGGCGGCGCTGCTATATTGTATATGTATCTCCTACTTCAGTCGTTCAGTGGATACCGTGCGGTAGTGTTGTATTTGACAGTTATTTTATTATTATCTTTATTAAAGATTATTATTTCTATCTGTGACGGTTTTAAAATAATACGAAGATGGAGAATAACGTGTATAGTGATTATCGGAGCCCATTGGCAACCAGATACGCTTCGAAAGAAATGCGATACAATTTCAGCGAGCAAAAGAAATTCAGCACGTGGCGTAAACTCTGGGTATACCTTGCGAAGGCTGAAATGGTTCGTAATTTTACCATTACATCGATCGAATTTATTATCGTTCATTACAGAATGAATAAAAAAAACTGCAGAAAATTTTAATTTTTATTTTTATTTATTTTTTTTTATCTTTCTTTCTAGTATAACGGCATCAGTTATTATTTTGCGTGCAAAGTAATTTTTTAAAACTTTAAATGAATTGTATTTGCGATAGTTATTATCGAAATTAAGGTTTGAAATGTTAACAATATTAAAATTGTAATTTTATCGTTTCATATAAAATTGCGTCGATACGTAAAGTATATTGGTAAATCTGTTCTCTTTTTTTATAGCAAAGGTTATCTTGTGTTGTTTTATAAAATATCGATTTTGACCTCTAAGTAGACGTATTTTGATGAAAACAATTTCCTATTCGAAGTAAACATTAAAAAGATTGATAGTTAACTTGTTATGATTGCTGTCGAAATCCGAATCTTTCGCAAACACGAATTATCACGTAGATTAATAGTTAATACGATTAATAAGACATAAAATTGTATAAAAAAACTAAATTATTATTTCTTGTAACCGGTTATTGATAAGATCAAATTTTCTATAAGAAATAAGTCGATAAAGAAGTAAGTATTCTTACCGATCATCGATATAGACAAAATTCAGGAAAAAGGAAATGATTTTCTTGCAAATTGCGATAACAATTAGAGAAATTCCACGTAGATAATTAGTAAAATACAAGTTGCTGATGACAGTTGGAGGAACGTGGTACTTGCGATGAGGATGGCAATATCACATTGAGGAATGTGTACATTCCTTCCATAGAAAAGTATTCAAAATCGGCTAAAAAATTGTCAAAAATAGGTGAGCAACTAACTTTTGGCACAAACGAGAATTACTACAACAACAGTACAAATTATTCGAAAAGGCACGTCAACGAATCTTTGCCGTCGTTTTCTTCGGCAAATAAATTTACGAATTATGGTAACCAAAATTCTTATCTAAACTGTTTTTATTCTATTGATAATTACTTATCGTTTAACAAATATATTCTATATTGATAAACTTAAAAAGTAATTTAAAAAATCAATAATTTTAGCAAAGGACTTCGTAAAACCGAGTAAGTCGAGTTTTCAAGGAAGAAAAAAAATCATCCCAGCTAACACGAGTTCATCTAAAATAGTACTTTCTAATAATTGTCTTGCATCTAATCTGGATCTTTACTCTTTACCGGTTTTTCAACACAATAATCGAATATTTAATAGTAATAATATCGAAGGATCATCATTTCAAAATAATCTAATATCGAATCATGTAACTACATTTAATGATTCCAAAACTTTGTTACAGCCGAAAGAAGGATTCATTCAATCCTATCCATATTCCAAAGTTATTAGTATGTTACAATCTTATTCTAATTTAAACGATAATTCTAATCAAAATGATAATTCTGATCAAAACGAATCAACGAGTTTGAATCATCAGGATGAAACTAATCCGCGGTATTTTATGTATTTACCAAATGTGTCTAATTATAACTCTCCTCAAAAGCAACAAACTCACCAAAATTTTAGTATCAATAATTTGCAAGATGTTCAACAGAATCAATTGCTGATTGATACTTACAATCCACAAAATACAATTTACAAAAATGTTATGAAATATGATAATATGATGAATGCATCTTCTTACCCTTTTGGGTCAGTTAATCATTTCGAACAAAAAGATAATAATAGCATTAATTTGGTAAATCAATCGAAATGTTACGTTCAAAAACAATTTTCTTCAGATTATGATCATAATAATAACGTTTTTAACATATTAAAGTATTCTCAGGGTAGACCGATTCTTAAACAAAAATTATGATCTAGATTACGTCTTCTTTTTTCATTTCTTTTTTTTCTTTTCTAATTTTCTACTCTCTTTCTTAATTAGATTAATCGTTATTAGTATATCAATTATAATCTTACAAAGATATACTTATTAAAATCTCGGTATGAATCTTATTAAAGTTTTCTTTAATGACGTTAAGTAACTAATCAATAATTAATCATATAAATAAGAACATCAACTTGATTCAATATTATCGTTTTTATAGGTCACGTTTTCTATTTAAATATCATAATCTATAACTAAGATATTACCATTTTACCTATTACCATATACCTATTTTATTACTTTTTTCTAATATTTTTCGTTCTTTAATATTTTATTACATATATAAATACAAACTAGCAATGTATACAATATCTTTACAATCAGTAACCTATCATATTATTATAGTTTTCTTCTTTTCTTTTTTTTTTAACGTGCCAACAACATTAATATTTAACATTAATCTAAAATATATTCGATTGTAATTTACACGATGTGTAAAAGAAAAAATGAAAACGATAAAGAGATTTAATTTTGTACCAAATTTTTTTCTTTTTTTTTTGTTTCAATAGATCTCAGCGAAAAATGAATTTATTAATTGCCGAGTGAAATTATTTTAATGCTACAGTATTATGTGTTGAAATAAATATCTCTATCAAGTTACTATATTTACATGTATTAAGACCGTTTGTTAGTTTAAGTCATTCTATTAAAATAGATTATAAATCATATCGTTTGTTAGTTTCAATTAACACCTTCTCAGATTCATAATATTAATTAATTGTTATAAGATGTAATCTAAATAATATTTCAATCGCATTCTTAAGAAGTATTGAATGAAATTATAAATCAATAAGTAACTTACATTTCAATTTATAATAAATTACAGACATATTTAAGATTGTAATTGGCCACATTTCATACAGTAAGTAGGTTTTTCATCGTCTTTCTGTAAACATCATAGGTAATTTAATTTACATATATATATATATATATATATATATATATATATATCTGTGAATGAAATTAATAAAATACTTTACAAAAAAAAAAAAACTTACAGTAACAACTCCTATGCTACGAGCATCTATAATATATGGAAAGTTTCCACAAATAGAACACTGTTGTAAGATATCTTCGCTTCGATCTGCAATGATCGGTTCCTGAATAAAATGATTCGTTAATAAAATCATTATTCGTTGTGTTTTAATATTGTTATTATTATATATATAAATATATACTTTATCTGAATAAGGAGGAGCACATAAATCGCAGTAAACTCTTCCTTCGTTGTCTTTGTAGACATTATAATACTGAAATATATCGGTTTGCGGAATCTGTACGTGAATAAATACAATGAATAATAATTTAAAAAAATATTAAAATTATTATTAAAAAAAAAATAATATAATCTTCGTTTACCTTTTCTTTTCTACATACTGTGCATACATCTATAACTGTCGCAGTTACATCCTGGAGAGTAGTACACGGCTCCTTGAAGATATGTAAAATAAAAAGATCGTTTTTAATTGGCTTTTATTATTTTTGTTTCGTATAGGCAATTCAAAGTTTACCAACTGCTGGAGTGTCGACACATTGAAAGTATGGATCTTCCATTTGAACAACATAATTATTGCATTCTCTGAAAATAGATGTTAGAAATATTATAATTATAATAAACAGAAATATACTCATTTGAAAACACTCACGGTATGTTGCAACATGGATCAATTTTATTATTTCGTTGGAAAACCGTAGATATGGTATTACATCTGTTTCTATGTGGGTATTCAGTAACTACTTCATGTCTAATTAATATAAAAAAGATAAAAATAATTATAAATTATTTATATTTGTATAAATACTTGAATTTTTGTATAAGATAATTTATAGGAACGTGTGGAAATGCACATATTCGATACGAAGTCCTGTTTGAATGATTCTTGATTTCTTGGTTTAACATCTTCCAACGGTAAAAATCTCGAATACGTAATAATATCTTTTTTATTTTTCGAGTTTGTTTTAGATCCTAATTTCTTAATCTTTTTGTAATGTTTCACAGAATTAGAGTTTTCTTTTCTTTTTCGAACTTTATGCGTTGAACCGTTGTCGTTTGTATCAGATTTCGGTGTATCGGGGACTTGATTTGATCGTAATTCTTTAACATCACTGTTTTTACTTTCTGCAAAATATATACTAATTGTAAGAAAAAGAAAAGAAAAAAAATTATTTCAAAAATTTATTTTATTATTTATTATATAATATAAATAATTATTAACATCGAATAAATCGTTTAACTAATTTTTACAATAATTCGACTTACATTAGTTTATTGTCATAATTACCGGCACACATTTGTTGTTTTAATTTTTATTTTTATTTATCGAATTTATCCTTTCTCACATTCTTTATACGATACTTTTACCTGTGATGATTTCTTTATAATCTTTGATTTGAACAGGAACTTTTGCCTCCTCAGTCTCGATACTATTGTTTCTTTCTAACTCGACACTTTCAGATGTAATCGACAATGTTTTGGGCTCGGTTTCTTCAATCTGTTCTATCAAAAATTCATCTTTCAGAGATTTTTCGGTAATTATGGGGTCTCCCTGTAGCGGTATGTGACTAAAAAATAATATAATTTAACCCGTGTATGTACGATATGTTTAAAAATATGATAATTGTTAATTAATTTGGATTCACGATTTACGTAGTAACAATTTTTTCTTTAGATCCGGTCGAAGTTATTACTTCCATTGTAGTGTTCGGCGTTGCGCAGTATACTGTTACAGTCATTTTCGTGTAACCTTTGAGAAAAGAATTTATTTTTTATTTACAAAAAAAAAAAAGAAAAGAATACGTGCACGTACAAAAGTAAGAGTTTACTAAAAAGTTTATATCAATTGTAACCTTATTGGATTGAAAATGTAGTAAGAATTTATTCACGTGTTAGATTTAAAAAAGAAAAAAGAAGACTTCATTTTTTTAGTGTTTTATACTGAAAAAATTGTTCTCCTTAGTACGTCATATTTATGTTCATTCGATTCGTCAATTTTTTTATCATCTCATTGCGTATATTCTTTTTTTGATGTTTTAATTAGATTTCATAAATGTTTCTCACTAGTTAAAGCTTGATTAGCATCGTCTTTAATTCGATCTCGTTGAATTTGATTTTCCGTCGTACTTTGTTCCTTATGATTGATCTTTTGTTTCTGAGGGTGAGATCGATCATTTTTCTTATGCCAAGGCTGTTCTGATGATTTTTGTTCTTCTATCTGTAAAACTTCGGTTTTGCAATTGCAACTGTGTAACATAAAAATAATTTCAACGTATAAGAGACATTTTACACACGTTAATTTCGAATAAATCCGTGGTGGTTGTTGAATTAAAAAAAAAAAATTTTAAATTCGTTATTTAAGACAAAGTATAATGAACTCACTTGGAATCGCATGGATGATTAATACTACCTCCGCGTAAAAGTTGTATTACAGTTGAACAAGGTATACATTGCGAAGAAGAGTTATTTGTTAAAGCTGGCTGAGCTCTCAAAGTTTGAAGTTGTTGATTACAAAACTCGCATTTGCTCATAGTTTGTACCAAAACTTCTTTCAGTTCACATTTACAGGTCTGTTAATGTTTTTTTAAATAAACAGATGATAATCATTTAATCGAGTTAATTTGAATAATTAATTGATCTATTCTCAATGTATTAACCTGAGATTCCACTACAGTTACGTGTTTCGGTTCCGTTTGAATTTCAGCGACTTTTACATTAGCGACTGATGGGACATTTGTTGGAACATCTACGTACTCTCGTCTACGAGCAATACTTACTTTTCGTAACCTGTGATCAGGTTTAACAGTCTCAATCGTTTCACCATTTTCAATCGTTTCACCATTTTTTGGAGATACTTTGATTGTACTAACGCTAGTTGTTTCATCACGTTTAATAATCTGAATAGTGATGATATATAATCTGTTTTTAACAACACAATCATATATATTTGGATAATAACAACATTAAAATATACTTCGTTAGATGGCAAAGCATGATCTTGCTGTTCTGGGAAAAGTAATTCCCTTTCTTGATAAAACTTTTTGTAATTGGCACATTTATTTTTCCAGATACTAAAAAAAGAAAAAAAGAAAAAAGAAAATATCATTATACTTCTGATATGTTTTTTTAATAAATAACGAAAAAAGAAATTGTGTAAGTAATTCAAAACTCACGCGAGTACGATTAAAACGTCCATCAGAAAAAATAAGGATAGTATAAAGCTGAAGAATACCAGGGTTATCTTTATATATTTAAAATCGCCACTGTTGTATGGTGACAAAAGTAGAAATAAACTGGCGATAAAAAAGAGCAGAAAACCCAGCATGGAGAAGGTGAACATCTATAATACAAAGAACAACAGTATATAATAATTTTGTTTGAATATTAACGATAACTTATAATTTATCTTGTTAAATTTGTACAATCGTTTAAAATAAATTAATTTGTTGAGATATTCTAAGGGGGATGGAAAAAAAGAAACAAAACTCATTTTTACCGGAGTAATAGGTAGACTCTTAATGCCATATTGAAAAATTATTTCCAGACTGGTGATAAATGCGTAAATACCGTTTAAAATAATGAATAACAAGCAAACGATTGTAGGCATTGGAGAACTTGGTATAAAAACTATGTAAACGGCCAGAAAAAAGAGAAACACCGAGGTGATCTAAATTAATAAAAAAAATTTTGCGAAATTAATTTTCATTTTTTTGATAACCTCACCAAATATTTTTCCTCTCTCTTTACTTACAAATTCAAAAACCCTGATAGGTTTTAATACCGACGTATACGCAGTGTTGTCTTCTTGATAAAGTAGTAGCTTCGATTGATCATCGTTTGTGGGTTTTTTATCTGATTGAAAAAAAAAAAGAATTTTTGCAACAGATAGTTCGTTTTTTAAATAATCTTTATTAAACTTACCTTGCTCGGACATACTTTAATTACGATCGAATGTGAAATATATTATTTTGATCTCCTTCTGTCAAATAATTCTTTACGAACGGTTTATTATTGTGTCAATGTTAATTCGTTTCTTTTGTTTTGTCTTTTTTTTTTCTTTTTCTATCATACAGGTTGGCTATGATCAATGGTTTTTTTTTTAAATTTCAAATATACCTACGTATTTAAATTATTACAAAATAAGATTATTCTTTTTTGTCATTTAAAAAAGACGAATAATTTGTAATTGATCGAAATAAAATTTTTATTACAAATGATCGCATTATTTAAACAGATCATAAACTGCGTATAAATTAATTTGACATAGTGATTCGAATAAAAATAATAAAAATCCTTTAATAACCATACAAGAAAATTAAAAGAACGTCAATTAGATATAAAACAGAAGTAATCACTGAAAAGGCAATGGTTGTTATTAGCCTCCAGATGTCTTTCACTTCGTTTTTTCTAGTAATACTAAAAATTTGAAAGGCAGCGAGTAACAATAATACTGCACCGAATATTCCAAATAGAAACATCTAAAAATAATCAAAGTTTATAGTTTATAAATATGTTAAAAAACAAAAACTTTAATTAGACAAACCATTGAAATACTTTTTTATTTTAATATACTAATATAAAAAAGTATAATATATCTAGATAGATACTTTGACCAACCGGTGTTTCCGATATTGGATCGCCACCAAATTGGCTGATAATGTCGATAAAAGTTATGAAGGTAAATGAACCAAATACCAAAATTAAAAGAATCTTGTCTGTTTCTGTATAAGGTGATCCGAAGATGATCGTGTAGATGGTTAAACCAACAAGGGATGATAACAATGACTAAAAATCATTGAAAAAAATTTGATAAGATCTTTAAATTATTATTTTTGTAAATAATTGGTAAATAAAATACTCACGAATTGTAAAAGTCTTATAGGTTTTATTATCGGTATGTGTTCGTAATCGTCATCGTGCGTTGGTCTGGGTTCATAATATGTTGGTACATTGTAAGGATTTGGTATCATTAATTAAAATAGCTCAAATTTTTTTTTAATTTTCATCTCCTAAGGAACTTATAATCGCGGGAAGTTAAAATAAATTATGTAACCATTTAACCATAATCAAACATATTCGATTAAAATGTTTTTTAGATCGACTTGAATATAGCACGAGATTAAATTAAATCACATAATCGATATTAGGAATTACATTATGATCGTAAATATACGTATAAGTGTAAGATTATATATATATATATATATATATACGTCTTTTTAATTTCATTTTATTGTTTCCAATATATTATATCATACATTATTTTGTTGATAATATTTATTCATGTCAGTGAAAAATATAAGTGTATTAACATAAATTGTCTATTACTAAATTGTACAAGTGGTCAAGGTGCTGCTGTGTTAGATAATTTGATATATAATATTAAATAGTTACATAGTAAATATTATAAGTATCATAAGCAATAGCACTTTTTTTTCTAATTTCCTAATATAAATGTTTTATATAATCTTTGATAATACGTATAAAATACGTATAAAATATTTATTCGTTAAATCTACACAAATATTTCTAATACTTGATTTACGAATTATCATTGTTATCCTTAATAAATTTGGACGGATTCATTGCTTATATATATAGATATACGTTCTTATACATTAATTAATTACGTAACATTAAGATTTCTTACGAGATATATTATTTAAACTTTGGACTTTAGCATTGTACAATAATTTTTTTTTTCTTTTTTCTTTCTTTTTTTTCAAGATATTTATTAAAATCTGATAACTCTAAATTATATCGATATTCGCGAAGGCGGCAAAAATGTATAATATTATTTAAAAAAAAAAAATTAATCATTTTATTGATTGATAAAATGCAATCGATTAAAAAATAAGATATGAATTTGATTTTGAGAACATTTGTTTGTTTCTTACGAACACATTCGGTGATAATTCATTTTTGTTCTTTTAATTACGAAATCTTTCTTAGAAATTATTGACGATTATATATTTTAAAAATAACACTTTCATTCGTTTCTCATGTCTTAGTTGAATATTTTAAAATCAAAAATACTTCGGCAACGAATGCTAATGCATTTAAAAAGACGAAAACTGCAGATGATATTAACATGTCCATGTATTGTTTGCTCGGATATATTTCGTTATTTAGCGTATAGTAGGGCCTTTGTATGGTACGCCAGTTGTGAACGATTAGGCTACCAGCAACTATGTGTAGAATCGCACCCAACGAGGCAAACAATATCATCTGTAAAAATAAAGTTGAAATAATTGATTAAAATATCCCAAAGAAATCATTTCCACGCAAAATATCAAAATTATCTATTAAAAAAATCGAAATTGTTTTTGTCAATTAAATTGTAAAAATAAAACTTATTCGATTAGTCGTAACAAGATGTTACATAAGATCGATTATATACTTTCAAAGGCGTAATCGAAACAATCATTCTCATAGATTGTCGTGTTAGTTAGTTATTATGAATTACAACATCTCGTTGATTATGTAGGTAAATACTTCATGTCGAGAAGTTAATTTTTTTCTCAACGTTCGTGTAAAAATGATTGAAAAAATTTAACGCATCTACCTGTACGGAAAAATATTCAATAACTTTTACTTTTTCATATGAGACGAACGTAATTCATTGTCTAGTAAATTAAAAAAAAATGATTCGATCATTTATATCATCTGTTTAATTAGTAAACATGAAATTAAGAGACAAATTAGATAACTAATGCATTGACTAGTGCATGAGTCAAATGCTTTAGCAAGTCTCGTAAACAACAGGTTTTTACATGATGTTATGTTATAGCAAGTTCCAATCGTCCGTTAAGCATGCACCGATACTATTACATCCGGTGGAATAACTAGTCACGAAGGAAACGAGATGTTGCTTGTAAATACCTCTGTGTGGACCTTGATGCGGTTTCTAATTATTATCGTAAACGTCTCGTGGCTTTAATAATGAGTCAGCTGTATAAACTAATCGAAAAATAGTACGCGTTTCTTTATACGCTATGTGATATCTGTGAATATCCGTATATCTTATTATAAATGAATACCCACATATAAATCAATTTGATTAAATAATAATAATTACGATTACGTATTTCCGAAAATATTTCGACGAAACGAAGAGAAATATTAACAAAATTTTTACCGTTCTTTTTGGCAATCGATCTCCAAGCAAATGGCATATAATAAAAAGCGTATTTATCATAACGTAACCAGCCACTGTGACATAAATGAAGGCTGCATCGTCTAACTTAAATCGTTGCTTGTTAAAAATCTTTTGAAGGGAATTTAAGGGATCAACTATTAAGCCAATCGCGAAGATGGATAGTATCTGTAAATATAAAATGTATATTTCGTTAATTAATTTTAATTAATTAAATATAAATATAATACAAAATAAATTAGTATATATATATATATTTTTATTTATCGATTGATTGTGTAATATACTTACGATTTCGACAACTTTGAAAGAAACGGTAATATGTTTCGAGATTTTACTCTCCTTAGGAACTTCAGGTGTTCGTTGTGCTTCATCGGCCATTCTGACCCTACGATGTTTTCCTTTACCGTCGCCCAGCTTGAATGATTACTAGATCCAACCTTCAACAACGATCGATATCTTTTATTATACCTTTTCGCAAGAAGCAGAATTGTCTACCCCTTACGACGTACACAATGATAAACATCATTAAACCATGTTGGGGTTGAATCGTAAAAGGGATTGGATATATCAATGTAAAAAAGAACTTTTGAAGTTTTTATAATATATTGCACGGTAATTTTCCTTTTATTAAATTGTTTATGGAATTTGTTGAAACAATGCGATTTAGTTTTTATCATCAAATTTTTTTTGCTATTTAAAAATAAAAGAAAAAAAAAGAAGGTATGGAAAATTCGTGTATCCAAATGGAAATTTGATATACATTGAATTATATATATTGAATATTTTTTCTCAATATTACGAAAAATAAAATACCATACACTTATACAAATTATTTTTATATTTTCCTATGGAATATAATTTTCAACCGACTCGTATCATTATCAGTACGTCGTTAGAAAATACTATTACATTGAACTAAACCGATAACGTATACTAAATTAACTGTACAGTTTTAATATATGCCATTGACAACGAGTTGTTTCATGGGGGGAACAAAAAAATATTATCTAGAATGAAACGAAAGAAAAGTAGTTTGTAGATAACTACGATAATGTCATTCGTGTTTCCCACGAAATTTAAGAGACTAAAAGAAAAAAAACTAATTATGGGAATTATCTAAAGTGTATTAAAATTAAGTATACTTTTAAAAGTAATTTCAAACTAAAAAAGAAAAAAATAGAAACAGGTCGTTCTCATAGATAACGTCTAATAAATATTTTAAAATACTTCGGCCGTACTACTATGCCTGACCTATGCTACAGCAATTTGTTCTCATTCGTAGCACCCACGTGCTATTGACTAGATGATATTATCTAATTTTCATAATTTTTATAGACTTTCGAACAAATGAAAATAATCTACGATAATTAAACATTTAATTAATATATATTATGCAATTTATATGTATGAAATATTATTATTATATATATATTTATATATATAATAAAATTGTATATGTACAATATATATACGACGATACATTATAATATCTATCATATAAATAAACAGACAAAAAAAAAATCATCGTAACTTACCCAAATCACGTTATATTTCACTAGAATTATTATCTACAATAATTTAAAAATATCGATAAATTCTCACGATAACACAATTTTTACAATTTGCCAATACTTGATACCCCTAGAACAATTTACTTTCTTTTTGCGGTTGGGGGGGTAAGATAAAGAAATTAATTAAAACAAATAACGATAACTATTTATTTGAATTGATGTAATTTTCACGACTCGTAACGAGATTGCTATTTCTTTACGGTTGTTGAAAGGGTGTTTTACTTTCGGGATTTTTTCGAGTGGGGGCGGAGGGGGACTTTCAACGAAGAAACGAAGAAACACACTATGCTTGGTAGAACGCGCAAGTTAAACTGGAACGCCAAGCATGACGCATTGAGTTCTAATGCTGTATAAACGACGCAGCAAGTTCGAAACCGAAGCGCTATCGTCGACGGCGACGACAACACAACGACGGTTTTAAGCTTCATTCACATTCGTCACACTAATGGGGTGGTATGGGGGGGGGGTTACATCTTCAAAACACACGTTTTTTTATTACGTTCAAGTAAAATCGTATTACCATCCTATGCGATTAGACAGTCAAATATCTCGTTGACATATTTATCGTGTGTGCTCGAATACGATTTACAATTGTCTAGATCAAGATCATTTTGTATAATTTTTTTGGCTAAATAATTCGTTTGTTTGTTTGTTTTTTTTTTTTTTATTATTTTATTAATAATTTTTGTTAGATTATATTGTAATATAATATAAATATGTATATATAAATAAAATATATATTTGATAAAATTTTATTATATTTTTATTTAAAGTGTAAATATTAAATATTATACATGTATTTGATTAATCACTAATTATTTTATATAATATTTTCTATAACAATTTTGTAAAATAAAATTATTAAACAGGACGACCCAATTAACGCTGCATACTGAATGAAAATAATCGACTAGTTTTATTTAATTTATGTAGGTATGTATAATATTATTTTTTATTTTTTTTTAATGTAAATTAAAATGAATGTAAGTATCCATAGCTCGGATAATATTGTGCAAGTGTGAATCATTTTTTCTCAGGTTTTCTTTAATAGCATACTGTGTATAGTTCGAATCGATTGTGTTACATACAGTAGAAAAACTTATGTTAGTTATTCTTACAAACGCATGACTTTCTTATATCATTCGTTGAATCCGTCGTATGAAAAGAAAAATCTAATCTTTTAATAATATTTTGTCATTTAATAAAATTATATTAACCACACACACACACACACACATATTAATTTAATTTAATTTGATTAAATTAATAAATATCATATATACATATGCTTTACAAAAACATCTTCGATCAGATTACGTTTAATTTAAAAAAAATTTTAAATAAGATACATATGGTAATATTCTTCTTTGTGGTAAATAAAATATTATCATTTTACGTGATATTACTAAGAAAAGAATGTAGATATCACCGACATACCATGGGTGTGGTAATCTTCTTAAATTGCTTTTGAAGATGTATTAGTTAGAAGATATACGTCCTACGACGTATATGATTCACCATAATCTTTATAAACGTAGTACTTACTATAATACATTGTATGCACATATGAAAGCTTTCTTGTAGGACGAAGTATTTCGAATATTATTTCAACAAAAAATCTAAACGATAGGGTACGAGCTATTTATTAATTGTAAACAATTTGTCAATAGAAATATTGAATTTATAATTGAAATTTCGATCATATATATATATTTAATTATGAAATACTTTCAAAAAATGTTGTACAAATATATTAATATAAATTTTTGCAATAAAATTCATCGACCAGGTGCATAAAACGTTTCTGTAAATATTTTAATAGAAATCGCAAGTTAAGCAAGAGGTAATAATTAATATGACTTACCCGTATCTTCATACACTCTAACTATATATATATATAACTACTCATATGCTAAATAGTTGAAAGTAAGCAGTCGAAGAAATAGTACATGAGAGTTACATCTTTTCTTAAGCGTGTGTGCACACACACACACACACATACACACATATATTCACTCACAAACTTAACACATATTTTACACACATAAAAAATACAATAAACACTGTATGTTATTTATAAGAAAAAGAAAAGAACTAAAGTCTTAAATTGTTCGTCTTTGACACGTTAAAAAAAAGACTTACAATTAGTAAATATTTAGACAGATCGTTTTAAAGTCAATTCACCTATAAATGAAAACGGCCTCGTATTGATAAGCTATTTAAATGATAACTTTCAAAGTATGAGGTTATTCGTTAATGAATAGGTTGTATATAGATCTGTGTCACGACCGTTCGATATAATATCTATCTATCACTTAACATTCGTAAGAAATTATTATGCATGATCTATAAAAAAAAGGAAGTGTCAGAAAATAAAGATTTTTATCAAAATCCAATGGGGAGCATCAATTTAATCAATTTTTTTCAATTACAAAAATAACTTTAATTCTAAAATATAATTTATACATATTTATAATTATATTATATTTTACAGATATATTATCTTTTATAGTATAAATAATAAACGAATCAAAAAACTTCTATTTCTTTTTTATTGTAGTACAGATTCGAGGAAAATTTAGTCACAGGAAAATAATGGTCACCAACAATCGGGATATTTTTCTTAAAACAGGAAATAGAGATTAACCTTGCAACATGTAAATACATAATTTTCATAGCTGCAATATCATTGTGCAATCTGCTTCAAAAATAATCTATGAATATTCATTGTAGATATGCGTTTACTGTAATGTAATTAGACGTGTTAAAAAAAAAACAATAAGAGGAAAAGAGATAGAAAAAAAAATGTATGAAGACACGAAGCATAAACAAATATATATAAAACACAAACTTATATACATACATAGTATATAATATATGTCATCTTATTAGAATTTATTGCAAAATGAATAAATTTATATTATTAGTTTGTTAATAAGATGCAATTGTATAATAATAAAAATCTTAGAAAAAGAGAAATATTATATTTATCGTAATGCAATTTTACCTGTTAGCAAGTAATATGATTACATTTGTTATTAAAATATTGTTTCAATCGTATATTATCGATTCAATAAAGATGTGTTTAGTGTTCAAGTTCAGTGAAACATCCTGTATATTATTGTATATACGTTTCCGTGAGCAGGAAAAGATCGCATGCTTCGGCGCGCGTAGAAGGCGCGGTTTGATCTTCATTGACGATTACTATTACTGTGTGCGATCTTCCTATTGGCCTTGAACCACTCACACTGGTTTCCTTTGTGAACATTTAACATAGTAAGTTTTCATTTAAGTACATCGAAGGGAGTTCCATTAACAACAAAAGCTTTGTTATTCTACAACGACTTACATATGTTTCTTTTTATGTATTTTTTATTTTTTAATAATTAATTTTAGAATTGTAAAAATCATTTATATCTAACAACGTTATTTATATTACTTCATTTTTTAATTAATTAACTGATTTATTTAATTAATTTATCTAAGAACCCTTTTCGCTTTCGTATTATTTAATTATTATTATACGTTATGTATATTAAGATATTTTGATTTTTATTTATTTATTTATTTTAGAATCTTATATTATTTAGTTAAAAGTTTGAAATATTAATTTGATTAATAGAACTTTGTAAATTATAATAATAAATTATATACATTCGTCGTCTTCATACGAGAGGGCTTTGATAATGAAAATATGCATAATCATTTCTTAAAATGTTATTTATTCTGTTATTATTATTGTAACGAAGCAAGGACGCGTTATATTATAATATGACCTCAGCTTCCTTCACACATCGAGAAGTTGAATCTCATATTACAAGCTCGTGCCCATAAGGCATGCCCTTATTATATTGCATGTAATTATGACTGGTAAACTATTTTTAAATTTAAGAAAACGAGAGAAACTAGAGTTCGAACGTGCTCGATAAAAAGTTGTATCTATAATAACTTATGTTATTTATTTCATATTTCTTGTTTTCGAATAAGAGAAGAAAAGAGAAAAATATTTTGCTTCTTTTCTTTTTATAATAGTAACGTAAAAAATGCGACGTAGTTGCATTTAACCTTGTTAATACTGTGTAAATCGTTTTGGTATTGATCCGTAACCCATACCACCAATTTACTTAAATATATTACTGCAAAATTATTGCGTTAAAAGAACATTTACAAACGTACGTACTAGTATAAAGAAAAAAAGAAAAAAAAGAATAAACGTTACTTTATTGATATTTAATATCTATTTCAAAAATATTTTAATTGATTTATCTTCATATATATAATGCATTATTAATTTGAATTATGTATATCTTTCTTTTTAAAATTAAAAAATTTATGATTTTTATGTTAAGGTTAATTACTCAACCGTGCATGTAAGAACGTTCTTCTTTTTTGATTCACCAAAGGTTAAATTAAATACGACACTTGTAATTAACATGATTACGTATCCGGATCGTGGTTATATAGTTAAACCAGTCATCCAAAACGACGATGCTCGCCATGGGGGTCAAGTGGATTAATTGATCTAACAATAAGTCGCGTGGCCAATGATCTTCAAGTACTATGTCTCTTATCCGGTGAAAAGATGTTCACCCACCTATCAGTTAACTTTCTTTTCTTTTTCTTTTTATCCAAATTTTGTCTGTGACTATAAAAATATATATAATATATAAAGTAAGTGATGAAACCAACAAGTATCAATCTACTATAAATATTAATTAACAATAAATGAGCAATTTTCGATGATACTATAATACTTCGATATATCAAATTAGATTTGATAATCGTTATGAAATAATCTTATTTGTTAACGAAGTAGGATTATAATGCAATATATGTTTAGTCTACATCGAAGAAAAATAAATATCCATGTTTTGTTTTATAGAATAATAGAAAGTTAGAAAATAATGAAAAGATTTATCGTTTCGTTTAGTAATAATCATTTTGTTTTTAATTCGTTGATACTCTTAATTGATATTTTTCTAATCCACGAACGATCACTACGAGTAACAATGTGATCGAATTTATCAAACAGGCCAAAGCAATGATGAATTTTCGTGCATTGTTTTCTTGTCTGTAAAAAAATGTAAAATGATTATAATTATTATCATTAATTGATATTTTATTTTATTTGAATTTTGTTAAAGATTACCACCTTACAATTTGTTCAGTATTATTTGTAAAAATCGTTGACCAATCTATTCTCATGAGAAATTGATAAGAACAGCTAAGTATGTTTCCAAAAAAACCAATTCCGGCAAAGCACACTTCCTAATAGAATTTCGAATGAGTTTTTTTTTTTAAATTGGAGATTAATTTTTGAATAATTTACAATAATTACAAGGAAAACGTGAGGTTCTTCGATATACATAGCTAAAATTTCTGATGAATTTATGATAATGTAACCTGTTATCAAGGCAGGTACAACGATTCCGAAATATTCAGCACCAATAATATGTGTATCAACAGGACGTATATAAGCTGCAGTGCCAACGATGCAGGCTGACTAAAAATATATTTCACTTTTGTTAGTGTAAAACATTAAAGTATTATGTTTAATATAGTTAACATATTGTGGTTAGAATGGTTAAAATATTATGGTTAATGAACAATACTGTATTTATATATATATATAGTAATTATTTTTTTGTATTAAAAGTTCTATAAAAAAAATTCGAAATTTATTTAACTCTAAATTAATAGTAACATACTAAAGAAAACATTTTACAAACAAATAATCTTCTGTCGAACATATTCGTTCTTATATTTTCAGGAAGATCATTGAATTGAACCGGAATATTTTCCATGTTATTATTACTTTCGTAAACAAAAAATATGAAATTAATTATAATCACACAAATTCGATGAAGATATTTATTGCAATGAAGTATGCGATATTTGCAACAATTGATTCCATTAATTCGATATTTTAAATATATCGTTATGTCGGTAGAATCAATTGAAAATGTTTATTGGGGAAGAAAATAAATATTAATATATGATTGGTAAATTGTATGAATTTTAATTGAAATAATGAAATCGATTCGTGTACTTTTCACCAACATTAATTTTGTTCTTAGATTACTTGAATGGGTAAGTAAATACGTTAGATATAATAACAGTATAGTTTATAACACTAAGGTTATCTTTTCATCACGTTATCTCGTCCAGGTTCTTTGTCTGTTGGGAATTATTTATTATCATCACACTCTTGGTGCTAGTCAATTGTTGATTCTTCATGGTTGGTTCTTCATTGCATCTTCTTATGTAGTATCTTATATTTGGGAAGATCCTGATCGATGGGTGGTTAGTTTGATAAATGTTGCTATTTGATTTGGCTCAAGATTTTTAAGAAGAAAATTTTATTATTAATCTTGTCATTTTATTTCAAGGAAATATTCGCTATTGGAGTTTACGTTGTACTAATGGCAATCACTGTTTTCATAGATTTAACAGTGCATTCCATTTTACCGGCAACATTAGGTATTTATAATTTGAACAAACATTTTTATTTTAGTTTAAAAATTTTTCTTCGTATGAATTTGTAAATGGTATCTAATATTATATGTACAATTTTTGCAGCCGCTCTTCTGATCGCTGATTTAGTGTTTGCAGTTGTAAATAAAACATCATAAATCGAGTTTCACGTAAGAATTTCATATTATTATGAAAATGCAATGAAAAAAATTTAGATAACATAAAATAAAGAATTATGGTATTTAAGGTTTTTTTTTTTATTTTATTTTTTTATAATATTATGGATCTCTTTCGTTGGATCATTTTTGTCAAAGTTCTGACAATTCTATTTCTTGTTCTCGCAATCTTGCAATCAGGCATACTCGTCTTTTTTCGATCCAAATTTTCATACAAATGTCGAACATCATTAGGAAAGAGCATACTATTAATTATATAAAAAAAAATTAATTACATTGTTTAATATTAATAAGCCATTGTAGTACATTATAAAAAATTTATAATTTGAACGTACTTATTAAAACGATTCCAATTGTTTTTTCATTACAATTATTTTGATTAATAATCGGTTTAATTGTATAATATCTAATGATACCTGATAAACCTGCTATCCAATATAAAATAATACCGATCAGAAAATAAGTGAACTCCTATTAAAGAAAAATGTTATTATAAAATGTTCATATTATTTATTATTAAAAATAATATATAAAATGTTAAACAAATAATACCATGACGTTTTTATTTTTCTGAAAAATATGTGCTAAACTCAAAACTAGCAGGATGATGGCATAAGTTGTTGAATTTATCGAATATATTATCCATAACCACATTGGTATTGAATATTCTTCGCATTCCGATAAAATATTCATACAAACGCATACTAAAACCTAAACCTTATTTTGTATTTGTTTCGTAATTTTTATTTAAGGATTTACTTACCAATTGTATTATTTTTAACAAAAGACTATATTCTTTTAAAAGACGTTTTAGAAAATCGTTCATGTTTCAAATTGATTTATTAATCAACACGAAGTTTATCACGTATAACATTAATTATGTTATTAAATATTAAATATTAAATATATGAAATTAAACATTCGCAACTCGCCAATTATGGTTGTATTGCCCAAATAAAATCTAAATAAACATCGTTTATTAAATTATTGTTTTTAATGCGAATGGTGACCAAGAGTAACATTTCGAATGCAAAGGGTTAATAATCTAATAATTCAATAAAATTATCTCTCTCTCAATATTAAAAAGTTAAAAAATTTAACTTCATTCGCGTATAGGTTCCACGCGTTTTTATTTTTATTATAATATAATCATACATTCATACTTTAATTGTACATTAATTTGTTATATTGAAATATATTTAATTGTCAGCTTCAACAGGCCTATTTGCTTGCTGTTGTTTTTGAGTTCTTCCTCCACCACGTGATCGATTTGATCCTTTTCTTCCAGTTTTTATTATTAACAATAATAAATCGATCACGAGTATCACCACGGCGACTATTAATAAAGACAAATATTATAAATTTTAAAATAATAATTTTTTATAGACAATTACATTGATAAAAAAAATTATTATTTAATAAATCAGTTACTAGTTGTTAATCCAACAGATATGCCGAAAGATCTTTCGTCGTGTCCTATAAATGAATAGTATTTAAATTTTTAAATAGATTTATTTGAACAAAAATTATTAAATGACTTATTTACTTACGATAACGTCTGTTAGTATAAATTGTAATTGTTTCATCGTCGTCGTCGTAATAATCGTGAACCAAGGCAAATGTACTAATAATTAACATCAGTATAGTGAATATAATCATACAACATTCCTGAAAATACAAAATTATTGATATATAAAATGAATACTTAAATTAATAATTAATTTAGTTTTATTTTATTAATTACCCAAATGAAGGTAGTATCGAACCACGTGTAACCATAAAGTACTATAATAATATTTATAAGTCCTGTATAAAAGTAACCAGTACCGAACGCGTAAAATCGATGACATGCAGCATAAGTATCGAAAAAAAATAAATGTATGCTCAAGAGAATAGCCTAAACGAATACGAAGTTTATTACTATTAATGAATTAAAAAAATAAAATATATATTTATTAAAGTTTAATTATTAATGCTTACGAAAACAATTATCTTTAAAACGAAATGAACATTTTTCCACAATTCCTCACAACTGCGACCCATTTTATTTTATCTCGTAAACAAATCAATAATTTTCCTTTCTTCTTTGAAAAGTCGAGTAACAGGAAATATATTTTTATGATGTCAATTTATTTTCGCAATAGAGATATCGATTGCGGATCGATTACAATAAATGAGGGAAAATTATTATACATACCAAGTGTGTTTTTTTTTGTTAATTTAGTTACTTTATTAATAAAAAAACATTACTTTTTGATTATTAACATCAGGTTATTAACATTCTCAATTTTGTAGTAAATAATTATTAAAGAAAAAAAATTATAATAATTAACAAGTTATATGGGAAAACTAATGCATAGGATTCGATAATTTCATCTTACAAAATTCGTCACACGTGTTGTATTAATTATTTAATATAACACGTGTATATAATAATAAAATTTATCTTTATTATCTTTATGTTAATAATCGTCTTATTTGTCATTAAATGTAACAAAAATATTTCAATGAACGATGATTCGATCTTAATACGACGATATATGAGTGAAAATTATTTTGTGACAATATGATTAATCGTCTTTGAGAGATGTATCATTATGGAATGAATTAGTTTTATATATAAAACATTCGCTTGTTATAATATTTGATAAAAATCATTAATCATATTCCTCCTTTGTCAAATGTCGGATACTTAATAATAAGTCCGTAAGATATAATACTCCTTCTATAATACACAGTGAACCAAGTGCCAATCCGACCTAGAAAAAAAAATCCATTATAAATAAATATTAATTTCTTTTAATAATAAAATAATTTCATTCGTCGTAATAAATACCTCTCTTTCTGGTACTAAATATTCAAATTTATGTTCTGGTTGATATCCATGCCAATAATGTAAAGCTGTGCCACCAACAGCGAGGAACATACAAAGCCCAAGGAAGTTCATAATAATGTCCTAAAAAAAAAAATAAGTAAAAAAAGAAAAGAAAGATGACAATAAATATATATATATTATTTCTATTAGAAATTCGTTGAATACATTTTCAAGAACCTTTTAACTTACCACGAGACTTTTTTTGTGATTGGTCGTGCCAAAACAAAAAGTAATTAAAACTACACCGGTGTACAAAAAGAATCCAACAAAAACACCTGACCCGACGATCTCGACGTCAGGATTTTTGTCCTCGTTGAGATTCCATTTTCCACCGATTCCCAAAAATTCTCCAGCGTATCCGGTACGATACAGGATAAGAATAATTAAATTTATCACCTAAACAAATAAAGAAGAAAAACACATTCATATAAGGATACAGGGATTTATTCGTTTTTTCTCTATTCTTTTTTTTATTTTTCTATGGCTAATGTTAACTAAATAGAAGAAAAAAGTTGGATAGGTAAAAATGTAGCACGCTCGTTTCACATTTTTGTGTATCACAAACGAAAACGGTATCGCTTTACAAACAACGTTTCTTATCGATAGCGAGTTGATAAGAAATAAAATGAATCACGAGCTAGCGTAAATTTTTCTTCTTACAAATAAGTCGTTCTATTTATGACGTTGTATTTGGTAATAAAAATATTTTCATCGTACGCGGTGCGTCGATGAAAGATAATTAAGTTAAAAATTTGTTTAATATATTTCGACAAAAAAAACAAATTAGATCGATCTAATAAATAATTTTATTTCTTGGTAGACTTTATCAGACGACGAATAAATATTTTTGCAATTGTTTCGTTCATATTCTTGCTTACTTTTTATTTACTATAAATCATATTTATTATAAATCCTCACTATTAATGACTTCAAAACAAAAACAATTCATTATGTTTTTTACACTTAACACGTAGCAACGAAACACTTTCGCGCACTGAGAAAGAAACATAATCCTTCTGAGATGATTATATTTCATTAGATTAACAAATCCCTGTCTAATGAAATTCCTGTTTTCATTGAAAATGATTGTTGCATTGTTCTTACCAATTTAAGAATTTTTATCGTAATAGATGCAATTGTTTCGACGGACACCATTTTGACGCCAGTTTTGGTTAATAACACACCTTTCACGCGATGAAGATGAATAAATGAAATAGGGACAACGTTTCAACCTGTTAAACGATTATTCATGGAGAAAACCAAGCCTCTCTTTATCTAATCAGATAATATCCTACGAGATAAAGAATAGTAGAGTACTTGCTCATTCGTCTGGTTGTATCTTCTTTTACGCATTTGTATCTTTATTTAATTCAATATGATAGCGTCAAAATTTCTTTAACATTGCTTAACTTTACTGCGAATAATGAATCATAGAATCGTTCACTGATGAACTAATTATATCTTTTATTATATTTTTTTTTAAATAGGGCTTACCATACAACGTGCTTGCAAGACTATTGCGATTAGGATTTATAAGATATATTTATTCGAGAATAAGCAACATGACAGTTTATAATTTTTGAAAAATGATTCCATTGAATCATTGACTTCTTCGAGATCGCACGATTCAATATAAATATTAATTTTTAATAATCGATTATTGAACATATGATGAATATAGAATTTGAATGTTTCAGAAACTAGGATTGGCTATTACACAAGAACAAATCAAAGAAATGGAAAAACACATCGATAATATCGATTTTGAAGCAGCTGCCAAAGAAGAAAAGGCTACGAGACACGATGTTATGGCTCATGTTCACGTTTTTAGCAAACAGTGTCCCAAAGCAGCGCCTATCATTCATTTGGGTGCTACTAGTTGCTACGTCGGTGACAATACCGTAAGTATATTGTGTTCATTTTTCTTAAGATATAATTATACTCACTAATTATTCTATATTTTTGATCGATTCTGTGTTATTCAAGGTAAAAATTCTTTTCTTTTTTTTTTTTTTAAGGATCTACTGATACTTCGTGACGGATTTGAAATTCTTTTGCCAAAACTAGCGAAGGTCATAGAAAATCTTAGCAAATTTGCCACGGAACACGCCAGTCTTCCAACATTGGGTTTCACCCATTTACAACCAGCTCAGCTAACGACGGTCGGTAAAAGAGCTTCTCTTTGGCTTCACGATCTACTGATGGACGAACGTGCTCTTGTACGTGCTAAAAATGATCTTAAGTTCCGCGGTGTTAAAGGAACAACAGGAACTCAGGCATCATTTCTTCAATTGTTTGATGGTTAATCAAATTAAGTTAAATAATATTGTCGATATTTAAAATTAAGGAAATTTGTATTAATGACATCACGGATACGATAATTAACAATTTTTTTGTTTTGTTTAAGTACCTATATATTATTTAATTTATTTATTATTAGTTATTATAATGTTGACGATATTGTGTCAATTTTTAGGTGATAGTGAAAAAGTAAAACAATTGGATGTACTAGTAACACAGATGGCTGGATTCGAGAAGCATTATTCTGTTACAGGGCAAACATATAGTAGAAAAGTAGACGTAGAATGTTTGAACGTTTTAAGTTCGTTAGGTGCTACGGTTCACAAGGTAAAAAAAAAGATCACTTCGATAATAAAAAAATTTTCTTTGGAAAATTAATACATACGTGTTCTTGTTTTAATAGATTTGTACCGACATCAGGTTACTGGCTAACATGAAAGAATTAGAGGAACCGTTCGAGACGACACAAATAGGATCCAGTGCCATGCCGTATAAAAGGAATCCAATGCGTTCCGAAAGATGTTGCAGCATTGCACGTCATTTGATGACGTTATTTAATAACGCTCTTCAAACCGCATCTGTACAGTGGATGGAAAGAACGTTGGACGATTCAGCCAATCGTAGAATTACGCTTTCAGAAGCATTCCTTTCGGCGGACGTTGTTCTTATTACTTTGCAGAATATCACGGAAGGTTTAGTTGTTTATCCTAAGGTCATTGCAAAACACGTGGCTCAGGAACTACCTTTCATGTGTTCGGAAAATATTATAATGGCTATGGTGAAAGCAGGCGGCGATAGACAAGTAAAATTTTATTCTTATTTGTATGAGACATTATTTTCTTTGTTTTGTTTTTTTTAGAATTATTTATTGTATACTTTTATTGTTTCGCATAGGTATGCCATGAAAAAATTCGAGTTTTATCTCAAGAAGCTGGTGCTCAAGTAAAACAACACGGTCTCGACAATGATTTGATTGAAAGAATTAAAAAAGATTCATATTTTGCGCCAATACTTGGTGCAATTGATGATTTGTTAAATCCTTCGACCTTCGTTGGTAGGGCTCCCGAACAGGTTAAAGAATTTATTAAGGAGGAAGTTCAACCAGTTCTCGATAAATACAAGTCACGCATGAACGAATCGGTTGAACTTAACATTTAAAACAGAAATGTTATTTTGAAGTAATATTTTTCGTTTTAGAAAAACTAAACAGTTCAACAATTTTTACACATTTATTATCTCTCATTGAGAATTTTATAATTAATATGTCATATATAGGATTCGTGTAAAAAATATGTATTTTATTTTACATAGAAAGTTTCAATCTCACATATATATTTTTTAAATATATATTTATATATATGTATATCTTAATATTCAGACAAAGTTTATCGTTTTTGTAAATATTAATCATTACGCCTGAAGGTATGCAACACTTTATACTTCGTCGTTAAGATTTCCAAGAAAAAAAAATGATCTATCAATAAATATATATTTTAAATTTTACTCTACCTATACTAGATAAATCAATAAAGTTTTATATTACATTATTTGCATCAAATATAGCGCTAGATCTGTTTACAAACATAATATATAATATAAATATAAATAATTACAAACAGTCGATGAATACTATTGAAAAATTATTAATGACACGTATTGTCATTATCGATGTGTTTGCTAATTAATAAATATATAATACTCTTGTATTTTTATTTAAGATAGATACTTTAAAGATAAATAATAATTATGTTGAATTTTCATTTAATTAAAAATTTGTTTAGTTTATTCTTTGGGAAATTGCAAAATGGAGAAATTTCAAGCATAGTTTAAATACTTTTAAGGAAAGGAATAAACGTTCGACATTTTGATATTTTTGTTATGTTTCTATTTTTTTTTATTTTTATGCAGAAGGAACAAAAAAATTGTTTGTACAATAAAAGATAAAAATTTTTGTTCGTATTTGTTGGAAATGAAAAAAAAAAAATCTTCGCAATTTATAAATTACATTAAATGAAATTAAAAGGCGCATAGATCACAGCCACACATAGGCATTTAAAAAATTAAAATTCGTAAACAATCGCTTTTTAACTTGACAAGTTTACAATATTTAGTTTTTGTCTATGTTGATTATACGTTTCTTTTTACTTGACAATCTTCTCGTCAACTTAACAGTCGTGATAGCAAAGACAAAAATGATGAAGTGACGAAGAAAAACGATATAGAACGGACAATTTTTACATAAATATTTACATAAATTTGAGAACAAAAGTAAAGAGAGAAAAAGCGATATGTGTTTCTTTTTTTCGTTTTTTTTTTTTCGAAGACATTAAACAAAGCAGAGAATATATACAAGAAAATAATAGATAGTAAAGAAGTTAAGAGATAGAGAAGAAAAAAAAAAGAAAAAGTATTTCATAACAAATTTTTTTTCGCACATATTGAATAAGTATGTATACCTATTTGTATACAGAAATTCGAGTAACATTTGCAGTCGTAAAATCAGAAAGAAATTAACAGATACATATCTAATAATAAATGATATGCTATAGTACAATAGTAAGCTATGACGAAAGGTGATACGAAAAATAGTAGTTGCATATAAATGATAGAACGTATTATAATCACAGTGCATAAGAAAAACATTTTTTTTTCGCTTTGATTTTGTACAGAATGAGTATTCATAGGTGGGAGAAGTAGACTAGAAAGAGAGAAAGAATATAGTAAATAGTATTAAATGATTTATCAATTATATAACGAAAATGATTGACTTTCTTCTATATTAATTTTTAATAATTTTTTTTGTTTTGTTTTTATTGTTTTTTTTTCTCTTTTGGTATATTTTTAAAGGAATATTAGAATATATTACAAATGTGCGTGGCAAAACACACAATTTAAGTTTCGTACAGTCATAAATCGTGAAAGAAAAAGACAGAAGACGAAAGACAGAGAAAAAAAGAAAAAGAAAAAGAAGAAAAAGGAAATGTAGAAAGAAAATATGTAAGAATTGATTTTCGAAAATAGAAAAAATTTAGCGTGAAAGGAAAGAAAGTAATGATTACAGTGTTCAGCTTTATTGTTTAAGTGAAAGAAGAAAAAGTATTGAAATATAGATACAGCGATAGATTAAAAATGATATTGCATTTTTGTAAATAGATTAGAAAAGATTAGAAAGAGAAGATGGAAAAAGAGACGTAAAAGACGAGATAGAAAAAAGAAAAGATTAAAAAGAATAAACGAAAAAGAGAAAATGAAAAGAAAGAAAGTGAGAGATAGAGAGAAAGACAGAGAGACCAAGAAAAAGAAAAAGATAGAAAAAGAGAATAGAATAGAATTTTTAATGAAAATAAAAAATGAAAATAAAAAAAATAAGAAAATATAAAAGAAAAAAGAAAGAAGAAGATATCGATTAAGAGATACGCAAGTAAAATGCGAAAAATAGATTAAGAATATAGAGATAGAAGAAGAAAAAATAAAAAAACATAGAATGAAATGAAAGTAGTAGATTAAGAAAGAGAATTTTTGTACAAAATAAATTGATAGGTACGAAGATAGAATTATTTACGAATGTTCGAATATAATTAGAAAAAAAATAGATATGAAGAGAAAGAAGAGGTAAGAATAATAGTTAATGTGAAGTACGTAGAAATTAGAATTAATTAAGAAGATAGAAAAAGAAAGATAAGACATTTAATAAACAATAGAGATAATATTTCGCAAATTATACGGGGGGAGGGGAGAAATATTATTTTAAGAAAGTTTTAGAAAGAAATAGGAAGAAATATATAGATAGGACAGAAAAATAGAAGAGATTAGAGTATCCATAGAAGTTTTATATTTATAATGTATGTATAAAGAAAATAGTTTGAAAAAAACATAATTTAAAGAAAGAAAAGAATAAGTAAAATAGTAGAGAACACAGAATAGAAATGAAATCAGGAATTGATGTGACGATAAAATTAGTTAATAGAAAATTTAAAAAGTAATTAGAAAAAAATAGGATAAATATTAGGCCATTAAATATGAAATGTTTGATTTTTCGGAATGAAATTATTCGGAGTAATCAGACGTTTTATATTTAATTACCTAATATATTCGAAGCGATAGTGTTCAGGTACAGTAGTAAAGAAATAAAAGTTCATATAATACAATGAAAAAATTAATACATAGATATAAAGAAGAAACGCATTTTAGAGATCTTAAAAGGAAATTTTACACACACAAAAAAATAGAAAATAAAGCTAAGAAAGAAGAGGAGGAAGAAATTGGGAAAGATAATGTAAATAGAAAATAGTAGAAAATAATATCGAAATGAAAATTTACATTGACAAGATTAATCAAGAAATCTTGAATCTGATAATACTGATATGTTGATGGCAACGAAAGATAAAGTAAAAGAAATAAAAGTAGAGATCCTTATAGAAAATAAAATAAGATAAGTAAGTAAGTAAGTAAGTAAGTAAGTAAGTAAGTAAGTAAATAGGTACATACAGCTTAGAAGAAAAGAAATTAAGAAAAAGTTAAGATGCTGCACGTGAAACAGAAATTTGAAAAAATTTAGCGTAAAAAAGAAAGAATTTAGCGAGAATAAGAAAGAAATGAAAGGATAGAAAAATCAAAATAAAGATAGGCGTAGCTTAAGTATAGCAAGAGAGCTGAGAATAATTTCATAAAGATTTACAAATCGTGTTTGCAAGGCGATCAAGAAAAAGAAAAAAGATAAGGTGATAGACAAATAAACAAAAAAGAAGAAATAGATAGACGTAGCTGAAGTATAGTAAAAGAGTTGAGAATTATTTAGCAAAGATTGTTTATAAATCATAGTGGATGATCGTTTTTATCAAGGATCAAGTAATTTCATCGATTCTATATTTGATCGCGATAAAAGAGAAAAGAATCGATTAAATTACGAAATACTTGATAATCGATAGACAAGCGAGAAAAGGGCTATCACAGAACGTTAGGTTTGTCGAGAAGGTTCAACTGTTCCGAGCGGATAAAAACGATTCACCTGGATAGAATGATAGAACAATTTTTTTTGGGGAGGGGGGAACAGTCAGAGTTCAAAACAATAATAGTAAAGCAAGGAAAAGGAAGATGTGCCGATTTTAGATTTCTTGATGAAACCGAGTGACCAGTCAACGAATCAATTTTTTTTTGTTTTGTTTCACATATACGGAACAATTTAAAAATCAATTAAATCAATACTAATTACATTATTGCATCAATATTCAAAATGATATGATCTAACATATGTTTTAGAAATTTCTAAAAGCAAATAGGATTCGATTCGTTGACCGGTACTCGACGAGGAACCTCCCTGGAAGATGTCTTGATCGCGATAAAAATCCTGGATAATTTTACATTCATCATTTTCCGTTGATACTCGTAAAACGTAATACTTTCCATGTTATTTCCAGATTTTGTACGAAGACACCGTAACTTGATTTCAAACATTAATGCAATTAAGATCATATTGTTGATCATAATCTGGATAAACGTTTGACGATTAATTTCCAATCGTCAATTTGATTTATACCAAGTATTAGTTTTTCATAAGTAAGTCGATGATCCGTGTTATTGTATCCAGTGGGTGGTAAAAATTCTGATTCAATACGAGTAATTCTTTCCATTGTGTTTACCGATATTTCGAATATGAATTCGATCAAGTGATCCTAAAGGAAAAGAAGAAAAAAAATAATAGTTAATTACGTATTACTAATAGAAATGTTCACACTTAATCAAACCTTCTCGATTAGGACATACGTAATTGATGGTTAATAAACGAGGATACGAAATGTATAATAAAAAAAATTTAAACTTACGCCATTTTTTCTTGAGATTGCAAAAAAATCGACGGTACTGATGTAATTGACTGCTGCCAATTAATGATGTTATGTGTCATCGAAGAGTCATATTCTCCCTGTCTTAGTTAGCCAATACAACGACAGTTGTCATTACCAACACCGACCCAACCAACCTAAAGATGATAAAAAATGTATTATTAATGTTTTCTTCTATTTCTAAATTAATCAACTTATTATAAAAAGAAAATGATTTATCATTCAAATATTTTTTTATTTGTAATAATGATTATGGCAATCAGCGTGATAAGTTACTCTATGTTTGACCAATCGATTAATTACGTAAACATTACACAATTCGAAGTAATAATTACAAAGTTCTCGAATGTTTCGTAAAATATTCTATACAGAGGTCGATTATCTTGCTTTTCGAAAGTTTTCATAAGATAAAAATATATTTCCAGTATACTAAGTGTTGCGTAAAACTATCAACGTAGGCGCAAGTACCAATGATTTTTAAATCTTTTTATCTTGATTAATTTTGTTTTCCCCGCCATTATCTCTTTCTCATTTTTTTCTTTCTTTTCAACGATTTAACACTCGTCAAATATGCTCGACACAATCTCGGAGACGCTTGCAAGCAAAAGTTCATCCGGTTTGTGACTTTCACTGCTAGGGGCATTACTTCGGATGCCATATTCATGCGGTTACTTTTCTTCTGGTCTTTCATTCTCTTCTTTATTTCGTTCACCTTTCACGAAGACGGCTTCGTCATCATAAATTCATCCTCTTACCTTTCATTTTCAAAATTACTTATGTTAGCTTTCTTTTTTTTCTTTCAGAGTAAGACCAATTAAATATAATTTATATATATGTTTATGATAATATAGCTTTTAAATAACCAATTATTATAAAAATAATTTTTTCTTTTATTTATATATGTATTATAAGCATGTTCATACTTATATGATCATATATTATACAAATATTGTGATTATATAATATCAAATATTAGAATTATGTTAATATATTATAATACCAAGTATTAGAATTTATGTGTGTTACATAATATTAAATATTATATTAAATGTTTAAGAAAATTTATACGAATAGGTAAACTTGGAAAGAAACTAAACTCTTATCAAGAAATCAGTTAGATTCATTCGTTTCGCTCTAACGAACTCAAAACCTGATTGTAAAATAAAAAAATTTCCTCCTTTCGGCACGACCAACCACGTCGATCGAAACTTTGACGCTTTCGAACTCCAAGTTTAAAGGAGAAAGTAAACCTATATAAGTTTTTTTTCCTCTTATTTCACGTCCCACTTCTATTCGAATTAACGAAATTCTTTTTGTTTTTCTTTTTGTTTTTTTGCATAAATTATATTTATTTAGTCATTCAAAGTTTTTAAATTACGAAGAAAATTGTCAATAAGGAATCCGCCTACGTTATAGTATATTTGAAAATCGTTTATCGGTAACAACCATAAAATTCATAAAATTGACATTTAGTTATCAGTTGATAACAACTAATTAAAGTAATACAAAAATATTCGACTAGAGGAAAATGATAGAACTGAATATTACCGGTCACGCTTTCAAGCAAATACGAAATTAGTATATTTAACAAAAAAAAAAATACCAAATATAGTAGTTATACATTGAATTCGATCAGCCACACAAAGCAAAGACAAAATTAGTGTGTATAAAGAAAAAAAATAATGAAGAAAGAAAATAAATAATAATAGTTAAGGATAACGGCAGTAAACTTAGTCTACTTTCCGGTATCAGTCAAGGGAAAGTTTCGAGAACAGGAGGTATATATTATTATACTTTGTGAGTTTCCATTTGCATCCTACTTTTACATCCTACTTTTGCCTATCACGAGAACTATCGTTTCAAGGTGTCACGTTCAATTAATTCGACATTTTTATATTCTTATCGATATATTCGTTCGTTATTAATATATATAAGTGTTCTACCGTATTATATTTATACTTTTATTTTATTTTATTCTTTTTTTTTTTAATTAATTATATATGCACGATTTAGACTTCATTCTTACAAACCTTTCACTTTCTCGTGTTTCAAGATGGAAACGTGACTTTTAAATTGTACGAACTCGGCTCAACATTAATAATAAAAAACAAATAATTAGTTTATTGTTTTCTCGCGTTTATCGATCAAAGAAATTTAGAAATATCGTATAATCAAATTTATACGTATAATACGTAAATAGATTGATAATTTAATTAACTATTAATCGAATTTATTATTTCTAATAAAAATCAATATTTTATGAAACATTGTTCGAGTATCATTCATTTGAATATCATAATGATTGATTATTCATAATTTCTTTTTAATATTTGAATTTTGAAAAAAAAAGAGATTTTTAATTTATAATTCGATTAAGAAAATTTCTACGTTAGTTCGTAGTCAACTGATAATTTTATTCAATGTTTCTTCTAATCCGATTTTACGTAACGTCTCTATAAGATGTCCTAATTTGCATCATCTACGAAGAATCACATGCATGTATCTACGTATCTGCCATAATTGAATTATCGTACACGCTTAGACGGTAGTACAATTACGTATACAGTAATCTAATACGTATAGTTCGTGTTTTTTAAACCAACAAACAAGTTGAAGATTTTCATAGAAAATTTGCATTAATTAAACTTTGATTTTTTTTCTATAAAAAGAAAAAAAAAGCTACCTTTCGCTCTTTATCTTGAAAAATATTAGTCCTCATATTTGCAAAAAAAAAAAAAGAAAAGAAAAACTATTCGGTTTTTATATTCTATTAGAAAATAAAAAATTTATGTTCGTGTAACTCGTTCGTAGAACATCATTTTCTATAAATTCTGTCTATGATTTTATGTCCTTTTTTTTTATAGTGCCTATCGATTTATTATGCGGAAACGACAAGGTTGACCTCGAACTATACACGTTTCCGTATAACAAACTCGTTCTCCTTGATTAAACAAAAATGTAAAAAAATCACGTCCACTTTTTCATCAAAGTCCTGAATGATTTGTTGCTGTTGTTGTTGTTCGAAATATCGATTAAAATAAACGACATTTCATTAAGTCTCAATATAAATCATGGTTAAAGTTAAATAAGGAAATTTATACTCGGTGTCAGCAGAAAACTAGTAGAAGGCTTTTTTATTATTACTACAACCAGCAATTGAAAAATGACCTTCTACCGGTTCTCCTGTCACCGAGTTAATTAATACAGACTTATTTCAAATACGATTATTAATGTATGACAATGAAAAATGGAAAAAGAACGAGTTTAATTTATTGCACGATATCATCAAAATCAATGTGAGATAAACTTCTGATACTTTTATCTATTTTCTTTATCTCAATGTTTTGTAAAAATTATTTATTGTTCAGTTTTATCTTCGTTACTTAGGTAATGAGTATATATTTACATGCAAACAAGAAGACAATGTATAATTTCAACAGACAAGATGTTTCAAAGAAACAAAAAAATATTTATCTTTCACCTGTCACACGCTCACTAATCGCATAATTGTTAGTCTTCTGAGGCTCACGTTCGTTCGCATTATATAATATATATAATCATACACAGATCGTATCTCATGATAGTATTAAAAATTTAAGCGTGTGTGCACTGATATGAATTTAAAAAAAATATTTGTATACGATAAATCAATTAAAATACAATAAAAGAAAGAGAGAGAGATTATTTATCGTTCAAATTTCTAATCTTTCTAAGGTATTTATATATACAAATTAAAATAAATGATTAATTATTATTAAATCCATAAAATAAAATTAATATTCAATTTCAAAAGATTTGAATTAGATCGAAAACAAAAATTTTCGAAAATATCTTTCACCAAGCGTACAAGACAAATTTAGAGTTCATAATAAATAATTCAAATAATTAAACGATTATTATCAATTCTGTGTTCTCATTGATATAATTTGATACAATATTTATCACAATCAGTAGAAGTATTTGAAAATATAAATATTTCATCGTAGGAACAATAATTTCTTTCGTAATATATATAATTCAAATAATTTTAATTTTCACACACACACACAATTTTTCATTCATTAAATTAATTAGATATAATAACAAAATTTATAATAGAATCGTACTCACCATGACGTTAGAGAGTGGTGTGGTGTCGTGTGATGGTTTTAGCCAGTAAGGCTCGGGGAGCTTTCTTCTTGTCGTGTTCGATCTTCGATCTTCCAGGTAAGTTAAACCAGGTGAATGCAACGTATGCCTTTATATCACCTCTTAGTCCGAACTCAACTACAATATACAGTAGACGTTTACTACCACTTTTTCTCTTGCTATCCCTTCCTCTTTGGTTTCTTATATTTTCATCTTTCTCATTCTTCCACTCTTTCCCCCTCTCTCTCTCTCTCTCTCTCTCTCTCTCAGCTTTCAACGAGTTCTGCATTTTCTTCCAGCCAACCAGTCCCACTCCTTTGATTCGTTCTTTCTTATTCTTTCTTTTTTTCTTTCTCTCTCTTTTTCTAACTATCTTGACCAAACACGATTCGTTACAAACACTCATGCAAAAGATAGAGACAGTTCGAATGTCAAAGTGGTCATGCGCGATCGTAGTTCTAGCAACTCTTTCTATCTCTGTCCTTCTTTTAAATCTCGTTGTCACTTTTACAAATGTAAGAGAAGGAGAGAGAGAGAGAGAGAGAGAGAGAGAGGAGAGGGAGAAATATATATAGATAAAGAAAGTAGTCGACAGTGAGTTTTACATTGCAAAAAGGGAATGTTAATATGTTCCTTCTTACGATCAAGGGTCATGTTCGTGCTCTCTTACCTAAGAGCCGGTTATGTAGCGGTTATTGCGATTAATATCCTACTACCGACCAGTCGTAACGTTGCGTATTATTATTTTTACATCGTAATATTATTAGGATTAATTTAACTTAAAATTAAATTTCTTTTCTTTTCTTTACTTTTTTGTTTCTTTTTTTTTTAATCGTCGTTAAACTCACGATAACTCGTTCGAAAAATGTTTACCGTATTATGGATAAATTCTGTGATTTAATTTTTCCAATTGCGTTGGATAATTTTTTTTTCATTTTTTTTTTCTTTTAATCGTTAAAATTTATAATGGAATACTATTTATGTAAATTGTTGGTTTGATCGATTAAGAAAATTCCTCAAGTTAGAATATAACTTCTAATTGAAACATACGCGATAAGTATGGAATAAATTCATGAAGTCACGTTGCCTATACCGATAATACACGTTTTCGAAAGTACTTTCGATCTTCGACGAAGTAGATAGTCTATACGTAATTTTGCAAACTCGAATGGTTTACGTCCAAGTAGAATATTAAATATTCAAATTCGCCGATCTAATCAGTAAAGTTTATTTGCATTAAATATCCTGTTTCTGTTAATTGAGACAGTATTTTTCAATTACGTAATTCTCGAATTAAAAGAAACGGTAACGATCGTTGATCACGAAATATATCTACAATAAATCTGTTTCATTTTCTTTCTTTCGTTCTTTCTTTCTTTCAAATATGGTGTTTTAAACAAGACAGCAAAAATGTATTTGAAAATAGAAATTTAAAATGGCTTTGTAAACTGTTTAGCAAATAGGTTAACAGGTCTATTATAATTTCTAATTTTGTACATACTGATTGCTCATTGTGATTCACGGTAATAGCAAGTTCGGTAAAAAGTTCATAAAAAGGTGTATTTATCTTATTGCTAGATCGTATTATTCGAAGGAAGACGCGTTAGTAGGTCACTGACTGACAGTGAGTATTCGATTTTAATGGCACACTTTTCTTCTCTCATCCTTTCATTCCACCTTTCCCTATAGACTTTTTCTAACCGCTTGTTAAACTATTATACTCGAAGATGATTCGAAGGATACAATATTCGAATATAACTGTAGGTAATTACGATAGTGAACAAGTGAACAAAAAAAATTGACAAAATTTATTTTATGATTTATTTTATATCACAATTATTTATATATTACAGAGTAAATTATAAAATTAATTTATTTTTCAATAAATGAATTTAATTTACTATTATAATTGGAAGTACATATATCCCATCGTTTTGTTATGTTTTATAATAATAGTACAATGAGTAACATTACAAAAATTGTATTTTTACATGGTCAAGCATAAACTTGAAGCAATTGTAAATTAAATAAATTTCAAAAAAATGATGTAAAATTACTGGAAATAATACATTCTGTCAATTGATAAGTAGACCAGGAAATTATAACTTTAGGAAATAATTTATTATTTTTAGTGGTAGGAAGAGAGAGATATATTGAGATTATTGGAAAGTTTGTAACGATTGAAATGGTTTTCTTTCTTTTTTCCCCGTCCTCCTCGCCTCGCTTCGCTTCATTTCCAGGAAAACAGTTCCATTTCATAAGAGACGCGATCTACTGTAAAACCGCTTGAACTCCTTCCAAAACGATCATCATAATTCAAACGATCATCTTTTCTTCGTGGCTACGTGGAAAGCGACCACGCCTCTTTGTTATTCAAAACGAACGAAAGTTTCATTTTTTTAAACGAAACAGGTAATACGGTCTATACACCGGTTGAGGAGGTATTTCAAACAGGCCACCTCCTGAATAACTCGATTGCGTTTGGTGATAGAAAAAAAATATGTCAAATTAAAACTTACTTGATTTCGAGGGTAGTTATTTATTCATTTTTTAAATTATTTTTTATGTAAAAAAAAAGCCACAACGCAGTTCATTATATGCATATTAAAACGTTCTATCAGATGGTAAATACAAAAATATATCATTTCGTTTAAAAAAAAAAAGGAAAAACTATTAATATGGTATTATGCCAACCTCGAAAAAAAAACTAAGTTTCGTATAACAAATTTGTTTCTATCACCGATAGCATATTCACCACATACGAGTGTGTATACTTCATATGCGCTCACATACACACATATACACTAAAAAATTTATATTATATATATATATATATATGCATATATAAGAGATATATATTCAAATTTGAAAAGAAATATAAAGAAACACAAATTATTTACAATTGTTTTAAGAGAATATCGTATCGGGAATCGTTCTTATCGATCTCTCGCGTCGATTTGGATCAACGATCACAACAAAGTCGACTTTCACTTTAACTTGAGAGGTGACAGTACGCTTTCGCATGTCGAGAAACACTTCCACCTCGTTTTCCTTGGATCATGCTTCTCCTTTGTCTTTTACATCCTCTTTTTGAACTAGAATAGATGGATAATTTCTTGTATCAAGCTTTGAAAGAAATTTACACGTCTTTGATTTTTTGGTTTCAATACTTGTACTCGTATAAGAAATAAGGAAATGGAGGTTCCGTCGACATTCGTTGTTATTTAAACTTTTTACTGTAGCGATCTGATTGTGAGAAAAAAAGCGTGTACATACTTTCCTTCGAAAATTATTACCTTCGATTGTAGAAAGTTATTTATATGAAACGGTATATTTATTTATTTCTTTCTTTCTTTCTCAGATCTTACCGAAATGTTTTTTCAGAAAAGATAATTTGTAAGTATGGTGGAAAAATAATTGATTCGATAGAAAAATAATCTAATTGCTCTCCATGTTTTTCTTTTATTTCGTTCAATTTGCTTGGTGTATACTACTTATTAGATCATACATATTTCATAAAAATAATAGTATATCAGCATAAACTTTTTTTAACAGTTAGTTAGCAAGGTATACAATAATAGAATGTCAGACATTGCCATTATGTTCTACGTGATCTCTTGATCTAAACTCTTAGCAGAGGGAGTCCTTGAAATTCCAGCAGACGAAGAAGAAGATCGTACGAGGGAAGAAATTATTGTTCGTGATCATCAAGGAACGTACAATGAAAGAAGAAGTTCAGGTTCTAAACCGGTAAGTTGCCATCTTAGCAGACTGATCCTGTGATGGATCATTTGCAAATATGATTTGTTGTTGAAGGTTAAATGTATCAAGGAATTTAACACATGAAAAGGGGATCTATTTTTCTATTCATTCCAATGATAAATATAGAACGTATTACAAAAGTTTAGATGTCTGAAGAGACCAGATTTAATAAAATCATAGGAACCTTTAAACATTTCCCACCAATCGAGTTAATACTCGATCCACTTACAAGGGAAAAGTGAATTTTACAATTTTCTTTTCTTGAATGAAATTGTAAAGAATTTATTTTTCCATTTAAAACGAATTGGTATATAAGAATGCATGTGAAACTTCTTCCTTCGTTTTTTTTTGTTGAATCTTTTTGCTTGCACAGTCGATGATCCTGATGAATTCCTATAATTGTGTAAATTTAAAAAACAAAATCCGATGTCCTGTCAATTTGGCTCTCCCCTTGTTAATTCTATTTATTTTCTTAATCATATACTGTAAAAATATAACTGCAAGTAATAAAGATAGATATCTACATCCCGGTAAATAGGTCGAGAAAGTTTGAGACACGCTCTTGATCGAAGAAACCTTATCAGTGGTTCCAATGATAGCCTTATTCTTGATTTTGAAGGGTCTCGATGGGTAGGACTCGTAATTGGTAACATAATCCTATTCGTTAGAGCCATCATTTTTTAGATTGACGTATACATCTGACCAAATCATAATTGTTTTATCACGAAGGATTAAAATTATTAAATTAAATCACGAAGATTTAGTTTTTTAATTGATTTATCACGTAGGGATAATTTCGTGAAGACACTCTGAAGCGAGTTTGCTTAAAAGTAACGAATCAAGATCGCTTCACTTAAAAATAATCTTGCTTTTATCATTCTTTAATAAATATTAAATTTAATTTTTTTATAAATGTAAAAAATACAGTTTCACTTTGTAAAACAGTACGATGTATTATATTGTTTTGTTAAATAGTTCCTTCAATATAATGAAAAACATTCGATAGTTTTCTATTTATACGTAAGGATTACTTTTTTAGTAAAGTTGAATTTAGGTAAATGCTTGAAAGTGTTCAAAATTTGTAAGGAAAATATTTATTATAGCGAATATTAAAAATTAAGATATATTTGTTTATTATTTTATAGATAGTACGTCTCTGTTTAAAATATACATAGCTCATGCGCACGTAACATTGCCATAATTTCAATAAAAACAAACGCTCTTCTAACTTTGAAAGTTATATCGTGTCAGTATTCTTCCAGCTTCCGGCGTGTTAACATAGAAAAATTTTTCTTACGAACACACACACGATCAGGTTTAATTATTTTATACTTTTTACTTATTTAGATTTATTATAATGTGTAGTCAGCAGAGTGCATAATTAATATTAAACAATAATAAATATTACTTTAATATTACTTTAAATATTTAATAAATAAATATTATATAAAATATTTAATATTACATTAAATATTATAACCCATAACATACGTTGCAATTTTGAAGGATAATTTTAATTGCAAATAATTGCAGGTTTCGATACGAGTTTTATCGATAGTAATTTATTAGTTCTTATTATCTACAACAGATGACACTAGTCATGCTTTCCACCCTTGTTATATATTTCCTAAGGTTATTTGTATTAGGTCAGAAGTATCAGGTGTACGCTTTTATAATCAAAAAGATTATTTCATTTGCACGGTGTATTGTCCAAGTTCCTAAAATTTAACGTATTTATCAGTTTGATACAAATAATTATACAACCTGTTGGAACATTTGTTTGTTTTAATGTATGATCGTTCAATCGCATTTATTATTTGTAATTTCTTAAATTAGTTTTACATAGCTATATATCTATCACTATTTTGCGTGTAATATTGAAATAATTAAGTAGGTATGCATGAAAAAATCACGAGCACTAATAAAATTTAATTAAAATCAATAAGTATTATTGACAATAAAAAGCATTCACTGACTAAAATAGATTTTAAAGATGACTCAATATGTGGAAGCAAGTTCTGCAATCAAATGGCATTCTTTAATGGATATCACTAATTTTTTACCATATCCATTAAATATGTGGAACAAGATTGTTATAACTGAAGATCTTACTGAAAACAATAATAGGATTAGAAATGTTAACACTTTCTTAGGATATTTTATTTTACTTTGGGCAACTCTTTATCTTGCATATAAAAAATGTTTAAATGTAAGTTGCATTAATGTCAATTTTATTATTGTTATATCTATTACTGTTGTTCCATAGTAATAATCTTTTTTATTATAGTCATTGCTTCGTCATATGTGTATTCCATTGACGCAGAGGTATAGGATAATTGAATCGGTATGGAATTGTGGATTTTGCTTCTGCAGCATTTGGTATATTATGTCTATGCCTACCAAGAATTTAAATTTTTCTCTTAATGGATGGAATATAACGCATCAGGAATTGGCTATTATTTTATATAAAAGTTTCTTCTTTCATCGTGCCGGTGTTGCTATTATATGTCATAGCGCTTGGATTCATGGTTTAGCAAATCTATTATTTGCATCGTACATCTTAAATATGCTTTATGAAAAGTAATTGAACTCTTATATCTTTCTAGAATTTTATGTTAAAAAAATATACTATATTATTGTTTTTCTAGGCGGTGTAAGATAGAAAATGCCTTCCTATTCTATAGAGCTATTGACATAATATTAATAGATATTTGCAGGATTTTGATATGTAGTACTCAAGTTATCGGTGAAGCTGGAAAATTATTTGCTAAATGGACTGCTACCCTATTATTCTCAATTCACTGTCTCAATTGGTCAGTATGAAAAGAATATGTATACATATTCTCAAAAAGAATGATTACCTGAACAAATTTATAAATAATTTATGAATCAGGGTCTATTTATACATATTTTTTATACCTAAAATGATGTGGCCAGAAAAAGTGGATCTTGCTTTGTTGCTATGGTTTCTTGCGGAATGTTCAAATTCGGTAAAGATTTTTAGAACAAATAAGAATTAAGTGTAAATTAATTTCAAATGCGTTCAACAATCATATAAATATTACATTTTTATCATTTTGGAAAAATGATAATTTATAAGAATTTTTAATAACTTAGGTATTGTTAAAACTATGCGAATGCGCTAAAGCAACTCATTGGCTTGAAATTTGCCTTTTTCCCCCACCCTCTAAAGAAGCAATCGAACTTGCTAATATACAAAAAAGGCATCAAAAATCTATGAAGAAATCAGTTAATGTTAAACCAAAGAAAAATGACCTTGCGAAAGCATTACTATGTAAGTTTATTTTAAGTTCAATTATGTAATGATTATTTCAATATTGAGGAATTTCATCTGTATATAATTTATATAAAAAGGTGCAATGGTGATTAAGAAGAAGATTCATAGGATTCGAAGTGAAAAAGACACGAAATTTCAACAAAATAATTTAAAACCTACGTATCCGACGAAAAATTTACGGGAATCGTAAAAGAAATAAATTCAAACAATTATGATATATATTACATGTTTTACCATGTAACATTAATTTCCTTTTCAGATGTACATTTCTTCAAATTTCACTTTCTTTTCTTTTGTCATTTATAAGGATATTCGTTAATATCTTATAAATTGATAAATAAAAATGATTGTACTTACAATTGTATAAATATGAATATTTGCAGAAAAGATATTAACAGATGTTAAATAAAGTGAATAATGTACGTTAAAATGAATTCACAATACCACGATTTTTATTTTTTTTTTTTACAAAAATCAAGTTTATTCGACAATTTTATTGATATATACCTGTTATGTAGAAAGTTTCATCATCGTTTATATGTTCATAATTAAACGGAGCATCTAGCCAATTGCTCTTACTATGCATTATATTATTTAAAAGTAAATGAAGCAGTCTGCTAGATGCTCCAATGTTACAAATAATCATGAGGCTTGTTTTTATCGGGGCAGGTATTTAAAAATATTATTTTATAACGTTGTCTCGTTATAATTATGAATTGAATTTAAAATATTTAATAATTATATTAGTAAATGCTATTACAGAAATAACATGAATTTGTTTGTCAAACATTTAGGTGAATTTTTGTCGACGGTGACATTTTATCTGATTGCACCAAAAGTTTGTGCAAATAAAAATTTCGTTCATTGTTCTTTTTATCTGTCTGACATACTTTTTAAATGCTACTGAAAATAACCATTATTTTCGTGCAATTCTATACGTTCGATGCAGATTATATAATCTGAGCTTCCTTTTGTTGCAACAAGACTTTATTATATATATAATGGATGATAAATAATAATATCTATGCAAAAGTATTTTTTTATTAGACACAAAGAACTGTGGAATATTATGGGGGCTTGAAAATAAACTTGTATTTACTTGTAATAGTGAACAATTGATGTATATATGTATATAATGAGCAGGTTACGTTACAGCGCATCTGATAGAACTATTTGCATTAATCTCTTTCGTAGCTATTTCAAAACATGAACAGTGTGATATCCTTAGTTCGCAGTATACAGAAGTTCGTGTAAACGTAAATTACTTCCTTCAACGTAATTATAATTATATTAGATATATAGATTAGATTCATATCACTTGAGCTTACGCATCGAGGAGAAAGTTACTTATTCTCATTTTTTTTTTCCATTATTTATTTCGCCATTTGAACTAGAGTCTCTTTCTCTCTAACTGCTCTAGTACGTCTAGAGATTAATAGATTTTTATTATTATTAATTATTATTTTTTTATATTATTTTTTTAAATCGTTACTAGCAACAAAAATGTAAAAATGTAAAATATAACATAATGGACGATCAAGAAGATATGTAAGAAGATCATATAATTTTAATCATGTAATACATTTTAAAACTTTAAAATATATCGTACGTAGGTATTATTTTAAAACTTATCGGTCGTTTATTACAATAAGTGATTGCACTTTCTAATATTCAAAAATTGATCTGTTAAAAATTATGAGAGTGGATATATTTCATATGGGACATAACGTGTTTCTCAAAACGTTTTCGGTAAAATTTTTTTTCATTTTTCTTTTCCTTTCCTTTTCATTTTTTTTTTTTAGATACACTGCGCTAAAAAATATATTAACATGAAATACTTAAATATTACTTGCTACTAAAATTACGATGTCCTTTCGTAAGAAAGGTTTCTATAAAGGTGGCTCAGTCAAGTATCATTGAATATAAGGAAACAGTGATTTAAGTCACACAAAATACTTATTATTATCTCTTTTAATTTAGAAAAAGCAGATAGAAAATGAAAGAAAATGGAAATGTAATACTATTGATATATATATATACAAATAACAAAGAAATATAATATATCTGCCATGCGCTACGCGTAACCTGGTAAAGATCCCTGCAACGTTTGAAAATGATTTGAAATGATGGAGAGATGTTTTCTTTGAAATTTGTACGAAATTCGCTGAATAAGGCGCTTTCATAAATGATGACACTCACATATACAACACCTTTATAAAATTCCTTTCTCTATCGGAACAAATATATCCTTCTCGTAAATCAATACAACGTTCAGTTGTTTATCATATAAGTTTAATCGAGTTTATAGACACACTCACAAAATATCTTGCTATATTATTTTATCGAGTGAGTAATGGTTATTTATATATATATTTATGTATATTGTTAGATGCAACTTACATTAAATAACTATCACTGCTCTTACTTCCATAACATGTAATCTTTTTCATAATAATCAATGTTTTTTTTTTCTTTTCATTTTTCTTTTTCCTTAGTTGCATACACATTCATATGTCTCTTTCATGCTCTCATACTCTTTTAGTTAGTTGATAAAAATTAAATATCTCTGAAACTTATGTCAATCCAACGCTAGTGAGTACGTTAAGTATAAATGAAACTAGCCCTCTTCTCTTTATATGTTTTATTTATTTGCAATCCTTGCATTTTAAATAAAGGTCAATTAATGCATTATTCGGTAACAGTTATAAGGAACGGTTCTTTAACTTCTGTTAATGTATGTCTATAATTATATTCAGTGTTTTATGCAATAGAATTACTTTAATAAGGTTTACTATATTGCATAACATAGTTTTGTGCCTTTTTGTATTTTATAAAAGCTTCATCATTCGCAGAGCTTCATCTCATAAACAATAGATTATAGAAAAAAAAATGATACAATAGATTCAAACGCTAAATAGCACATTATTTATTACTTTACCTCCAAGGCGCACCTACACGTACATATACTTTTTTTAATTAAGGATTCAATACCAATCAGACTCTACTTTTCTTGGCAAGGATAGCAGCACGATAGAGATTTTGGCTACCATCGTAAATTAAACTGCAAATTTAGTACCTTGGGAAGACAGTAAATTATTGGAACGTGATTGTATATAACAAACAATTTTTTGTCTTCATACACTCCGATAAAATGTATAATAAATATCGACAAGTTATTCATGTGTGATTTCGGAACGAATATAAATATGAAAGTTATCTTATTACAACGTATATACGTATATATACGTGCATTTATGTATGTATGTATGTATGTTCGTATATATGTGTGTATGAGTCAATAAAATTTGAGTCGGCTAAATTTTGTTTAGGCCCCACCCAGTTCTCTGCGCCTTATTGATGCAGATAGTATTATTTAGAATTTCATTTTAATGAGAGACACACACGCCACCTCGTTCTTTGTGAAAAAATGGCCCCTATGTTACAGGCTCAATGTGAACATTTGGAAAAACGATTATTTTTCAGAGTCTGCAACAGGCGTCGTTGAATTCCATGCCATTTACATTTATAATAGGCCTGCCAAGAGTCTAAATCATTTTAGTCATTCGGTATATTCGAATATATGAACTTTTTCTTAACAGACACATATATCCGAACGACTTACGCAAGCAATCGAAACATCGCGTCGTACAACGTTGGGCGATCAACGAATTGTTTTTTTTAATAACATATCACTTATCCTCTTCTCAGAATATATATAAAAGTATTCTTAAAACTCAATCGTAGTTGTCTGTCAGGCACCATAATTCCGAATATATCAACAAGCTCTCTAAGGATTACATTCCTCCCTCCCCACATTCGTAAAGTAACGCTGAATTTTATTACAAATAAGGATATACATATATTCGTATATATGTATATAATATATTCGTTTGTATATATTTATGCTCGTGTTTAATTATTTATACTTTATAGTATTTCTTTATGTATGTGTGTGTGTGTGTGTTTGTACGTGTTTGTTATATTATTACAAATAAACGCTAGACACTTCAGTATGTTCGCGTTGTCGCGAATCGAACACGGAAATTTGAATATTGACGACAGTCCTAGATCGTGATTCTTGTTTAAAATCTACAAGCAAAAATTTTTATAGTCTCAGCGTAAATATTTTTTTTTGTTTATTTTCTTTTCTTCTTCTTCTTTTTTCTTTTTTTTTTTTTTGTTATCGTTGAAAGGCATTGTGGCGCACTGAGCGTGATTTTCACGACAATGACCAAAGCTATAAATGTAAAATATATTTCGGTCCCATTTTTTTACAATTTCCTTTTTCTGTACAACAAGACGAGGAAGTCTCGTTTTAATATAGTTATTATAAATATAAAGAATTTCCACATGTGGTTTAGAGACAGGATGAGCACGTATTTTAAACATTTTCGGAGGATTTCATTTTTTTTTAATTTTTGTTCGTTACTGTTCTTTGCTTACTTTTTTCTATACTATTCTTTTTTTACTTTTATTCACGAACATTATTCAAGTAACCCGGACGTTAATTCGAAATTTTTAAGATTACTTTTCATATATTCCGAACAAGCGACGGTTGATAATTAAATATTTATCGTCCAAAATTGAATTTTTCCTTTCAACTCCACTTGCATCAGTCGTTCGGATATTCGTTTCCTTATTTTTCTTTTCTTTTCTTTTTTTTTCTCTTTCGTTCTTTCTTTTTTTTTTCTTTTTAATTTTATTTTATTTGTTTTTTTCTTTTTTTATTTTAACTTGTATAACTATTACAAAATAGATATTAGAACTGAAGAACTATATTCGACAAAGAGTTGTTGACTGATTTAAAATATGTACCCAATCCTGCTTGTAAACGATATTTTTATCTACGAAAGAAGATTAAAAATTAGGGTGACGAATGTTGTCTGCATCGAATAACAACGATCGCGAGGAAAGCGAGGAAAATCGAACGAATATTTATCCGTTCCTTAACTTTCAGTCTTGAATCCTTGATCCTTCGGTACAATTAACTCCCGTCACCCCTTTCTCCGTAAATTGACATGGTTTTTTTTTTCTTTCAATGGCGAAATATTCGATGAAATAAAGTAGAAGGGAAAATATTTAGAAAACAAAAAAAAATTAAATAATAATAATAATTACGACGAGATTTCGTTTCTCTCAAATGTATCTGGCATAAAATTGAACTTACTTGAACTTTTTACTCTCTCTCTCTCTCTCTCTCTCTCGTTCTCTCTCTCTCTCTCTCTCTCTCTCTCTCTCTCTCATTTATATTAAGTCTACGGTATGTATGTGTTTCAATCACTTGATCCTAAATATATATATATAATACATATATATTTTTGTTTTTTCTTGTTTGTTAATTTAATTTATTTATTACCTTCGTTAAACGTCATCGTGACTTTCTATACGCAACATAAATTACGGTCCCCGAAAAGAGAGGCCGTGCTTGCGTCGAACGGTGCGCCGAATAAATATACTTGGTTTTTCTTTTCCTAAACGTTCTTTTCCGTTACACAAACACAAACACAAACACACACACGCGCACATGCATACGCAGACGCAGACGCATACGCACAGGACAGACACAGACACACACATACACACAGACACGTCGCTAATACCCATGACACAATTCTCAGAGAGAACACCAAATGGAGATTATTACAATATAAAATGTGGAGGACGATAATTGGCTTCGCTTGTAAACTTGTAAAACGTGTAAACAGTTGTTGGAAGAAAATCATACGGGACAAAAAAGAATGTTGACGTAACAAATCAAAGAAAGGAAAGCAAAAAAGTAAAAGTAAAAAAGAGAAGAAAAGGATTATTCTTATGTTTCTATGCTCTGAGAATTTTTGTTTCGCACGGCTCACCCCTTTTTCTCACAACCTCGTCTTCTCTAAGCTTCCTGTTTTTTTCTTTTTTTTTTTATATCTTCGTTGTGTCACGGGTCGAAAGCTTGGTACGCGCGACTTTTGCTTTCTTCTTCTTATTTTATTTTATTTTATTTTAATTTTAATTTTAATTTTATATCATAATTTTACTTTTTTTTTTAATTTTTTTTATCTTTTTTTTTCTTTTTATTTTTTTATTTCTTATTCCTCTTAGCTCGTCGTACACGTAAGCTCTTAAATATATGTGAACATATATACATATACACGTAAATGTATATATGTACGATTGAACGTACGAGCCTAAGGAATTAATCGTTAATAAAAGTCGAAGACTCACCGAGACTTCAGTCTTTCAGTCGTTACTTCTGACAACACATTGTTCTGTTTTATAATAGGTGTGTGTCTTTTTTGTTCGTAGGTGTACGCAAAGGGTAAAGGGGTTAAATTAGCAATTGGCCCTCAGAGGCTCGGAACGATGTGTGGCTTGGCAGTGGTGGAGGCGATCTCGGAGAGTCGTACGTCGATAGGGATGCGATCATCATACAAGGTCGGTGCTTGCAATATTATACCAGCCGTACCGACAACCACGGCTAATGTAAAAATCCACAAGAATAGCCTATCGAGCACCATGGCAACGTATTTCCAATCTTCTTTAACCTACGAACAACAAACGTCTTGATTTTAATTATTATTCTTATTTAAATATATTTTATTTTTTGGATGATCGTTTCATAACATTAATTATTTAACAAATAATTTTTGATTTTCATATTAATTTATATTATTTCTCCATGAAAATTTTACACGTGAGTTTTTGCCAAAGATTCGATCTAAGTTCGTGCATACATTTGTCATTATTATTTATGCAAATATTAATCATTCGAGGCTTAGTCAATAACGTGTTGCTCGCCAATGGTATCTGTCGATATAAATATTTATTCATTTTTATGAACCTATATATTAGAAACACATGTTGCCTATTGCAAGGATTATTATATATGAGCATTCGCGTAGCAACATTATCGATTAATCATAAGTATGAAAATTTGCAGGCTTTTTAATAGGTAGAACAAAATTTACATAAATGATTAAAGATTAGCTTGAATTTTCGTTCAAAAATTCGATGTTCGATTTAGATATTATTACGCGTTAACGTGAAATTGTTAAAGTAGAACAATATTTGAATTTGATTATGGTTTAATTGGCAAAGGTATATATCATCATCATACTCTTGTAGAGTCCTCTTCTCTTTTCGTGTGTTCGGCGATAAAACGAATGCCTTCGATGGCCTTGTACAGTTCTGGGCAGTGATGCCAATGATGAAGCGTGTTGCAAAGTGCATCAACGCTTTCCTCCGTTGGGAGCTGAGGTGGTGGTGCCACAGTGGTTGCAGGTGAACCGTGAATACGACACGCACTTCCTAGATTTACCGCTTCTAATTCTCTGGAAAAAAGAAAACGAAAAGGAAAGGATAGAATATAATGATAAATAAAAAGAACGGTCTCTTTGTCAATAATAAAAATTTAGTAATTCTTTTTTTATGATATTTTTAAAAGAAATAATTAATATTATAAATTGTATATTATAAATTATAACGTAATCACAATTAATCCTCTTATAACACGATTTTCATACAGCACAATTTAATAAACTTCGGATAATTCTCTCATATAAGACAAATATTTCTCTTACACTATGTTATGTTTTGCTTTAACAAAGTTTTCATTGAACGCGAAACGATCAAACCGTATTATAAGAGAGGATTGAGTGTATTATAAATTATAATATAAATTGTATCAATATTTAAACCTCTTATCTTTAATTTTAGATAAATATTAACATAGAAATTATTTTTAATAAAAGTAAAAAAAAATCGGAAATAATTATTTAAAAAAAAACTAAATTATGGTTACGAAGTTAATATATAAATTGTTAAATTCTTACCGAGGATGTAGTTCATCTTGCGAGTCTAAACTTGGAAAGAGAACAGAGGATTCAACCAACTCCGAAGCCGAAGTTTCAACGAACATAGACGGATCTCTTAATTCAAGACCGTTGCATGTTCTAACCATAACGCGTTGTCCATGTTGTCCGCTTATACTACGTTTATCTATAGGATACTGCGGCCTATATAAAAAAAAAAACATAGAAAATCAAAAATAATTAATTAACGAAAAAATTGGAAAACTTTGATATCACTATTAACACTTTACCAGCTTTGAATTAAACGTATAATCGAAAAATGAATGAATTAATTAAACACGCGAAATACTCATTTTCGTTATCAATATCCATACATTTGAATATTTAATAATTATATAATAATTAATAAATATTTTCAAGGGGGCGTACGGTAAAATGTCAATACAATGGGAACGTACAAAGTGATCGTTTATAAAAATATTTTTCATACCATAGATTATAATTGATATTACAAAAAAAAAAAATTAAATCATTACAACTTCGATCACTCTGTTCTTATTAATATGATACAACGATTCGAATATAAATATATTAAGAGATATTTGAAGAAAGCATTTATGGATCAAATCTTATTAATAAAAATGACGAAAAAATAGGTAATAAACTTGAATAACTACAATTTTGATAAAAATCGTAAATGAACGAACATCATGCTTTAACAGTAAAGAGATATAAAGTATATAATATATTACGCTGTGCGTGATGATACTACGATGAGTGAAAATTGAAAATAGATATTGACCTGTGTGTCGATCATAACGTGAATCTGTTAACTCGAATTTTTTTGAATATGGTGATGTTCGATAAGTATAAAAAATGACTACGGTGCCAGGGTCTTACAATAAAGCTATCCTTTAACAATGAGATTTCTTTTTATATACAAGCCGACAATATAACCACATTTGCATCTTTTTTAAAGGCGTCCGAATGTCGTTCTAAGATAAGATATCCAAACATTTAATATTTCAAGTTCCTACATGGGAAATGCCAGTGATATTATGGAAAAAAAGATGTGCCGAAGGGTGTACATAGTCCCATCGAATAATATCTTTTCATGCTCTCTACGGTGTATTATATACGTATAAATGTATTTAAGTAGATATGTATTTATATTTATATATGTATATACGCATATATAATATATTATAAGATATTCATATTTTTTCTCTAAAAAACACCTTTTTATACTATTGTTGATAATATTATATATATTTAATATTATATACGAATTATATATATATTAGAATATATGTGCGTATGAATATATATATATATATATATATATGTATTATATGGACAAAGATGACATTAAGGTCATCACCTACAACACGCTAATGCCGATTTAATGCATCATGGCATGATTCCAATGTGGAATATATCTTGCCTGGAATCGTAATCGGTTCTCTTCGAAGTCGTATTATACCTGCGCATCACGAGTAATCTTGGTAAGACATGGATAAAGACACGACGGACCCATGGTGCCATCACGTGAGTTTGTGGTGAACGGAAGTGAACGTTGAGTACTACCACTGTGATGCATATGCTGAAAACAAAGTTACAAGAAAAATGTTTATTTAACGTGAACGTTTATTTAGATTTTTAATACGAACCTGTAATCATTTATATAGTAAACAAAATGATATTAATATTTATTATTTTTCATTGTTGATCTTTTCGAAAAGTGCATCGTAGATTTAAATTATTCATTGTTGAGTTCTTAAGATAATGGATTACAAAAATTAATTTTATCTTTTCTTTTAATCACATCTTTTTTGTTATTACATTGTGTTTTCCAAAAGTTTAATCCAAATAAAAATTATTTATTTAATTTGATTATATTAATATTGTATTATACATTAAATATAATATTAGTATATATATTATGTGTACTTAATTTAATATTAATATAAATAATAGTTATCATCATATAAAATAGATATGTACCTGAAGGTATCTAAGATCATGGTGAAAAGGACGAATTTACCAAGAAGAGGTACAACGAGCGACGTGGGTGGGATGATTTCAGCCAAAAGAAGGAAGAACACAGTCAACGATAGTAGAATCGAAATGGATAAGCTGACCTGTGTGCATATATGCATACAAATAAATGTATTTTAATTCGAAACTTGCAACGTGAATAAAGCGTCAATGTAACACGCTTGTCAGATCTTTCAATCTTGTAATTATATAATCAGCGTGTGACTGATTAATGAATATCGAACGATGAATAAAACGGTATATAAAAAAAAAAAAGAAAATGCAAATACTGTAAAACGAAATATCGAAAAATTTTCTACGACTACTAACGTAACTACGAATTATTATTCTGAAAAATTTATCCTTTTCTTTTTTATTTCGATTCGATTGAATGTAATATATTGTACAATAATTTACTTCGTCATCAAATTTTTTAAAGTAAAACACGATAACAGGTATATTAATATTGAGCGACAACATTTGTGCGACGATTTAATTATTCATTAATTTCATTTACAAAAAAAATGATACATTAATCATTAGTATATAATATTATTTTCCGAAAAAATCTTCTAACAAAAATCATATTTCTAGATTAATTCAAAAATGAATAATTTAATAAATTGTATATGAAAAAAGATTGAATTCATAAAAAATGAGAACAGATATAGAGAAGATAGTATATAAATAAAAAGATATAATAATAATAATAATAATAATAATAATAATAATAATTAAAAAAAAGAAATTGGATTACTTCGTCGAACTTCAGAGGATATTCGTCAAAGTAAAAAATCTGTTACAATAAGGAGAAGAAAGGCCCTCGAGAACGAGGCAAAGGAATGATGAGAACGCTTTCCAATACACTTAAGAGTCCGTGTCACGTTTCAGAAGATGATGAGGGAAGGTCGTGACGTCACCAGTAACCCCAAATGTACATGCAATCATAGGCGTCGACTACTAGATCTCTGTGTGTGTTCGCCGATTCGTTCGCTGAATATGCGGCTTGCAAGATTCACCCGAACCCACCGAATACGTTTGGAATAGGAAAAAGGAAAGGAACAAACGATAATGGGGGGAAAGAAAAAGAGAGAGAGAGAGAGAGAAAGAGAGTTCCCATCGGCAATAGGTAATACTATTAAAAATTCAATCCACGAAAAACCAATGATGAGATATTCGCATTCTCGTTCAAAAAGAATTGCTCGGATTAAATACTCGTTAATAATTTATTACTCATTCTTATACGATTGATATACATTATTTAATAAGATTTATCGATTATTGTAACAATCGATCGGATTTATACTTATTTTAAATAAGATCTCTTATTATAATTAAATATAAACGAGTGTTAATAGGATTTATAGATGATCAGTTATATTATTATATCAGAATTAAAATGTTATTCTTAAATGAGACGTAATTAATCACAATTTCAATTAAGAATTTTACAATCGTAGATGATAAAACGATAAAAAAGAAAAGCATTATTAAATATTATCTTTTGAAAGAAAAGATTCTAGAGAAAGACGAATATGAAATTTATTATAATTCTTTCATTTCTATAAAAACATTAGAAATTTTCTCTTTATATGAATTTCATTTAAAATTCGTTATATTATCATAGAAAATCACAAATCATTCTCGTTGATAATAATAACAAATTATATATATATATATATATAAACGTATTTAAGTAGAAAAACATACATACGCCTATGCCGTTTCAGTGTTCTCTTCGATGTAGTCATAGATACATATATATATACGTATACGTATAGATAATAGTGTTTATTCTGTTGGCGATGGTAGAAAAAGGATGAAGGACGATAGGAGAAGGCATTGTTTCAGGGTTCTCGCTTTGATCTAAAGATGACAATGTTCAATGTCTAAGGTATCTTCTTCTCTTAACCACCAACTTTCTCTCTCTCTCTCCTTCTATTTCATTCTCAAATACTTCTAGTATCGAGGATTCACTATACAGTTATATAATATTCTTTCTCTCTCTTTCTTTGACGTTTGACCTTCTTCCACCAGACCATCAGAGAAAGAGAGAGAGATCATCTTTTCCGTTTCTTTCACCTTCTTCTTTTCTTCCTCATTTTTTTTTCTTCTTCTTCTTCTTCTTCCACTTCTTTGGCGAAAGCCAACGAACAATATGACTGAATTATACATAGGAGACACTCTCGGTGGTTATTGGTTCGAGGTCAAGAGTCCACGCGAAAGGTATAAAGGCCGCGACTGGGTACGATTGTCTCTTGATCGGTTTGGTTTTCACGGACGACAACGAGAGAAAGAGAGAGAGAGAGAGTCACGCTCGATCATGATCTAGTTTCTTCGTAAAGGTGGTTTCTTTGAACCATCTAGCTGCCAAGAAGGGGTGGGACACGCCTGCTCCTCCCCCAAACTTCCATCCCCTTTTTCCCCTCATGCATACATACATACATACATACGTACATACATATATGCATAGATACGTATATATATAGAGAAAGAGAAAGAGGAGGATAAAAAAGAGGACATGAGGGGTTACGCTGGATGATGGTACTTTAACTTTTCCGACCTACCGAATCAACGACATCAACCGCATCAACGGTTGCACACCAAGTGACGTTCCTCAAGTGGTGAACTCGAACGGCAAACTTTCACGATTACGTCGATCGATCCTGTTCTTTCTTTCTCTCTCTCTCTCTCTCTTTCTTTCTATTATCTCTCTTTCTTTCCTTCTTCTTCTATTTTTTTTTCTTTTTTTTTGTTCATAAACGTCAAGGACCCTTAAGCTTTCAGCGACCGTGAAAAGGATAATGGACTTCTTTTTAAATATTTTCGATCTATTAACGTATCACGGAGGACTACGACGACGAAACGGTTTTATTATAAAATACTCGAATAAAGGTGAGAGCATCTCGTCGATGGTAGTTAGGATTAAATTTAATAAGAAAAGATATAATATTAAGTGTTGTGTTTAGTTTGATATTGAAGAAACAAAACAGACAAAAATTTACCTTTTCGCCGCTGTCACTCGGCAGATAGAAGACAAGTACCGTGAGAAATGATATACCCATACATGGTATTATGAGGTTGACCGTGTAGAAGAGTGTCTTCCGCCTCATCGTGATGTTAAATGTGATATCGAGATAGGGCTCGTCGCAGCACGTGTAGAATTTCTCGTTTCTGAAAGGAAAAATAAAAAAAAAAGGAGAAGAAGGCACGGTTATTCATTCGATTCAACTAATCGATCAATCGTTCATCTATAATACTATGTATTTTTATACCATATTTCATATCGTCGTCTCTTGGAATTATATTATATAATGGAATATTTATCATATTGTATTATTATATTAATCGATAAAATTATATTTCTTTTTTATTTTTTCAAAACCACGATATGAATCGTCCACGAATTAAAATTTTTTCAATTTTCAATGGGAAAGTACTTATTGCTTAAATTTCAATTTTTAAAAAGGAATTTTATTTAATAATGAAGATTAATATTATTTGAATGACAAGAATTTTTATTGTAATAGTTAAATTTGATACGACGATGTATGTTACATTATCATCAATTTGATATACTTTTTCTTTTACGTGATCATATATAAATCAGTTTGGTTAATTAAAAAAAAAATGCTTATGATTATATTGCATTTTTAAATTAATTTTTAAATTAAAACAAGTAAATCCATTACTTTTTAAATTTAAATAAACGGTAATAAATATGCTGTATTATTAAATCGTCATAAACTCTTTCCGTACAATTTAATAATATTACTTAGGAGAAATAAATCATCCCGCGTACCGTACCATTAATTATCTCGAACCCTCAAATGAGAATTGTCCCTAATACGTATGGGTTTTAAACTAGATTAGAAGTTTCAACGTTACCTAACAGCCGGAACTTCGAGTATGTCCCACTCGACGGAAGTATAAAATTCCGACAGATCGACGCCAATATTGACGACGTTACTGCCACGCATCTCGTCGATGTGTCTGAGATCGACCTAAAACAGTGAAGATAATGATAAAAGGAAGGAAACTAGATAAAGTACTAGCGTAACTATTTACATATTTTATCGATTACACAAATCTTTCCCCTATATAAATATATATATTAGATTAATCTATATATTATTTATATCTATATTAATATAATCTATATATTAATCTCTCTTTCTAATAAATTATTATATATATATATATAAAACAAAAGATCGATTTTTTAACCGAGACGTAAACAATGAACGAAAAAAACGAAAAAAGGAAATAATATCACAAATTCGTGTCGACCGTGGATAATCATTAATTGAAAAAAAGTCAAATGGAATAGGAAATGGATTTGTACGTAAATGTAAGTAAAGAATACAACACGTACACAATTGTCATTCGTGATATTATCGATCTTCCTTGAACGGCCTGAATGCTGTTCGATATCTTTGACATTTGCATCCATCTGCACGTTAAATCCGAAGCTGTCTCTCCATCTTACTCTCTTACTCTCTATCCCTATCTCTATTCCAATCCAGAGAGAGAGAAACACAGAGAGAGAGAGAGAGATTCTCGGTTAAACCACATTGGAGAAACCGTCCTCGTCGATTTTCGTCCGAGAAACGAAGATAGAGAGTGAGAGAGAGAGAGAGAGAGAAATAAGGGAGAGGGGGAAGAAGGGAGAAAGAGAGAGAGAGAGAGAGAGGACAATTGTCTAGGATATTGAAATAGCCTGATATACGATATACAATATGCATCGGAGAAGCTATCAATCAGCGTTACTCGATGCCTCTTCTGTCTCTGTTTGTTTGTCTGTCTGTCTGTCTGTCTATCTTTCTCGCTCTTTCTCTCGAGGGGAGAATATTAGAATGCTCAGGGAGATTGACCATTCGAATATTCAAATTCTCGCCAGTTTTACATAACCGACTTGTATATAACTCCGGTGTGAGTATTATGCAATGCAAAGGTAGAGAGAGGAAGAGAGAGAGAGAGAGAGAGAGAGAGAAAACGTAAATACGGCGTCAGTGAACAACAACGAACGTTGAACGACGTAATATTAAAATCTAGTGTTCTATCCAATATTCAAATTTACTATCCATACCCTTTATCCTATTCTCTATTTTATTTTTTTTCTCTATATAGAATATTGATGATAATGATAATGGTAATGATTTTATATCGTATATTGAAAATATTTTTACAACGTTGTTAGTTATTATTATGCATTTTGTGTAATTATTAAATAGAGTATCTCGATCGTTTTTATATTTTGAAATATTATATCATAATATATATAGAAATGTAATATTTATTTGAAATACATAATTGAAGATTACGCAGCGTTTATAAATTGTACGATGAAGCTTATAACGAAAACGAGATCATTTAGAGAATAAATTTTTCTCTCTCTCTCTCTTTTTATCCCCCTTTCTCTCTTTCTGTTCACTTATCGTTATTCGCAAATCACCTACTTCGTGGCCACGAATAATGACAACAACGAGCAAACGAGGAAAATCGATTTTCAAGCGATTAATATCTCTCCTCGTTGTGATGTCCAAGAGTCCATTTGTTACGCGTTCATCATATTTATTCGCCTCTCGTTATCCTCGTATAGGGAAAACAAAAAATCTCGGGGATATAAACCAGCATAAAAATATATATATATATATAAAATATTGTTCCATTAGAAGAAAGACGAAAAATAGAGAGTAAGTTAAAGAAGATATAAGAGAATTTGTTTTTACAATCGATTAACAATAGACTCTTTGAATAAAATGAATATTCTCGTAATTCTCGTTTCAAATAACTTGATTAAAATTTTCTTACTTATTACTACCTTTTCTTGTTTTTGTTTTAATTTAATAACAACGAACATATTATTATTTTATCCATAAAATAAATTATAATTTTACTAACAATCGTTAACTACGGTTTGTAATTTTTTTGTTTATATTATATTAAACATTAAACGTACGTTTTGCGTTTTAACGTCGTTCGTTGAGAAGTTTATAAAATGTAAAAGAAGAAAAATAATTACAATTTTCAATTGTAATCGATTATTTCTTACTTGGAAACCGTCGTAGGTCCACGATCCAAATTTCATAACGCAGGTTTGCTCGTCGAAAGGAAAATACTCAACGTCGATCTCGCAGGAAGACTTGTAAATCGCCGGTGGTTTCCATTCGACTCTTCCCGTGTAATTTAACGTTGCCTTGGTGGCCAATGTTACTTCGAAGTTACCGTCGGCACTTTAAATATATAAACATTCAAAAATGTACATTTTTGAAACGTTCTAATGTAATAAAATTCATCATCAAATTAAAATTCTATTAATCAGATTGTTTGTTTGATATAATAATAAATAAATTTAATTTATGTAATACAATTAATTGCATAGTAGAGACAAAATAATAAACAAATTTATACATTTTTAAATATATCGATGATAATATTTTTGAGCAAAAATTTGTATATATATATCATAAAAAACCATATAATATGAAAATAAAAATAACATAATTTAATACAGATATATACACTTTTTATCATATGAAATATGGAATACCATAAATATATTTTTTATTTCATATTTAAAATATATATAATACATATAAATAAGAAAAAGAAAACATTTACAACACAAAGCTTACTTGTTGTATAAAACTATATCGGGTCTCCATATATGATCGGATGGCACGTGCAACATTTCCACTCCGCCGTACTCCTTCGGATCCCATTTTAATTTGTAATCGTACCATGACTGAAAAAACAATGTGAAAAGCAAAAATGGAAAACTTTAATCGTGCTCTACGAAAAAAGCTTGCAGGTGTTTTCTGTTGAAATCATGTCCATTTAATATACATGATACACATACATATATACGTACTTATATATATATAAACATATGTATGTACACTTGTATATACAGAAATATTTTTTTTATTTTGGGGATGTTTCGTATGTTTCGGCGCGTTATCTGCTTTCGCGTGACCTGCTACTAACGGAAAAAAAAAAAAAACGAAAAAGAAAAAAGATTTTTTTATTCTTTTTTTTCGTACGACCGTTTCGCTTCTCCGGATGTTTTCAATCCATCGCGTGCAACGAAATTTCTTTTTTTCTCTAGTTTCCAAAAAAATGAGAAAGAGAGAGGGAAGGGGGGATGGGGAAGAGGGATAAAGAAGGTAAAAAACCGAAACAACAAAACTGTGGAAAGGAAAAGAGGGAAACAAAAAAAAATAGATGTATATATTGTATGCATGTGTGTATATTAAGGCAATAAGCCGACTTTCCTTGAATTACTTCGTTAAAGTTTTCAGAGTTTGTCCGACGAGAACGAAAGAGATTTTAGCACGTAAGCGTTCTGTATTTTTTCCTTTCCTTTCTTTTTCTATTTTCCAACAAGCCGGAACATGGCTTTGTGTTAAACCAAAACTCATAAGTTGCGCTTATGAAAAGAATTAAGAATTTTTTTTATAATAACGTTTCTTCCCTTTTTCTACGTGAATATGATTGAAAAGTTTTCATAATTATTATTATTATTACTATTATTATTTTAGTATTTAATTAAATAGCATATATAATTATGCAATATTAGGAAGATACGGCAGCTTATGTTAGATAACTTTTTATTTATTTATTTGCTTCTCCTTTTTCCTTTTCCTCTTTCCTTTTATGTTTTATGGTGTTTCACGTTTTCGAACGAAGACCCTTTACAGGAACGAAAATGATCGATTTTAAGAGGATGTAACGAAGCAGAGGAAGTTGAAGCTAGAAGAGCGGTTGTACGCAACATGGAACTACATGAGCGTGTACACACTGACGAAGTTTCTCTTGCGGTTCTTTGCACGAACGCGAGTGCATACCGTTTGTATTAACGGTAATGTATGCACGACCATCGATAACCGCACAGCTTTTAACCAGTCCACCACCTGCCTTACCCTTCCTTCCCCGACCCCCTTACCCTGCCATTTAATATTTAATATCTCGTTGTCTTTATCTTATTTAGTATCATCATTATTGTTTTTTTCTTTTACATTTTATTTCATTAATAATGATTAGTAATGATTTGTCTTATATCACAAACAATATAAAGGTTTTTCTATTGTAAATATTTAAGTTTAAAATTATGAGATATTATAAGTTTAGAAAATTACCAAAAAATTACATTCAAATTATTCATAATATAAAATGAATCATGGAATGAATTTGTTGACTAATTGTTAATCTACTTTCGTAATTACTTATACATACATATAATATTTTGTCTACGTTTTAGTCAACTATATTCTTTAATTTACAAAATAATATTACAGATCGTTTAAATATGATAAATGAAAGAAAAAAAAAATAAATCTGAATATAATGATTTTTAAATATATTATACCTGTTCGACCCAAAGATTCGTTGTCATGATCTGATTCTTCAAGTTCTGAAATAAGAGCAAAACGGAAGAGACGTTAACGATCGTATGTGATTTACTAATGATATACTTTACGTGAATTACTCGATGACAACATCATCATCATCGTCACATTATCATCATCATCATCATCATCAACCGACCACGTCGATGAGCTGCGAGAGTTTGAGCTTGATCTTGACGGTGAGGGCATCCGTGACGTTTACCACCGGACGTACCAATTTGTTGTAATTCGATAGGAGGTCGTCGTAAAGTCGCTTTGCGTCTGGATTTCCTGAGCATCCTAAATATGACACAAGAAACAAGAAAAAAAAAATAAAAATATACTAAAACAATTCACGAAAATCCTGTACAGCTGGTATGAACGATTGATCAAATCGGTAAATTGAGATTCAAGTATATAAAATTTTGACATTAAACAATAACAAAATTTAATACAAAATAAAAAGAACAGGAAGGAATTTCTTCGATCAATTATATTAATCGTAATCGAATTAAACAGAAATAAAATGCAAACGAAAAAATTTTCGAGCTCAAAGAAGAACCGAGAAAGGTATGAAAAATAAAAAAGTAAAACGATTTACTTTTTTTTTTTCCTATTAAATTGTCAATGATTCGTAAAAGAGAAGTGATTATTGTATTATAAAATTCCTCGAAGAATTTCCCCGTTATTACTCAGTTGTAATTAAATTTTTAAGCCTTTCAGAACATCAAGACACGGATCGCTCAAAGGGACATTAACGGGAGTTTCGAGCGTAACAATGTTGAAAATTACACCTTACATTTAATTTCGCTGGAAGAACACGTTGAACCAAAAGAGTAAAAGTAACAAAAAAAAAAACGAATGGAGAACTAGATGTAGGGAAAAGATCAAAAGAATGTATACGTTTGTCCTTGCGCTCTTGTAATTCGAAATAACACTGTATTAAAAAGATACTAGGGGAGAAAGAGAGAGAGAGAGAGAGAGAGAATCCCTTATACCTTTAAGCACGAGTTTTACATTTTTATAACGTATCTTTATTTCTATTTTTTTTCCCCCTCACTTTTCCCGAATTTTTACTTTCATCCTCATTTACCTATTTCTCGTTTTTCACGATAAAACATACGCTTACGGTATTCCTTCTTAATACATTTAAATATATATTCTTGATATATTCAGTTCCATTAAGAAATATTTCATTGCTATAATATCCTCAACTTTGTTAATTTTGTTTCCACTATCTTTCGTTGAATGAAACTTAACTTTCATCGATCTTCTGAATAATGTTTCTTTCTCTAGTTTTTGTTTAAAAAAAAAGAGCGAAATTAATCGCTAATTTCTATTAATGTAAATATTATCTCATTCTAGATAATAATAATTAATTGATTTAAAAGTGAAATAATTTAATCATTAGAATCAAAAATATTATTCGAATATACGTTATACATTTTAAAATTTTGTTAACATATTATCTCAATAGAAATTATTTTTGAACTGTTCATCGACATAATACGATCCTCCGAATAAAATAATATCCGTATATTAAAACTTGTAACAATGACGTGGACAAATGATATATTATAAAAATTATTCTAAGTGTCATCTATTAGAATAATTTTAAAGTTTTTTATTATACGTTAAAGGAGGAGGTATTTTAAAAGGGTCAGGAATAAAATGAAGAAAAAAAATGAAATAAATCCATTAAAATATCTCGGCTCGGCCTCCATTTTCGTAGCAACGCAAATAGAATGATAATTCAAAGTATCATTTGAAAATCCTAATGCGCGAATAAAATACCATTTTATATTTGGAGTCTAATGGAGACGAGATTTAAGCGATTCACTCGTTACTCTTGAATCTTCAAACTTCTTAAACGACATCAACGACAGGGAAGAAATATTTCTTCCTTTCTCTCTCTCTCTCTTTCTCTCTCTCTATCTCTATCTTTCTTTAGAAAATACGCGGATTGCAAGAAAAAACGATTGATAAGAGCACCCAGTGAAGAACTTAAAAGAAAGAGAGAGAGAGAGAGTTATCTCTAAAAACGAGATATTATATCTTTTCTTTTCCATTATTTCTTTTGGATTTCGAAGAAACCAGAATCTATCTTTTCTCTTTCTCTTTGACGCTTTTTTTTACTTTCTTTTCTTTATCCCTTTCTATATTTTTCTCCAGATATTTTTTTTTTTAACACTTCTTCTCTCTTTCTCTTCCTTTTTCGTAATATCTTTTTATCCATCTCTCTCTCTCTCTTGTTCTCTCAATCTTTCTTCCTTTTTTATACTCTCCTTCCCCCTCTGTTTCTCTCTCTCTCTCTCTCTCTCGTTCCCTTTTTTTTCTTCTTACTTTCTCTCCCTATTTTCTCTCTTGGTATCTTTCAACCATTTTCACTTCTTTCCTCTTGTTTTTGTGAAACAGTTTTTTGCCCTCCCTTCCCCAGCCCACATCACCCCCTTTCCCTTTTTCTTTCCCTTTCTGATAACTCGCGACAGGTCTTTTTTTTGGGTGTTTTCCGCACGAGGTCTCAACTACACCAAGCGTGTATCCGCGATTCGAAAAGCTTTACTTTTTTGGCTTGATTTCAAAAATTAAAAACCTTGCCAACGTGGTTGGTCGTATCGAACAACCACCCCCAGGCCAAAAGGGTCGAAGGGTAGCGCAGGAAACTCGTAAAGTATCGTAGATGAATAATGTGTGGCTTTGGAAACTGTTAAATAACGATTCTCTCGTGTTTCTGTATTACCTAGAATTTTTGGTCAAACAAAATTCTCGGAGTATCGATAAATCGCATTTTAGAATTATCGAACTATCTTATTGCGTTGTTTAACAAGAAATGATCACCTTTCAATCTTCTATATATACTCAAGTATTTTTATTTCTCCTAAATCGACAATGCATTTTTATTATTATAATATAACGAAAATAAATTATCGTTATCTTCTATTTTTTCTCTTCGATTATCCTACGGGGGAATACGATAATTCGAATTTTGTTAATTTTATTAAAAGAATTTTAAAATTACACGTGAATCTTATTGGGTTTTAACAAAAAAAAATGTATTCCTGAGTAAAATTATGGTTGGTAAACTTGGTAGAAAATAAAAGAGGGGGAGACGAAAAAATATGTTAGTATTATTATAATGATATAAAAAAGTAAATGGAATATCTTCGCCTGTATTTTATAATAATCGGAAGTATTAAAAATTTCATTTTTTTTTTATGCAATAAATATTTATCGTCTCCAATTATATGATGTTAATATTAAAATAGTTTTTATTTCTTATAAGAATTACTAGATTTATTACGAAGAGAAACATAGTTACGAGGAAAGATATTTTTACTTATTCGGAATAAATATATTCGATAAACTAAACGTATCGAGAAAAATATCAAAAAGTATACCCAATTTAGGAAACACTTAGAGATCGATGTTATGTAGCAAATCCCACGACACTTCTTGCGAAAAAGAACGAATTTTAGTTCCGCGTCTAGAAATATATTTACGAGAGAAAACTGGTATATCGATTTCGTTCGATGAAATACATGAAAGAAAGAAAGAAAATAAATGAATGAAAAAAAGAAAACAAAAAGCCAAAAGGAATGTATAAAATGAAAAATGTTAATGTAATATTTTTCTTTATTCCCACAACGATCTTAAATTTTTTGTATATTAAATTTGAAATAATGCATTTGCCTTCGCGAATAAACGTCTCTCAAGTTTTAACATGTTTAATATCTTTGTATATGTTTACGTATATTTAAATTCAAATTTATTTGAATTTTAGTAGAAACTTTATGATAAGAAAATTATATATATAGAGAGAGAGAGGGTGGTTGGATCAAATCCAGATGAAATCTCACCTAATCGATTAAACATTGAATTTATATGAAATTCAAAAATTCCGAAACTCAGCCAAGTAATCATCAAGAATATTTCAATACACTTATTTATTCTATCTCATAAATTTCAATTAAAAAGGAATGAAAAGAAAAAACGAACACACGTGTATATAAAGATAAAAAATTATTAGATCACACATATAAATCATTTTACGTGTTATTTATTTTATATTTATTTTTTGATTTTCGTACAATATATTTCTCATTTCAAAGAGCAGGGTGTCATTTTAAATAATATAGATGATTTAAATGTGTTTGATAGGAAAATATGTACGTATCCTTTGATAATATATATATATATATATATATATATAAAAAGAAAAGAAATATCAGATATCTTTTCAGTATGGAAGACATCGATATTACTCCGAGTCACACCAACAAAATTCGTGATACCAAGATTTATAGTACCTACCTGATATGAGCACCAACACTATCCACATGATCCCCACCAGGCTCTTCATCATGTCATTGTGTCACGTCCACCTCATTTCTTCTCGCCTTCTTACCCTCCTGACCCCTCAGTTCTCGAACTGCAATAGACAAAAAAAGAAACAAAATAAATAAGTGTCAAGAAATTCAATTAATTTGTAATTAATATTCCAGTATTTTCAACTATATTTTCACAACCTTATACATATAAATATATATTTATATTATATTATATTTTATTTATATTATATATACGTATAAGCATAGATGGTATATATATAATTATTTATTTAAAAAACTAAGTATTATATATTTCGTGTGTAAAATTTTTTTTGATTAATTTCCAGAAATTCGGAAATAACTTCAAAGTTCTATAAAATAAATTAAAGTGATAAGGAATTGTAGATCGTACGGAATACGTTTATTGAACGGTTAATTAGAGACAGATTGTTTAGAATATCGTTAACAAAATATTCAATGTTATATTTTGTAGGATTATAAATTCTGTTACATATTTAAAACTTACGATAATAATTATCTCACTAACTAGTACATCGGATTATATAAACTTTGCTCATTACGATCTGACGAATTTATGTTAAGTTTATATTAATAGATTCTGGATTCATCGATCCTGAAAAATAATTAATAATAAAGATCAGAATTTATATTAGTTAAGGAAAGGATTATTTATTTAATTAATTATTATTGAAATATTATTATTTATTATTATTCAATATAATATGAATTATCTATATTTTTTTCTTCTTAATATATTATTAAACCTTGATATTGTTTCAAAATGAACAAGAGGTAGATAAATGACTCTCTCGTAAAGAAGATATCAAAAAGAGGCATCTGGAATTTCTGAATGAAATGAAGAGAAATTGGGAGATCGGTAATCGAAGATAAAAGATGCTGGTACTCAAGCACCTGTCAATTGTCCTTCGAAAAATCTATAAAAGGGTGTAAGTGACATCGTGGTTTCCTGCCTTTCAAACAGTTTCTATCGTTCGAATATCGAATTTTCTACGTCAGTTTCGCGATGTTTTACAACAATTCGGTCTTACGTTTGATCGAATAAAAACAACAATAGAAATCTAAACGTCGATTATACGAAATGCAAAAGTTTATTACATTTTTCTTCGATTTGACTGTTAGATAAATCAATTAATTGAATATTGTAAATATGATTTGTATGACTATTTTTTTTTTTTTTTTTAATAATTCATTCTTAGCTAATACATTTAGTTCGAATAATTATTAAAGTAATTATTACTATTAATTAGTATATTAAATAACAAATCAAATTCATCTCATAGTCATGAGTATTATTATTTAAATATAAAATCATTAAATAAGTTTTTTACTTTTTAATATTTTCTAAATATAAACAAAAGAAAACACACTAATACGATTAATAAATCAATTCAACAGGATATTCAATTAAATGACATATTTCAATTTCAATTAAAAAAAAAACTAACGATTGCTACTTTTAATCATCGATATCTCGACGAACTACTTCTATCACAACTTTAGACAATTCATATAGCAGTATATTTTTAATCGATTTATCGTATTAACAATTTCTATTGATTGATTTCCAATACCGATCTATATTTATATTAAAACCCACTAAATGTGTGCAATGCACGAATGCATTGTGACGTTATAAACAGATAAACGAAAACAAAAAAAAAAACATTGCTATGATCGCTAACGAACGAACGAACAGAATCGTTACGCATCTGTAATTTTTCCGCAGTTGAACACAGAAATGAAAAAAAAAGAAAAAACAAATACACCCACCCACGCACGCACACACTCACACACATACATATTCCGAACATTCGCAAACGTACCTATATAAAGAAGAGCCGTGAGGATTTTGAGTGGAAATTGTTAGCTTTGTAATTTTGCTCCTAGCGTCCCATAGTCTGAACTCTTTGTAAGAGAAAACGCAATAAAAAGATTTCCATTATCCATACTCCGATCCTTTTATCGTTATCCTCAATTCGTTGACATATACGCTAGTAAAAGACATTTGATTCGATCAAACGATCAAACTTCCTTTTCACGTTGTAGTAGAATCTCTGACAATACCTGGAGATAATCTTGTCAGATAATAACGATAAAAGATCACGTCAAAGATTTTAATTGATTAATATATAATTAATAACATTTTACTCGTGATAATATACATATATATGTATATGTATATTAAATTTACATCAAACGATGGAGAACAAAAAATTGCACGCTCTTTACGAAACTAATACGATAAACGTAATCGTTATTGATTACTTGCAAAATTAAATTTGATAATACTATAATAAATAAAATACGTTTTTAAAATCCTTCTTTTTAAAAAAAAAAAAAAGAGAAAATAACAGCGACAAATTTAAATAGCCATCATAATCGACGTATTATAATATATACCGTAGAATTCGATGGGAAAAAAGAAAAACAAAATCAAAAGAAACTTTTGAAGATAACATAGTTGTCAGAGTTTGTTGAACACATAATTGGAACCGATCTCTTTCGTGGCCTCTTTCTCCAACAAGTTAAAAAAAAAAATGATAGCTACAATCTTAAAGTCTCTTTACCGTTCCTTTAATGTAAGGAAAAGAAATCGAAGACGATAGACCCGAGACAACGGTGACGTAAAGTGTAAAAAAGAAAAAGTATAATACTATCTAGCAGAAAGTTGAAATGGTTGATAAGAAGAAGCAAGCTACCTAGCTAGCCAGTCAACCAACCAGCCAGGTTAAATACGTTAAAGAACGACACTCGAGTTTCCTCCCCGTCAACTCCCTCTTACCCTCCTCATCCTCTCTCTCTCTCTCTCTCTCTCTCTCTCTCTCTCTCTCTCTCACTATTTTTAAATCCAGCATCGAGTTATTCTCGCGAACGTGTGACGGCTCCGATCGATAAGCTCCAAACTGGTAGTCTCTTTCACTTCTACCAGCAACCCTCTAACTTCTATCCCCCCCCCGTTGCTTCCCCATCTACACCACCACCACCAGCTCTATCAGCAGTACCTTCACAGTCAGTGCTCAGGGCACCCGTGGCTTAAGAGGGAGTAATTATCTGCCACGTTCGTTCTAGTCCTGGTTGGTACGAGTGACGAGGGCCTTAAAATGCCTCTTACAGGCCACACTTCCACTACGTTTCTTCACCCACAGTAACTCTCTCTCTTTCTCTCTTTCTCTCTCTCTCTCTATCTATCTTGCTTCTTCAACCTCTTTGCCAGTTTCCTATCCAACCAAACGGGGCTTTCCTTTCCCCATTCTCGCCTCCTTCAACGTCGATCAAGTTGGATACTCTTCTACGTTTCACGATAGAAAGCTCAATGGATCGATTCGATCTTCTTTTTCACCTTTCTATCGTTTTTTGTTGTTTTCTTTTTTTTCACTTCTTCTTTTCTTTTCTACTAGTATTACTACCGCAGTAATGAAGAGATCAAGATAACGGTTTTATATCGATCGAAAGGATAATGATCGTTGACAGATCGTTGCTATAATTGTGAAGGATATTTGTTTTTTTTTAAATAGCTTAAATTTAATATAAATAATAATTTACAAATAAAATATGTAATAATTGATACAAGAGAAGGAAATAAAAACATTTGATAGATTTTAAATAAAGATTTAAAGAAATATACGGATATATATATAAAAAAAAAAAACAAGAAAATTACAACAATAGATACGTACATTCGAAAACGAATGAAAACAATTTTCTTAAATTTGAATCCCAGGGAACATTTTGTACAATACTAAAAATAAGAAAACTTCATAATAAACACACCGTATACTTGAATAATACAGAAATGAAGGCTTTTAAGTTTAAATCCTGAAGAAATAATACAATAGTGGAATGACGAACAAAGTCGAGCGCAAAAAAGATCTAACTTTGGATCGTGATATGTATATACATTCGCGTGCTTTAAAATATCTTCCCTCGTATCTTATTGCCAAGCGGTAACAGTTTCCTCATGACTTCTTGGTCTCTCCTTAACCAACCCTCCCCTCTCCCTCCTCCTTTCAACCCCCTACAACACCCTTCCTTCCCGTTGTCTCAAACCAACTCAGACTGAGTCTTGAGACTTCTGTATCAAGTAACCGGTAAATACCAAGGAACTTTAATTAACCGTCGAGGGAACTTGAAACGTTTCTGAAAACTTTCAGTTTAGTTATTTTCTCTTTTAGTAGTATACGCAATAATCCTTACCAAGTATTTCTTACTCTTCAACGTCTTTCATTATCTTTTCACCTGTCTTTTCCTTTCTTAATCCATTACGCACACGCACGATTATTATAATAGTTACTAACGGTAAAATCAATTTCGTTGGTGTAACAGACATTTCGCATTAAAAACAATACAAATAAAATTAAATTACAATATATTTACGATTAAATTATCCATGTTTTTTTTTTTATAAGAATAATAACATAATTATCGATATACGTACGTAATCGAATACTTTTAATTTTAGATCGAATAGAAGAAAGTTTTTTGATACTTAAAAAAAAAAAAGCAAATTTAAATGATTTTTGAAATCGTCGAAGATTTAATGAATATAAAAAACGACAATTTTTAACATTCGAATTAGAAGTAATAACGTAAGTAGTAAACTGTGTGTTTGGTCAAGCAAGTACTCTTCTTATAAATGAAATACAAACTCGATCGATAAGATTATTGCTTTTCACAGTAACAAAACGTTCAACCGTTCAAGTCACCCTATAACCCTCTAACATATGTCAAGTTTCAATGTGTACGAAATGAATTCTATCCATTACGCAGTAATAATCAATGTTATTTCAGAATTTAAACTCAAACAAAACCTCCGAAGTAGGGAGAAAAAGAGAAAAATTTAAGGATAGAAAAGAAAGAATTTGGTGAGAAAGAATTATTGCCGATGGAAATCGATGATTTATTCTTACCGTTGAGGGTGGCCAAGAAGAATGGAGTAGAGAAGGGGGGTTAAAGGGAAAAAGCATCTCTAGACTCCTTCGAGATAAGAATATGGAGTTCTTTTGAAAGAAAATTTTTATTACAAAAGTAATCGTAACAGTTACTCATTATAATCATCGTGTGATCATATTCGAATATTCGTTCGAAATTATGGCAAACGGTAATCATTAATAGCACGAGAATGTATTCGTATTCGTGCACGCGAAAGTAATTTTATTTAATTATTAAAAGAATACAATATTGTGTGTGCGTATGTCCATATTATTGTAATATTATTTATTGCGTTTGGATAATGTATAATTTAATTTTTCGACATTACGAATTTCACTTAACGTATCATATTATATTATTTTAATTCATAGATTATTTTAATAGACATTAAATTGTTCTGTATATATAACAATCAGATAATTATGTTTATTAACCAATCGTTTTACGTTCGCATTTGTTTCTATATTAATTGTTCTATTAATTTTAGTTAATATTTAAATTACCATTTGATCTTTCTGATCTTAAGTTTCTAATGTTTCGTTTCTTCGAAGGATTAATCAAAATTACGGACTATATAAACGATTATTACTCTCGTAGATACTGAAACTGGCGTTATCGGAGTATAACATAAATCTTCTGCTGGAGAATATGTCGATTATCATGCCGTTGGCTTCGACCACGGCGATATATTTTATGGGCAACATCTTGAACAAATCGTTATTCATTCGATTACACAACGAGGATTCTTTTTTTTATCTATTTAAATAAGGTCCAATTTTCGAAATATAAAAACATAACACTCTTACATATAATTTCAAAAGTAATTTAAAATATAATTTAATTTTTCTATAATATATGCTTAAGGGATTACTTACACCATTACTTAAGAGGTTTGGGAAAAAATAGCACGGAAAGAAAATTATTTTTGACGCAACTTTTAAATAGTATCACAATACCTCCTTCCACTCCTCTTTTAACCTCCCCCCATCTCATCACCCATCGGGCCACACATTTAGCCCGCCGGCCATACGCTTTGATCGAAAAACAAAATTTCTTTTTACGTTCATTTTTCCGAACGCCAAGATATTAACGATAAATGACATTTAGAATATATTTAATTATTACGAGAAAGAACGACGAATTTCTTTACACATTTATTTACGCTTTACATAATACATAAAACCGATTAAAATGAATAACGAAAAAAATATGACCCCTTTCTTTTTCCGAAATATATAAACAGCTTTTTTCTAATCACCGATTTGAAATATCGAAGATAATATAAGATTAATATCATACAATTAAGAAATAATAATTAAGTCATGAAAATAATCATCTATGATTTTGATGTTCGCGGGTATTCCTACAGCAGCATGTTCATAGGTGGAAAAAGAAAAAGACGACGAGTATCATTCTGGAAACGACGCTTTGAAATACGCCAGGATAACTCGAAGGGTGGTTTGGTACTTCACAGAAATACCACGTTTCGAGTTAGTCGAAAACTTCATCCCTCGATCGTAAACGCGAGACACGAGTCCTTGTTTGAGACAGTAGTAGGACAGAATAGTAGTTTCTGTCTCTCTTCTCCCCTTCTCTCTCTCTCTCTTATTTTCTTTTTCCTTTCTCTCTCTCTTTCTCTTTCTTCCTCTCTTTCTTCCTCTCTTTCTTCCTCTCTTACCCTTATTTTCTCTTACTTTCTTTCTTTTTTTTCGTTCCTTCTCTCTCTATCTTTTCTTTTTTTTCTTCTCACTCTTACATTAAAAGATTTACTTCAATCGAACCACTTCGCAATGCGTTCCCGTTCCTCTTTTACTCGAGTTATCCGATTTTTCTCGCACACTTCGATGAACGTCTTCGATCGAACTTTTAGCTCAAACTTTACCACCATTGAGAATTTTACCCTTTGAAATAACGATCGTTCCTTTACCTTTCCTACGAATGCCCCTTTTATCGAATAAAATTCTTATTATATATGTGCGGGGAAGTTTAGGAGATAGAAAGGGCGTTAGGTGTCTTTAAAAAAAAAAAAGTAAAAAAGAGAGTGGTTCTCTTTACGATAATTCAAGATAAAATCTTTTACAAGGATCTTTCTTATATTTCAGATAAATATTAAGTTAACGTATCTCTTTTCTATGATAAATCGAATTAAATTACTAATCACATTTGATTATCGTTTGCTTTATCTTGTAACCTTTTGAGAATTTAAAATTACCAAGCTTCTATTCTAACGCAAAAACTATTGCTATAGATAATAATATTGATAACTAATAAAAAATTGAAAATAATAAAGAAATCAATCTTAAGATCAAATTTAAAATACATATATAATATGATATAACAATTACAATTGTATCTTAATTGAATACCTGTATATAATAGAAATATATTATAATAAATTACAAAACGAAAAAATTCGAACAAGAATCTAATTCGTACAAAAAATAGCAAAAAATTGAAACGTCGATGAAAAGAATAAAAGAACGGTAAGAAAGAAAAGAAAAACAAAAAAGGAACAAAAAGGAAATTAACAATGTAGAAAAAAATAAAATATGTAATGTAAAGAAAATCTTAAATTATTAATAACAAAGTTACAAATCGTAGAAAAGTACAGTGAGAATTTAAAGCTAGGAAATAACACACAATTGCTAAATACATGAAACGAACATTTAACAAAACTTGCACTGAAGTAAAATACTTCTAGCAGATGTCGCTAAATGAAAGAGACAGACAGACAGACAGAGAGAGAGAGAAAAAGAAAGAGAGGGAGAGAGAGAGAATTAGTTAGAGAGAGATAGACAAAATTGTTCGTTAGTTTTACGCTTTAAGTCGATGAAAAGGAACACGGTAAAAAGGTAATGAACTTTTTGCTTCTGCGCAATACTACTGAGAACGTCGAAGAAGTCCTAGTTGAATAGTCCTATCTTAATTCTCGAAGAAGAATTACTTCTCGTTTATTATTATAATTCTTTTCATCTTCCTTTCCCGTTTTTCCTCGTTCTTTTTCTCTCTTTTATCATCTTTCTTTTTATTTTCTTTATTTTTCTACGTTCGCCTTATTTCAGAAGAATATAAATCTAATCCCTCACCCCACCCCCCGTCATTGTGTATTTCACATTAGAAATTAAACAAAACACAAATGATTGAAAAATATTTTTTCCCATAAAGTTAACATTACAAATGGAATAATTTCGATTTCTTAAAGCAAACCTTTAGACGAGTGTTAAAAGATAATCATTTTGTGAAGATAGACTTTAATCAAGAACTTAATTCATTTCCCCCAAAGTAAAGAAAACTTAGTTATAATATTAAACGTTGTTAAAACATTCGTAAACTTATTTTCTCGATATACGTGAGAGTTTTTTTTTCCTTCCTTGCAATCTATATTCTTTCTTTTTTTATCAAAGAATTGTCGATTTTTCAAACCTGACTCTTTTAACGGAACGATCTGATTTTTCGAAGTGTAGAAAAAAGAAAGAAAGAAATAAAGAAAGAGAGAGAGAAAGAAAATAACCCTTCGAGAATAAAAAATTGACTTGGTGGTTCGTAGGAAAAATAAAAAGAAATAAAAAAAAAAAATAAAAGAATAAAAAAAGCCAGAAACAGAGAAAAAGGAAACGTTATCGTATCTTAGAAAACAACGTAAACGTTTCAAGCTCCGGTTCGTCATTCGAGTTACAATGAAGGGTTCTTACGAGTTTGTGTAAATGAAAAAGAATATAAGCGAGAAAAGGACGAATGATAGTTTCCTCGAACACGGGTCGGTTCTTACTTCTAAATTACAACGTAAGGAACTTCTATAGTGATCGATAAAATATACATTCGAACTGTTTATAGAAAATTTAATCGAAAGGGAAATCAATGAAAATAATCTTTTCACGTTGGTTTGTTTTCACATTATTATTATTATTATTATTATTATTATTATTATTATTATTATTATTATTAATTAACTCGAGTAAGAGAAAATAAATAATAATGTGAATAATTAAATTTAATGGTAAAGAATCGTTCATTTGCTGCCTAACTTTTTTTGCTTTGACGCTTATCCGAAAAAGATCTGATTTATTCGATGATCTATTACTACATCAATTCAATCGAGTTTTACTGTTTACATTCATTTAACTTTGATTCTTTTAGAATTCTCATTGTAATCGTATTTAAATGAAAATCACGTTCACTTTGTATAATGTGTAATTATATATACATATGATAGTTTAATCAGTCCAGGTATATAATACCAGGTACTTAATACCTGGATATAATTTATATATTAAAACGTTAGATTTAACGAACAATTTGAATGATTGATATTAAATATTTTTAAGTAAAAAATGTATACTTTCCAAATTTGATCGTATATTTTTTCTAAGCATTATAACTTTTGTTTGTCATTAACATATGATCAGTTTAAAAAATTTTCTTTACTCTATCTATTCTTCCCGAGATACATTAGAAATATAAACTTAATATACCAGTGATTTAAAAATGATCTCTTTCTTCTTCTAATGAAATTTTAATATTTCAAATATATATATACATATACGTATAATACGATCATTAATATGTTTATATTAAATTTAGAAAATAGAATTTTAATATTATCAAATACTTATGTCAATATATATATATATATATACTGTTAAAACGTGAAATTTATTAATTCTTGAAATGACATACTAAATTCAATAAATCACGAGGAAAAATATGTTTCCCCGTTTCTCGTATCTCGTTATTGTTATTTTTGTTCAGAAAAAAATCACTTGAAAAGTACTCAATTAACAAGATCGGTAGTATTATCAAAGTTTTTTTTTCGAGTTGCGCGGCATCCCCACTTTGATATCATGCGTGTATATCGAAAGAAAAAAAAAAAAGAGTGAAAAAACTGTAAGAGAGAACAATACGAACCCCCTTCTCCTTCTCTCTCTCTCTTTCTTACCAGCTCGGAGTAAGAAAGAGTGGGGGGAGGGGGTTGGGGTGAAGTGATCCAAGAGAAAGGAATGAAAAGGGTGGAGGAGGAGGGGGGTTACTCGTTAAGCTCCGAATAAGCTTCGCGTACAGCTCTGCCTTAAGGGCTTGATGACGTAAACAAAGATAAACCTGTCTCGTATAAATGGCTGCATAAGCCGTACCAACGACAAATAACTCGGTGATAATATATTACATTTTTTTCTTCTTTTTTTTCCCTTAATTTCCTAGTTACGTCTTCTTCCTTCTTCTTTTTCTTTTTCTCTTTCTCTCTTTTTCTTTTTTTATTTCTTCATTAACTTCTTCATCTTTGAACGTAAGAATTCATTAAGATCCAATTTAAAAACAACGATCAATTTCAACGAGAAATATTTTTATGAATTATCGGATTAAATTATTGTTCCGAATATGTACAAAACTTCTCATTGTTTTTGATCTCTCGAAAGAGAAGATTTCTTTTTAATCGAATAATTTGATCGAATTTAGGATATTTATTGATCGTTGAAACGTTCCAGGTCGGTTCGTTTATTTTTATCGTTCTTATTAAACAAAAAAAAGAAAAAAATTCGGTGATACTAAGGGACACGTGTCATAGAAAAAAAATGTAGGAGACAAGAAAAACTGGATGAAAGTTTTCACGAGAATGACATGGAAGAATGCAACGTGACCTATGTCAATCTCTTTCTTTCTCGTGGCTTCATTTTCTTTCTTTCTTTCTTTCTTTATTTCTTTCTCTCTTACTTCTCGTCTAACTTTCTTGATATTCTACTTCCTTAAAATTGTCATAAAATCGATTAAAATTCATTCGTATTTATATTTCACTTTGGAATTTTTAATTGATGTTACTTAAAGTCCAAAAGGTATTCGGAATTTTATACGAGACGAGAAGAAAATCCCCGAAGAAGAATTCTTAATGAGAGAACATCAACCAAATTCAAATCATTGATTCTTTGTTATAAAAAAAATAGAAGAAGAAGGAACTAAATAAAGTGCGATGAATAATATTCTATAAGATAGGAAAAATAAAAGAAAAGAAAAAGAAAAGTGATATATCGTCATTTATTCGATTTAATCGTAGTTCATCATTTATATAGAATAAATTACACGCTTTATAATCGTTAGCATTTCTTAATAGCTACATATTGTAATCTCTAGATGATTAGCATAATTTAAATATGAATATACAAGTAATATTATACAGATATATTGATAAGCTGTCTGTTAAACGATTTAAAATTAAAGTCAAAAATTAACGTATCTCGTAAGACCGTACTATATATATAATATAAATATGTATATATGTAATATATGTATGTATATACCAACGTATGTATATGCATATGAGGGAACATGTTTATAAACGCTATTGTTTGAGTGAACAAATGAGAAAATATATTCTTCAAGCGAAATGTAGAAACAAACGAAAAAGCGATGTCGGATTCATCGAGAATCCAGTATGCCACGATTATTCTTTTCATCATTCATCAATTTTATACGGTCCCACGGTTTTCTCGGTTTCCAAGTATTTGAATGGTAATTGTTCGCAACCTCGACGCAAAGCATTCTCCTTCTCTCTCTCTCTCTCTCTCTCTCCTTTTCTCTCTCATTTACACAATTAGAATTTTCTAATTTGTCCAATTTTCCGAAATAAGCGTGTAGTTGTGTTACCGATTAATACAAATCCAACCACGTGTACTGTAATGTCATTTCGTGTTTATATTCGTTCCACACAATAAAAGAGAAAAGGAAAAGAAATTGAAAAGAAGAAAGAAAAGAAACTGCAAAGAAAAATAATAAGAACATTTTTATAATTCTCTTAAGAATATTTACAAAAGAAAAGATATTATATAGAATATTATTTAAAATAAATCATTCATATACATATATATATAAATCTGTCGATTTTATATACATTTGAAATATCTAATATATTCTCATATTTATAATATTTCTTTGATAATATTTGAAATTGATTAAAAAAAAAACGATTGTGAAAGATATCTCCCCTTCTCATCTCTTTAAATATTATATTTTTCGCATAGGCATAAAAATTTACTTGTCATGTTATTACCAAGCTTGGTGAATTCGTCGATTGGAGGTCAGATGATTTATTGCCCTAGCCTATAAGAAAGCTTCTTCATCTATCAGTGTCCCAACTTACAAAAAGGCAATCGACCGCAGTTTGTCAATAGTTACTGTACCTTCGAATAATAGTTGAAGATGAGTAAAAGTAGTTTTCTTTGATATACAATATGCATACCAACGAATAACTATATTTTTTAATATTTATAGATGATAATACCAATGAGAGGAGAGAAACGTCAAAGTTCAATATATTATATTATATCATTGAAATTAAATCTTTTCCATCAAATATTATAATTAACATTAGAACTACCGAAAAGAAAAGGAGAAATAGGAAAAAAAGAAAAAAAAATCATTGTAAAAATCATTTTGATTAGTGTGATAGTTTCATTATTCATTTTATTGTATTATTGTTTACAACGAAAAAAAATATGATCTTTCAAATATTGATGTTGAGACATACACTTATTAGAAAAATATTGCAGAAGATGGATCATAATGGATCATTATTACTTTGTTGTCATTTATTATCACCGTTTAACGATGCGATTAACTAAGTTTCGGGACGTTGAATAAATAACAAATTTAACAAAGTATATTCTCTTACACGGTAAATACACGAAAACGTCTGACACTTCTCCACGAAGATCAGCGGAGAAAATCCAATTAATTTTTGATCAACCACGATGGATTCTGCCTATATATACAGGATGTGCTACCTAACCGAAGCATCTTAAATATTATATTTCCTTTACTTGTAATGATGCGAACAAAATTTCAGATAAGAGAATCACGTGATTTATAAAGGATACAATTTTCATAATAATAATAATATTAATAATAACAAATATTGTTCGATATCATTTTATCTCAATATTTAAAAGTAATCGATGGATCATCATTTATTTTATAAACTGCAACAACGTATTACAATAACAAGAAAAAATATTAATCCATTTACTTTAAGAAGTCTCAAAAAAGAAAAGATTTTATTAAAGATTAAGTCAGTTTCTTCGTAAATCATCAATTTGTTTTGTACTAACATTTATTCATATCGTTAAAAGTAATGATGATATTATATATTCTACAAATTAAATATACACATAGTTAGAAAACCCTATATATATTTTAACGTGTAACATTTTATACGAAACTCGTAGAAAATCTCTCACGTTTCTCTTCGTGTACGCTTGAATAGTACATACTTATGTATGTATATACGTAGAACTAGAAGAGCCATGTTCTTCCCTTATCTTATGAAACGTCTTACCACCATGAGATCGTTAGAAGGGAAATGCGTAAAATTTATGATTCATAGAATTCTCGATTTTCTCGTGTCTCGCATGTCGAGAGATCGATATAAATTTTCAAAGCGACGACGAACTGAAGAAGTAGAAAGGAAAGGGAAGATAAGTAAGGATTTCTAAGCTTATCCTTTTCTTTCTCTTTCTCTTCCCTTTCCTTTTTTCTCCCTTTCGTTTTATCTTTCTTTCATTCCTTCTTTCTGTCTACCGAAAAGCTAGGAAAGAAAAGTTCTCATGGGACGTTAAAGAAAAAGTAGGATGGTAGGAACCCAAATATAAGATACGAACAATCTGTCCCAGGGTGACGGATATTTAATTTTCCATGAGTCGTACCATCCGGCAAAAAATTGATTTCCCTTTTCGTACTACCTCGTTCCTCGTTCTACAGTCTAACCTTACTCCAATCGGCCGAATATCGACTGACACCGCCGCTGGATAGTGAGATTCCTACAAAAGAGAACCATTTTCATCTCTTTCTCTCTCTCCCACGCCCATTTACCGTCTGATATTCAATTATCCTCGAATAAAAGGGACTCGATCATACATATATATATATATATATATATATATATATATGTATACCTAGATAGTATATCTCTTTCTATATCCTCGCTCTACTATTTTCATTGATTTATTTCATCTTTTTTCTTTTTTCCAAGAGAAATTTTCTAACTAATATTTGAACTTATTTATAAGTTAGAATTTATTCGAAACCTCGGATATTTATTTGCGATATCTCATCTCGTCTATGTATCGTTCGTTTTCTATAATGGAAATTGTTTTTTTTATTATTCTCTCTCTGTATTTTTCAACAAAATATAACTAAAGTTTGTCTCATTCTATTGAAACTATAATGGAATATATAAATATTTAAAAATTTTTATTTATAATCTACATACTCGAGAAGTTATATTATTATATTATTTATGATTTATATTTCCTTCGATCTCTAATAATAAGTTTGATTGGTAACAACAGTAAACAAATTTCTTCATTCTTTTCTATTATATTCTTTATCCGTATATTTTTCTTTCGTATAACATTTCAAACGAATGAATTATCATTATCTCGTAATTATAAAAATTCCCAAGGGTGTTTTTTCAATTCCTTTTTTTTTTTTACGACAATCCGATATACAGGATAACACGATAGATAGATAGATCTATCTATCCAACTATCCAAACGATTCTACGCGCGCGAGCCTAATGCATGATAAGATAGAACCCCGGAATTACCAAACCCCCTTGTAACATCCCCCCTGAATGCGACCAAGTGGAAGTACTCAGTCACGCAGAAATCAAGCCGACCGTACCGGGAAGGCCGATTGTTGATGGAAGATGCTTCAAAGTAGCTTAGCATTACAATGTATCACGATTATATGTATCCTGTGTATAGAGATGCAATCGTTTATGATTTCATTAGCGAAATCAGCGAAATCATTTCCGAACTATAGCAAATAAATTATCATCGGATGTTGTTTATATACGAATACGAATCACTAATATATAACGCAGATATCGGAAACAGTATTTTGTTGAAACCTCAGTATTCCCTAACTCTTTGGATGGTAACAAAATCGATAATATTATTATTGTTATTAATAGTATTGTTATAATAACCGATACTCGGTTAAACGCGAATAATGTGTATATTCTAAATCCCATATCTCAATAGATTAATCGACACGATGTATCAAATCGTATGATAATATCTTACAAAATTCTATAATTAATTCGAAATATTCTTTACCCTGATTAAAATCTATTTTACATTGTGAAATTTGATTGAAAGGGTGGACGCTTGTTTATTCGTAAATGTGACGAATTTCTTGATCGTTAAATTCTAAATTCATTCGAATTTGAAACGCGTTAATTTGTATAGTATACAAAATTTCGAATCGTTTTATAAGAAAACATGACTCTCGTCGTGTCGTGGTCGTCTCTTAGTTTCTTAAGCATCGTCAAGAGATCGTAATAAATACATTATTATCTCGAGTATATTTAAAGCTTTCCGCGTAATAATATTCGCCGTTAGACGGCGGTTAGAGAGATAAACTATACGATAACGTTACGATAAGATAGGAATATTTCGCGGAAAGGAGCAGAACTCAGTTTAGATTAAACGCGATTTTCAGGAAGCAATAAATTCACTAGCACCGCATACCCGCCTTTCCCTACTGGTAGTACCGTAAGGTTGTCCATATGCCGGTGTCATCCGTATTTCATACGCGCTTGTTGACAATAGATGTGCCGGAAGAAGTTACCAGTCGTTAAATTCGGACAGAATGATAGGAACCCGACGTAAACTTCGTAATGGACTTCCGAAAGGCTCCCTCATCCCAACGATGGACAGCATAACGTCGATTTATCTATCCTTTACCATCCCCTCCCTCCCTGTATGTCTGTTTGCTTTTATTCATTTGTTTATTTTGTTATTTTATTTTTTGTTTTGTATCTCCGTCTTTCTGTTTTTCCATCTGTTTCTCTCATTCTGACCCATTCTTTTTGTTGGTCTCTACTTTCCTGTCTCTTCGTACGTCTGTCCGTCTGTCCATGTATATTTTCTTTTTTTTTCTTCTCACTCCCTCTCTCATTTCTCCCTCCTTTCCACGAGGGATTTACGATTTCCCGTAAATTGAGTTTCCCTGTGTGCCGAATTGTCTCTCTCTCTCTCTCTCTCTCTCTCTTTCTTTCTTTCTCTTATTCTTTCTCTCTTTTTCTTTCTCTCTTGCATACTCGTTCGAATCCGCGAGAGAAAACTACGTACAAGAGTGTATCGTTCAAACGGGAATGGAAATGTCGTTGAAAAATACAAACGGTAGTAACGAAAGGTCAGACGCGAGTTGTCCGAACTCGTTTCCTCTTCACTTTTCTCTCACATAGTCGTTGTCGTTTCAAATTATTTTGTAATTCTATCAAAGTGAAACGGACACGCTTAATACGCTTACAATATACATAAATATATTTTCGCATAATTTAGAATACGTTTTTCTTGGATTTTTTTTTTGACTTATAGATTTATTTCCAATAGAAATTATTTAATTAATAACTTTTACGTATTTTTAATTTTACTTAAACAAATATTTAATTTATTACCTTTATTCTTTTATTTTTCATTTCTACACATATATTTTTTGTATAATTACAATAATATCTACAGAATTAAATCACGTTTATAGTTACAACGATAAAAATAGTAAATCGGGGGCTACCTTATTCGCGATAAAATTATAATTTTCAAAATGAACACTAAACGTACCGAGTTTCATGTATACCTATTTCTACCACAACGGATCAAATGACCTATCTTCAAAAAGTCATATATATTTTACGATATATGTATAGCAACATATATACCATTTATGCAATAAGAATTTATGACTCATTAAATAGCGCAATAACTTGTAAGAAATTCTGCCAAAAAATTGACAGTCGATCATTTGACCGGTCATAATACATTTAGTGTTAAAAATCAATTATTTATAAAAAGAAAATATAAAAACAAATAACTTGGTTATCCTATCGTAATGTCCAAAAGATGAAATTATTCAACAATATAAAATAAATATGTTGGATGCATTAATCGAAGACATAAAATAAAACAAAAAAATAAAGCTTGACAAAATCACAGGACTAACATAAGTATTTTAAATAAGGAAACAAGAAGGAAATTTGAAGGTAGGGAAGAAGAGATTTCGCACACAGAGAGTGTTCGAGTAAAAGGCAAGGAAAAAGGTAAGACCAAAGAGATTGCTCGCTTCGTAAAGTAGGTCGCATCTCACGGCTCGATATCGTCGAATACTCTTTTGTGTTCGCCGTTAAATTGGGTTACGGGGATGCCTCACTGGCCGAGGAGGGTTCTTTCACTTTTATAGAATCTACGGAATTTTAATGTCATACTTTTGGTCGATCGAAAAACCGACGTCCGATTTTAACGAACAACGTTTAAGCCAGGTTAATGCACTTCCTTTAACACGTCTCGTCCCCATCGATAAAGAATCATGATTTAACGTAATGTATTCATTTACTTTTTTTTATTCGTGATAAATAAATTCAATCTTACGCTTATACGATTTATTTTCTTTTTCTTTTTAAATAGTGTAACAGTGAATTTTAGAAATCAAGAAATTTCTTTTCAAGATTTTTCATGATATTTTTTCCAGAAATCTGATAGTCAGTATAAATGATCGTCAAACATACGTATTGTATATTATACAAATAAGTTTTTCGATTATAAAAACAATTTATTTTTTTAATGAAAATTATTTCATTTCATGACCCAATTTTTGTCACGTCTAAGAGATAATGATTTAAAATGTCAAACTTTTATTATAATTAATATATCAAACGAGTATCGAATAACAAAATGAGATAAGACATAAGAAATATAGATATATGTTATTTTAAAGTAACATTCAATTGAATTTACGTCAACCGTTTCCTTACTCGATACAATCTCAATCTTAAATTACATTATAATTAATGTGCTAGCATAACTATATACTATGCTAAGAAGTGTCGAAAATAATTTTTTTTTTTATTCATTACAGAACATACAATCAATTCTCGACGAGAATTATAAGTACTTTAGGCTGGCGTGATGTAATAACATGAAATGTAAATAAATAAGATATACAATGGTGAGTGTAGATATAATACATTAGACTCAAATAATATTACGATGTTTTAAATCATTCAAATCTTGTTTTAAGGTCAGAAGGGTAGAACCTTTTTAGTCTTCGTACTAGTTCATTTGTTTCCAGTAAATTTTTTGCTAAAGGGTTGGGATGTTTGGCTAAACGGGAGTTGTAGCGTTCACTGAAGCTAACAATTTCTTCTTTTATTGTAGATATTCTTAAATCTTGATGAATTCTTTCGTTTGTAACGTACCATGGGGCATTGCAGATGTTTCGTAGAGTTTTTGATTGGAACCTCTGTAAAATCTCTATATTGGAGTTACTCGCAGTTCCCCATAGTTGGATTCCGTAAGTCCATATGGGTTTTAGAATAGCTTTATAGATAGGTCGAAAATAATGAAATAAATATATATATATATATATACACACGAGTATGATGAAATTGAAAATGAATATCACCAAATTAACGTCAGTCCTATAATATAATCTCAAACTTATATATTATATTATCATTAACATTAGCATAAATGTATTATCTTAAATATAATCTATACACGAAGAGAGAGAGAGAGAGAGAGAGAAGAACGAAAAAAGTGAAATAAATGTCTTCAAACAAATTTATAATATACGTACGAGTGCATTGATTTGAATGTTTTATCGTCGAAATAACGTCAATCGTTTTCCAACTTCAAAATAAAGGAAAAAATAAAACGAGAAAAGAAATCATCATCGATTTTATCGTTCGGACGAATATTTTAAAGGGGAAAAATAAATGAAGAATGAATCGATTAAAACGTCGATCGGACGACGTATTTTCGTATCGGTTTGTTCACAACTGATCGTAATAATTAAACGATGCAATTTCGTGTGCATTACGCGAACAAGTATTCCTTATCCTTCAGTTTGACACGAAAAGGAAAAGAAATGAGAAAGGAATGTAAGGGGGATGGGAAAGAGGGTAGAAAAAGGGGCGTAGATAAAAAACATGAGTAGCATTGACCCGAGGGAATCGAAATTAGGGTGTGAATATCGCTGATTGGCTTCTTATCGTCGTAACGTGCACAGAATCAAAAGCACGATAGAAACGAGGCGTTATTATTATTATCGTCTATGACTATACCATTACAAACGTTGAAAAGCATTTTCGCCTATTTAATAAAGATCGCGATAGCGAACGAGAAATCTCGTGGCGAGTTGCACCGAAATAGGTATCGAACGTAATTTAATTAAGGATACTTCCTACTCTTTTAACTAGTTATCTCTCTCTCTCTCTTTATATATGTTTGTTTTTTTTTTCTTTTTTCTTTTTTCTCATTCGTGCGAGAATTATTCGTACAAATTTAAAAAAAATTTGAAATAATAAGATAAAGATAATTATCAACAACCTAATGGGTATATTTTATTTGTGTTAATTGTACTATACTCCATTAGTATTTCTGTTTTTTGTTCTTCTTGTATTAAAAGTTTCACACGTTTGGTTGTTATCGTGACGTTAACAATAACTATTCCACTTTACTTTTGCACCAAAGAAGAAAATCGAAGAACAGTTATCTGTTTTTTGGTTAAAATTCATCGATAAAACTTTCCAATCGATGTACCAATACAACTCTTCTATCAAATTCCAACCAATCTGACTAAGGGTTCGAACCCTTAATAAGACGAAAATAAAAAAAATAATATTAACGTGTAAACGTTCAACGAATACAATTAACTTCATAAAAATATCTTATTACATCGTAATGTAAAAATAATTATCCCCGTTATTTACAAGTCAAGAAAAAATGGATATTAAAATTTGATATTATACGTTATATTTCGTTATACGTACTTAAAACGTTTCAATTTTCTTTTCTTCTCCGTATTGTCGTTTGAAATAATCATTTGGTTAGAAAATTATTGGTATTATTATATTTACATACTAAAGTCTTATTTGAAAAGAAAGAATAAAATGGAAAAGAATTATACGTAACAAAAGAAATCTTATCGTGAACGTGTTTCATTTTCTTATATTATAAGCCGAGTACCTTTTCTCTCTCTCTTCCTTTCTTTATCTGTCTTGTACATATACAGACTTGTTATATATCCGGAAAAATACATATCCCGATCATATTTCTGGCAACTCTTTTCCACGTATGGATATATTCACGTTATATTCGAGAATATACGAGCAACGGAATCAAACATTTCGTTCTATCTTCGATATTTGGAAATTTCACGAGTTACAAATTTTCGTCGTCCGTTCGTTTCCTTTCCTTTTTGTTTCCGTTACTTTTGTTTCCCTCCCCTTCCCGCCCCTTTTTTTCACCTCCTCCTCTTCTTTCTACCAAGCCCTCTTAATTTTTCTTCTTATCTTCGTTAGTGTTCTTTTATTATATTATAAATAATATTCGATCGTCTAGCATCGTCAATCTTTATTATCGATCAAAAATTTCGAGAAAAAAAAATTCTCCTCGATTTTTCCTTCTTCCCCTTTTATATGTAAAAGTGCATGGTAAGTTTTTCACAGTTACGAGGTTTCAACGCGAACACAACTTTCGTCATTATTCATCGAGACGTCTCTCTCTCTCTCTCCCTCTCTCTCTCTCTCGTTCTTTCTTTCTTTCTCTGGAGAGGATTTTATTCAAAAAAAAAGGAAAAAAAGAAAAATGAAATATTAGTTCCAATAGAAAATCGATATACGTAGATACTCAATACAATATTGTGGATATGCCATTTTTCGGATTGTAACGAAATTTGTTTGTTGAACATTCTATTTGTCTTATAAAACTCACAAACATTTATTACATTAAAATTCGATGATTGTAACAATGAAACATCGTAATAAATCGTTGATCCTCAATTCATATGATTAATTACGAACTGAGCATCGAAACGTGTGTAACTCATATATTTTTATTATATTTAACACTTTACGAATTCAAAATAATTATTATTCAATATTAAGTTTATTCAATTAAGATCTTAACAAAGTATCTGACATTTACAATATTAAACAATTTCATGATTTAAGAAAAAGAATCTCGCGAAATGAATATTAAATTCATCTAATTAATTAAATTGTGTGTAATGATTTTCAAATGAAGTGTACTTAATAATTTATTCCTATTAGAAAATGTTTGAAGTAAGGCATGAATAATTAAAACTAACGTAATCGCACCTTTCTTGTTTACTCGCTCGTAAGAATCGCGTTGTCGCATCGACTTGGTCACGAACACGAGTTAGGTCTGCTAAAATTCTCAGCATCTTCCTCCCTCAGATGTTACTCCGTGGAAAGTGAAGCCTCGAACTTTCAACTTGGCAAAGTCGTAATTCAATGTGACGTTCGACCTGAGCGTCGTTATCGGCTTCGAACTTTAAGTCCTCGTCTTTTTACCCTCCTCCCACTCCTCCCCACACCACTTCTCTTTCCCTCTCTTTCTCTATCATTCTTGCTTCGTTATTTCTTTTTTCTTTCAATTTTACTCAGTTTTCTCATTTACATCTAAATATTTGTTCTTATCAAATTTTGAACTAAAGTAAGTAATAATACAAAGTAAATAATACAAAGTAAATAATACAAAGTTAATTTAAAATGGAAGTAAATTTGTTTGCAACTGAATGAAAATATTTCTTAATACTATAGGAAAAATTTATATTTTAATAAATGTAAAATATAATCAAAAACTTGGATACGTTGAAATACTAGTTACCATCAAATCATTAAAGTCAAGCAACGATAAGTATAATTTGTAGATAATGGATGACCCGTTCGAATAATTTCAAGGATAGATGTAAAAAAGTGTTCGAAAAAAAATAGGGATGATTATAAAAAGATAATAAACGTGAAATATTTGAATTAATTGATCAGGCTTTCGTGACATCGTTAATTTTATAATCAATGAATATTATCAATAATAATATAATAGATAAATCTAAATATTAATTTAGATTAGTTTAATTAAATTGGAATTTATCGTAGGTGAGAAATACTCGAAGTTCATTGGTGCTCGAGTTGGTCGTTAACCGTACTATTCGATTTTCGAGTAATCCCTTGTCCATCGTGGAAAATTGAGTAATTACTGTAACACCATAAGTGCTCTCAATTTACACGATAAACGATGGATAACCTCTTGGAAAATACAACTCTACGATTTCGATTCGTCTCTTGGATCTCTAATGAAATCGCGATAATTATCTTAATTACATGCGCAATTAGATGGAAACCTGTCTAATATCCAAAGAGAGCAGATGAAATCTCATTCGTTAATGAAAAGGAACCATACTAACGTCCCGTATGAATACTACTGTGAATTAAGTCGCGATTAGGTATACCACACGTGTTTTCATTTTAACGAAAAGAGGCAACAAATTGAAATGCTTTTCATAATTCGACGAATAACATTTATTTCGTTATTTCGCAAAAATTCATTCAATAATTTCATATAATCTTTTAATTGAAAAAAATAATAATAATAATAAAAATTATTACTACTTTGTATGAAACAATATTAAATTAATTTTAGGATAGGAACATTAACATTAACATTAGGATAGGAAATGTATTACTTTCCTATGAACTTTGTTCTGTATATAAAAACATTATATTTATATTAATATTAAATATTATGCTTTAACAATCTCACTGCATACAATGTCAATAAAATTGATAATTACTGACATTAATGAAACAGAAAATTTATTAAGTACCTTTATGCAGGTAACGTACGTTACCTGACGTTTACCTATTATAAGATATTTAAAAAAATCACTGATAATGAATATGTGTCGATGTGATATAAAATATTGTCTATCTCAAAAATGAATATTTAAATATGCTTGTAATAACAAAGTTTCAATGATCAATTATTCGTTATTTCTATTACTTTTTGAATAATTCATACGTTAGAATTTTCACGATATTAAAGTGAATAAAGAAACCCCTGCGGTTGTGTCTAAAAATTCAAGTAGAAGCAATGAAATGAAATAAAATAAAAATGATAAAAAGAATCAAAATGAAGGATGTTGGAATAATACGAAAAACGACTCGGTCACGGAATTGAAAATGTGATAAGTAAAAAAGGGGGAAAAAGGAAGCCTCCGGGGTTTCGAGCGATTGCAACGTCGAGCGTAGTTCATGCGAACATTGCTGAACACGGGAAGAAGTAAAAAAGAAGTAGAAATAAAAAGGAAAGAAATAAAAAAAGAGACAAGAAGAGAAAAATATAAACGGAGGGTCTTATAAAATTTCAACGTTCTAAAGAAATGTCTCGAACAATCTTGTCGAGTTTATTCATACGTTTAAACCCTACGTTAAAGTTATTTTTCAAAGCATTTTCCAAATACGAGAGATCGCATACGTTCAAAGAGACATTGATAATTCGCTCGCGAACGCGTTATGTAAAAGAGGATTTAACTTTGTAAATTCCAACATTATTTTCTTGTTCGTCGATAGCATCGAAACGAAAGTAACACGTTTAACTCACAATACCATGTTGTAACGTGAATTATTTTTCAGATTACAAGAGCCAAATGTAACTACATTTACAATATATTCGTTTGTAATATTTATTTACATATATTTATATATTATATATATTTATTTATTTATTCGCAACGAGAAAAATGTTTTTATTTTCGTAGTTTAACTGTACTTAATGAAATTCAATGAAATAATATAACAAGAATATTTGAAAATATAATATATCAAATAATAATGAAATACAAACGAGAGATGATATAGGTAGATGGATAATTGATTGAAATATTTTAATGTGCAAATATCGTTCTTGATAAACGCAATTAAAAATTAATCACACTTCTCCATATCCACGATACGTGTGCGTATTAAATTTGAAAAGAGTCGTCCATTCCTCGAGGATTACTTCATTCCTCGACCATCGGAAAGCACTTGAATTCCAGGACGTCCAACTGTTCAATTGAAAATCCCAATATTCCTCCGTCATCGATGAAGCACAACGTGTTTCGCGAGAGCCTTGCTAGTTGTTCTCGTGACACGATTTTGTCCTGGAATTTGCTGGCTATTTTCTACACACACACACATACACACGTGCTTACACATATATATATATACAAGGATAAATCGTGCAAGAGCTAGAAAAATGTTCACCGAAATTTCTTTAAACATTTGCAAATTATCTATTCTTCGTTTAATCTTCCTAAAAATCATCCATCCTTGTATAACAGAAAATTCAAATTTCGATAAACACACACACTCCACTGAGATTTTTTGTAATATTTCCAAACTTTTATTAGGATGATTATTTAGGACTTTTATTATGAATTATCATTTCCTATCACATTTCGAGAAATTCATATATATTTCAATTAACGCCCACACACACACAAATATATATATTTATACGATAAATATATATACGCACTAGCATAATTTGTATAGGTGAATAACGGAATTAATTACGACACTATCAATTGGGAAAGTTCTCCACATGACTGAAATTCAGAGAACAACGTCGTTAACTGCATCGCGAACGTCATCATTGCCGACGTTGCAAGCGCTACATTGAAGGCTCATGATACACGTTAGGTTGGTAATGCTTAATTGGATGATATTTGCCGAACTCATGTAATCACCTGTTGCTCCCTTGAACACTCTCCTTTGTACTACTCTTACACGCTCCAATCTCAAGAAGAACGAATCCTCTCTCGTTACTTCAATACGTTTTGAAATAACTTCTGAAATATCTTGTAATAACAAATAAATAATCATATAAATTAAATACATATACATACATATTAAAGAAAATAGATATTCGACAACAAAGAGAAGAAAAAGAAATAAAGCTAATATCTATTTAATTATTAAATTTTTATCAGGAGTTTTTTCATTTTTCTAGATACCGTCCGTTATTTTGAAAAAAAAAAAGAAAAAATGTTTGATTGAACCGAAATTATCTATGAATCTTTATTGAATTATTACTTTTTATTTTGTTCTATCAAATTAATTAATTTATCTATGCGAATAGAACGCATAAAAATATTTAGATTTTTATATAAAGTGTGAAGACAATCGTCTGTTTTACTTTAAGTCGAGTAAAAAGCACAAAAGTTGTCAAAAAAAAAGAAATATATTATATAGGTAGCCATGTTATACTTAAATATAAGTATAAAATATAAAATTTATAAGGATAGAAAAAAAGTAAGTGTAGGTAGTAAAATAATTACGAAGAAATTACAAAGAGTGTAAAAAGGATAGAAGAAAGAAAAGCAATAAGAGGAGGAACATTGTAGATAAATGAAAGAAAGGATGTGGTATGTCTTAATATTTTATTTAGAAAAGAACTAGCAACGCGGAATTATCTTTTAATTAATGACGAAGTTCCGACGAAAGCAAGGATTTCCGGTTGGAGATTTATAATACATAAAAAAGGGAAAAAAATAAGTTGGAAAAAATGTAAAATAAAAATGAAAAAAAAGAGAAAGAAGAAAAATTGAAAGGATGTGCCCTTTCTAAGATTTACGTAAAAAAAAAGGAGGGACATTAAGACCTCCTATGCTTCTCCCTTAACGAGGCCTCGGACGAATACTATCGTTGTGTATTCAATTAATTAATCCCCGTGAGCTTGCTTGAGATTTACGTTGTTAGAAATAAGGGTAGTACACTGTGTAGTAACACACTGGACGATAAGTCGAGGTGGACGAGCGAGATAGGATGAAAAATATTTAAAACTTCAAAAAAAAAAACGAATTTTGCATACAACACAACCAAGATTTTTCATATTCTGCGAAACAAATTGTACCTAGATTTCTAGAAATAATTATGAAAAGAATAACATCTGTAACAACAAACCATTTCAATTATACAAATTAATATCATGTTTCATGATATCTTTAAAAAGATAACAATGATACACGAAACTTCGTGTTCTTCGTTATAAATTTAAATATAAGAAATAAAAGTAAAAGTAATTATTTTTTAACATTTTTAAACAAAAATTATTATTTGAAGAATAATTTGTAATAATGTGAATTGACTGATTATATATATATATATATAAGATAAAAGTAACTAGACCTATATGCTATATGCAATGAACATAATTACTCGTTTAATCTAATTATAAAAATTGAAACAAAAAATGACGTAATTTTATTTTATATATTATAAATATAATATATAAGCTGCCTAAAATATTATTTTAAAAATTATTTTATCTTATTTTAATATTACATATATATATATAAAATAAATAAAAATAATAAATAAATAACGACACGAAAAAATATGAAAGAGAAAAAGGAGAAATAGAGTAAAATAAGTACCAAGGAAATTTGGACTATAAAAGCAAAAAAAGAAATCAATGAACATAAAAAGTCAACAATGACGATAATGATTAGAAGAAAAAAGAAGAGGAAGAAGAAGAAGTATTATACAAACGAGATAGGTTGAAAGCACGCGTCTCTCGATCGTTAAAGGTAGACATTAAGGAAAGTATTTCTTAATTAGTAGCTCGGTCTGAAACGAGGGTCAGGAGCCGTCCAGCCTTTTAAAGAGAGTTGGAGGTATAACTATCGTTGGCGCTCCCTTAAACACCTAAGCCGAGCCCTAACGCACGAGTTTCTCGTAGATCATGATTTGTCTCAAGTGCCTGAAACTTTTCCGTGTCAACGTTTTCCTGGGCAGCCAATAAAACGTCCAAGTAAGCTTGATTCAAGATTAATCTGGTCAAATATAAGCCGCCATGATGTTTACCGCCAAAAATATTTCAAACTTTTTTCATTCTTATTTGTACTAATAATTACATTGGCACTGGACTAATTGTTTAAGATACAAAAATGTCAATGAATTTTTTAATATTTTATCATTTATTTTATATTGCTTTATTTTTGTTTTGTTTATTATTATTCTATCATTTTTTATGATTTCGAGTCACTTTACTACTACTAATACCTAACCTCTACTTCTCACACCTAACCTACATTTTCAAATAGGTCGTGTCATTTATTTTGTATTATAATTATCTTTTTATTAGAAAATATAAATCGATATATAATACTTTGTTTTAATTTTCATTTTTTTTTTATCTAGTCCATTATACTAATTAACGGCGCATTTATTTTATAGTAGATAATAATGATAATATCGATATTATTTGTTCTTATAAATAAAAAGAAAAAGATTAAAAAGAGAGAGGAAGATAAGAAAAAAATATTGATACTTATATAAATTTGTTACCGATAATAGTAAACGTCTCTTATGTCGTATACAAATAAAATAGAAAATACTTAAAAAGTATCACCGCTATCTTACCGTCAATAAATAATTCAGACGTTTATAGATATAAACATATAAAATGCTTATATATATATAAGATATTGAAAAATGTTGATTACACATCAACTAAATATAATAGATAAAATTATTGAACGTAGGATACGTATATGTATAAAAAAAAAAGGACAAGGGCATGAAATTAAAAAAAAGGAAAAATTGATCTCAAGTTTTACGTTTGTTCTTTTCTACTTGTTGAAAAACGAACGTTCCGCTTTATGGCCGAAATTTCATCTCTTTGTGCTTGGACAGAAACCTTCGGTGAACATTTTTTTACTTTCCAACGGGTGTCGTCTATCGTAAAGATGACTTTATGGTTTGTCACGCGAAAGCACACACTTAAAAATCTACCGCGATAGTATTCTTCTATTCGTGAATAGGGAAACAAAAAGATAAATAAATTGTTGGAAATAAAAAAAGAAATAATAAAAATATGCAAAGCATTAATTTGTAAAAAAATAAACCTTTTTCCGAATCACTTTTTCTTTTTTGACCAAACCAATATGTTGTATAAAACAGGAAAATGTAATGTTTGTAGGTACATATGTGTGTATGTGTGTGTGTGTGCGCGCGCGCGCGCGCGTGTGTGTGTGTATATATCTGAGAGAACCAATCTTGTAAAAATTCAACGAATTAACGAGTAAATATTTCTCGAATAACGTAACAAATAAATACGTCAAATTTTTTTATCGAACCGACAACAATTGCAATAATATTAATGAAATGACAGCAAACATGACCAACCGAAAATACAATTTATTTTTGTTATTTATTCGGATCAGAATGGATACGAATTTTTTGAAACGAATTCGTTTAAAGTTTGTTAAAAAATATTTTTAATATTTTTCTATGTAAATTTAAATAAAACGGATTTTATTTTTTTTTTATAATTTCCATTACGCATAAAAACATTATTTCTTAATATTTCTATATAACATAAAGAAAAATATCGTAAAAAATGTTATTCAATAATACAAATAAATATATTCATTATCAAAAACAATATTATTGAATATTTTGAAAAGATTTTGTTATTATAATAAAAAAAAAAGAAAAGACGAGAAGTTGATAAAAACAATTTTTGAAAAATTCTAACATCCAAGCTCTTGGAAGCTTTTATTTTATAGGGTGAATATTTCAAATATCCAATACAAAATTCTTCGACTACCTGACAAAAGGTAGCACCTAAACCTGGATTTCTTTCGGACGAATGATTGAAGTTAAGGATAAGGTTCTGCTGACATAGTGATGAAAAGCGTTCGATCGGAAATTGGCATGTTTGTCGAAGTTTCGCGAGTTTGATCGTGACTCACGTATGTACACAGGTAGTCAGAACATGTGGTATTGTTATGTGTCCTGCAAATGTCGCGATATTCCAATAAGTCCACTTACAAAAACGTTATCGATCTTGTCATCGTAAATACGTATACGTATACGTATATATATAAGTATATAATAGATAGTATATATTTCGTATTTCTTTTTAAAATCGAATACAAGAATTTTTCCTTTCCTTTTATTATTATCTTTTTTCCTTATCTACTTATTGCTATTATCTTTTATTTTTTCATTTCTTATACTTCTGTTTTGTCAGTAGATAAAAAAAAGAAAATTAGATATAATATCAAAAAAGTTTGAAAAAACGCAAACGAAGAAAATAGAATTAATGTTTTCGTACCCTATCGTATTTTTCCAAATGCTATCACTCGTTTCTTTTCAAACGTGCTCTCAACACGTGAGAAATTTAACAATGTGAATATATTTCTAGTATTTTAAATTCACGACGACGGTTCGATGCACCGGTATTATTAATCCGCGAGCATTCTTGCGACGTAAATTATTCTGCAGATATCGATTAACCATCCCCCCGACTTCTATGGAATATCATGTGATGAACGATTATATCGTAATATGAAATAGATTGATAAATTAGATATTACATATACATATGTATTTATACAGGATATTCTTCTTAACTTTAAAATTAATATTTCTTATTAATCCATAAAAGCAAATATTATAAGAAGAAAAATTATTTCTCAAAGTTATTTTTTTTTTCTTCGTATAACTTTCACATGACATTATAAGTAAAAAAGAAATTAAAATATTCATAAGTTATGCAATTGATCCAAATAATATTCTATTTATATACATTCGTGTACACTTGAAACGATCGTGAAAAAGTTCAAATCGTATACGGTCGTTCGTTTCCATCTTTATTGCGACAACGGAAACGAAAAATAATGAAAACCAAACGTGAAAAGTGCAAAGCGAGAAATAAGATGCCAAAAACAGTTGGAAAACTGCTGCATCCTCCATTTTTCCTTTACTTATCTCCTCCTACGATTCAAAAGAATGATTCCCTCAAACTGACCAGCGTGTGACTAATAGTAAATGAGTGAGTAAGCAAGTTCAGTTCAAAAGAAAGAAAATGATAAAAGAAATAGGGAAATATATAGGAAAGAACAATAAATTATTTACTGTAAGTATTATAATATAATAAACGAAAATAAAATCGGTATCAAATTGATAATATATCTTAAATCTACTTATCTACTAATCTATATATATATATAAATAAATAATAAAAATTACAATTTGATTTAATGACGTTATTTATAAATAATTTTTATTTACCAATCATAATGATACCATAAATGTATAATCTTGTATACTATGTAACGTCGAATGTCTTGAAGTTAAAATAAAGTATTCTTGAAGTAACAGAACCAATGTACAATTTAAGAAAGAAATCTCAACCGCCTCCGTGGCGCAAACGGCTAGCGCGTTCGGCTGTTAACCGAAAGGTTGGTGGTTCGAGCCCACCCGGGGGCGAATTTTTTTTTTTTTCTTAGAAAATAAAAAATATCACATATACGTACAAACCGTTGTTGTTGTTTGAATTTTACATATACATATCTTCTCTTTTTTTATTTTTTCCATATTTATTTTTCATACGCAAATTTCAAACGTTTATACATATTATTCGTTGTGAATCCTTGACGTATTTTTTTCCAAAAGTAAGTAAATACAATTTTCGCATGCCCGTATTGTTATGAACGATCATCTATCTATTTTATTTGCAAATAAAATATATTTTATTCCATTTATACGTCACATATTTAAATTTCCAGCATTTTCTGATAACACCGAATAAACACACATTCGAACGAATGAATACCTTCTCTTCTTAGCCACTAGGTTCTTTTACTAATGGCATAATCAGTAATGCTATTCGACCTTCAATTTTAAAGGATATACAGTCTATCTCTTCTTCAGAAAATATAGAGATTCGGAGCACCACATTTTACAAGTGGGCCTCATGAAATATTAATACTGCAGAAGCGTGAGTAATCTTTATGGGCCACATCTATATCGCATTTAAGCTTGGCACGTGCTGCGTTACTTTATATGCCTCTCTCTCGCTTTCCACTATCTCCTCTCCCTATCTCTATCTCTCTGTCTCTTTTACTCTCTCTTTCTCTTTCTACTACTCTACCAACTATCCATGTTTCTGTCGATTAGATCGTACAACTTACGAAGCTACCACCGATACACTTGATTCTAGTTCCCAGAATCACCGATAGATGTTGTAAACTTCTCGGAAGTAAAAGTATACTTTACTTACTATATAAAACTGTTCCGTGAGACTTCAATTCGTCACATAGTAGGGAGAATTACCCGAAATATAGCAAATGATGATCGTGGAATATGATCTTAATGATTAATTCCGCTTCTGATTTTTACAAAGTTAGCAACGACGTAAAAATCAGAATTTTCTGATGCTATATTATGATGAGAACAATAATTAATTATATACATTATAAAAAAATTAATACATCAATATAATAATAGAACTTAATTACTCATTACAGTTACATATTTCTGAAATCATTAATAACCCTTAAATAAATCTTGAATATAATATATTTGTTAAAAAGTAAAAATTCTTTATTGTTAAAAAACTAAATTGACATATTTAATCTTAGAACTTTCTTTTAATATCAACAATGTATTTATAATACATATTTATTATATTAAATCCTTATGGGAGAGAAGGGAGGAAGTTACACACAACTCAACACAGCTCAGATAGAAAAAGAGAAAATATATAAGATTCCCATTCATTATTATATAAGCAACAAACTTATTATCTAGATAAGACTCTCTCTGTGACATACGCCGTATGCTGAAACTTTGCTATTATCGCGCCGTGCTCATTCTCATTGAATATATATTTCGTCGTATCATAAGTTACACGCATAAAATATACAGAGTGCTTGAAAACAGAATTTAGAAAACGAAGAAACAAAGAAAGTACTTTATTATCCCTTTCGCTATCACGGACGACTATAGTCGCTCTTCATAAATGCGACCGTTCATGATCTAACTCCAGCACACCGTGCACACTTTTGGCGCGGCGGCCCGTTCAGCGGAAGTACCGCGGCGGATAACCCGCTCGTAGCGAAAGGGTTAATATAAAAAGAAACATTCCGCCTAAGTAATTAAAAGATACATTTTTTTTTTAATAATTACCGAGATAGTTCTAAATGTAACCAACCCACTTTATCTTGTTTTGAACATCCCTATGACATGTAAATTGAGATACCATTGATAACGAAATTTTTAACAAGTTTCATTAGATTTCATTTACACGCATAATTACAGAAAGCAATAACAATTTCTAAATGTTCAAGGATTATAAAGATAAAAAGAACTATTAAATAAAAATATTACTGTATATCGGTGAATTAACTAAAATTAAGTACGAAATATATAAACGATTAACGGGGGAAGCTTCTAATCGAAGAAGAAAAAAAGAAACAAAAACTACTATTTACTAAAGTATAAATATTAGGAAACACCGATTAAACGAATAGTTAGAATTAGAAGATTTTTCAAAAATATGAATTATCCATCAAATACAATCTCGCTTTTTTATATTTTTATCTCATCAAATGTAATTTTCTCTAATATTCATTCCATCACGAAGAAGACTAAAAATAATGAGAGAGAGAGAGAGAGAGAGTTGCATTATACCTGTATGTTACTTAGTTTGGCGATAGCTTCATTTTAGTCAGATAATCTTCTAGTGTATAGAATGTATGTATATACGTGCATATGTGTGTGTGTGTATGTGTGTGTAAGAGAGAGAAGAGAGCAAGTCGTTCGCGTTATAGTTGCATAGTACAAAGAGACCTTTAATGAGTTTTGCTTAATCCATTAACGAGCTTGAGAGTATGTATCCATGTATTTCATGTAGGAATTTCACGTGCTACTACCGATTCTTACATTCTGTCAAGTGCACAAACGCTGATAAAGCCTAATTTTCTTGAATACACACACACACACACACACCACAAACTTGTTGGATATTTCATCTCCTATCTTTTCTTTTCAATATAACGTAAAAAATAAAAATTATATACTATTCGATTAAATTAAACGCAGAGAATCTGGAACGAAAATCTATACGTAATTTGCTTGTGTATCGACAAGTGACAAATCTACGGTAATGACAAAATGGCTGAGCGGTACGATTGTCGATCGAGGGGAACGTAAGATTATTTTAAAATATGATTGTATTTCATACTTTAAAAATGTTGTTCAAGTCCAAGGAAAATGAAAAAGTTAGTTTGAAGTGTGTATATATTTTGTTAGCGAATTGTGCCTATACATTATATCTTTTTAAACTTAAAATATCTTTTTTCGAAAAATAAAAAAAATAAAATAAGAATACATAAAGAAAAACAAAATTAAAAATAAAAAAAGAAAAGAGAAGAAACGTATATACACCTACATATATATATATGTCCCTTTGATCAAGAATAAAATCCAGTCTTGTTTGAAGTTACCCCTATAAAAGAGAACGAAGAAAGAGAAACGTAAAATAAGAAAAAAAAAACGAATGAAGAAAAGATAAAAAAAAAGAAAAAAAGGAACAGAAGGAATTCCAGCGTTGGTATGGAGTCCGCGAGCTTTTCCCTTTTTTCCTCTTTTTCCTTCAGATTTCAGAAGGAAACTCGTTATCCTTTTGCAATGCTTATCCTTGTTACCTTTCAATTTACCCCATTCTTGTAGCTTTGTATTTTTCGTGGTCGGTTTGACCATTATCATATTTTACGCTAGTCAAATATTGTTCGAATTCTATGTAAATCTTTTTCCTTTTTTTTTACAATAATATCTTTGATTTTTTTTTATTTATTATCATTTATTTACTTTCTCTTTTTTGTACTCTGGGTTGGTGTACCGCTGCTTCTGTTGCTGCTACTGCTGTTGTACTCTCATTCCTATCCTTTGGCCTGCTTTCTTCTAAAAGCTCGCACAATACCAACTCGAAAAATTTCAACAAATTCCAATCTCGATGAAACCGAGTACTTGCTTGCTTGCTTGCTTATTCTCTTTCTCTCTCTCTCTACTCACCACTTTCTAGATTTTTTTTTATTTATCTATCTATCTGTCTATCTCTATTTCTTTCTTTCATTCCTTGTCTCTTACCTTTTTCGTTTTCCCTTTCTATTCATCTCAAAAGAAAGAAATTCGGAGAAAACAATTTCTTTAGTCCATCGTAATCGTGCTTCCGCATTTCCACAGTTAAAGCTCCTTCCTTCCTCCCTCCCTCTACCATCCTCTCTATTTTCTCATCACGTTCGGCCACTTCATGCTTACAATCGTTAGAGTGCCTCTCTAAATCTTCTCGACCAAGCTAATCTGCACTCTACTCCCCAAAGGCATCGGCCGCCTATCGAAAAGGCTGGTTCGATGAACAAACGAGATAACGAGACGTGGATAGAAAGGGGTACAAGGGGAGGGGAACAAGAAAGAGAAAGGGAAAGAAAGAAAGAGTAGAAGGGAAAGAGAGAGAGAGAGAGCATCGCTTTATTATCTCGATATTCCTAGTTCGATCATCCTTCACGATTAATTATTATCGGATTCCTTCGCGCAATGTCCCCTTTTTCAAACCCTATAATGATTACGATAAGTTAATACACCGTCAAAGTGATACGAGACAACGGCTATATGAATTCGATAGGGAATCTTAAATACGTCAATTGCATTTTTGAAATGTAATCAATAAAAATTGAAGAAGAAAAGAGAGAGAGAGATTAAAAAAAGTATAATTCAATTTGTGTGTTGGAAAATCTTCCTAAATGATCAAAGATCACGACTTTGTACTATTCATAATATAATCCAAATTTACTTTTCCTGCCTGAAAAAAAATATAATATTAAATGTAAAATTCGCGCTTATATTTGGCAAATATTAATCCTTGGAAAATGAACTAACAATTCATTTCTTTTTTATTTTGGAAAAGATTAAATTAAAATTATATCAAAATTCTCGGGCGTTAATTATTTATATGATGTTGTAAAAGGTTATCGACTCTGTGTAACTTCGTTTTTTTTTTCTTTTTGCCTAAATAAAAAAATAATATACATATTAATAATATAAAATTAATAATACGACTACGCTATATTACTCAATATAACTTTGTCAAACTATTTAGCAAATATTAACTTTTCGAATATGTGATAACAAAGTTAAAACCATAACCGTTAGCTAACTAAATGAAAAAGTTACGACTTTAAAAATACACATAAACGAGAGAGAGAGAGAGAGAGAAGGAATATGTAACTTTTAAAATTACACGATATTGTATATAAGGGTTAATCATTTTTCTACTATTTATTCTAGCACTCGCAAAATACTGAAAACGAAATAGACGGAAATTGAGTCAAACATGTCGAACACGTGAATCTATCATTTTCTTTTATTTATTTATTTTCCTCCTCCCCATCTCTCTCTCACCCTAGCCCTCTATTTCTCTTTTCCTCATTCGCTCGTGAAATATCAGACATCGATTTAATATAATAGCATCCAGAAGGACTGTAACGTTAAGGTTCGTAATTCAAGACACGATTCAAGTTCCACCCACAGGACTCCTTTGGAAGAATGGCAAACGGTAACACCTCTCGTGTGGAGTCAGCATTATTGTTGGTCACCGTAAATACACAGATGAACGTTCCTGTAAAGTTGGAAGAGTGGACACGTAACGACCTTTTCGAAGTAACTCTACCAACGTCTAACCAACGACCTGGTTTCTTTTTCTATATTTTTTACAAACACTTGTCTAAAGTACGATGAAACATTTCGATGATACCTCGAGAAGTAATTAAGGGTAAGAAAAGGGTATACGGTAGAGTGAGGATTCTTAAATAACTTATTTTATCGTCTATTGTAAAAAAGTAAAGAATTAACTTCCGACGTGTTTTTATAAAAAGAAAAAAAAACACGAGAAGTTTCGTATCAATCTTGGAAAATGAAAAGAAAAAGAAAACAGAAAATAAAATCTATCTATTCGCCACGAAATAAATAATATGTGTTGCAGTATTATCAATCCTAACAAAATTAAAAAAAAATAAAAAACATAATATATAATTAACGACATTATTTCATTTCATACGCGTGTACCGATTACACACAATATTATATTATATTATAAAATATTATATATCGAATACAAATATTAGTATTATGAATCTTAAACGAAATTAAAACATTAATTGAACGCGTGCCGATGTTGAATCACAAAAAAAGAAAAAGAAGAAAAAAGAAAATGATTCGAGTACTTAGCTAGATAGGTGAACGTTGAAATACACGAAGGAAGGGATTTTAAAAAGATCGCAGGATTCATCGAATTCTCCAAAGGGATACTCTTCCAGAAGTAACATGCCCAACAAATTGAGTTCAGATTCTGTTTCTTTTCTTTTCTTTTCTTTTCACACACAGATGGGCAAGCAACGCACTCACTCACGCACGCACGCATACATGCACTATCGTCTCTCTCTCTCTCTCTCTTTCTCTCTCTTGGAATTTCTTTTAGGCCCTTTCCATTTCGATGGATTTTTCCCACGGGTCAACGAAAAAAGGTTTCGAACTCGATATTCCTCAGGAGGAACTTCTAACCACACTTCGAATGACCACCACCACCTTTCGACAGCCACAAGAAGGGAAAACCTGAATTCGAACTCTCTGATCGAACCCTGAGGTCCTTTCGCTTATACTTCACAACGCCTTTGGCCAATCTACTCTTCTTTTCACCCTACTATTCGTTCTTCTTTTACTTTATTTTATTTTATTTTATTTTATTGTATTTTCTTTTTATTTTCTTTTTATTTCTTATTTTCGTATATTTCGACCGATACAAAATTCTACGATGTTAAATCGTTGAAAATTACGTTATACAAAAGGATTTTACGTAATTTTATTTGCTTTTTTGTTCGCATGATTGTATCGGCATATTTTATGCGTTAAAATAAAAAAAAAAAACAAGAATGTTATGTATATAAACGCGAACTTTTTATATCTTTTTTTTTTTCATTAAATTTTGAGATTAAAAAAAAGGAAAGAGATGTATAGGAAATAAAAAAAGTTTGCATGTATATTTATAAGATTAAAACGTACATTAACTTTTAGCGAGCAACAAGTTCGTAGGAAAACTCCTATCCGTGAATTCTGACATTAAACGAACGATACTAATAGCATTCCCGGTATAACTTGTCGTTTAATGATTCAAGTTATCCGGCTTGAAATGTCTCATACAAGAGCACTATATTCTTTGAAATGGCGTAGGTGAACGGAAGAATGAGAACGTTATGTAATCATAGGTGAAGTTTTTTTTATTTATTTTTTTTATTTTTAGAAATCTTTTCAATACTCTTCGATAGATATATTCATATTGTATTTCAAACGAAAAAAATTTTCCATTGGAAAATAATCTTATAAGCTGTCTGACATTAAATTAATGAAATAATTTCGATTTAGTTTAAAATCTTAATAAAATTCTAATTTTTAATTATTACAGATCTTGATGAATAATATTTTACAATAAGAATACCATCTAATGTAAGCAAAATTCTTTTGTAACGTTATATATTGGGAGCAAAGTTTTAATACGCTATAGTGTAGAAAAAAAATTGCTCAAATCCTCTTCTAACATAATTTTCATATTACACGATTTAAGAAAGAAAAAAAAAACGGAGCCCTTTCATATTATTGCACTCACAATACGTAACCTCTAAATGGAATGCATTTGTTAAATTAAAATTACTTCGGGATTTGCTTACTTGGCACAGATTTCATATAAAATAGTATAAATAAGCCATAATATAAAAGAGTTGCGCCTGCTAACTTAATCCTTAAAAGCTATCATCAACAAAAATCATGTTAATGCTATCGCGAAAATGAAATTGTATTATATTATATTATATTATATTATATTATATTATATTATATTATATTATATTAAATTATATTATATTTTACATCTTTTATACATTATTGAAATTAACAATACATTTAATTTAAAAAGTTTACGTTATTATTTATTATTAAATTAAAATGATGAATATGTATTATATCGTTTTGTTAAACATTTTTGTGATCGTGTGCTTTTATCGAGGTATTTGAAAACGAGAACGTTTCTTAAATACAAGCAATACTGATAAATTATTATCAATAACGATACTCTTAATATTTAATACTTTTGCAATGTTGAATAGCTTGATAAATCTATAAAAAGAATATAGGATAAGAAATAGTAGATATTTTTCGGAAGTAATTTAGAAAAACATTTTCGTGGTCGTGTGTTTTTATCGAGATGTTTGAAAACGAGAACATTTTCTTAAATACAAGCAATACTGCTAAATTATTATCAATAACGATACTCTTAATACTTAATACTTTAATACGTAACACTTAATACTTTTGCAATGTTGAATAGCTTGATAAATCTAAGATATAAAAAGAAAATAGGATAAGAAATGGTAGATATTTTTCGAGAGTAATTTAGAAAAACATTTTCGTGGTCGTGTGTTTTTATCTAGGTGTTGAAAATGAGAACGTTTTCTTAAGTACTAGCGATACCCATTGGTAGATAGGTAGAAGCATCCATGGACCCTTTATCGCAAACACGCAAATTACTCTCGTCAGAGAAAGCAAACAGGAGTTTCCCAGGCTCTCAAGGATAACAAAACGAACTTCTGACCACCTTAGAGAGATAGTTTGCTACGATATACGTTTTGTTTGATCGAATAGAAGGAAGATTCTCCACTACTTGGCTCATTATCGCTAACTCGAGTGAGATAATCCTATACCTTTATAATCGAGTATCCTACTCCCTTTCCCTTAGCACGATAGTAAGTAAGCAATAAAGGAGAAGGATTTTAGATATAATATGAAGAGAACACAAGAGGTAGTGGTCTTCTCTCTCTCTTTCTCTCTCTCTCTCTCAGCGTTATTGACATAATCGAAAGGGATCACGAATCGACGATACGCGCACGCGCAAATTTACTTGAAATCCCCTGAGTTCTCGGAACTCCTTTTGGGATCCTACGAAAATTTATCGGTGTTCGTACTATTAAAATATGTATATGTATAAGAAACCACACACACACACGCATATATATATATCTTATTATTATTTGATACGTGCCGTCAGTTAAATTCATTCTAACACGCACTGTGTGTAATATCGATTAATTTATATTATATATACATACGTAATTGAATTTGTTCAAATACTAAAAGACACATACATACGCATGTGTTTATATATATATGATTATTATTATTGTTATATATATTTAAATATATACCCCATGTATAAATTTACTTTAGATTATAATAAAGTTTACGTTAAATTGTTCCCTGTTTGATATTTAATATATGACACTTAGATATGTACACGTAGGAAAATGGTTTATCCATTCATTCATCCGGTCAGTATTATTTTAACAAACGAGGGTATACATATATTGACCGTGCAAATACTACCGAAGAACCGACCGAAATGGATCGTTTTAATCGTACAAGCGTATCTCATCGGGCTTCACCAATTGGAGAGTTTCAACGCGTGTTTGCTAAGGATTATGAAGAATATTAGAAAGAGAAAAGAACATTTTGATAATATAAACAATTAAATTGATAATATAACAAATGGGAAGATAATGATTTTCTAAATTAATATAATTGGCAAATAAAAAAACGAAAGAGACAATTCGTTTTAAATTAAAAAAAAAAAAAAAGAAGAAAAACCAATAAATAAGAAATATCGAAAGAGGAAAACGGAAAAAGGGTATATAACGAAGAATAATGATTTAAAGAATATAAGAAAGAAATAAATAAGATTTTATAGGAAAAACAATACGACGGAAAAGACAATTTTGTATTTATTTTAATTCTTTTTCTTTGTGTGTATAAAAATCCAGCGACGATGATTCTATTGAATTGAATGCACATCGGGGCATATGGGGATATGGGAGCAGGGGGGAGGGGGAGGGGATTGAAGAACGAAATGAAAAATTCGTTTTAAAAGAAAACGTAAAAAGGGCAGAAGCAAGAAGAAGAAAAAGAAAAATAAGAAGGAAGTGGAACTAAAAAGAGACGAGAGAAAGAATGAAACGGGGGGGAGGGGGAGAAAAACGCAGGGGGAGAAGAAAGAGAAAAAAGCAAAGTAAGAAAAGAAATTTTCTTCCTACTTTTTTTCTTCTTCCTTTTCCTTTCTTTTTCTTTCTTTCTCTCTTTTTCTCTCAGGAGACGTAGCTGGTTTTTCAAGAACCGACCTCGGATGTGCCTGGCAAGCGATTAATCCTGCTCTTTCAAAGTCGAGAAGGACTCTTCATACATGAAATTTGCGGACTAAAATGGGTTCGAGAAACAACGGAAAAGAAAGAAAAGTTTAACGCAAGATTTAATATATATACAAATTTTTTTCTTTGTTTTTTTTTTTTGTTTAAACCCCTAACAATATTCTCCTCAATGGTAGAGGAGGGATGCAAGGAGATGGGAGGTCAAGTGGCCCCTCGGTTAATTTTGACTATTAAAAAATAAAAAAGAAAAGAAAAAAGAAAGTTAAATTCACGATTAGATATACCCGTGAGGGGGAGGGGGTGGTCTGTCGCAGTATCGGCTGATCTTAACGGAAAAAAACAATTGTGTTTTTCTTCTTTAATTTCTTTCTTTCAATTTTCCCTCTCTCTCTCTCTTTCTCACTCTTTCTTTTTCAATTAACATTGCAAAGAAAAAGAAAGAAAAAGAAAAACAAGAGGAAGGAAGGAAGAAGGAATTATCGAACGTATTTGTCGTCGCTTGTGATCACATCCACGGGGGTAAGGGAGGAGGGATTATTATACTATCCACTTAATTTTTCTCTTGACTTTCCGAGAATAAAAAGAAAGAAAAAAACAAAGAAAGAAACAAAGAAAGAAATAAAGAAAAAATCGGTTTGAGAACCAACGTAGAAATCGAAATACAGCTCTTTGGTTGGTGATGGCTGTCATACGGGGATAAAAAATATACGTACGTTCACATCGCGTTAAGATAGTACTCTTTTAATTAAACGCTTCGGTTAAAACGTAGTTTTCACAACAATAACAACAACGACCAAACGAATGCTTGCTGACAACTGCAATGTCCACCTAGCAGCCACTACTGCTGTGTATGTCCTCTCGGTCGTTCTCCTCTCCTTTCATTTTACACTTTTTCTCTCACTCTCTATCTTTTTTTTGAACCTTTTATTTTCTTCATTACCACCGTAAAAAGATCTTCTCTCTACTATCTATCTATCTATCTATCTATCTATCTATCTATATCTATCTCTCTTTTTCATTGTCTCTGATTCCCTTCGTTCATCTAAATCCTCATGAAAATACCTTCGGGAATTCGAAAAAAAAAAAAAAGAGAGAGGACGCACGTTCGTCTTGTAATTTCATCCTCCCTCTTCGTCCCTCCTGCCCCTCCTCCTCCTCCTCCTCCTCTTCATCGTTCGCAAATAAAAATCCACCGACATTACAATTCTAATATTCTTTCTGTGATATTCAGAAAAAGAGAAAAAGCAAAAGAAAAAGAAATACAGGAGAGAAAAAGTGAGAACCGTGGAAAGATAAAAGACAGGGTCAGGTTTAAGAAGGGAGAGGGGGGCTCAATAATAATAATAATAATAATAATAATAATAATAATATATTAAAAGCGATCTTTATTATTGATTCAAACGGGAAAAGAATAAAAATAAAATAAAATAAAATAAAATAAAACAAAAGGATAAATAAATAACGATAAAAAGACTCAGATAGACTTAATATATTTTATCGATAATTGTTTGGACAAGTCAATGGTCTTTTAAACGACATCGATATACTTTTCTTCTTCGTTCTCATGAGAAAAAGGAACTTTGTTGTTCAACAGGAGATGCGTGTAACGTACCTAACATCCGTTTTTCTTTGAGGATATATAGGCTTGTCTTTCTCTTTAGTTCCCCACCTTTCTCTCTCACCCTCTCTCTGTCTTCCTTTTTACAACAGGCACGAGAGTTTAGTCTACCCAGGGACGTAATTTATATGGACGTTTCCCTCTTGCTTTATTTCTTTCTTCCTTTCTCTCTCTCTCTCTCACTTTCTCTCTGTATGTTTCTCTCTCACTGTTTCTCTCTTTGTTTCTTTTTCACACGACGCGGAAGAAAAGTCGATAACAAAAGAGGACAGGACGTATCGGCGAATAGTAGGAGGTGCGTCAGGTGCCGAAACTAACTGCCATTTGTTTTCACAATCGACAAATTATTTCCGTTTCGCGTTCGTCTATCAACCCCAACCCCCAAGCACGACGATCCGGTACACAACGTCCTCGTGAACAACTTTTCAAGCATTTCTATCTCTCTGAAAAAATAAATAAATACTCGAACACGAACATGAACGAACTAATTTACAAATCGGTACATGAATATCATATTTTTTTTGAATGATAATAACAGCATAGAGAAAAGAAAAAGATAGTAATTAGTAAAAGTAAAAATAAATATGTTATAAGTAATGATTTTATTGCATTGTTTCAATTTATTAGAACTAGAAATGAATTAAGTGACTCGATAATAAATTATTTGATAAAATCTGATTTTAATGTATTAAATAATTGTCCGTAAGAAGCAGGGCAAGATTCAAGATTATTTAAAAAAAAGTTACCATAATTCTCTCTCTCTCTCTCTCTCTCTCTCTCTCTCATTCCTGCATCCTAATATTTAACAATGTTTATATGTATCCGATGTGTATGATATAGAAATACTTTAAAAGTGTCAATAAGAAAGATGAAAGCGTTTGTATCTTCTTTCTCTCGAATTATTTAACGTCGAGTGAAAAGAAAAAGAGAGAGAGAAAGAGCGATGAAAGGCAAAAGAAAACTCATGTCAGTTATGCTGAAAGTTTTCGCGATAGATGGAAAAGTTTGTCTCCCTTCCCATCCCTTCCATGTCCTACCCTATCCCTCTTCTTCGTCCAACCAAAAACCCTCTTCTTCTTCTTCTTCTCCCATTTTTTCATATTTCTGTTCTTTCTCTTTTTTTTTATTATACCTTCCACCCCGGCTTCGCCGCAATTCACTTTCAGGTTTCCTGCAGCGTTGCGCGTCGTATGCGCTTGCTTTATCAAAATCCGTTTGAAATTAGTCGAGCGAAACTACGTGGTTGCTCGAGTCTCGTAAATGCGTTGCTAAGTGCGAGAACCGCACAGCCAAAGGTTCGTTTAACGTTCAACGACTTTTCTGTATTTCCGTTTCGTAGCGATAAAAAAAAGAAAAATAATAATATAAATAAAAGAAGAGGAAAGAGAGAGAAGAAGAATGAAATTAGGTAAGTTCAGGTAAATTCGAGTAAGTTCGGATAACTTCAGGTAAGTTTGCATAAGTTCGGATAGGTAAGGGTAACTTAGGATATCTTCGAATAAAAAAAACAAGAACATTAACACTAACAACATCTTTTGGACGTTTTACTTTAAAAGTTAGTATAACTCGACGTTAGAATTTTTATATCAAAAATTCAAATATGCCGTAGAATTTACGCGATAATATTTCTTTAGTTTATAGTATAAACATTCTATAAACTTATAGAGATTTATATAGTAAATAATATTTTTTATGAAGATTAAACGTTGCGCCTGGAGATAGGCAATACTTTATACTACGTCGTTAATATTGCTCGTGACCGCTGTCTATCGGTAAGAAACTTTTTCAAGCCTTGTACGATAGGTGGTAACACGTATTACAATCATGTACAACGTGTTGTCTATCATAAGGCACTTTTACAAATTTGTTCCCGTAAATTGAAGATTTATAAAGGATTATCTATATTCCTAGGATTAAAAATGATTAATCATGGGATAAAGCATAAACGTATTCAATTTTATTACAACGAACATTATTATAATAATTCTTCATAAATTCTATTTTTTCTCATTTACTTATATAGAACTATAAACAGATAAGTAGAAAAAAAAATGATAATTATTCATTTAAAATCTCGGTTTATATAAACTATACCGTTTTATAATAATGAAAACTGACGTATTTTATAGTACGTACGAAAGTCTCGTTCTAATTAAGAATCTATTTCTTTTTTTATTTTATTTTTTACAACACGCGTAGACGCGTAATAAACGAAATAAATATTCTTATAGGAAATGAAAAGAATATTACACCGAGCATAGTAGAATCATAAATCATCAACGACAAGAGGAGACTACTTTTTAAACTGTTCTCATGAATTTCTACGGTAAAAGTGTCAAGCGTTAAGTAAACGTCGATCATTTGTAAATCGTCGAATAATAAATCGTAGAAAAATATCGTAAGTATAAGAGAAATTATTAAAGGAGATGAAAGAAAATTAGGATAGTAAAAGACGAAGTGGTGAATGTGGGTTAATACGTTTCAAAGCTGGTTAGTTCTGTCGCCGTTAATGTTGGTTGTTCTAACGCGTGTAACACCGACTGGTCATTATGTGGCTTTGCCTGAGGGACTCCAACGAAATGGAGACCCTCAAACGGCTCGATTTTGCGGCAAAGATAAAGCTGTCTCCTGCTTCAAACTGGCCCAAACCTCGTATCTGTCATCTATCTATCTCTTAGTGTGTTTGTGTGTATGTATCTATGTGTGTATGCATATGTATGCATGTTTCTCTCCCTCTCTCTCTCTCGCTCTTGTTCATTCTGCCAGTTAAACTCGTTCAGTCTATCATCGTTAAGGAAAACTCATTCTAAGTAGACGGGAGAATTAAGTCAAGATGTTTCTTGCTTCATTAGATCAAACGAGAATTTCTTGCATCAGGAGATTTTCATAATCTATCACCAGAGGTGACCAATTTTATCCTATATGCTATATTGATTGTTTTGTCATAAAAATATATCGGAATTTATCTAATAAAACTTTGTCATATAACACATTCAAACGTGTATCTTGTGTACTAATAAGGTGACTATAGGAGAGAGAAGGATTTATTAAACCAACATGATATTTTATTAACATTTATTAATTCAAATATATTCCTAGATTTTTTTTTTTTATTAACTCCATACTTCTTTACAATTTGTCCGTAGACATTTGATAAATTTTTATATTAGTGAGTAAAGATAGCACGTGGACGGTTTCTCCAGTGAGATAGCGTCACTATTGTCATTTATTTCGGTTAGGTTTAATTTTTTACTAAGTCTCCTGGGTGGATTCTTAGATATTAAATTTTATTTGTCCTTTTTTTTTTAATTATAATGTAATTAGTGGGAAATCTGCATCTGCGTGTCTCCAATCAAGCGTTAATAATTTGATGTGTATTTAGACAAAATTAATGATAACGAATTTTCCATGTGGAAATCGGTTGTTTGATCTTTGTGAATTTTAAGTATAAAAATGTCAATTCACACAAGTACGTAGATCCCAAACCAGAATAGATATGTTCCCTACATTTAATGATATCTAAAAATCTTCAAACAAGTTTTCTGACTCGTAAGATTAAATCAATTTGCAGAGTTATCATTTCATTTTGTAACAGATTTGATTTTTGTTTTTTTTTTCCAGCATTAAATGTATAAGAAATCGTCTCCTGTTTCGACTATGATCGAGCAAAAAATTTAATTTCACGATGGACGCGTTGGCCATCCCTAATCTATGCAACGAGATATTCTCTTTAAGTGGGAAAGTAGAAGAGAGAGAGAGAGAGAGAGAGAGAGAGAGAGTGAGAGAGAGAGAGTGAGAAGAGATAGAGGGGACAAACGAGGCCTAGCATGCACGTACGATGGGTTCTTGAAAATCTTGATGATGCTCCAGCTCTCGAGATCAATCGAAATTCCTCATCGATCGGTTCACGTCCATATGTATGCGTGTGTATGTGTGTGTATTGTCGAGTTTCGGTAGGAGCTAGATAATTGACTTCGCGATTACGTGCCTCGAGACGATGACAGAGAAGTGGACTCCTACCAGTTATCTTCGAAGAACTCTCACTCGAATTTTGTATCTAACACCTACATGTTGTTCCAGTTAAGCAATCTCATACTCGAATGATTAGTATTGATCAGTTAAATATATTCATATTCTAAATGATCCTAATGTAAAATTCATTATTAAATCTTTGTTACGAAGTTAGCAAAGTTACCATATGTACATGTGTGAATATGTATGTGTTTATACACTTACATATCTATATTAGAAACGTATTTTCCTTACAATACATAGGTATATATATATATATATATATCATAGTATTCCGACGGGATTGCGAGAACATTCGAGTCTAAACCAATTTAGCCTGCAGGAATTTCTCTAACTCAACAAGGAAATTTCAATGTCGGGCAATACTACGATCGGCACTACTAGCAGGACTCAGTTTCTCATAAGAACGATATCGAACCTACTACACCTACCTAATACCAACGCCTTCTTTCATTAGACTTCATTAAAATCCCTTCGCTTTTCCCCGTCGTCGCGTAACTGTTGCCCGTGGACAGAATATTCTACGAACATGCAAAGTATCGTTGGGCTCGTTCAAACTCGAGAAGACGTTCCTTTAATCTCATCTTTAAAGGGAACATTTAAAGTTCAAGCATGGATCTACATTTTATTATTTTCTACCTTAGTTTTAATTGCAAACGACATGGAACGTGTCATACTTGTAAATTATATATATCCTGTTTAATTACCTCTTTCGTGAACAATATAAATCTTACGATGTAACTTTCAACGATCGTAGTATGTCACGTAAATAACATTTATTTGTTTCACAATAATATTATCTACGTTATGATTCATTATATTTTATTCTTCATCGATCATCTTTAAATGAACAATAGGAAAGAAATAAAAAATAGGATTAATAATATAATATAATATATAATAATAATAATAATATATATACATATTATAATTTTTTTCCATATTACTTTTTTTACCATATTTTATTTAACGAACTTAAAAACGAAATATAAAATAATCATCTTATAAACATTGCAAACAGCACGTAAATTATTTAGATAATTAATCAATAAATATATCGTACTGTAACAATAAACATAAATGTTATAAAACATAATATTAACAAGAGTAAACGAACATACATATAAAAATGAAACAATACACTAGATTTACAGACAACGCGCGCGCGCGATTATTATTTTACCTAAAACCTATTCCATTCTAACGAGTAACATATATCAAAATCCTATTTCTATTTATTTTCTACATTAAAATATTACATCGTATCGTTATATTAATCAAAGTTATTGCAAATTACTAAAAAGTAATAATCATATTTATTTACAATTTTCATAAATTTAATTAGCAAAATGATATTTGAAAATCCGTCGAATCAACGTACTCGATAAATCAATTGCCAAAGCTTATGATTGATGCTGCTTTAAAAAATATTTAACGAGAAACAAAATCGGTGTATAATAAATTTATATAGAATATTCTTGTACTACTCATCGATATTAAAATATCAACAGAAAAAACACAGAGAGTTGTAAGCGTTTTATACGAACCCCGTCAAAAATATGTGTGCATGTATATGGTAGATGATCGAGAGATAATGTACAGGGAAGAAAAAAAAAAGAATATAGAACCAAAAGCGATCGATGAAACTGTAAAAGAGAAGTGATCATCGAAAGAGGAGGCTCGTTAGTTTCCGCTTTGAAACGTTCGATGCATGTCGCTAAAATCACCAACCGTTGTTACATCCGCACACCGATTCCGAAATATTCCTGTTTCGGTTCTCTGCCCTTCAAAAAAAAAAAAACGATATATATATAGAGAGAAAGACAGAGTAAGAGAGAGAGAGAGGGGTGAAGGGATGGAGAGGAAAGGGGAAGGGGGAAGGGGGGAAGGAGGAAATATCGACTCGTATCCTTCTCGTCGTGAGTTTTTTTCTTTTTTTTTTCACGTTTACTTTTACTATACTATTTTCTTTTCCTTCTCTCTTTCTCTCTTTCTCTCTCTCTTTCTCTTTTTTCGTCATTTCTTTTGGTTTAACGTAAAAGCTTTGAAATCTTCGTTGCGTTTATAATCACAGGAAAAGCTTGAGATTTTCTTACGGCTAGCCAGTAAGTCCTCGATCTTTTAAATCGTCAAATGGCTGACCGGGTTTAAATCTCTTGGACTTTAAACGTCGAATCGATCTCTTAATCGTCCTTTCATCTCTCTCTCTCTCTCTCTCTCTCTCTCTTTCTCTTTCTCTCTTTTCATTCAGTTACACGAAATTCTCTGTACGTTTATATAGGAAAATTCGTATAATCTGGCGATTAATACGTGTGCGAATAATGAATCGGATATATATTTGAATGAAATAATATTATACGAAGTTATAATGAAATAATAATATAAGAGAGACAGGGAGAAAGAGATTTATTAACAAAACGGAATAATAATAATAACGTTTTTAATAAAAAAAAAAAAGAAAAAAAGAAATGATTATCGAAATGTAATATAATTCAGAACAATAAGCAATAAATAAATAAAACATAATAATAACAAAAAGAGAGAGAAAGAGAAAAGAAAGCGTATAAAAATATAACATAAGAGGTATTAACGTAAAAGTACCCGAATAAAATGACGATAAAATATTGATAACCTATATATAAAATATAAATCACGATAAATAATAAAGACATAATCGATTAGAGAAAAAAGAATAAAATGAAGAGACTTGAATGAAGTTTCAAAAAAAATGAAAAAGAAATATTAAAACATGAAAGTAAAAAGTAGACAAAGTAAAAAAAATTGACAAGAAAGATCGATAACTTATCGATAACTCGTCAATGACAATTAACCGATACGAAGTAGCACGTTTCCGGTAATTTTCGATAACCAAACTGGCCAGCCAAGCCTAGGATGCTCTATGTGTACGAATAGTTAATACGAAGGGTTACGATGTTGGAACTCGAGTTCGAGTTGGTAAAGAAGGAGACGGTGGATGGGTGGGTGGTGGGTGAAAAGAGGGTGAGAAGTGGGAGGAGTCAGTACTGCCTTGCCGCCGCTACTGCTGCTGCTTTGCTGATTCTGGTGCTGGTACTGGTACTGGTGCTGGTGTTGGTGCTGGTGCTGCTGTAAAAGCAACGACCGGAGCTGACCTGAATCCACGACTGGGGCGATGAAAAGGGAGCAACAAAAGCGACGAGCTGGACGAGGACGAGAGTGAAAATACGGAAAATAGGCCGTTGTCGGGCCACCCTGTATAACACTTTTACTACCACCACCACCACCATCACCGTCACCGATGCATCTATTACTACTACTACTACTACTACTACTACTGCTACTACTACTACTACCATCATCATCTTCTCTTCATTTCTCTTCTATGGTGGAAAACTTGTCGGACCTACCTGACGAGTTCCATTAAAGTTGAAACTGCAGTTACTCTAGTCTCTGCTTAAATTTACCAACCTTACGGCCTAACCAACGTAACATCCAAAACGCATAGAACATTTTCTACTGGATAGAGAAAAAGATTGATACAGAGAGAGAGAGAGAGAGAAAGAGAGAGAGGAATACTAAATACGATGATTAGTATGAATGAGCAAATGCTTTGAATTTCCAACATGTGTTAATCCCAAGAAAAATATAAATTTCAAACTACGATTCTCTAAGGGTTGGACATGAAATTACTGTGGATATCGTAATATACGATATCTTTAACTGATTAAAAGTTTAAACTTTTCATTCCTTGGACACTGATAATAGATATTAGATTGTTACTAGGATAATCATTCCTATAAGTAGATATTTATGAATCATAATTGGTAACATGTTATATGGTTTCGTACAATCGATCGATAAGTTCGATGAGAGAGTTCCGATTGAAACAATAATAACAACAATCGATTGTAGTTTTGATAATGACAATGATAAACATAAAATCCGATGGTAATCCATTAGAATCCATTTAATGATCATCGAATTTCCAAATACCAGAAACAATTATTCGAGACGTGTGCCGAAACGTTTGTATCCTTCATATTTATAGTTAGCCAGATCAATTGCAAACAAAAAATAAATTTAAAATTAGATCATAGTTTTCTTAACTTTTGAAAATTATCGAAAAATTCTCAATCATTAATTTTCTTAATAAATAAACGTTTTATCCGTTCTTTTATATTAAAGAAAATAACAAATTGTATTTATTACAATTAATATTTCATAAACAACATAACTTCGATTAAATCATTAGCCCAAACAATTTCTACTTATCACCGATAAAAAGCATACATGAATCATTTTCTTAAATATATAAAATATAATCGTGACTATATACGTTGTTAACGAATAAAAATGTTTCGACCAACTCTAAAACAGTTTCTTTTTTTTTTTCTGTGGGATCAAACGCTTACGCGCGCGAACTTCTACATCTGAAAAAGTATATGAGAAGAAGAAGAAGAAGAAGAAGAGGGGAAAAAAAAAGGAAAAAAATTTCATTGAGAACTTAATCCTACAAACTCGAAGCATTCGACGCGTCGACGAAATCCCAATCGAAACCCACAGAAAAGTTCTACGACAATTAGATCAGTAAAGTTAAAGAGTGTTGGTGGTCTGCCTTGGGAAGAAGATAGGTTATCTGTGTTTTTTTTTCTTTTTCTTCTTTTTTTCCACGAGCTTTCGCGGTAGAAAAGAATCGGAATTTGTAGCCTTGCACGGGCCCGCTGCAAGCTCGCGAGGCACTTTGAAAGTATAATTCTGTCTGCTCGTAAAAATCGTGGCTTGCTCGTTTGGCCTAATGGCGGAGGCACCGTTTTTCAATTTGTTCGAGCAATTTCCTTTACTCATTGCGATTTTTCTTTCTCTTTCTCTTTCTCTATTTATCTTTCTTTCCTATCTCAAATGATTGTAGAAAAATTCCACTACATTAAAAATGTAATACGCGTTTGTAAAATTAGCTTGTTCGGTGTTGGTATATCCGATACGATTGTATTACGAAACTACCCGTAGGTGTCTCCGAGAATATGAATTTTATGCGAATAACGATCGAAATAATCGTTCTCTAGCGAATCGAACGATTATCCGGGTAATATATTTTGCCAGTGTGCTCGTTCGTTCGTTCGAATTAAAAAAAAAAAACAAATACCTGTGAACAACACAACAGGTCGAATATAAGAGATTTTATTCCTTTTTTAATAAACAATATTTTGCAGAATATAGCTTTGATCGTTAATTTTTTCTTTCCTAATTCGAGTATGATAAATATGCTAAATACTGTAATGTATATTTTCAAAAGTTTTATTTTAAATATTATTATTTAATTTTTGTTAAACGTATTTCTTAGTATAACAAAAAATAACAAGTCTATAAATTTCACGTCCCTTCTAGATTTGTTCCTAAAAGAATGTTTAGAACGGGAAGACAAAAAATAGAATAGAAGAAGAAGAAGTAGTGCGATAGTTTAAAAGGGAACACATTTTTTCATTAGTTGTTCGAAAGAATATATATATATACTATAGAGAAGAAAAGTTACAGGTAACTATGAGACATGCTACGTACTAGAAGACTGTAATACGAAGAGACCAGCAGTTTGCTCGTAAAGCCAAGTTTCATGTTAGTTTACTTCGACACTTCTTCCCCTGCGTATAAGTTTCTCCTGCGTATAAGAGCCTTATGAAATTAGCTACGTGAGAAAAAAAATCTCTTACCTTAAGCCGTGTTGCTGTGAGGTCGTTTGAAAGAGCCGTGAGTGGACGGTTACCTGAAAATAAAAAAAACGACGAAGATCAGAAAATTTGTCTATATCATATTTCCATGATAAATTTTAATTAATCAAAATCATTCGAAGAGAAAGAAAAAAAAGGAAATAATAACGAATTACTTTTGCAAGTTATTTGAATTGTTTCTTTTTTTTTACCGATAGCATATCAATCGTGCTTTCTATGGGACTCCCACGAATAATAATAAACAATCCAATTTTAATTATAAAAAAATAATTTAGAAAATAATTACAAATTACTTTTCAATATATCATTTGTAAATTATTTGACACCTACAAATAAAAAACATTGAAATCATTAAAACTTTTTACGAGAACGTGTCTATGAGACGATAAATGAAGATGAAGAGAGAAAAAAAAATAGGTGATAATATGATCAAAATGAAGGCAATAAGTGAAGTCACGAATTCGTAACGCACGGGAATGCGTTTTCACATTTCGTCCTTAATAAAGCGGTATACCTTGAGGGATATATTACGTACGAAGGATAATGGTTGGTGAAATTGTGATCGTAACGCTGCGGGAACATCATTATGGGACGGGATACAACGTCCTAAGAACATAAATCAAGATATTGTTCGATGCCATAGAAGACAACTCTTTCTCATTTTTTCTTTCTCGATATTTTACTAATCGTTTCAAAAAATAAAACTCAGTTTTTTTTAAGAAAATTTTAATAAGTCAATATTTCTCAATACGTCTTTAATAAAAATCAAAGGAAATGTAAATGTATTAATGAAAATGAAAGAGAGAGAGAGAAATTATATAAATGTATATAATCCAACATCTGAAATTGTAATAGTATATTTTCAATTAGACAAATACATATATGATTAAATAATCTCAGTAGTAATGCTACGTTTTTACTCAGACATACACGTATATAAGATTAAACGATCACAGTAGTAATACTACGTTTTTAATCAGACATATACATATAAGATTTAATTATTGAAGTAATAATGCTACGTTTTTAGTCAGACGAATGCGTTTATGCTGCAAGCTATCACAGTAGTAATGTACTGCTTTTAGTCAGACAGATGCATTAATGCTTAAGCCATCTTGCCAGTAGTAATGGTATATTTTAATCAGACATAAGGAATACATTTTGATGATAAATAATCGTGATAGTAATAGTCTGTTGTTTTTTGTTACCGTTAAATATAAAAAGATAAGAAAAACAAATTTCCATAATAGGTCGAGAAAAACGTTAAAACTTTTACAAAAAGAGACATTAGACAGTGAAATACATAAACGAAATATATACATTTTTGTTCACTGACAATTCTAGCGAAGAAACTATCCGTAAATATTGTGCAATTCTTGAAATCTGAAAGGAGAAGGAAGAAAAACAAAAAAAAAAAAAAGAAAGAAGAAAAGACCCCCTTGGAAACCGAAGAAGATATTTCAAAGTGGCTGGTAAATGTAAAACGGTGTGCTGTCGTTTCGAGAAGCGCAGCATTCTCAGAGATTCGAAAAGATACCGAAAACGCAAATTTTCTCTCCACGGAAAATCAATATTTTTCATTTAGCTTTACATCTCATGCAAAAAAGTACGGAAAGTTTCGTACGAGGCGAAACTCTCTCTCTCTCTCTTGCATTCTTTACAAATGTCTCGATTCAAACGGGAGAGCTTTCAAATACGGCTTGGTATATAACCGAGTGTGTTGCATGCAGAAAGTAGAAGACACAGGGGGCGATGGGCGATCACAAACACGCTCTAGTTTTCTGAATATTATCTGCCTGAAATTTATCGATTTCTCTTGCGCATACGTTTCACTGAATTGAAGAACTATCGTGATTCGTGAGAATCGCGTGTTGATCCGTACCAACTGATCGAAATTACATTCGACCGAATGGACTCGATGATTCTTTCTCCCTTACTCTTTTCTTTTCTTTTCTTTTTCTTTTTCTTTATCTTCGTTTGTTTTCATTTCAAAAGAAAATATCGAGTCATTTACGGTTAACAAAGAAGCCAATGATTTTTGTGAAAGGTTACGTTCCATTCTATTTTCTTCCATATGTAATAATCTTTTAACAATCATCGTTATTACAATCATCGTCATTCTAATCATTGTTATAATAGTAATTAATATTATTATTATTATTCCTATTGTATTATTCTAATTATTAATATAATTTAAATAGTCCCGAAGGGCTTTTAATTATATTTACTGTTCCTACGACCCACATCCTATATATTCTTCTCTCTCTCTCTATTCCTCTCTCGAAATTTCTCTCTTATCATAATTTTTTTTATTTAAAGATATATTATTTTCTATTAACAAGCTCTACATATTATAAGCATAACAGATTATTGTGCACACACACAGAAAAGTTGTAAGTTTTATTTAATATTACAACAAAATTCGTATGAAGCTCGTTAGTTTAAAGTTGTTGTTATGCGTTTACGTAGATACATCTTCCAAACTGTAACGCACGAATTTATTATACTAATAAAAATTTAAAACGCTACTTCTCGTACTTGGAACATAAAAAAAAAGAAAGAAAAGATTTTCTTTCTTTTTCTTTTTTTTCTTTGTCGCCAGACAGATATGAACCGTAAAATTGTGCCGGATCATTTTCAAATTAAATATTAAAATGTATGCGAATAATTCCGCGAGGTAAAAAATCCAACGGTAAGACAAAATTTGTAAAAATAAAAAAATCCTCCTAAAAAAGAAAAAAGAAAAAAAGATAAAAAGGAGGAAGAAAAAACTATATAAACTTTAACGAATTTCCCCGTGAAAAAAAAAAAAGAAATAAAAAGAAAAATAACCCGTAGAAAAATCGAGGCCGTAGGTAATAGAGTCTTTTACGAAACAAAGTGCAGCATCTACTTTGAACGTCAATTTTACATAAAAGAAACAGCTTAAAAGTGATGGCTCTCGTTAGTGTTAAAGGATAAACAAAGCCAAGGGCTTAACATTAGAATAAATTTGCACATCTCGCGAATTCGACTTTTTTTTAACCGGTTTTATTTTTTTTTCTACCCTTGACGCAGCGAGGCTAACGTACCGTCGCTCATAATTTATTCTTTTCTTTTTTCTTTCTATTTTTATTTTCTTTTTTATTATTTTACTTTCCCCTTTTTTAAGACGACTGACATCGCGCTAGGTGTGCAAGTGAGTCGACAACGTTAAAGAAAATAATGGAATGAGAAAGAAAAATAATACGCATGTATGTGTATGTGTGTGTAAATGAGAGAAAGAAGATAAACTCGACAAATAAAACCGATATGACCGATTACGAGTAACGAAAGATCGATCATCCCCAGATAAACGATTTACAGTTGGTACGATTCTACGTATCTATCTACACATATATACACACGAGTAGTCGTTGATGGGAAAACGTTAAAATTGACGGGGAAGAAAAAAAAGAAAAAGAGTAGAAAGAAAGAAAAAAAAGTATCTCATTCGGGGATGATATCCGGTAAAATTCAACATTAATCGAACGAGTGAACGCTGTGATGGATTATTAGACTGTAAAATTAATTCTACCATTCGAAAAGTTTTCTTTTTATTACACAAACACACATATCTATATATATACACATACCTATACATAAATGTATAAGATGTATAGTAGAAAGACAAATTTCACGAGCTTTAACCACCATGGTCGGACGGCATGAATAATTTAACAGGCAGGCTCGTGCCATCTTCTCGCAATAAAATTGCACAGTCCTCGGTATAATTAACCGAACTCATTAATGTTACACCGAGAAATGCTTTTCGTACGTTCTCTCTCTCTCTCTCTCGCTCTATCTATCTCTCTTTCTATCTATCTCTCTTTCTTTCTCTTTCTCTTTCTCCTCCTCTTCTTCTTCTTCTTCTTCTTATTCTTCTTCTTCTGCTTCTTCTTCTTCTTCTTCTCATATTAACCGACTGAAACCCGTCTTCGTTGTAGACACTTTTCACGAGCGGTACGGACGCAGGTGTTGCGCGACGTCTAAGCTCACGGGCAATTAATATGAAGTGGCAGAGGAAACTTCACTTTAATGTCTTCAACTAGAAACGGCGAAAGTTTTAGTAAATTTCAAATCTATGGAAGACGACACCGCGTGATGCGAGGGGGATTGGGGTGGGGGCTGAATGAGGGGGAAGAAGGGGGTGCCTTCTCTTCGGCCCGAGTAATGAAAGACGTTCATGAAAATGTTTATTCGATATAAATGTGCACCTAATTGAGTGTAATTAAGTGTTGGACGGGTGTGGTTGATAGAAATGAAACTAAAGCAGATGGAATATGTAGAAACTCTCTAAATGTAAACTTGAACGATGAAAAAAAAATTAACGAATAGTCCAGCGTTGCTTGCCCAATTTACCTGGGTTTATTGAAATTTAAATAAAAAAAAAAAAGAAAAAACATAACGTACGTATAATTGGAGAGAGAAGTGGGAATAAGGGGAAAAAGGGTGATTAAATGTACGATGAAAGTAGAGTAATGTGAATCAAGGAAAATTAACGAATCATTAATACCTCTAATGTTACGTCCAATTTACTACGTAAATATCGAAAATTTAAAATATAAAAAATAATGTGCATTTAATTAGTGGTTGGTTGTTGAAAATGAAATGGAGGATAGAAATGTGTACTTATAAAAAAAAAATAACACAAAATTTAAACGTATAAAAACAACGAATCGTTTAGTATCACGCCTATATAGAGTACTACGTTTATAGAAATAAAAATAGAAAAAAAATATATACATATATATACATAGAAAGAGAATAAAAGAAAAAAAGATCAGAAGAGAAAAGGAAAAATCATAAAATCGTTGAACGATCAACGATAGGATCGAGAATCGTTTTCAATCGGTCTCTACCTTTGACTTCTCGATATTGAAAAGATTGCTCCTTGATAAAGGCTTCGCGATGTTCTTCTTTGACTACCGGTCCTCATATCGCTCGATCATGTATATGTATGCGTATGTATATATATATATGTGAACTGGAAGATCCAATAAATATTAAATACCAGAGGTCTTATAACCAAGCAACCTGCTTGAGGTATAACTGGTCGTGCCTTATTAAGTTTCACAGGAGGCGTTTGAAATTTTTCTACGTTGGTGGGCGCTCTCACACCATACACGTTATATAAAACATATACTTATGTAAACGTAATAGAAAAAAAAAACACACACACAAAAAAAGAAAAGGAAAAAATTGGCAGGGAAAAGTAAAATTTCGTTGAAATAAAATGAATGACGAGAGCAGACATAGTATATTATACTTTTTCAATTCCTTTGTTGCCCGTTTACGTTATACACGGGTATGTTCAAAACACTTGTAACAGATAAACTGTAGACGAGAGTTGACAAGGAAGATGAGAGGGTACGCGAGACTTTATTCTCTTGGAAAGCTTTAAGCTTCTCTATTACTTGTCTCTAGGGTGCGCTTCGAGGCATTCATTGTAACTTTAGCAAATCTCACCGGTTGTTGATACTACTTACCCTCCAAAACAGTCGGCCCACTCGATAATAACAATAAACAATTTCAAAAGTTACCGTCATCTTATAATTTTTCATTCTATAGAAATACACACATGTAAATTACATTCAATCATGAATCGTAAGAACTGAAAGATATTATTCCGTACCCTGTTTTTGGGGGTTTTTTAATAATAAAACTTTTTACCTTTTTCAAAAGTTTCTATAACGTATAATACAATAATGAAAATAAATTGAAAATTTATTAAAATTAAAATATACGAATTTCTTAATCGACGAATACTCGCGATTATATTCGTCCTGAGTTTACATCGATGAGAAAATATTTTTCTTCTTTTCTTTTTTTTTCTTTTTTCATGATAAAACGTGCTCTCTTTGAAATGATTAATAATGTTAAGAATAAAACAAATTTGAAAAGTTTTCAATCGAATCTTCGTATTTCTCAATCGATAGATAGTTGCAATTATATTTATCCTCAGCTTACAGCAATGATATATTTCTGTTCATGACAACCCTTTCCCTTTAGAAATAATTAATAATATACATATAATATAATAATCGTAATTCCTATATATTAAGTGTTAAGAAAAAAAGAAAAATAATAGAACATTAAAATGGCCTGCAGTAGTGTAAGACAGAAAGACAGACAAGGGAAAAGAATTTTATCCGAAAATAACGTATCCGTCGACTGCTACTACTTTGTACCGTCCGCTTTCCGGTTTCCTTTGTACGTACGGTACTTTTGTATTCTCTCTCTGATACCGGTTCTCTGACAATTAAACAGGGAAGGGGTAGGAGAGGGGGGAAAGAAAATAAAAAAAGTCAAATGGAAAGAGAAAGACAGAAATGATAAAAAAAGATAAGAAAAACAAAAAAAAATAAAAGAAAGTCAGAGATGAAACAAAAATAAAGGAAACAAATTCTTCTACCCAACCTCCACCCAAAAAAAAACTCTTTAACTCTCGTTTTAAACTATATTAATCCCGATTTCCGCATCGGTAAATTGAACAATTTTCAAGCTGCGGTTCCCGATAGGAGATATTCCGTTTAACCAACCAACCGTTCGTACGAACGCGCTTCAAATAACTCTTTATCTGATTCTATGTTTCCTTTTTTTCTTTTCCCCTTCCCCCAGGATTGTAAAGAGGAATCAATTATTTTTGCCAACTCTCGTATAAATTTTTGTTTTATCCCTAGAACGAAAGGATTTACATAGATATATATATATATATATATCGATTTATATTTGTAAATAGGATTTGTTCTTCGTTATTATCCAATATTTAATGTTTTTTTTTTTTCTAACTTATCCTAAATTAATGTCCACATGATCATTAATAATTATTATCAATCGTTAATAACTCGTGCCATATTACACGAACAGCATGCATACCGATTATTAATATCTCATACCTGGGTTCATAGCAGTACTTAAGTTATAACACTGCTTTATCATAAATTATAGGAATTACTATAACGATCGTACCTATATACTAGAATCGCATGTTACGTGATTACAAAGCATATTCGGTGCCGAGTCTCAAATTACGTCGATAGTCGATCAACTTGATCGTTAATTAAAGTTTCGATGTATCTCTGTATGATTTCAAAAGAAATTAAGGAACGCAAAAATTTATTTTTTATTTTTTCATTTAATATATTTATAAAATTAATTATGAAGAAATTTAACTTAAACCTTTTACGAATACAAAAGAAAGCTCCTTTTTGAAATATATTCTGTCTTGTGTTTATTCTATTCATTATTATTATTATATTATATTATATATATATACGTAGCTCCTTGCTAACACGATATATTATAAAATACACAACGAAAGTGTTGGATAAAAACTCTATCTCTTTTATTTCTTTTTTTTTTTATTTATCATCCAACTTTCTCTTTCTACGATGAAATCACGTCAAAGCTTTGAACAATTTACGTAATGCCAAACGAGGGAATGAGAAAGACGGAAGAAATAGGGAGAAAGAGAGACAGTGAGTGAGTGAGTGAGTGAATGAGTGAATGAGTGAGTGAGGGGGAGGGAGAAGGAGAATTAGGATACTTAATTGCGTTCACCCGGGGAACGACATTCGCATTAGTCGAGCCAAAAGTCGAGACACTGAGAGAGAGAAAAAGAGAGAGAGAAAAAAAGAGAGAAAGAGTATAAATGAATGAAAGAGAGAGAGAGAGAGAGAATAAGCGTGCAAAAGAAAGAAGGAGAAAGAGGAAGAGAAAAAGAGAGAAAGAGAGAGAGAGAGAGAGAAAGCTATGAAACGATGTTGAAGGGATGAGAGACAATTTTATCATCCCCCTTGTATCGCTTTATGCAATTACATCTTGTCGGCACCTCGTCGCGGACAGCCATAACCCGCTTCATCGTGTTTTCGCGATTTTACGCCTCTGAAAACATATTCTACCGTCCTCTCTCTCTCTCTTTCTCTCTCTATCTATATATCTTTCTCTTTTTAGTTCACGCTTCTCGGTGTGATCTTTTATCCTGCTTGAAAAAAAAAGATAATAATAAAAAAGAAAGAACAAAGGTAAAGGTAAAATGCTGAAATTCCTACGTGTTCTTTTTTTCGTTCTTTTTACTATTATTTTTTTTTTATCATCGCCATCACGACACCCAGTAACTTGGCGAGAATGGACTTTGAATCGAGTTCGTAGAACATCGTTTATACCGTAATCTCCATTTTTGTCCTCTGTGTATACTTTGTGTTTTGATCTTTTTTTTATTTTTATATTGTGCTTTTTCTTTACTTTTTTTCTTTCTTCTTCTTCTTCTTCTTCTAAGTCTTCTTGTTTTTTTTTTTCTAACTTTTGACATTACCGAGTAAAATACAAACGTTAGTTGTAAAACGACCTTTATCGTTCGCGAAAGCAACATGAACGAAAACTCATCAATTCTCTCTCTCTTTCTCTCTCTCTTTCCATTTTCAACTATCTATTCTATCGACTACGATATATAACTTTCACATTTTTTATGCGTCCAAACTTTGTACAAACAGAGTCCAATGTAAATCGCATCTCAAAATCCTGCTGTGATATTGCAGGTATTCTCATCACAGAGAGAAAGAAAGAGAAAGGGAGAGAGGAAGAGAAAAGAGAGAAAAATTATTTATTTTTTATCATAAAGTTTCGTATTTTCCAATAAAAATTTTTCAAACGAGTAATTCAAAATACTACCCGATAAAAGAGAAGAAAAATTGTTGTAATTCACTTCTATCCTTGATCATCATAAAACACATGTCTTATTCTCGAAGGAATAAAGTCCAAGTAATAAAAAATGGAGAGAACAAAAAATATTCTGAGAATGTCTAGGTAAAAATAAAAGATAAAAGAACGAAAAGACAAAACCAAACGACGAGATGTACCTTTCTGTCGTATAATTTATTACAACTTCTAAAGGAAGTTTCTTAATGCACGTGGATATACGCAAGCTACCTATCCCGCATTCCGCTTGAGAACCAACAACGCGAACTTTGTTTGTATACCTTCCTAGATACACATACAAACAAACAATGTGTAGTTATGTGTAAATATATATTTCTATATATATTTAAATATATATATGTATGTATTAAATATAAATCTATATACATACACACTCATATGATACATATAACTCTATATCAGCGTTCCTCAACCTCAACGGCCCAATATTAAGCTGCATTCATTTTTAATAGACCACGAACTGATAGCTTCCACCTGACTCCAAAAACGAAGAAAATAATGAATTTATAAGATATTTTCTACATAGTTATCGTCAAACGAAAATACTGCAGCCATAATCGTATCATTTAAATAATATACATTATTGGTTCCGTTCTAACGAATTTTTCAAAATCGTATATTACAAACGTTTGGGACAATATTACAAATTAATTTATTAGATTGTGCGACAAAAAAGTTGCTTCAAATAAAAAATAATAGTAATATGTACCATTTTTACGATACTAGATTGCCAGATATTCTTAAAAAATATTGTATAATTACTATTAGAAATTAAATAGAATAAAAACAGAAAATTACAAATAAATATATATATATATTTACTTAGAACGTCCAAAAAAGGAATGATAGATTTAAACCTCATTTGAAAACTTTGAACGTTTAATTATTCAACTATGAAATCTAACTTTTCTCTCTTTCTATATATACATATAGTCTAAAGCGCAATCGCATTGTCGTCTTTATTTGATTAATATCCGCCATACAAGGGCTGTTATTAGCTTCCTACGTGTCCGGATTTTTTTATCCCGTCGCGGTATTCGACCAACCGAGCGAAGCAATTCCGGCATCGCTATTGTCGCCACAACTCGATAGTGACGTCCGACGTATGTATGTATGTATGTATGTAAGCAGGTATATATATATATATGTATATATGTATGGATAGATGGATAGATGGATGTATGTATGTATTTATATACATTTGTAGATATCTCCTGACGTTTCTCATGCGTGAACATTCCCTGAAAAGCGACATTTTTGTAGACATTGATATCTACTGGTTAAGAGTGATACATATTTTCTTTTTCTTTCATTTTGAAATCATATTTAACAGATAAACAAACAATATTGGTAAACCAAAATACAAATCAAAATTCTGTTTTTTTTTTTAACATTTTAAACAATTTTAAATAATTTTTAGAAATAAATTAGATTATATCTATAAATTATAAATAATATAGATTTATTTATTTTATTTTCTTTATTCTTTCGGTATATATATAATAAGATCATTAATATGGTAATATCATCCCCCTAAATTTTTTCTCAATCTTTGTAAAAAAAAGAAAACAAAAATTTACCGGTCAAAATTAATCAGACAATACTTTTTACATTTTAAAAGAGACCATTTCATTTTCTGTTTCTATTTTCTTCGTTTTTATTACTCAGTAAGTATAATAAGACAATTAACATTATAATGAGATTAAACTTATATTACAAAATAAAGATTACTAAGAAAAAAAGTCTAATCATCGTAGACACTGTAAAACAAATAATAATAATAATAATAATAATAACGATAACATTATAAAGTCAATGCCGTCGTTTTTAAAGCCTTCAATTTTATAGAAAAAAAATGCAAAATGTAAGATAAAAAACGTAACGTTCGAACTTACGATCCATGAGTTCGGATCGTTTCGTAAAACCATTTGACAAGATTTAACGACATTCTTAGGTGCGCGCGAGATGTGCGGCGAGAATCGAGGGAAGGAAGGGACAAAAAAGAATAAAAAAAAAATAAAGGAACATTATATCCCGTACAACGATAGATCATTGATTTTTATCGAAGAAAGGTGTAAAGAGCAAAGACACGTATGGTCTTATCGTTGGAATAAAACTGGGAGAGGAAGAGAGAGAAGAAAAGTAAAAGAAGGAAAGTGCAAAACGAGCCGATGGGAAAAAAGAGGGTCGGTTTTTTTAAACTCGTTTATAGTTTCTTATCAGAAAGAGGGGTGAATTTTTTTCACGTTTACGTTGTTTTCTTTCAGATTTTAGCTTATGCTCTTTTTAACCTTATACGTAAGAATCATTTTTTATCTATCTATTTATCTCTCTCTCTCTCTCTCTCTCTCTCTTTCTTTGCTTCTTTTTCAAACTTCCTTCTTTCTTGATCGGAGATCGAAATCTTAGTTTTTAGATGAAAAAGATATGTAACGAAAGATAATAAGGTTTCATCATAGTAAAAAAGAAAAGAAAAAGAAAAAAATAGACAGGATTTAACGAAGGAAAAAAGAAAAGTAGAACGACGAAAGCCGTTGCTAAATTATTAGGTATATAAAATGGAAAATGACAGCTATCTTCTCGTGAAGCCCTTTGTACTCGAAAATTGTACGACATTCTTCCATGAGGGTTTATCGTACGATAGTGTGTATACACTTTAAGAAGAACGCGCTTATGAAGAAACATCGATCATTGTTGGGAAAATATTTTTGTTGGTAGGTTCGACGTTAACGGAGATTGAAAGAAATGTTTGCTTTTCGTTTACAAATTTCATACACGTAACGCCTAGGTCGAGATAAAAGGGTAGATCCTTTTCAAAACAGATTTAAAAGCAATATGTATGTATTTCTAAGTGTTAAAAAAACATTTGAATTTAATCCTTTTCCATTATGGGATCATCACTCCGGTATTATGACAATATTTTTTCGTAAAACTCTTGAATTATGTATTAAAGGAAATCAGTAAAAAACAGTAGTTATTATAAAAATTGTTTTTAAAGTATATGTCCAGGTAAATGCATTTCACGCGTATACATAATATAATATATCCAAAAGTAGAAAAAGTCAATGCCAGGATTAACCGAAAATAAATTTTAAATATAATTGTAATCAAATGGTAATTATATAATTTTAATAGATATTAACGAATAAACAATTAAAGGTAGAAATGTTATTGAAATAAATTTACTGATGTAATTGTGATAATATCACAGTAGGTATAAATATTACGGTATATTATATTTAAGAACGGTAAACTACTTTATCAAACATCATAATCTCCTTTGAAAAATTTCATTCCATCTTAGTTCAGCTGACTTAAACTACATAGAATCGTATCGTAAAGGGAACCCCATTTTCTAAGGTGAAACGAAAGCAGAAATACCGTTTGCCTAGAGCCACTTGGAAAACCTCCATTATGGTCAAGCGGTACTGTGCTTTTAAATTCAGGATTTAATATTAAGTTTCCACAGTTTTCCGCCGGAAGGACAAAACTCAAGAACGAATATAAAAACCGTATATATACCTACCCTTGTTTCTCCCTAAGGCTACGAAAAACAGATAGTACGAGTAATATCAATTCACTAAATCGAATATTTTAATTTTCGTTTTTTTTCTTTACCTAAACTTCTCCAAATTTTATAGCTGTAGAATAAAAAATAAAATATTGCTATTTAAGAAAATCATGTTTGATAATCAAGTTAGAAATTTAATTGCTTTCGTAAAAATTCATTAAAATAAACGTTAAATTACAAACAAATTGAATATTTCGCTAAAAATAAAAATAAAAACAAACAAATAATACTACGTGTAATAACGATTCTCAAAGCATAATATTTGTTTTTTCCCAAATTAATTCGCACACAAACACACACGCAACACTTCTTTCATATTTTCTTGAACAAGCAATAAAAATAAAGTACCTTCATTTGCAATACGATTAAAAGTCTAATCATGTAGATAAAAGTTGATTTGAATAGATTCTAAGATAAGGACACGTTTAGACAATTGCCTGTTACGATTTTCCACTTGAAAATCTCGAGAATCACACCCTCATGACGCTTCCATTCTACGCTAACTGCAGATTCTTGGACCATGCTCTCTTGAAAGAGACGTTTCACGCTCGAAACTGTTACGGACGCTTTTCGAATGCTCAAGCAGCTTCTTAGCGCAATACGAATTTAAAATGTATATACATCTATATATGTGTACATATACATGTGTGTATATGAACATGTTTTTTACACTACGCGAAGTCTTAACAAGTTATGCTTTTATCTACAACTTTAATCAGAGTAAACAAGAGATATGTATAAACTATGTAACTATTCAATTTTATTTCGTATCTAACAAACGGAATAGTACACGTGCCTTGTATCAATTAACACGATAATTCCGAGAGACAACATTAAACCTGATTGCTTGCGATCATTGACCAGTCAATCAAAGGATTACGACTTGCTGTAGGTAAGTGCTAAAGCGATCATCCATAGGCTCCATTTATTGGTTGGTCAATCGACTAATTAAAGGGACTAATGCATTAAGGGTCTACGTTAACGAGGCTCTTTCATCGTTACGTCATTGTATCAAATACTTCAAAAGAATTTAAAACAAAAAATACCGTGATCTATTTTATCCGAAAAACCGAAGCAAAATAAAAAAAAACTGTTTGTAACTGTAAAATAAAAACAGAAAAAAATCGGTCTACTCTCTAAAGTCGAGTAAACAAAATATTTCGTTTACATTATGTTCCTTATGCTCGATATCTCTTATAGAATTAACAATTATAATCGGAAAGATTTTAGTAAATAACGTTTCCAGATTTTCTTTTTCAAACGTTTCAATACAATATGTGTATACTTATCTTAAGAAAAATTCGCAAAATTGTTTCGTCGAATTATCAAATTGAATGGTTTCGTTCTTTCGTCAGCAAATTCTCGAAGAAACTTTATCGAAAACTTTTTCCAACTCCTCCCCTTTCTCAACCGGGATCTTTCATTTCTTGTGTATGTCAACATTTCTTCCATCGTAGTGCATACATATCTTGTCATTCTTCCTTCGAAAATCGATGCTGAGTTTCGTTCGAAAGGTAGGTATAAACTGATCATCGTAATCTAAATAGAAATCTTATTGGAGCGGAACAAGAAAACTAAAAAAAAAAAATAAAGGAAAATAACAGGGGAACGACATTTCCAAAAAGTTACAATATTTATTCTTAAAAAAAGAGAAAATAAATAAATAAATAAACAAATATGAGATATAAAATTAATTGATAAAAGTTGACATTTTCTCGGCTTGTTTCTCACATGTATGAATAAATAATAATCGTAAGATCTACTTGGACGTATTCGTAATCGGCGCACCGCGGGCGAAACTTTCACCGCACACATTTAAACGAGTTATACGTTGTCGCGCGGCGTAAACACGAGGGCGTTCCAAAAACTCGCAACTAGGTTAACCATGACTGTCTCCCTCTCTTCCTTTCTCTCTCCCTGTCTCTCTTTCTGTCTGTCTGTTGGGCGCGGGACGATAATAAATCCAAGAAAGATTCGAGGGAAACAGCGAGAACAACGTTTTTACACATTTTTACCTTAAAACTAAGAGGGATGCTTCGACCCAATAAGAAAAAAAAAATTACCACGAAGAGGGAAACAAAATAAGGTGGTTGATGTAAAACAGTAAAAAGGAAATAATAGAAATAATAATAAAAAAGAATAAGTTACTCACTCGCAGATACGCTATGTGATGTCCACGACGACGACGACGACGACGACGACGACGACGACGATGACGACGTAGTGGGCGATAACAGTAAGAAGAAGAAGAAGAGGAAGAAGAAGAAGAAGAGAAGAAGAAGAAGCCAAACGACGAGGTGGACGTATCAACGCGTAAAAATAATACACGTCGGGATTATAACCTTAAATTCCACCATGTAGAAGGGTGTATTGCGTGGAGCTGTGCTGCCTCCTGCCGCGGCAACGAGCTTCCAACGGTGGCAGCTGATGGTGAAGGTGGTGGTGGTAGTGGTGGTGGTAATTATGATAGTAGTAGGAGTGCATCGACACGCGCGCGTGTGTGTCACGCGATAAAAATGAATAATAAGAATAAGAGAATAATAAATAATGAAATAAATCGAATTGTGGAGAACAGTTGTAGGCGACACGGTTGATTTTGGGCAATGTATTGTTATTTCCGTTAATACTACTGGAACTTCAGTCTCTTTTCCTGTTGTTGTCGTCGTCGTCTCTGTTCGATCGTCTCAGCTCGAAATGTAATGAATCCTTGTCGACGATTGCTGCTGTTAGGGTTGTTGCGACAGCGGTGGTGGCAGTGGAGTAACAGAAGCTAGAAGAATTGTAGGAGGAAGCGGCAAGAAGGAATAATAAGAAGCGCGCTCGTTCGTGGCGTCGAGACGACTGTCGAGTGTCGCACCGAACACCGTACGAAGAGGCGGTCTTCTCGCGACGACGACGACGACGACGCGTTCTCGAGTGTGGCGCGAGCGACGAACGTGCACGAAGCGCGACGATACGCGACGACATCGACAACGAGAACTGTCCGGCACTACTACCCCTGTTTTTCTTTCCTTTTCTTTCTCTTTTGATCTCTCCTTTTCAAACAATATATATATATAATATATACATATCCATATACGTATACATATAAATATATGTGTACGTGTGTAAAAAATTCGTTTTTTTAAATGAGGACGATGAAAAAGCAGGTTCGACGTAAACGAAGAGACGATGACAACGACGACGACGACAACAATGACGACGATAAAAATGGAGGAAACGAGTCACGTCGTCGTCTCGCCGAGGACGAGACGAGAAATAATAGCGTGCGAGCGAGCGAGCAAGGAAGTGAGGCACGAAGCCTCAAAAACGTCCTGCTGCTGCTTCTCTGGTGTTGCTGCTGCTGCTGCTGCTGCTGCTGCTACTGCTGCCTTCCACCACCGACACCGCCCTCGCGAATACGCAAGCGTCCCGGCCAAAACACGCCGAACACCCTCGTTTTCCCCTCCCTCGCGCAACCCTCCACCGCGCCCCTCTCTGGCCCATTTCGAAATTACCGCGCCATTCGGCAGAGCGCGCCACCCTCGCCGACTCGCCCACTCTCCCGCCTCTTTTTTTCAATTTCGAACAAAATTTCGACAATTGTTAATACTTACAAGCCAAAAAAATCTATTTCATTTTGTCTAAATCGTAAACGGATTAATTTATTTTCTTTCATTGTTTGTTTCGTAAATGTCAAAGCACTATTAGTAAATTGTCAAACTTGGGAAAATTAAAGATTGAATTCAAGGGGTTCTGTTTGATTTACGTTGTTTCTCTATTGGTATCTTACCTCACAGAGTTTAAAACGATAGACGAATTTGGACCTACGAAATTCGCAATAGATTTAGAATCGTAAATACGAACGGCAAAAGGACAAACAAACGAAAAATGAAATTTATTTTAATAAGTTTAATAATGAAGTATAACATTCATGTGATTTATACGATACTGTTTTCCTCGTTAGACGTCATTATAATGTTAATTAAAGAACAAAGAATGTTTTCGATCTTCTAGCTTTATTCTTCTCTTAAATTAGGTAAAAATCCGTCTAAGGAAGTTCGATCTTATTGGTCGATCGGTAAAATCATAGCGAAGAGAGAAGTCGAAAGTTCTTTTTCTGTTTATTTTTCGAAGAATTCAACGTCCTTCAGGGAAAAAACGAGACTAATTTTGTGACAGTTCAAGAGGGACCTCCTAGACAATGCAGATTCAATTAAAGTCTCCTGAGTGTGGAACTTTTCCAATCAAAGCTGTACGTGCTCCGTGGCCTCTTCTTTTCCATCGACAACGAACCTAAGCGGAAGCGAAAGTCCTTCTGTCCACAAGACTTTTTTTCCAATGAAATTGTCTCCCTAAGATCTAACGTGAAAGAATACGTATATATATATATATATATATATATGACAGCCGTCAGCTCAACAGCTGTCGACTTCGACTGATTTCCTCGAACTTTCTTTCTTAATATACCCCTGACATTTAAAAAACTCTTTAAGAAGGATTAATAATTAAAGTTTTTCAGGTAACGAGACTGTTATATAACATGAAATAGATTCGTTTTCGAGAATAACATTTTTCATTTTCGTAAATCCTCTGAATGTTTGTTTTTTTAACTCTTAGATTAACTTGCTTAATTTTCTTATTTTTAACTAACTCTATAAAATAGCCAAGGCTATTCAATTCAAATTTCAGGATTAGTAAAATGTTCCGTCATAAGAAAAGTTTTGGAAACACAACTCTGTTCTAAGGGTATAAATTTTATTCAATTAAAAACGATCGATTTATCACACAGAATGATTCTTACTGAAGTAACTTTTAACAATTTAAAATGGTAGGTAAAAAATCGAACGACTTTTTCATATTATTTAACGAAATGTTATTCCTACTCTTAATAATAGTCTCGTCTTATTTAATCATCATTTTTTAAATTGTTATTTTCTGTAATACTCTTTTATACAATAGACGAGTTCTAACGTAAAGGGAAAATGAAAGTATTAACGTTTAATTATTTAAAAAAGCTTTCCACAGTGCCAAGCATGACCATGATGATAAATACTGTAAATACATACGTGGAAGTTGCGTTCTGACTGTATGGTTGCTAGAGCAACGACAAGCGATAGATCAAACCGTTTTCACCATTAAAAACGTTTCTCAGCAACCACTCCACCAGGTGAAGTTTATGGTGCTCTATTATAAAACATTAGTTATATCGAAACCGATCAATATACGTCATACAAATGTTTATCTTATTTCGGATATCTTGAAATTCGTCAATGTAAGTAGAACCATTCGTATTCGAATCGTTTCGATTAGTCATACAATCGACGTAATTCAATATTGTACGTACATACATAAATTAATCTCACGCCTACACATATCTACACACATACACATACAAAGGTATACGTTTCTTCGTAAAATTGCAGGAATCATGGATTAAACGTCGCGCATTAAAATAAAAGGTCTCGTTACTTGTGACTCGCGAAACGTACAGAAACTTTTGAAATACTGCGGCGAACTCTACGTAGAGATGTTGGATAAAAATAATAGATAAACGGTATAGTAGCAAAAATCGAAACGAGACGGCTTTCTCACGAACTACACGAACGTATGATAAATTGGTTCGTCTGTTGAATTTAAACCGATAGGACGTATGTGTGCGTGGTGTCAGTTATGCTCAACTGCTTTACTACTAGGCCAACCGAATAAAATTTTTGTTTGAATGTATTATATATACAAGCTACGTTTATACTTACAAATATTTCATTTATACATTTTATAAGTTTCCTGAAATAAGATAAAAAAGTATTGCGCTAATGATCCGATCTACTTGTTGCGTTCTTTTAAATTAATAAAAAGAAAAAAGAGAAAAAGTGAGAGAGAAATTAATTAATTGTAAGGTACTCGATGGCTGAGAAGCAAGTATATAATTTATCCAAACCTTCCCCTTCGGAAATGGCTGCTCTTTCAACGATATTCGAAGACTGCACGAATGCACTCGTTATTTATCGAGAAACTCTCAAAAAGGTTTTTAAGCGCTCGGAGAACACGACAGTTCCTTATGTTCTTTACGAACTCCAGTATGTATGACATATTAAATAAAATAAAAATAATATAATATATATAATAATAATATTTCTTACAACGTAACTTCTCATATTTTTTTCTTCGTAATTTTCTTTATAGAAACTTGGAAATAACAGATAAGCAAATACTTAACGAGGACATGAAAAAAATGATAAAAGATATGCAGGAACAAGCTACATATACTAAACTACAAAATGATAGGTTTAAACGATAAGCCACATTTTGAATTATAATCCTGTTGCTAATAATTTATATTATAAAATTTAATTCGTTCGATTTTTGTTTTTGTTTTTAAACTCTTAGCCTATATGTAAGAAGTATTATGGAAAAACTGAAGGAAGAAATACGTGAGCGTTGTAGTTTCGATGTGTTGACTAAAGAAATTGAAAGAATCGTGACCCGAAGAAAAGAAGAAGAGACTTTATTCGAGGAATGTACGGCAATGAAAAAAACTGCGATGGAGCTTCGACGAACTCTCGCCAACGAAAAAATGAGCAATGAAGTGGAGAGAACCCGTCTAAGGAATATACTGCTCGACTTAAAGGTATTATGTCGGAACAAAGAAAAAGTTCTTTCCTACGATATCCTCCCCTTGAAACTCCACTCTTCTTTTCAATGCTTGTTAGAATGAAAATGAGAAACAGAAAATAGTTTCTGACGTTGAATACAAGTATTCGTGTAAGTGGAATAAAGCTAAGTGCCAACAAAATTTGATCAAGTGTGAGGAAGAATTGAAAAGATTGAAAAAATTGCTCGATGATCTTCACAAGCGTGAAAAAATTGAACAACTTATATCTACCGAATTGATTACGTTTCTTATGCATGATATCGCGGTGAGTATGAAAATTTTATAATCAGTTTTGGACGTCTTACATTTTATATCAAATACATATTATGGCAAGTAATATACAAGGTAAACCTAACTTTATCGCCTGAAATATTTCCGTTATTTTTAGTTTCATGAAAAAAAATACTTCAATGTAAATTACATTGTTTTAAGCTACGCTATCGCATTAAGTGCACGTGAATTTATGAAAATAATAATACACGTGCATTTATGAAAAAATATGATTCTAAATATGTAGTCCATCTTAAATTATTAATCGTTGTTTCTCTAACATTTTTTTCTAATTTAAATTATACAGAAGCATGAATCATCAGATATTCTATCGAAATACATCGTGAACTAATTATATGTTATTTAAATTAGTAGGAGAAATAAGTAACACAAAAAATCGTCCAATTTAATTGAATAAGATATCGATGACTTTTCGAAAAAATAAATTCCATCGTAAGATGTGTATCTTGAAAAAGTTTAATCTAATTCTGAACATTTTAGTCTATTAAATGAAAAAAAAAAAAGAAATATTTTCCGTGATAAAGTTAAATAGAACATCCAGTATATATAGTACATACCAACTGATAAATAAAGTATACTTTTACCAAATTATAGAATATCGAAGAAAAGATCGAAGAATGGCAGAAACGGTACGATCGGGAGAAGAAAATGTATGAGGAAGAAATCCGTGAAGTGAACATAGAGATAGAAACTCGACAAAAAGACATAGCTGAACTTTCACAAGAGGTAATGTTTTCGTTCTAAACATAGAACAGAAAGAGGTTCCCTTATTCCCGACAAAGACTTCAAACACAAAGAAAAATATCAAAATAGTTTAACGCGATAAATATACGACTGAAAGTACTGTTGATACCTATAGGAATATTTGCATCTCCTTTCGAGCAAAATTTCTATAAATATTGTATTATAAATCGAGACGAATTTTATTTTGTAAAAGAGGATCGATATATTTGCTACGTAAACTTAGAGAATCATCGATCATCGTAAAAAATCAAACTAGATGTTCTGTTACTCGGCATATCCGCAAAAATCGATAAGCTCGGCTTGAAAACTCGTTCGTGACTATTTCGAATCGAGCGATATCCATAATTTTACGTTTAGATGTAAGAAACACGCTCGGAACTCGCTTTCACGAACCTTTACGATTAACTCTTACGACTTTTTATCGTCGTTCTTACGCGTGTGAATTTCAAATGTAAGAAACATAAAACACGTGTATCATCTATCTATATACATATACATACACGTATATATGAAAAACACATATATATATGAAAACATATAACTAATTATAGAGTTACGTTAAATTTTACATACTTCACTGTCAACTTAGAATCCAAAAAGACTTAACTGTCAAAATGACTACACAGACTTTGTTCTGAATCCAAACAACTTATATACGAAAGAACAAGCGACCTTAGGCACTTGCAACATAATCGCATTCAGGAGAACGTATTCCATACGTTCTATGCGTTTGTAATATAAACGATTCATATATTATAGAACGTTACTATTAAAGTAACAACATAACTAAAATAATTAATGAAGAAATTTGTAAATATGAAATTGTGAATAATTTAGAATTTATTTTGTTATTAATAACGCATGTATTCGTACGGTCGCTTACACATTTACTAATAACTGTAACAGATTGCATTAGGAAAAAAACAAAAATAAAAAAAAGAAGAAGAAAAATATAATTATCGGTTCGATATTCTAATTCGTTTTTAACGATAGGATAACGTCCTAATTATTTATTATGCAGTGATACGAAAATACACTGAAATTCGTTCTTTTAATTTTCCATTACAGTATAACAAAAAACAAAAATTTATAGACACTTACCTCGCGGAAAAGGAAGCAGTGAAAAAACAAAAGGAACACGAACAGCACGTGCGAGGATGCGCCATCAGGATCCAAGCTTGGTGGCGCGGTGTTATGGTACGCCGGAAGTTGGGTCCGTATCGACCTGAAGAGAAAAAAAAGAAACGTCAACCTAAAACGAAGAAATAATTTCCTTTCGGTTAGTTTCACTTCTGTAAGTGCACCTGCATAGAACTGACGATTAGAGAGGACAAAATTTACTTAACGCAAACGTACTCGCCCTTTTGTTTACATTTGGAAAGGTAAGGAAGTTTCATCGTACGTTGACCAAACTAAATTTATAGAAGACAAACCTTTCGAATGACAAATACGCTATTTTATTTTCCGAGCTAACAATATGTCTACTGGAATTTCAATAAAACAATTGCATTTCTGCTAGGTTTCTAAAATAATTGATTGTAACAATGATAATAATTCACTATTGAAGTAACTATTTCTAATAGACATGTATAATATGTATCCATAATATATCTCAAGATTGGAAATCAATTTTCTTAACTATTTATAAGTTAAATTATTTTTTCCTTTAATTATGTTAACACCATATCCAAAATATAGTACGTTAAATACATAGTCCCAATAAAAATTGGATTAATAAAAAATATATCGAAACCTATTAAAGAAATTCGTATTTTCGAGAGAGACGGTTCCTTAAATTCTTATATAAAATTCTTATATTTTTTTATTTTTCGCACGATGCAAATAGGGAATGGTCTTCGAGTCTCGAGTATTGTTCACGCAAGAATCTCATTTCCCGTGCAACACTTCCTGAATCCTGCAACGGTCTCGACCGCATAGAACCCGTAATAGTCCGTGCGGCGACTGCGGCACGAAACTTCGTTTATATGTATATACATGTAAGTCTATAAATGTATACCTACGTCTACGTATAAAGCTATATATCGTAGCTTAGTTTGAAGGTACGTTAGCACGGTGCATAACGACCCTTAATTCCGATGTAAAAGTTATAAGGTTAATCCCCGCTTGACGTATCGAATGTTTTACTTTAAATTCAAACGTTCAACCTTTATTATTTTTCTCGATGATTTTTAATTTAGAATACGATTAATTTGTTTCTATTTCTTTATCATTTCGGAGATAACAGAATAAGATAAAAATTAATCCGAAATAAAGACTACTGACGGACGACATAAATCTCGGACGATGACATTCAAGAGGGATGAAAGCACTCGTTACTTTCTCGTTGCAAAGAAAAAGATACACACATATACACACCTTGATCACAGTCAACGATGGACGATGCATTTTCCTTCATGAGAAATTCACGAACCTTCTAACCTACTCCGTTTGAAAGCATGCAAGCTCACTCCCGTGACCGTGCGCGGCCAGGCACCTCCTTAGATTACGATATAAGGAATGGTTAACCCGATGTGGCGGTGCACGCACTCGATAGTAAACTTTGTATGCATAATCCTTCCCTGTGCTACCTTTACTTTATACAGAGTTCAAAGGTCAGTTATTTTACACGTCCCCGAAACGTTAGAATAATGGACACGTATCGAGCTATTTATGAAGTTACAACAACATATCTTTCCTTGCCAATAAATCGATCCAAAAATCTCTATGGTTCTAATTCTTTTATTGATAAATTTTTCCGGAGATATAATTAATCATTTTTTTTATATTTTAAAAATCTTTTAATGTTAATAGATACAATACGTCGGCATATATTCTATTGTAAATTTAATTTTTTCAATAATTACTTTATTTCTTTTTCTTTTCTTTTCCTTTTTATTACTTTTTTTCTATTTTGTAATATTAATGGACCATTTATGTTGGTTAAACCGTTCGCCAATAAAATCCTTCTAGTCGATATTTCCGTGAAATTTGTTTAATTCAACCGTGAGCCAGAGTCCACGATATTATCAATTGCGATAACGAGCCACCAACAGTAATCCATACGTATACCAGCCGGTTCTCTCTTTCTCTTTCTTTCTCTCTCTCTTTCTCTCTCTCTCTCTACATGCCCATCTGTTTCTCACATATTATATACACACACAAGAGTTATTCGCGTATGTATACGTAGGCATGGAGATTCATTGTGTTGCACCTTGATACTCCGTTATCTCCACGATTCTAGGTCAACTACAGAGAAGGAGAAAGCCAGTCACAGTGGAAACGTGGTAGAAAGCAATGGATGCGAATATAGTATTATATATGTGTGTAAAAGAGAGAAAGAGAAAAGGAACAAGGGATACAAAAGAGACAGAAAAAATGGAGAAAGAGAGAAGGAAAGAGAAAAAATATTAGAAAGAAGGAAACGAGAGATTTAGAGACAATAGTAGCTAGACGGAGAAAGTGAGAAGGATGAAAAACAATGATATATGAGTTATATATATATGTATATGTTCTGCAGGATGAAGAAAGATAGCAAATAAAGAAAAAGAAAAAAATGTGAAAAGTTCTAGTATTTTTACACATGTATATATGCGACGAATCGACCGGAATAAAATATAGAGGTAATAGAAAGATTCGGTCAAATACAATTAGTATGTTATTATATTTTCGAATAATTAATGAACAGCAATCTCTTCATCCTTAATTGCATTATCGCATAAAAATAAACTTTAAGATTATTAAATCGAATCAACAATTTGTACGAAGAATCCTCGACTGTCTTCATTTGTAGGTTACAATAGTTTCAAATTTGCCACGTTAACCATCAACCACCTTGATCGTAAGTCGGTAATTTTTTATGCAACAAAATTTTACCTGCTAATTCGAATTATTCTTCACACTTCCAGACATAAAAATAAATAATAAGTCACCATGATGTTTATAAATAATCAGACATTATAACGAACATGAATTTGTTATGATGATGCTGTAATACTTTCCAACCAATCATATGCATGAGTTTAAAATGTCGACCAATCGCAAACGAAGTGTCTCATAACATATTTATCATCCATTCTTAGATACGTCGAAAAAATTAAAATAGTAAATTTTATCGAAATCACTTATTCTCGACAAACATGAATTATAAAATAATGCCAAATCTTTAAAATTATTTATAGTATCAATGTGGAATGATTGATGATTAATAACATATAAAACTTATTTCTTTAAAAAATATGTCTCTTGTGTTACGATACCTCATAGGAACTTTCAACAAAACCTTTCCAATACTATACAACATATGGTACATGCAATGGATAGCATAGCACGCGTTAAATAATAGGAAATTGAAAGCTTTGGCAACGATCCAAGCGTGCATCATTTTACACTGACATCTTGTAACATGGACTTGGTCGTCAGTGAGATACAATACACGATGGTCACATGATATTGGCGCTAAAACGAATTAATTTACTTATTCCATCGATTTTACAAATAATAAGAATTTTTTTTAAATAACAAGAATAATATATCGTTTAAATTATATTTATATATGATTATAATGCTTGGTTTTTTTAAATACATATTTCAAAAATAAAAGATACTTGTCATTTATTATAAATATAAAATACTTAATACATGATATAAAAAAGTATTACTTTCTTAATTATATCTTTATATATAAAAATTTCTCATTGACATAATAATACAAATAACCAAAAAAAAATGCATAAAAATTCACAGTCGATCCAAAAGTATTAATTGACGAACTAACCTAACGCATGTATCACGAACATAGCCTCTATCAAAAATAAATAATTTCCACGTGCACCGCTATGCGGCGCTACAAAGCTTTATTGTTATTGGACATATTTTCTGTTTGGAATTGTTATTATGTCGTAATAAATAAGTTTTATAAAATAAAATATTCACGTATTATTGTAATCCATCGAATTTAAAGCATATCCTTTGGTTCGTGTTTGAGGGTCATTGAAATATTGGATAAATTATATCAGGAATGGCGCCAATGCGTCGCCATTTTTATAAAACTTTAGCCAGTCCATAAATCGAGAAGGCTGTGAAGAGGAAGAATTCTGATAAAGGTTACGTGGACGAGAGAAACTTGCACGAAAAACCAGCAAAACGAGTGAATAATGTGCTGGTCGTAAGTATAATTTTGTTCCGTGCTATCGCGAATCGATTTGGATAGTTTTTGGTCATGAAATGCAGGGCCTATGACATGGGACTTCCGTTTAATGAACAGGAACAGGAAGTTCCTCGCGAACTGAGATGGCAAATTAAAAACATCCTGTATCGAAGGAAATTTCGAAAAATAAGCGTGCGATGCTTTTGTGATTTAGAAAAGGAATAAAGTGATCGGGATAGCGGGTTTCTTTCGAATTAAGTTCCGTTTTTATTTTTACGACCTACTTTCAATTTCGGTGCTTCAAGGTCGAAGTACAATGACTGATACTTGGAAAATGGAACATTCAGAGCAGACACTATTTATTTGGAAAAATTGGTGGCATTGTTTAAATATTATGGATAATTTGATTTTAGTGTGCATCAGAGAGAGGGGAATTGAGTTCGGTATACAAACATGCAAGCTGAGAATATCTGTGTCAATGATATCGAAGGACTCGATGAAGACACTCTTATACCGGTAAGATTACTTCTCATGTTAGTTGCATTTATAGTTAGAGAATTTAAACAATTTATAAACGTAAACTAGATTTGATCCAAATAATTCATAGATTTGATCCAATAAATACAATAAGAGAATCTAAAGTATATAAGTTCGATGTAAAACCTATGCAAGAAAATCAGTGTTTATGAAAGTCTTTGAATAACATTTGTCAGGTTGAAATTTTGTCATGTGATGTCTCTCAACGTTCACGTTCTCAAGAGGCCTTATCGATAGTAGAATTAGGAAAACAATTGTTACATAGTGCAAAACATGGAGACACAGGGAGTGTCCGTGAACTTATGTGTAAAGGAGCACCTTTCACAACAGACTGTGTATGTATATCTTTTTACAAAATAAAATTTTTCATTTATTGCATATAAAAATACATTATTATTATGAATTTTAATTTTTAGCTTGGAACAAGTGCTTTACATTTTGCAGCGAAATATAATCACACAGAAACTGCTGAAGTTTTACTCAGGGCAGGAATATCCAGAGATGCAAGAACCAAGGTGGACAGAACGCCACTGCATTTGGCTGCTTATGAAGGTCATCATCAAATGGCACAATTACTGTTAAAATATGGAGCTGATGTTGATAGTAGAGACATGGTAAAAGGAAAAATTATAATTAAAAGAAATAAATACAACTCTTTCAAATAAAAATAATTTAATGTAATTAATAATTTCTTTTTTTTTTTTTAGCTTAAAATGACTCCTTTACACTGGGCAGTGGAAAAAGAGCATATAGAAGTAATGCATGTTTTGTTGGAATATGGTGCGGATAAAAATGCAAATAGTAAATTCGATAAAACTCCAATGAGCTTAGCTTTGGAGCATGGCAGATCTTACTTGATGGATATACTGCAGCAAGAACGAGAAATCATTGGAATACAAACTCAACAACAACATCAAGCTAGCTCGGCGGAATTAGAAGTAGCAACTCACAATTTAATTCAATTAGAAGCAGAAGAAGAAGCAGCTAATGAAGAACAACAAAAATTAGAACTTTTGCAGCAACAATCACAATCAAAACGTAAAGGTACTCAAGGTACGTAATAAATTTTTAAGAACTATTGTTCTTATCTTTATTTAATGAAGATCATTTAATTCGAGGTAATAAAAAACCAAGAATGATTCTTCAACAAATTCATGTATCCCCATCTACTGAAGTAGAAACTGAAAAAGAAATGACAGATGCGGAAGAAATTATTAATACGAATAGTATTAATATTAATAAAAAACGAAAAGATTTAACAACATTGAGTGGTGTTAAAAATCAATTCAGGTTATTAGAAGCACATGGAATTACAATGATTCCAATGGATGATGATGCATCCATAGTAGAGAATGCAATGGAAAGTGGAAGAACTGTTGTTCTTACTGGTATACTTGTTTTAGATTAAATAGAAATATTTCATCAAAGGATAACACATTAATCCTTATAATATTAAAATAAATCACGAAATTGTGTTTCTTATTCTTAGAAGCTGGTAAGATTGCCTTAAATTTAACCAGAGGTTCTCCGTTAAGTATGAAACGACTTCAAGTATCTCCAAAAAAAGGGAATTCTAGGAAAGTTATAGCTATAAGAGCAGATCAGATTTTAAATCAAAGCACACCTAGCCTTACATCCCGTGGTCCGAATATATTAAAAAGATCTTCCGTAGATAACAAAGGTGGAAAAATATTCATCTCCTCTCTTTCAACTGCTATGACGGTTCCAACGATAACGCAATCACAATATACAACAGCTTCAGAGGTATATAAATTGATATCTTATGTGTATGCTTATGGATTCAAATACATCTTTAAACTTATTTGGTTTACAGAACAAAATAGTCACTTCACCTTCCAAGATAACAGAACCAATAATTTTACAACTGGATGATGATATAGAAGAAGTTATAGAAGAAGATAATGTGGATAATAACGAGCCAGTTATGGATATAGCAGTGCTCAATAGACAGTTAGCAGAAGCCCGAAGGCAAGCCGCCGAATATCGCAAACAGTTACAGAAAAAGGAAGAAGAAGCGGAAATATATAAACAACAACTTAAAAATATCACATCTCAAAGAAAATTAAAATAATTTTAAATAAATAAATTTTCTTAACATATATGGTTTCATATTACAATAAGCGCAAGCATTTTTTTTTTTCTTTTCTTGCAAAATCTTAATCGATAAAGTTTATAATATTGCTCAATTTGTTTTTATATATTTGAACTTATATAAATAACTGATAACTTTACAAATCATACTATTTACTCACATATTATCTCTTATATATCATCAATTCATAACTCTGACGCATAAACCAATATTAATTTAATAAATGCATAATTTTGAAAGGTGCATTTACAATAATTAATAATGATAAATTGCAAATGAAAATAATTGATTAAAAAAATAACTTAGATAAACAAGTTAACATAGAAGTGCTTTCTACATTATGTCTCCTAATTGTAATTTTAAAATCCTAATCTTTTAAATATAACAAAAATATCAATTTACAATATTTTCCTATATATTTGCCTTAGCATATAAAATAGAAGAAAAAATATTTATTTATTCTTTTTCTATCTATACAATAATAATCATTTATGAATAGCATTTTCTAATATATAAAGATACAGATCTATTTATAAATATATTGGTACAAATGAATTGGATGTAAATTATAGTTTAATATGATAGATAAATCATCCAGATGTACAGCAGGGTACTTGTAAATCCGTTAAAGATAACTGCATAAAAGATGTTTTTTTAGATTTGTACCATTTTACATTAAGAGTACAAAATGTAGAAGGCAAATGGTTCAAGATTTTTCATGAGTGTAACATAAAAGAAGTAAATAAATTCATATTAACAAAAACACATTATCATTTTACATACTACACTAATTTAATAAAGATAGTTGCATTCCAAATACTTTCACAACAACATTCATATATTTGTACTAAAAGTGAACTTCGTTTATTGTTATAAAAATGTAAAAAAGAAAATTTTGGATATTTAAACAGAAGGATTGGTGCTAATGTAAACGAAATGAGTTTTTAAGACATTATATGTCCTTATCAAATTCTATTTGAAATAGAATATTTTACTCAGGTACACATACATTATGGAAGCAAGGAAAACACCAAATATCGACGTAACGAAGCATCGTGGAATGCAACAAATTATACAGATATAAGAAATATAACAATTTTTTCAAATAATATATATTGTAAATATACGACTTTATACACATAAATCAATAAAAATTGTTATTTACGACTGGTTATCCTTATTAAAAGAAAAAAAAGTACAATTTGTCGAATCGAGAGAAAAAAAATAAAAACAAGTCATTCAAATATTCATTTCCATGTAATTTAAATTTTTAAATTTAAATTCTCCCGATGGCAGGCAGCACCGTACTATTGGTTGCTTTTAAACGTGAATGATAAGTCACCCCTACTTTAAAAGTTGAATAATTAAAAAAACGTTCATTGATATTTTCGAAATATTAATTATTAAGTGAAATAGAAGAAATTTGTACGATAAGAAAATGCGCAATTGTTTTTCATTCTCAATGTATAATTTTTCTTCCTCTCTCTCACTCTCTCTCTCCCTCTCTTATCGAGTATTCCTTAATGACACATATATAGACAAAACAGCATGCGTAGCAGCAATCGATCGGCGTAGTAGCACAATCTCTGAGCGCTACGGGACGTCCAAGTATTCGTAAAGCCTTGTCGCTCGATACAGCAGCGCCATACTTGTCGAGCGAATACTTTTCTAAAGGACATATAAATAGTATATTTCATATTCTGTAATATTACTAAGAATAATGATTTTAAATATAAAATCTTTAATAGTATTCAAAATAAAGATTCTATCGGAAAGAAAACAAATGGAAAACTTTTAATTTAACTCGACGGCTCTATAGTTTCATAATCTTCCACCAATCGATCCGGAATCGTGCGCTGGCAACACCTTTCCCTCTTCCTCTACATTGAAAAAAAAGCCGACCGCCACTCGACGCCTCCCCCTCCAGAACTTATATCCAACTAACAATAAGCAGACTACGTCATTGAAATGAGGCGTCGTTACTAGAGAGCCTTGAAAATTTCCTACCTAATATCACTTGCTTTTCTTCCGCAAGTATAATTTTTCGCACCCACCTTTTTCTTCTCTCTCTCTCTCTCTCTCTCTCTCTCACTATCTTTTTTTCTAATTTTTCTTTTTCTTTTTCTATCCATAAAAATAGCTATACATATCAATCTTTTGATCTTTCGATGACGCTTGAAAAAAGAGAGAAAATGAGAAGATGAATAGAGAGGATGAGGAATGTGAAAGAGAGAGAGAGAGAGAAAGAGAATAGATAGACAGAGGTATATACGTGCATAAGAGAGAAAAGGGCGTAACGCGTCCGTCCATAGAATAAGAAGGTTACATATATATATATATATATACATATATATATTTATATATATATATACATATATATATTTATATATATATATATATATATATATATGTACGTATGTATTACATAGAAGCAAGTAGTGGGGCAAGGGGATGGTGCTGCCTATAGTAAAACGCGGCAAAAACGAAAGCTAAATGTAATAAGTTGAGAACCGTTGGTACGAGGCTCTAGAAAATTCGTTTGGTTCGTATGTGAGAGTAGAGATGAAAATGCGAAACATCATTGTGTTGATTCGAGGAAAACATATTAGAAAAAGATCGTTCGTAACGATCAATATTTAGTACGTCTCAATCGATATTATAGATGCTAAAAAATCAAAAATAAAGGATGAGAGGGAATGAGAGTAAAGATCGAACGTACGATCGAACGGTTCGATCATAAGCTTAGAGTTCGGTAGAAAGAAATGTCGCCAATTGAGAACCCCTTTTCCTTCGTAACGTTTCGTAGGCCCGGAGAGTTGCCGAGGAAGAGGTGGAGGCGGAGACGGTGATGTCCAATGAGACTCGTTGTGAAGAAAGAGAACGCGTTTATCATCAGCAAAGTTGTCTTCGTCGTCTACGCCGTCATCGTCGTCTTCGTCGTTGTATCGTTGTCGTCGTCGTCGTCGTCGTCGTCGAAGAAGAAGTCGAGTTTATAGTTATTGTTATTGTTATTGTTGACGATTGTGCCGCCGTTGTCTTGCGCCGCCACATCTCTGCACGTCGTAGAAGTTGCGCGCTAACGATCGTCTTCGTGTTTCCTCTAAGGCGAGGCACGAGAGAGCAGCGAACGAGGCTAGAGAGTGGTGCCAAACACATGAGGAAAGCAATCGCTGTGTGTTACGTGCGCGACGTCGTTACAATCGTATGCTGCGTGCGCATTCTTCCCTGTTAGACAGAGACGTAAATACAGGAGGTGAGAGAAAGAGAAAGAGAGAAAGAAAGAATAGTTTGAAGCGGGTGCGAATCCGACAACGGATCTCAGTGTGCGTTCGTCTTGCGTGCGTCGTCTATACGTGCGTGCGTCGGTGTACAAGGAGACTTGTGATATGTGAAAAGTGCGTGGAAGAAGGCGGACGAGGCGTTTGAAAGCGCCTTTGCTTTTCTCCTGTCTTGAACAAGGCCCTAAAAAAAAGAAGAAAAAGAATAAGAAGGTTGAAGACGAAATATAAAATTGGATATTCTGTGCGTGTGTGTCGTCCCTTCTATGCCTCTCCGGTGTTGTGCTGTATCGTCATCAGTGGGGCGCGAATAACGGCGGAAAAGGTGAAAAGTAAAGTGTGAAGAGAAGAGAAGAGAATTGTTCGAACGTCGTTGTCGTTGTCGTCGTCGTCGTCGTTGTCGTTGTCGTTGCGTTGTGTCGTTGCATTGTCGTCGTTGTCGCCGCTGCCGTCGACATTATCGTTGGTGTAATGTTGTGTTGATCGAACGAACAAACAAACGAAAAGGTGGAAAGGGACGGGAAGAGACAAGAGAGAGAAGGAACGAAAAAGCGGGAAGCGAGATTCTCGGTGTGTGCATCGACGCTTCTCGCTCTGTCTACCGGCGGCTCTCTCGTGAGTTGTTCTCTCTCTCTCTCCCCCCCCTTTCTCCCTCTTTCTCTCTATTCAACCCCCTCTCTTTCTTTGACTTTCTTCGAGGATTTCGCGCGAGGACGCGTACGAGAGAAAGAGAGGGAAATAGAAGAAGAAGAAAACGGCGAAGAACCGAAAATGCGATACGAGAGTGGTGAGGCCGCCTAGCGTAGTAGCGTATCGGCCCTAGCACGGCTACGGGCCCCTCTGCGAAGAGAGTTTTAGCTGTGGAAAAATGGCGGCCGATAACGAAGCCTCTTGCGCGAGTGACCCAAATTTTGCCGTGATCTGCTCCTTCCTCGAGTGTTTTGGCAAATCCTGTGGCATAGTCTATCCAGACATGGCAAGGTTGCAAGAGATGATTGAAAATACGCAGGAAGGTGAGTCGAATTAATGTTTATGTGTGTATATGTATTTCTTATATCTTACCACCGCGTTCGTTCGTTCATTCGTTCGTCGTTCGTAGTACGCGTACGTATATGGGCGCGCGCGCATCACACACACGCGCGCGCGCGCGCTCACTTATGCTACTACTGCTGCTGCTCTTTACGTCTCTTTTTGTGTATATGCTTGTCACATGTATGTATGTGTTCTGCTATATACCAGCGCGCTCGCGCATGGTTCATGTAAGAGAGCGAATGAACAAGAGTGAGTGAAAGAGAGAGAGAGAGAGGGGGTGGGAGGGAATGAGACAAAACGAATGCTCTCTGCACGAGTGGGATGACAAAGAGGGTTGGAGAGGAAGCGGCAGGGAATAACCGACCCGCCCCCGCCAGACGAAAAGTCTCGCGCGAACTCTCCACAAAAGTTTTGTTTTTTTTTCACGATTCTCTTTCTTGCCGATGTTAGTAGCGCGACTTAAACTCTTTGTAAGGACGTAGATGGATGCTAGTTCGAAAATTACCTTTCATGCATTTGCCTACTCGCTTCTACTACATCCATATACTTCTATTCGTATGTATTTCTATGTAATTTGTACATACCTACGCATATGCGTATGTATGTACATATGTGCGTGCGCAATACACGCGACCTCCCTATGTTTTCATCCCTTTCCACAGGGACTACAAGGTCTGTGGCTAATCTTTACTATATTGCGAATCTACGGATCTATTTTTTTCTTTATTTCTTCATTTTCCCTCCGCCCATTCTTTCTCTCTCTTCTTTTTGCCTCTTTTTTTTTCTTTCATTCCATTTGTAACGTTGGGTGAATCTCTCCGAAGAAAGCACGCAATTCGTGTTCTTCGTTGTTCTTTTTTTACTCCAGCCAACAATTTCTCTTTCTCTCTTACATGGATGGTGTAAAAAAAGACTGCCAATTTGACAGATAAACCCCACCGAGATCGTTCCGTCGTGTGTTGTTGTTTTGCCCCGTGCTGCCACCTCCCTTCTTTCTTGACAATCGTGGTTACACGTGATTACGAATTATGGATGTATTTCAGTCTGCTCATAGGCATGATATATTTTGACGTTTCAATTGTAAATCTTTTAACTCTTTGATTTTTCTTTTCTTTATTTTTTATTGTTAGCTTTATGAGAGACACTTCTCTAAATGCAATTTTGCACATTTATTAAATATCTTTATTTCTTTGAATGAAGTAGTAGTTTTAAATGTAACATTAAATTTATTTCTTTTACATAAAGATATTATTTTTTATTTTTAATGTATTTATGATTTTGCTGTGTTTGATCTTCAGGATTTTCTTTGATTTTTTTTATACATGCATCATATTGTTATTAGAATTGTATCAGTTTATCATATTGATATTATCTTTCTTTCAGTACCTCAACAATTAGTAGATTTACATATAAAATTGCTAAGAAAAACACGTAAGACAGTCTCTCCTGAAAAGTGGGAGCGAGCATTGGTCAAATTTTGTCATACGTATTCTAATCAGGATGGGTGGGAACTTGAACGTTTTGGTTACAAGAAAGCTCGTACCGCTGTTAAATTACGTCTACTTAAGGTACATTAATATTTTCTTCTTATATCGTTACTTTTGTGGTATTTATTTGTATACGAATAGTTATGCTAATGTTACAATCATTATCTTAGGTACTCTTGGAAACTCAGTTTGATTTGAATCAAAAATTTAAAAATGAAGTAAATAAACTTGCAGCCGATGAGTTGCGTGTGGAACCATTAGGGAAGGATAAAACTGGATTAGCCTATTGGTGTCAATTTGATGAGGAATGTAATATTAGAGTATACAGGGAGGATTTAGATGAAGAAAATTGGGAACTAGTAGCTAAGTAAGTTTTATTTATATAATGTTTTTAACTGGTGTTGTTGTAAACTAATATAAATATTTTCTAATATTAGAGATCGGGAAGGTGTTGCTAATTTAATAAATTCTCTATCAAATGGTGAAGCTGAATCGATACCAATTAATGAAGATAGTAATAGTTTAGAAATATCTGAGAAACCTATTATAGACACTGGCCAAGTAACTACATCGCCCAGTTTGGAAGAAAATGAAGTTATACTAGAAAATGGCACTCATAATGGTAATTTAGAAGATAAAGACGAACAAAAAGATGCACTTGAAAATGTTGATGATCACGGAAAAAATGGTATTATCGCTGATCAAGATAATGCAGACATTGAAAATGATGAGGAAGAAATAGATGAGGAGGACGAGGAAGAGGAAGATGATGATGAAGAGGAGGAGGAGGAGGAAGAGGAGGAGGAGGATGAAGAAGAAGAAGAAGAAGAAGACGAAGAAGATGAAGAAGATGGTGTAACTAATGATGAAAGTTCCAAACAAAATACAGAAGAAGATGATTCCTTAGAGGTAGCACAAGGTCAAGTTACAGAATCAAATATACAACTTGCAAGTACTTTAAAAGTGACCAATGGAAGTGCCCATATACCAGTTGAGAAAATAATTGCAAAGAAAACCTTACCAGAAGAAGCTATTGTATCTCATACATCTGATACTAAGCCTCTGGAAATTGTTAAATCTGAAAATTTAACAAAATCAAATATCAATAAAATTACTAATGAAGAATTAGTACCTTTGAAATCAATAGAAACACCTGTGATCACTTCTCCTCTTAAACTTGTAAATATTGCAGATTTGAAACAAATACAGGAAGAAAAGAACCCAAATCATATATTGCCTATTAGTACCCCAATAAATATATCTAAAAAACATAATACTATGGAGGAAACAACAGAATCTGTAATGAAATCTTTAGAAAAGTTATCTGGTAAAAATAGCCTTTCTTTTGCACCTACAGATATTACATCTGGACATAGTAAATTGTCTGTTAAACCAATAGATCAATTAGCTGCCAATCTTGTAAGAATACAAGCTGAAAAACTTGAAAAACCTAGTGGAGCAAAATCACTAGAAAAAATAGCTGAGAATCTGGCAAGATCTGGGGGTATACTTAATTCAACAATCAATGGAGATGATGATAGGTTACCACAAGATTTTTGTCCAAGAAGTCAACCTGAAAAACCTGCTATACTTCGAGGACATAGAGGCATGGACTTATCTACGTCACCTCGTGGTTGGGAAAGTGTAAATGAACAAAGTATTCCTGTGGATTTTTCGGGAAGTAATCTTTCTAGTCGAAAATTCACCAAAAGTATGGATTTATCTACACCTGGATATAGATCTCAAAATTTTCAACATAGAGAAATGGATTTAAGCACTAAAAAATCAAGCAAATCAGATGTCCAAAATCTATCCTATGATTCTAGAGCAGTGATGATGCGTAATCATGCTATGGTAGCAGACTTAAGTAAACGACAGATGCCATTTACAGCTTATGAAATGTCTGCTGCTGCATATCACACCAGTCCCAGATTACCTCCTAAAGAAGAGCATAGATTACCAAGCTATGCATTGCTTCCTGATCCAAGTAAAATAACTGCTTTAAGAATGGGTCCAACTTCTTTAAAAAGGCCATTAGAAGGGGATGATGCGCAGTCTGATATTTTAAAAAGAATAAGACCAGATGTAATACCTATTAGAGGATCCCTTGATAAAAGAACAATAATCAATAATAGTTGGAGAGAAGATATAGGTGAAGCGATTGAAGAACCACTAATGATGGTTCAAGGTGAAGGATCCGGTAGTGATTGTGATGCTGTTAATCCTGAAATTGGTGAACCTATAGAAGAACCTGTTATGGTTTTCTATGGTGAAGGTTCTGGAGTTGAATGTGACACAGGTAATCCTGGTGATGATACATCAACCGATAATAAGGAAAGCAGTCAGTCAAAAAGTGAAGCTGACTCAGCGACTGCAAGTTTATCCTCAAGTGAAATCTTAAATGAAGAAAATTTAATAAAGGAAGTTTCAACTGCTTCGATGGAGACAAGTAAAAATCCTGTAAGGTTTAATAGGAATTATTCCCAATCTAATGTCGATGTTAATGAAAGCCAAATAGTAGGCTCTACACAAGAAAAGCCAAAATTTAAACCAACTCTGGGTGTTCAAATAATTCCGAAAAGTACAAGTGGTTCTATTAAACGGTTATCAAGGTGGGATGTAGGTAAACCTGCAGAGAAAACGGAATGTGACAGCAGTATCATATCAAATGAAGAAGACATATCACAAAAGGAGCAGTATTTTCCCAAAGAAGGCACTAGTAATCAGAATTGTAGCAATACAGATGAAAGCACTTTACAAACAAGCGAAGATTTATCTTTGTCAAAAGCTGGCTTTGAATGTCTTTCTAGTACTGATAATTTAAATGAAAAAATGAATGCAAATTCTTCCAATGAAGTTAGTACGCTAGATCAAAATAGTATAGAATCTAACATTACTGATACAGATGCAATTGATAGCAATTCTAAAAAATCTAAAGAAAATTCTAAATTATTGGAAACTATACAATGTGATTCCTCTATATCTTCATGCCAAGCAGATACTTCAGAAATTTTAGAATCTAGTACAAACGCTATACTTGTACCCTACTCTTTAAGCAGTGAAAAAGTCTCTACAAATGTTTCAGATTCATGTAACATAGTTACACAAAATTCAGAATTTTTACACAAAATCGATAACGAGTGTAAGCCAAAATCTGCATCACCTCCAAGATTTTTTTTTGGACCAAATTGCATTTCATATACTTCAAAATCCACAGATCTGGAAACTCAATCGGATCAAATTGTCACTACATCAATTCAATGTAAATCTGATACACTACAATATGAATGTGTTTCTTCTTCTAAACCTTCAGAAGATACACTGCTGTCATATAAATCAGAAGAATTTGATGTTACTCAAACAAATAATAATTCATTAAAAGCTAGCTCATTTGATTCTCATAATATATATTGTACAAATGACAAGAGAGAAAAACTTGAGGGTTCAAGTCATGCATGGAATTCAAATGAAGGAAGTGTCAGTAATGCTATTGATGTATCAAGAACAACACAAATAGATGATTTACAATCTAATACTGTACAAGAATCAGAGGAAACTACTGTAAAATTTAACAAATCTGAATCCACAGACGTTGTTTCACAATCTTTTATTACTAATAATGTAAATGTAACATTAAATACAGCAGAATCATTAAAGAATAGTTCAGATCTTCAGCATAAAAAGAACATAGTGATTGATAATGATATGAAGACCGAGCATGTGACACAATACAATGAAAACATTACAACTGATGATCAATCGAGATTTATGGATAATAGATCTTATCAATCAACAAATGCTGAAAAGGATGCCAACCTTAATATATCAGACAATATACAAGAAACCGTAGAATCACCTAGTACTTACTCTGAGAATGAAGCTGAATATAAATCTTTGAAAAAAGAAGAAACTTCTCATGAGATTATAGAAAAAACAGAATCTGATCTTACAACAAATACGTGTATGTCACCATGTAATAAAGATCAGGATCAAGATGTGCAAATGGAATCTAAAAATGTTCAAGAATGTGCAGTTGAAGATAATGCTAATATGTTAGAATCTACAGATTTAATTTCATCTCCAAATTTCCAAGAAGTACACAGTTCTGCTGGAGTGCAAGAAATAGATAATGTATCTGATGAGTTTCAAGCTCTTAAAAAAGATGAGGTAGATTTAAACAGAGAAAGTTATGATAAACACAGTGATAAAAATGATAATCTATCTGAATTTGATATACAAGAAGAGCAATCAATGGATACTGATACTGAAAAAATGAAAGGACAAATTAGTTCGGATGCTGATTCAATGTCAGTCAATTATGATAAAAATAGTGAAAGAAATGATACATTGTCAGATTTAGGAGTGCAAGATGAAGGTTCAGGAGATTCAGAAGAAATTAAAGAGAAACAATTAATTAATTCTTTTATCAAAACAAACGCATCTGAGGATATTCCAGAATCTGATCTCGTTGATAATGCAACTGTTAGTAGTTCTGCATGTATGCAAGAATATAATAAAGAATCATTTGCTTCTGTTATAAGTAGTTCAAACGATGGATCCGTTAAAAATATATTTTTACAAGACAATAGCAACATACCAGTAGTATCCCAACAAATTGATAATCCATTCTCTGCTAAAACAAGTAACAGTGCATTTAACGTACTAGCACCAATAGCATCTAATATTTCTATTATAAAATCTGCAGAAATTAGCAATATGCCATCATTAAAAGAAAATTATTCATCTAGTATTGATCAGAGTGTGAATGAGTATGCTGATGATGTATCAGAAAATCCAAGTTCTTGTATAGATCAAGATTCAAATGAAGATATGATAATTGATGATAGAATGTCAGAATCTAATGAGTCCTCAAAGGAGGTAGAAGAAACTCCACCTAATGGTGAGAAATTAGTAATACCATCCGATAGTGATAAATCAACAGTTAGCAATGATAATTTGTTGAGTGATCAAAATATAAGAAAAGAAGATAATTTTTGTATGCCAAATAATTTACCTCTTATCACAGAAAATCAGAAAAATGCACTAGATATTTCTACGACAAGTAATAAGGAAAGTAATTCCCCTATTACTGCAGAAATTTTTGTTGAACAAAAAGATTCAAATAATAAAATAAAGAGTAAAGAAAGTGATAATGTACAAATAACTGAAACATATACAGAGAAATCTGAAACGGCCATAAGTAATAGTAGTTATGAAGATACAGATATAAAGCTAAAAGAAGATATGAATAATGCTGAAAAACAAAATGTTGTACAAAATGAAATAAGTTTAATCTCAAATGAATCTGAAAAGAGTTCAGTTAATAAGCAATCTTTAGTTGCAAATTATGATAGTAATGATTCTAATGATGATGGCAGTGACGATGTTTTTGAAGCAGACATGATAGAGGATTATGAATCTACAGATATTCCTAATTGTTCCGTAGAAGAACATACAGTAAATGATAATAAAATAACAAAAAACACAAATATTGAACGAGAATGTACAGATGACAAAAAATATATATTACTTGACGAGTCACAGCAATTTGTACACGATAAAGGAGAGTTAGAATCAAACTTACAAATTGCAACTGACAAGGTTTTTGCTAAAAACGAGATAGAAAATAAAAAGGAAACATGTAATGTTAATTCAGATGAAGTAATTAATATTTCCAACAATAAAAATATTGAAGTAAGTTATGAGTGTGATGATAATAAATGCAGTGACATAAGCAAAAATGAACAAACAATCAATGAGTCAAATACAGATGAATACAGGAAGGATACAGTATTACATAATACATCTCCTCTTGATAGTTCGAGCAAAGTAAATAATACTACAACTATTCTAACAGCATCATCAGATCATTCTAACTTACAAACATTTGTAAATGAAAAAACTGAAGCAGAGTTTCAAATTACTTCTAATCAAATTGTTAAAGAATATATGAACAATACTGCGAATAATAAAAGCGTCTTAGGTGAAACCACAATAATAAAATTACAAAATGAAAGTAAGCCTTCTATTATTCAATCAGTGCAAGATATAGATAACTCTGTGTTTGAAAAGTTAGATAGTAACAAAAATACAGACAATACAGAAAATACTGCTAATTTAATACAAGTTCAAAAAAATAGTGGATCAGGTGACATCAATGATCAACCAACAAATATATTAGATAATACTGTAAGTGTTATTGGTCAACAAATTACAGAAAAAGTAAACGATAAAGATAACGTTACTAAAAGCAAAGAAATGCAAGTTACAGAAGTATTACTAAAATCGCAACAATATCAGGGATTAAAAACTAACTATCTTGAAAATGAAAGTGAACAAAAAAAATTCGAAACAAAAGAATGTAACTACATTGATAATTCTGTAAATGAATTTACTGTGGCTGAAACATGTAATCAGTCTGTACCAAATACCTCTACAATTAAATTAGACAATGATATACAACAAGCATCACAAAGTTTTGAAACTCATTCATTAGTACAGTTAAAAGACAGTAATATTTCTGATAATATTAATCATACAAATTTCATTGCTAATAAGCCAACTGTCTCCTACGATATAAGTGATGATAAAAGTAAACAGACTGATTTTATTAATATTTCCAATACAAATAAGGATAATATTTATACAAAATCTGTACTCAATATACAAAATACCATAACAGCCTGCACTGTACAGGAACCAATATTTGAAAAGAAAGAAGAACTATTAGGAATTTTAAGAAATGATGTTAAGAAAGAAGGCAATAAAAGAACAAGTGATATTTCAGAAGTTGAAGATGTACCACCCTTAAAATCTAAACCACCTTATATAAAACCTTTTGTAGAAACTTTATCTACCGATATAAAATATAATTCACAATCGGAAACAAAAATGGAAACGGTAATAGAAAAGAAGGAATTAAAACTTGAAAGCAACATACTGAATAAAGTAAATGAATCATTAATAATACCACCTATCATAGATGCATACAATGCAGCTGTGAGCAATATTGAAGCTGAAGATAAGTTTAAAAAGGACTCTTTACCAAAAGATAATTTAGACGTAAAGAATAAAAAGGATCTTTCAGAAATTAAAAATGTTGAAGTAAAACCAGTTACAGTATCATCAGATGATTCTATGGGAGGTGATCATGAAGATGTGTTTGATGCACCATCAGAAGAGCCTGATCCACTAGCGTGTACCGAAGATGATACATTAAAAGGTTTAAATATAAACATTGGTGAAGATAATAGTAATGCAAAAATAGCTATTCGTGTTAGATCAGTTTCTGAACTAGTATACGAAGGTTGGAAAATGGATGATACAGAAATTCCAAAAGTTTCACGTAAACGACGTAATAGTGCACAAGATTCGAATGTCGAAGATTTAGGAGAAAAACAAGAGGAGGAAGAAGAAATGATGGGTGGTAAAAGAATAAAATTACGCGCGAAACGTATACCAGATAAACAATTGCGTAAATCCGTCGAAGAGAGTCGCATTGTAACAATAAGTTCAGAGGATGAGGCTGTGAAATGTAAAATAGCAGAAGATAATAAAGATTGCAATGATGATGATGTTAGGATTACGCGTTCTATTCCAATGGGACGTAAAAATAGGGGACGTCCAAGAGGAAGGAGACGACGTTGCAGAGGCGGTGGACGTTCACGTCCAAAGCATTCGGGAGGAGTCAATGTAAACCAAACAACTGAGGAATCTCCTAACATACATCTTGAGGGAACACCTACCAATGCTTCTTCATTAGAGACAACACCATCTTCATCTCAGAAAAAGAGAAAGAAAAGTAAGTTCATGAATACTCTCAATTTAAAATAATCTTTTAAATTATATTAACTATAACGTGTTTAAATTATATATTATTTTTTAACAAGATAAGTAATATTAAAAATATAAAAATAATATTTGTATAGAAAACTACTATTTGAAAATATAATCATAAGTATGTAAATAAAATTAAAACAATTATTAATATAATATAATTAATTAATTAAGGAAAAATAAATATTTATATTAACATTTTACTTAATTACTTACAGGAAAAATGGTATTAGGTTTAGAAATAGGAAGGGATATTGCACCTGAACAACAAGAAGGTGCATTACAAGGTGAAACACCTGTTAGGCAATCAAGAAGAATTGCCCAATTGAAGATTAAAGAGGCAGCAGATAGGAGAAGAATTGAGGAAGAAACACTAACTGATGTGAAAGAGAAAAAGGATACTACAGATAAGAAAAAGCGAAGGAAACAAAAAGTATGTTTAATAATAAAATAGATATAAATAATGAAAAAGCGTTCACTCAATTACTTATTTTGTCATTATTGTAAACTATATACGTATTTTACAGAACGAAAGTGAAGAAGAAGTTACGATGAAGGAAATCGATAAGGATATAAAATCTAATCGAAAACGAAAAAAGCGAAAAAAGAAGAAAATGCTTGCAAAATTTAACGAGGCTAATCCATGGCAAAGTTCATCTGGTTCTAGTACTGACAATGATGTTGAGAATGAAGATGAAGAGGAGGAGGAAGAAATAGAAACTGAAGGATCTTTACTTTTCAAAAGTGATCACGAATTTTCACCCGAAAGTGACCTTGAGAAGGATCAAGAATCTGAACCATTAAGAAGGGCTAGAACTGCTCAGAAAGGTATTAGTTAAAATAAAAATATAGTTTAAATTTTTGTAAATAGGAAATAGAATCTAAAAAATGATCTTGCAATTTTTAAAATCGAGATGAAATACTTTTAATTATAAATTATGTAAATATTTATGTTTTCGTAGCTCAAAGTGATGTTGAAGAAGCAGATGATGAATATGCTTGTCAAAAATGTGGCAAGGCTGATCATCCCGAATGGATTCTTTTATGTGATTCTTGTGATAAAGGATGGCATTGCTCTTGTTTGAGGCCTGCACTCATGTTAATCCCAGAAGGTGATTGGTTTTGTCCACCATGTCAACATGTAAGATATTTTTAATATGACATTTACCTAGAAATAATTCTATAAAATAATATTAATTTTGTCATATTAATTAACAGAATATATTGGTATCTAAATTACGTGAAAGTTTAAAAACATATGATCAATTGTCGAAACGTCATGAAAATGAAGTATTACGAAAAAAAAGGTTGGCCTATGTTGGTATAAGTTTAGATAATGTTTTACAAAAGAATGAGACACAACGCCTTCAAAAGGATTTAAAAGAGTCAAGCCAAGAATCTGAAAATGGTGAATTTAGTAAGATATTTTTGTATTTATGAAACATTTACAATACATTATATTAATTTTATTCTTTATTTCTATTCTATTTAAAGAGTCTTCATCTGAACAATCATCATCTGCTTCAAGTTCGGAAACATCAAGCAGCGAAGAAAGTGAACCGGTGTATCAATTACGAGTAAGACGTTGCGCAAATACTTACAAATTCAACGAATATGATGATATGATTAATGCTGCAATTCAAGATGAAGTAGAAGCTGTCCAAGGTGCTGGTAATCAAGGAAGAGGTAAAGACATTGCGACAATAGTTAATGCCGAAAAAGAAGAAGCACAGGTTAGTAAATTAAAACAGACAAATATTTTATCTAATGTATAAGATATGTGAATTGAATCCTTTAACTCTGACTTTATTTCTTTTATAAAAAGCTTCATCAACAAGTTGAAGCATTACAAACGAAGGACGTAAATGATGATAAAAACGATCTTGAACAAAAATCTGAAAGAGAAAGTGACGAGGAATATAAAGTAGAAAAGGAAGAAGCCGATGAAGAGGAAGAAGAAAGGAAAAGAGTTAATAAACGATTATTAGCACGAAGGAAACATCGTAAATTGAATAGCTTGGATATAAGTAGTGAGGATGATCCAGAAAGCGACGAAGATTTCAAAGGAACTAGTTCGGATGACGAAGAAGATTTCGACGATCATATGACATCATCAGATGAAAGTAGTTTTACTGATTCTAGGCGTCGTGGTAGAAGGGGAGATTCGCGTCCTGTTAGAAGATCTACCAGAGCCAGAATAACGACTACTTATGATCCAGACTTTAGTAAGTTTGTATTAATATAATATATTATACTGTAAGGTTTTCTTTATGTCTTTTTGGAATATTTCTTCCAAAAAAATAACATCTTACCGTCCAATTCGTATGTTTTGTACTGATGATCAACAGAAGTAGTAAGGAAAACTAATTCCAGAAAAATCATAACTATTTCTTTTAAAACTAGTCCGTTAATCTTTGATTTTAAATAGTTTGTTTGTGTTTTCCTAAAGGGGAAAGTGTGCATTTAGGTTACATTCGTACAATATTTATTGCTGTGATTTGTTGAGATTTATTTATGTTTAAACACAAGTTAGTTGAGTTTTTCGCGTTCCATCGGTTTGGTGTGTTTTAAAGAAAGATACAATTGAAGTTACGATTTTAAAGATTTCCGTATTTTATACAAAAATGATCGCATACACATGTTAACGTGTGTTCAATAGCATTCTGTAACGATTTCCATTTTTTATATTCTTGGACTCCTACTCTATATAATACATTGTATTATTTTCTATAAAATACTTCTTTTTAAATACAGAATGTAATCATTTACATGATTCATGTTATTATAGTTAATGATGATAGTGATGAGAGTGATCGACCAAAAAGGAAAAAATCTCGATCTGTATGGGAAAATTCGGATAGCGAAGATAGTGATAATTCTTGGAGACAAAGAAAAAAGAAGTAAGCTTTTTTTTAATGTAATATTGTACATATAATATAAAAGAATATAATATATTATATTGCAGCAATATTACATCAAAATTATGTACTGCTTTTAGGAGTAGAACTATACCAACTTCAAGATATAGGACAACTTCTAAAATAAAAAGTAAAAAGAAAAAAAAGAGAAAACGTATAATAGAGTCAGATAACCAAAGTGATAACGAAGAGGAAGAAGAGCCAAGAAGCAATGATAATTATACGTCAGAAAATATAAATACCGTTCTCCAAGAAGGTGAAGAAGCGGTATCTACTAAGGTTGAAAACGTAGAGAATATTGCCGATCTTCAAAATATTGAAAATACCGAAAATACGCACAATACTGATGCTGTGAAAACAGAGCTGATAGAAAATACCGTTGCAAATACGGACACATTGGTTCTTCCACAAATTGATGAAATTACAGCTCAAAAAAAGAAAAAAGTAAATAGATACACTCATAAATTTGTATAGTCTAATAATCTATTAGTACTTAGTATCCAGTTAGGATATACTTATCTTATAATATATTATAGTATACAAATAAATAAAAAACCTAGTAAGTATAGTATAGTGTAATAATAATATAAATATTTTATAGGAAAGTGCACCCAAACAGAAAAAAGCTCCAACTATTAGACGAAAGGTAACTTTATTTGCATATTGTTTTATTTCATAGATTGTTTTTGTTTTATTTGGCTTATTTTTTGCTTTTCTATTTATAGATTATATACGGTGGTTTGCCAGACGATAATTATAAACAAGAGGAAGAAGAGATATTAGATAGACGTAGTCGTAGACGAGGACGTAAGATCAATTATCAGGAAGCAACAGCAACAGATAGCGAAGAGGTATTCGTTTTATTAATGATATTTATAATGAATCGTATTTAACTTTTGAGATTCTTCTCTGTAATGTTTTAATTAATCAATAAATAATTAAGAATGCTTATATATGAATAGTACTATTTTATTCCTTTCTACAGGAATTAAAAAAAGCTATTAGGAAAACTGTAGAAAGCGAAGACGAATTTGTTGTCAATGAAATAGATGACGTAAATGAAGATGCAGAAAAAGATTCTGATTCAGGTAAATTGTTTTTATTTATCTATTTATATATATATATATTTTTTATTGTTTTAAGATATTTAAATTAATATTATACTAATACCTCTAAATGTGTATTTGTGTTCAACAGATATCTACACTCCTAAAAAAGACGTAACCAAATTGAAAAATAAATCGCCAAAAAGTAAAAAACCAAGAAAAAGTAAAAGTCCTGCAGCAAATCGCAAAACTTTGGTTGATGGAGTTCCAAAACCGAGGAAAAAGCCTGGACCAAAACCTGGAAGCAAGAACAAAGCACGAAGAGAGAAACTATTAATGGGTTCGGTAATAAGATCGACAGATGGTCAGCACATAGATGATAAAGATGTTTTATCTCATACAATGGATAATCCAATGGGAGAATTAACGTCGAAAATCGATGATGGTCTTCCGGATAATGTTGGATTGACGGGTACAACAATATCAGTAGCTAGTTCCTTCACCGGAGATGTACCAGAAGGTTCATTGGGAGGTCTTGGACCCGGAGAATTGGCTGATTTGGACGACGAACAATTAGAGCAGATAATGATGGAAGATGAAGAATACGGTAGACGGCAATTGGAGTTAGCGGCTATTGAAATAGCGAAGAAAAAGAAGAAAGAAGAACGAGAAGCTAAAAAATTAGAGAAAGCACGGTTAAAAGCATTAGAAATTTTGGCTGCAGAAAGACAGAGAGATCCAAACGCTCCCGAAGGAACCGATGGAGAAGTACCTAAAAAAAAGAAACGAGGTCGTCGTAGCAAAGCTGAAATAATTGCCGAACAGATGAGAAGAGGTGGAGCTCCGACTTTGGGATCTCCTGGATTGGCAAATACGAGTCCAGGTGTTATGGCAGCCAACAGCAGTAACTTGATTGGATTGGATGTATCGAGTAACGTATCACCTAATATAAACCCTAACTTACCCACAGTCATCACACCTGAGGCCGACAGGACACCCGAAGGGCATATTCCAATGATGACAGGACCAGATGGGCAGCTCTTCAATCCCGACGGAACCCCGATGAAGCCAAAAAGGAGAGGTCGTGGCAAGGGTAAGAAAACTCTTGCTCTCGAAGCTGCCAGGGCCGCGGAAGCAGCAGCAAAAGCCGCGGCTGAAGCTGGTTTGCTCGGCATGGGCACGGATTCGAATCCAGAAGTTAAGTCGAGCGATATCCCAAACGTACTTCCCACTCCAGGTAGCAGTACTTCCGGCTCGGCACCGTCCACACCACCAGCGAGCGGCGTACCCACGCAGTTGCCACCTTCAACGCAACCGAACGCGCAGTCTGTCTATTCGTCTCTTCCGCCCGGTCAACAGTCTTCCGTGATCACGAGGATGCTGCAGTCACAACCGGTGTCGTCTAATAATCCGCAGTCATTCACAGCAGCGGCGGCTGCAATGGGTCATAAATATTTCGGTGCTCCCAATGCAACTGGACAAATGATGACAGGTCCACGAACCGGTTATGAGATGCAGCCACGCGGTAGGATACCTTCGCCATATAGACAGCCAGGGCAAACTTCCATGCCACCTCATTTTGCGGCTGTAAGGTCTGGCACACCACCCATGAGAATGAGAGTTCCAGGACCGCAAATGTATCATACGCCTCATCATCCTATGGATCCCTCTCCATCAGGTGGTGGTCCTATATCCATAAGTAGTCGAGATCGCAGTTCTCCTTTGGCACCGGGTCCTCCACCCATGATACCACCTGCAGCCGGTAGTCCATTGGCTAAAGGTGGACCAACGCCACCTCCACCTTCTTATGTAAGAGGTGGTCCACCGATCTCCAGGTTTACCGATAATCCTATGGGACCGAGGCATCAGATGCCACCATTTACGAATGCCTCGCCGGCTAACCACGCGTTGCAACAACCTTCTCCACCTCCAAATAGACCGCCAGGAAATTTCTCGCCGTATCATCCACCTCCACCACCCAATTATCACTACGGTGCTTATCCTCCTCCTCCGCCTATGTCTACGGCGGACGATGCAGCAGCTTATCAAGGTTCGCCCTATCCTACGGAACATTTCTCGTCTCCCGCGGACAATCAGCCGCAGATTCAAGCACCTCCGCAACCGCAACCTCCACAGTCTCAACCACCGCAGCCACAACAACAATCGCAAACGCATCCTAATGACCCGGCTACTGTTGCAAATAAACAGTACGACGACGAAGGTACTGGGGAGTTTGGTGGTTTGGTGTCTTATTTCAGTAGCCAGAGGGAGGACGATTTGGATTCGTAGCATGAGTGAAATCTTGGCCAACCCTAAAACGTTTTTTAAGTATAAATCCTTTATGCAGGATGTACGTTTTAGTTCTCCTTCTTAAAGTGATCTCGACTCTTGCTTAGAAAGAAGGTTCTTGAGAAAGACAGGTTTCTGATATCCTATTGATATATTTTAGCCCGTAGGTACCATCGCACTAATCAATCCTTATCTTGAGGTTCTTGTTCCTGAAACTTCGAAGAAGTAACAGACCCATATTAAATTGTTCATTTGTTTTCTACCTTTGATAACTCGCTAAACGAAGCAGATCGATCGCTATAATTTTTTATAATAGGATAAGATATTCTATTTAAACGTATTCATTTGAAATATAATAGAATCACGTGACGTAGGGAATATACATATAGCGACAAGATCAAAAATTGCAGTAATGATCAAAACAAGAAATGTACAATACGCAGAAAATTTGAGATTTATTTGTATTATTGTTTATCGTTATGGATCTGCTTCGTTAAGCGCGTAGAAAGTAGATAATAAATGAACATTGGTGTGCCTGTTCTTGAAGAACGAACGAATTCGTTATACGAATCGTATCAAAATAAGGGTCGATTGCACGATAAAATTCGTATTTTACAATTCTTAAAATTGTAGTTACGGGTTAAAAAACGTAGTTATATCATACATCAAGATACTTGAAAATGAATTGATGGAAGTATTTACATAATGTAATGAGATATAATACTATCTAGTGTTGTTTTATACGCATATGTTAATGTCTACAGTATATAAGAATGTGTAAAATAGAAGTTAGGATCGTCTTCCTCTTGGTTCTCTTCAGCAAGTAGTCGTGTCAACAAAGAAAAACAACAAAAGCCTTTGCACTTTGGATCTGAAACATAAAAGAAGTCGTAGAAACTAAATCTGAGGTTGGTCAAGTGTAAAGTTTGGAAAATGTCCGAATCGTTAACAATGGAGCCTATTTTTTAAGGATTATAAGCTTTTTGTAATTAGTTTCAGTTCGATTTTGAATTAATATAAAAAGCAAGCGACCATAACTTTGTTCAACGTTGAGTGTATTGTAGAACATTCGTGAAGGAGACGGATCTGATTAGAATTTTAACCTTTTCCCGTTCGTTTTCGAACTCATTTCTTCTAATCAGGTGCATCTTTTTACGATCAATGCATTCCTCGTTGAACGAACGTTAATCTTATTAAAAACAAAAAGAATAAGAAAAAAAAATTATTGACAAATTCGCGCCGTTGTTACGTGTACATATGTAAATACCGTAAGTTCTTTAGATTATATATATATTACGTGTATCATATAATATAGTCAAGCAAAATACTATATAAAATGAATTAGTGCAAAGGGCACAAATTGTAATATTTAAATTAATTAGAAGAAAAAAAAGAAGAAATGGTATCTGATTATTATAAATTAACAAATGGTGTGAAGACTACTACTATAATTATTTATAAAGAAAGATTAAGAATTCTATGATAGGATTTAGCACGTATTGTATTTTACAAATTTTACTTGATAATTTTACGATTAAATCATTAAATATAGTTATACATTAGAGAACAGGAGGCTGCTGTGCGCGTTCTACGAAAAGTGAGAAAAAACTATTATTAAAAAGCGATATTCATATATAACACACAGAGACACACACACACACCTATATATTAGCGATATTAATATAATCGGCAAAGTTAAGAAGGAATATATGGAATGAAACAAATTTTATTATAATCTTGCGTGCAATGAACTACATAATAATATGTACGTATATGTATAATTCAAGAAAATTTTAAGCACGTGCAACCGTAATGGGACTTATTTTGTTCCTTAAAGAAATTAATCGAGCATGAATTATTAAGAATATTCGTTACTATTGCGTAAAGATAACAAATAATTACGTAGAGGATAATAAAAGATAATTATGGATGAGAGTGAATAAGAGAGAATATTGAAATATATTCATGAATGAATGTGAAGATTTTGCTATTGTTTCTGTAATTGAAACAAAGAAAAACGATCGTTTAGGTGTTCTTCTTGTAAATCAAGTCAGAATAGAATCTGAAATTATATGAATATTTTTTATCAAGAGGAAGGCCTAAACGGAATTTGATCGGTGAATAGTGTTTACTGAACAGATACAATCGTTTAAAGAGAAGGGTTGTTTTTTTTTAAATGCAATTTATTGTTTATTTTATTATTTCGTACAATTTCATCCAGCCTCCTGATCTTTAATGCATCGCTATGTCTATAACAACAGACGTAGCACTTGCAAAAATCTGTATCTGTTTAGTTATCACACGTACGTGCATACCTAATATAAATAGAAGCTATATAAACAAAAAAGGATATTACATTATCTTAGAATTAGCTGCTTGGGATAGTTTCCTTTTACTTCGAGAAAAACGTTTGGAGGACGAAACGTAATTGAACGTTTATACACGTGCACACCGTATAACGTAATAGAGGGTGTTTTACTACCGCTCATTTGATTATTTTTTACACCTATATGTATTTTTCGGTTGTACACAGTTTGATAATACGATCTATTATCGTCTTATTCTTATTCATCTTCTTCTTCTTCTTCTTCTTTAGAACACATGTCTTTGGACCATTCGTTCTTAGGGTGCGCTTCAAGGAAAATGAATCACATACATACATACATAAATACATATATATATATATATAAATACATATATAAATACATACGTATATGCCTGAGCTCCTCGTTAGTTCATAATTAACGTCAACATCATTACTGTCGCGTTTATTAAAGTGAAATAATTTTCAATTCTTTCTTAATTGTTCTCCCGTTATTCATCGAGATGCAGTATCTCGATTTATATATACATACATTATGAATATTATGTTCTATATAGATCCATACTCAGATGTCTCTTACCTTTAACAAGATAAAAAGAAAAGAGATGTATCTACTACGAATATTACAATGAATATTGCTATTAGTCGAAACGTATTTGCATTTAGTGAGATATTTAATATTTCGTGTACGTTGTGATACCGAGATGCAACGTCGGAGAGAGATACCCGATTGTATAGTCGTCTTTTATCTGGATAATTTAAATCGCGCGTAGATTTATTCGCATTTAAATAGAACGTGTTTCCTTGAAACGTAAACCGAAGAAAAAAAGTGTCTTGCTAAGACGATAGGAAATGTGGTGCAGTTTAGCTTTTGTTTTGATAAGGGTCTAGACCAAACGCAATTATTATATTACATGTTGTAGCCTAAATGCAAACATTTTGTAATAAAATTCAATATATTGAAATAACATATTGTAGAATTGAATCAATTATTATCTTTTATTTTTTTTTATTTTTTTTGTGCTTCTTTTCTTTTCTTGATTATTCTCTGTTTCTCATTCAATAATTAATTATTAAACTATGCGTTTTGAAACCATTTATTTAACTGCTTACGATAAAAGAATAATTCTTTAAATAACATTTATTTCCACTGTGTTAATTAATATACATAATAAAATGTATACATAAGTTAAATGTGTTATTACTTTTGTAAACATTATATATATAATTACTACACAATTCCGAATACAATACTAATTATTTTTAATCTGACAAAGTATATAATTATACGTTTTCTTGTATTTACTTTTTGTTTCTTCATGTATATCTGAACTATTAAATATTAATTATTAAATAAACAAAAATACAATTTGTAAAAAATTAATTCTTAATCGTATGTAATTTAAATCTTCGTTCTTTATTGAAAGCATCCAATAATCGACCAATCAGTTTTACGCTTTGAAAGATCAATAAAAAACTTCTTTCTGATTGGTTAACGCACGTTTGATTAATGTCGAGTAATATAAAATTTATTTTATAATATATTTTTGACTTTTTACTAAATTTAAAAGGGCATAAAGGAATCTTCGTTAATTATATGTAAAGCATAGTTATTTGAATAATAATTTGAACTGTCAAATATTGATATATATAATACTTGTAAAATAATCCTTATCACTATATTTCTCAATCGAAATTTCTTGAAAGCAACAGTGCAAAATTACCATACATCGAAATGTACTAGATGTCGGAATAAGTTTGAGAGCTTTCATTGCTCGAACGAGAATATTTACACGTTCTATCTTTATAAACATGTATTAGTATTATTAAAATCCAAAACAAGAAATTGCAGAACCTATTTTACAAATCATATAATTAAACAAAAAACGAAGAAATTTTTTATTGTATAAAGTTATTGGTGTGTTTTTTATTTTGTATGTCAGTTGATGTAATCTTCAATAATATATTATCTCTCTATAAAGTTTCAACAAAATTAAGACATATTTGCCAACATCGTTGACAGTCACATAAATGGCACATTTATTTACAAGTATGTGGGACTCCTCAATGTTCCTGAGCACCCTAACCCCGAAATTCTACGTAGCATTGACAGGAACTTCATCGTTAATATCCGGTCTTATTCTCATATTCGAATGGTGGTACTTCAGAAAATATGGTACTTCTTTTATCGAACAAGTATCTTTGAATCATATTTCACCTTGGATTGGTGGAGGTGACAGTGGAGCTGATAATGCTAACTCAACTTTAAATAATTCCAATGGTTCTAATCAACAGAACGTTCCTGAATGTAAAGTTTGGCGTAATCCAATTAATTTATTTAGGGGTGCAGAATATCAAAGATTTTTCTGGGCAACTAATAAAGAGCCGCTAACATATTATGATATGAATTTATCTGCTCAAGATCATCAAACATTTTTTACTTGCGAAGGTGATACAGGTAAATATAATAAAAGAGTCTCTGTAGTGTATATTTATAAGTAATAGCTGACAAAACTTAGATATAAAATGGTACATTGTTTCTATATTAATTGATCATATCATGTAGGTAAAGATGAATATGAAATTATGCAAACAGCTTGGAGAGAACGGAATCCTGTAATTAGAATAAAAGCTGCGCACAGTGCTTTAGAAAGTAATCCAGACTGTGCACCAGCTTATATTTTACTCGCAGAAGAAGAAGCTACTACAATCGTAGAAGCAGAAAAAATTTTAAAACAAGCATTGAAAGTAGCGGAAAGTAATTATAGAAAATCTCAAAGTACACAACATCAAGGCTCTATTGCAGAAACGATACACAGAAGAGACACAAATGTACTTATTTATATCAAAAGACGTTTGGCTATGTGTGCGAGGAAACTTGGAAAATTGAAAGAATCAGTAAAAATGTTCAGGGACTTAACGAAAGAAGTACCACCAATTATGAATGTTTTGAATATCCATGAAAATCTAATAGAAGCTTTATTAGAAATGCAAGCATATGCTGATGTTCAAGCTGTTTTAGCAAAATACGATGACATAAGTCTACCAAAGTCAGCCACTATATGTTACACAGCTGCATTATTAAAGGCAAGATTGGTAGCTGACAAGTTTTCACCAGATATAGCTAGCAAAAGAGGACTAACCACAGCAGAAATGTCTGCGGTAGAAGCTATTCATAGAGCAGTAGAATTCAATCCTCATGTACCAAAATATTTATTAGAAATGAAACCCTTAATTTTACCACCTGAGCATGTTTTAAAAAGAGGAGATTCAGAAGCTATAGCTTATGCATTTTTCCATCTTGCACATTGGAAACAAATGGAAGGAGCTCTTAATTTATTACACTGTACATGGGAAGGAACATTCAGAATGCTACCATATCCTTTAGAAAGAGGACATTTATTTTATCCATATCCAACATGTACTGAATGTGCAGATAGAGAACTTTTACCTACTTTCCATGATGTCAGCGTCTATCCGAAAAAAGAATTGCCATTTTTTATTTTATTTACAGCCGGTTTGTGCTCCTTTACAGCACTCTTGGCTTTGCTGACTCATCAATATCCTGATACGATGGGTGTAGTAGCACGAGCAATGCTCGCTTGGTTCTCTCATCCTTTTTATTACATTTTGGATAAGTTAGAAACTGTCTTGCCGTCTAATTTATTGCAACAGCTCTCTAGAATATAAGAAATTTTCTTATGATCTCTATTAACCAAGACCTATTGTGATATTTATATTTTTTTTTCTTCTTTAGATATGCTTCAGAGAAGCATATTTTAGATGTTCACGTAACACGTCTTCTTCCTTAATTACATTTTTATGACTGATGATTGGATATAGCATATATTTATAGTATGAATTAATTATTTAGCGTTATAAGTCAATTAAATCAGTAACCTACTGGAACAGGTAGAAATGATTAAAAAAAAAAACATGTAGAAATGCTTACGGCACTTACCATTTTTGGACTTTCGTTTCTTACTTTACTGTTTTGTTTATTTATTTATTTGTTGCCGTAAATAGTTTGTGCAATAACGTATATAGCTTTTAAATTTAAAAAAGAAATGATTAATACAAAATTTTCATTGTGAATTTTTGATGTATACCTAGGTATATATATTTATATTTTTATATTCAATTTTTTAATTGAATAATCACATAAGCGACATAACTTGTTATTCTGTTTTCTTCTATCAAGAGAACAGAGAAAAATTATGGAACTTTATGCTTGTTGTATTGTTATTGGATTTTGTATAATATATATAAAAACGAAAAAGAACGGTAATGATATAAATGATTTCGAATCAATTATTCGATGATAAATTATAAATTTAATTTTTTGTGTTGTGAATTGGATGCACCTTGCTTGCATAGTTATTTAAAGGATATGTAGATAGAGTACACGTACATATCATTGCATTCGTATTTATTCGATATTTCATATTATCAATAGCTCGTAATGAGTTGAGAGAACAAACAAGACCAGGTATATTCATATTTTGCATATTGATAATGTAAAACATAGCTTATAAATGTTACATAAATGAAATAAATACAATTGTAATAAATCTGATCTTGAACAATTGTATTAAATATACGTAATACAACGAGTATCGACAAATTTAGAAATAAAGATACTTTCTTCATTACATTATAAATTAATTTATATATATTAAAATATAACAAAATTGACAATTACTATTGAATAAATGAATCAACTCTGGTCTGCCTGTCTATCGTGAGACGGTTATGATAGGAGAGAGAGAGATATAAGACACTTGGAAGTCAGAGGGCCCAGGTCTCTCGTACTCTGGGCTGGCTCACCATGACTTTGATTTTGTTTCGAACATTCATTCACTATTAGCCTTAAATAATAACTGATTTAAATTTTTGTTGTTTTGTTTTTATGTACAATACTTCTTTAAAATTTATAATTTAGTTACTTAGAAAAAAAAGAAAAAAAACCAGATATAACGCAGGAATAGTATTAAATAATTATTTCCACATAGCTAAGACAATTTGTATTATAATTATGAATGTACGTAATAAGAACATGTAAAAACTTTTCAAATGTGGTTCTTAAGTTTTACTATAAGAATTATCCTTAATAGATTGTTACAATTATATTCGTATATATTTATATATATTATATTATTAAATATAATATATATATATATTTATTTATACTTATTTATTTATATATATTAGTATATAATACATAATATATATTAATATATAGTAATATTGATCTATAAAGTAGGAGATATTTTTTTTTTTTTGAGTATTCGTCTTCGGTTAGTATCTGAGCTATGTACATGAAGCCCATATACGTTTACACGGCACATACGATTCTTCCATCGCATTTCTAATCATTCTTAGCGTTCCGGATCAATTTATTTATTGCCAAAACGGTTGAATTTTTTTCTTGCGATCTGACAAAAGTCCACGTAGTGTTTATTTACAAATAACAGATTGTCCAGTTCACTATAAAGGTAGCATCGACAGACAGCCCTGTAATCACTTCACTGCATTTTTAGACTTGATCGTAATCACCATTCTCTATAAATAAGGCACCTTTAACAAATTACGCTGTTATAGGCTACAACGATATAGCAGTCCAACACTTATACAATGTTACAAGATCTGCACCGATAGTAGATAACTCGTAATTGTCAATTGAGGCTTACATAAACTGCTGTATTAATACATTGAACAAAAAACGATATGCATATGTAAATATTATGTAACTAACTGGGCACTGTAAACATCAAAAATCATCTCCCGTTTAAAGTTTGCATTCTCTCAAACAGGTATAGTCATCTTCTCTCAATTTTCTTAATATGTTTTTTGTTTATCATAAATTAACATAGTCATAACAAATACTTTATCATTTAATGTTTTATAGCGTTTATAATAAATATATTAACTGTACTTATTGTTTATTACAATCCAATACCTTTTAAAGCAGCATAATTCGCGTAAAACTTTTCCTTTCAAATGCCTCGAATTTCTTCTAAAATGATCTATCTACCATGCCCACCACATTGGGCTGCCAAAGCGACAAGTAAATTCGAAAATCAGACGTAATTGACCTAATCAAGTCAATGGGGTCGATTTCGATTATTTATAATTTTTTATAGGAAAAAAAATAGAAACAAAAAAAATACAGAACAAAAAACAGAAAAATACGAAGAGCAATTTGTTCGCACTAGAACTATATCTCCTTGATCATCGAAAAGATTCAAAAGTACTTTGTGCTCGTGGAATGTTGAAAAGTGTATTTAAAAGTGTGGAAGAAATGCTACATTATTAAATTGATATTATTTGCAACTGTCCTCTTCTTTGTCCATGATAAAAATATCTTCCGACGCCACAAAATTATGACACTGGGCGTGGATGAATAGCTTCGCTTCGGCATTAAAGAGTACCGTTTGCGAAGTACTGATACCGGTCATACAGTTTAGTAGACCAAGAATGGATGCTACCTTCGACTAAATCTTCGACATGACGACGTAGTTGATCTTCCGTCAGTGTAAGATGAAATCTGTTTTTCAACCCTTGAACCGTGGCAGCTCCTCCACTGCGGAAACAAGGAAGTTGAGATCCTATAACGAGAAAACAAAAAAATATTAGAATTTAATGAAGAAATGATTTTCTTTTTATGAACAACGACAAAATATTAATTATTATGCATTGATTACTAAACGGGTTTATACCTGATAACATGATCTCTACAAGATTAACGATCTTTTCCATGTGCTTTCGTGCTGCAATCAAACCTTGAAGAATGAGAGTTTTAAATTGTTGAAAAATTTTCGATTGGCTACCACCCATCACTTCAACAAATTCGGGAGTCAACTTAAATGGACTAGTCTCAAATCCCAAATTCCTAGGTGAAGTTGACAATATGAATCCAAAATCTATATGTATTAGATGTCCATCGCTGTGTAATAAAATGTTTCCATTGTGACGATCTTTCACTTGAATGAGATAACTTATGAGACAATAAGCAGCACAACTTTGCACGAAGTTCTTTTGAGCAATGATGAACGCTTCGGAATTTGAAGGACCAAATTCTCGTTCGAAGTATTGTAAAAGAGTCAACTGACAGTGTTTTTTTATTTGGTGTAAAGATACAGTGTTCAATATTGGTTCTATCAATCCACTATCATTAGATAAACATAAAATCCTAAAAATAATGTCAAGTTGTAATAAATTCTGTATTATTGAAGAACATAAATTAATGTTTGAAAGAATAATTTGTGTTATACTTGTACGGTTGAACCCAAAGTGGAATTTTCTCGTCTAGCCAAATTTTCTGTAACATTGAAAGTAATTGGGAAGCAAGAAGTTCTTGTCTTAAATCATCTCCACATTTAACAATAACGGCAAGAAGTTTCCAAGAAGCTAAATGACCATATGGACTGGATGCTCTAATACGTTTCTGCTTTAATTCCCATGGCTCTTTAAGGACGGCGGCTGATGGATCCTCTGGATCATGATTAAATGTTGCACTAGGTGTAGCAGTCATTTCACTTAGACGTCGTTTTATATCACCAGGTACAAAAACTGGTTCTCGACTGTCAGATGATTCTTGACTTAATTGAGATATCGTATCTCTATCTCTTGGCTTACGAAGTTGTAAATACTATTAAAGTAAAAAATAAAGATTAAATAATGAATTAATATGAAAACAAAAACAAAAGCACATTTATTCTCGATATATTTAGGTGATTCCATTTAGTTGAGACACCCTGCATATAGATATACTAATATTATTACCTGTTGAGTTATTTCATCGTCTTCTTGACTCCAACAATCGTTTGGATCGTCATCGGGAAAATTAAATGCTATATCTGTACTTCTAACAGAATACGGAGAGATATTTTTAACAGGAGTCTGTCTCAGTGCCGTTGCTACACTTTGTTGCATTTCAGCAGAAACCATATTAGATGATGACGTTACATTAGACTGTTCACCACCAGTTAAATTTTCTTCAGACTTTGTATGCCTTAATGAACTTCCCATAATTTTGGTCGGTACAGGAGATGTATATAAATCTTCTACTTCCAATACTTCGACATAAATAATATACGGTGCCTAAAATCATAAAATTTATCAATGTATAAATGAGATAGGAAATAAATAATACTTGTAGAAATATAAGAGCTAGAAATACTAACCTTATCTTTACTATTAAGCACAGCAGCATACTGCGGAGGGACTCGTACAATATGATGCGGTACTATACTATGCAAAGGCAACCATACCCTTGCAGGAAGATTTAAATTAAGAGTGTTAAGTTCTGCTACCAACTGTACAGTCTTACTTTCCTTTGTTGGAATTGTTCCAAGTAATTTACCAATAGATATCAATGCTTGAATAAATTCAAGTTCTGGAGCAAGACGGGGTGCCTATTGTAATGAGACAAAAGGAGAATATTCATCATAATGTATTATTAAAATTAAGTGACTCTTTTATGAATACCCATTTACTTACATTGCAGAAGCAATCGGTTTTTTCACCTCTTAAATCATTTACCACACCTTGGCAGGAATAAAAACAGGTACAACCATTGTCAAATGCTCGACCAGAGCTCAGGTCCCCAAGGCTTACTTTATTAATTGTACCTTAACAAAAAGAAATAAGTACATGAATTTCCGTTACGCATTATGTATTTTTAAATATAAACTTGATTTAAAAAATGTTATATATACCGGAATGACTACGACGTAAGGTTTGGAACAATCCAGTAGCATCCGATTGAGATCTTTGGTGAGTTTTCTTGTTAGGTGATGTAACGTTCTGTGTTAAAGGTAATGGCGGCGAAGCAGGAACTTGCAACGCGGAAGAACGTTGCTTTCGTGTCAGATTTCCTTTCGGCCTGAATTTATATTAAATGTATTATAAATATATTCCTATAATTTTATACAGTATTTTATATTTAAATTTTTTACCTAAGTTCATCTGACAAAATGAGATTTTTTAATTTGGTCCCGTGAGACTTCTTTTTAGATGGCAAATGAGCATCAGAGCTGTACGCGTCTAATAGCCAAGCACATTTTAACGAGAAATCGGCCGATTGTCTACATCTATAAAAAAAAATTAAAATATTAATTCAATAGAAATATTATATAATATATGTTAAATACATTCATTAAAAATATATATTTTCACCTATGGACAAGATATGGATAAAGGACTTCAGTAACATCATGAAGCTGTATATACATTAACACCAATTGTGGCAAATAGAAATCCACTTCGTTATCAGGAAAACTGAACATCTTGTTACCTAAAAATATACTAAATATGTGTGAATTTGCTGTTTCAACGCAAGAATCCATAATGCAAGATTTATCTAAAAGTATGTAAATTCATATCAATTTTTTTTTTTTATAAAACATTAACAATTAACAATTAACAAACTACCAATGAGGAATGTTTGTTAAAGAATTTACCTAGATAACTCTGAACACCTGGCTCTTTGGAATTGAAAAGATAGGATATCGCCATAGACATATCAAATATTTGACTCTCGAATAACCTGAGTAAACATCCCTCCGATGGCTTTGGCTGAACCGTCTCTTGTCTTTGAACCTCTGGTTGTTTTTTTACAGTTTCTTTGTCAGGTTGTGCAGAGGTGCCACAACATAAAGTCATAGCAGCACCTGCCAATTCTCCTTGTACCATAGCCACTTCGGAGGAAGAGTTCTGATACTCCATAGCTTTCTCAGATATGCTATTACAAGGTTCCTCACGTGGGTATTCATGATTTTGAAGTTCTTTGGGACAAAGGACTATACCAGAATGTTCTTCAGTTTCATGATTAGTTTTATCGAGATTCTTTAGTTTACAGAGTTCACGATCACCATTTTTATCAGACAAGGACTCACTAAGTAGCACTAATTCCACAGGAGACACTGATACAGACACCCCACTGTTATCTTCTCCATCGATAACATCAACGCCATCCATATCTCCTGCTTGTGACAAGGTAGAATCGAGACTTTCTCTACTATGTAAATGATCTATACTTGACTCTCTGGTAGCTGTGTTGGTGGCGTCGCTGGAACCGCTGTCGGAACCACAAAGTATACCAGAGTCATCGGATCCAAGACTAGCGAGGTCTTCGCGTTCTCGACTACGTCCTTTGCAGATTGGCACCGTCGTCTTAATAACAGGCGTAGGATTCGTCTCGCATTCTGGACTCGGAGTAACGTCCACCTCAGGGATTCGTTGTAAAGCCGAATCCAGACTTCTGTTTCTATGGTGTAGTGTTAATGTTGTCGCGGCCACTTGAGGCACCGGTGGAAGTAAGATACCCATTGACCTGTAATCAATATTATAATTAATGTCTTCAAGTTTACCGCCCTTGGATCATTCTTATTTCATGATTCAATTATCCGACCTCAACATAATCTCAATCACTATTTTACAAGGTAATACAGAAACTCCTGTAATACCTGAAGTCCAAGCTATGATTTCGTTGATGAGTTGTCAGCCTATTGCGAGTGCTGATCGATGGATTTGGCCGGCCGTGAACGAGAGGAACATTACAATTAAATAATTTATGCCTTTTGATATGTGCCACGCTTTCCTGGCGTGTCGATGATCCACCAGTAGGCACTTTTACGGCTACGACTTCGCTCATATTAAACTTTTAAACAACGAGCACAAGCTCAGCCAACAGTCATCTGCTGTTCATGTTGACAGCTCACCTATTACAAATAGGAGAGAAAGAAAAAAAATAAACATGAAAAAACATTTTATCAGCTAGCATTAATAATAATAATTATTATTATTATTAGTCAACATCGACCGATTCAATTGAAATGAATCGTAACAAATTAAGAGAAGTGTTAAAGAAATGTATTCGTTAGTTATGTAATCGTGTTTCTAATCTGCATACATAACCCAAAAGAAGACAGAACGCTTGACATCGGTTTATTCGCTGCCAATTTTAACGGTGAATGCCTAACACCTGTATACGTACTACGTGAATATATATATATGTATATACAAATATATGTATGATGTGTATATATGTATTTCTTTCTTAAGAAGCAAACAATTTGTGGTAGAAAGTACACACTTTTTTCGGTGAATGACGAATATCTTTCCGAGAAAACACTATTTCTTCGTGGAAAAACACGAAAAGTTTACTGTGATGCGAGACAAATGCGAGGCACGCTTAGTTTCTAGAGTAAAATTTTAATTAAACTCAAACGAGTATGAGTCTTATAAACGTTGCAACGAAACATGTGTATATATATATATGTCGACTTTATAAAAAAAAAAAAAGAGCAACCGAAATTACTTCTCCGCGAATAAAAATCTTCGTCATGAAGTCGGGTCGAGTTTCGGTTCCTTATTTTCTTTCTTTCTTTCTTTCTTTCTTTTTTGTTTTTCTTTTTTCATTCTCGATATATATAATATATAATTTTACAATATATCCAGTGAATCTCAAAATTTGTCGATTCTCGGTGCCGCTCTTGCCTTGTGAATCCAAGTTTAATTCTAACAAGTACACATTTTGCGAATTTAATTAAATTTTTTTCAAGAATTAGGTAAAAATAAATAAAACGCATTTTAGATCAGAACAAAAAAATATAATTGAACAAATTCAACTAATTATAATAATTAGTAGGATGGATGAGCTTATTGATTTATTTATTCAAATCGCAAATTATAAATTGGACGCTGGAACCATTCTCATTTTTTATTCTACATTGATTTTCGCGCGATGTGTAAATTTTATTTACAATAATTGCCGAAAAAATTCAGGTTCGTAAAAAATAAGAAGTCGCAAATGAAAATAACATTATGAAAATTAGTGTAATATTTCGTAGTACCCCTTCCCTCTGAAGAGGAAGTTGCGGGTTCTCAGAAACGCACATATTGGGAATCCCACTGTAATATATCGTAAAAACAAAGTAACGAACAGAATCGCATTAATTCGTTGTACAAGTTACACGCAAATTGATTTGTCATGACCCATTGTGAGATTCTCGTCGTGACGCCGTTTAATAGGGAAAAACAAAACATAAGTAATTGCATATACTTGGGAATACAATCGTCGTGTCGGAGTTGGAAGCTTTGTTTGAAAATGGTGGCACTAGAGAAATTTATAATAGGGAATATGAGCGAAACAAAATTGCATGTAGGTGTGTGCATGTATATATGGGATGTGTGAAAAAGAACATCGCATAAAACATATTGCGAGAAATAAATTTCATATAACCTAGAAACCACTAGATATGAGAGAAACACAAAGATCCTTGTAAATAGGTTTCATGTATGTTTATGGATGAGAAATGATAGAAGAAGAACATAGAAAGATCTAAATAATATATCATTACTGACAAGCCACCAGATAAATGATATAAATAAAATGAAAAGAAAAGTTTCGTCATTTGTCGACTATCAAGAAGTTACGAAAATATAGATGATATATTTATATACTGTAAAATTCCGTTATCGGTTCATCCCAATAATTCAAAAATTATTTTTCGTAAAATTTATAAGGAAAATAAAAAGAGAAAATAACAAATTTTAAATATAAGAGTGAAACAATCGATATAACAAAAAAAAATAAAGATTTTGCGTATTATCGTAATAAAAGAGACACGTAATCGTAGGGAACATTTCAACACAAGTTGAGAACTATTTCCGGTAGGTAAGTGAAACGTCGATTCTATATAAGTTAAAGGTTAGATCCAATCAACGTTTCATTCTATTTTACTGTCTCCTCGAGCTCAATCATACAATTAACACCTATTTCTATGATCAAAGGAATGATCTAGGATTGAAATCATTTCTTCGATGTCCTTTATCAAATAAGTTTTGAGCTTATACGTTCATACATGTTGCGTTATTGGAATGTTACGTTGAAATTATTTGATTTTTTTTTCTTAATATGGTTATGTTTCAGAATAATAATTTACTGTAGGAAAATGAGATAAAATTCTTCGAACTAGTTACGCCCACGATCATTCGAAAATGATTAGATTTATTATGCACTCTAGAGAATGTATTTCTTTTTTTCAATGTCATTTGAATATTTAAATATTGTCAGCCTCGTAACTTTGTTCTTGCAGTAGATCGATAGAAGGAAAACAAACTTTGCAGTCATTTAAACAAGTTAATGAACTTTTTTTTTCGATAAGGCCAATTTTCTGAAGTGCATGATTTATCCACTTACGCTTGATACTTGGCAAACTGCCAGGACTTGAAATCTTTAATCGAATTAACTGTGTTCACACAAGTGTTAACACAATCAATCGCTGTTGAATGTCTAAAGGATTTTCAAGAATTTAAGGATTTATTATATCTTGAAATTCTTTTTACTTTTTGAAATTCCTCGAATACGAATAAACAAAGTTTAAATGCTAATGTTCAATATAGAAAAGGAAATAAATTCATTAAAACACAAACTCTTGATAAATAAACGTTTTTTTTTCTATATCGCGTAAAGATATTTTATGCTCTAACGTAATAATCTTTACGGTTGAATTATTCTCGAAATCAAATTTTCCAGAACAAATATAAATGTTACTGAATACGACGTATTTATATTATTCCGTATTCGGTTTTATCATACAAACGGATCTCTCTCTCTCTCTCTCTCACTCTCTTACTCTCTCTCTCCTATTTTTTTGTCTTCGTTATACTATATTTCATATCTATTTATAATTACGTAGTATATCTTTTTTATGTCGTGAAAAGTCGATATACAACTTAAAAGAGAGATAGAGAGAGAGAGAGAGAGAAGAAAAATTCTTTTCTCTAACATTACGCTCGTAAACTTCTTGACCTCATCACGGTCTGGCACGGTAAACTTAAAAAGAGAAAACATCGTGTTATATTCATCCATATTCGACAAAGCAAGTTCATTTCGTGAGGAGACTCTCTTAAGAAACGCATATCGTAGTCTTCTCTTACAAAACAACCAGACTCTTCCGTGAAACACAAAAGAGCGTCGAGTTTCACGAAAACGGTACCACGATGTGTTAAACTCGATGTTCGCGTCCAGCCGAGCATGTGCTTTCACTAGTTTCACTTCGTGTACAGTTCCCTTATTCTTATTCTTCTTTCTCCTTCTCCCTTTCGCTTAACTTCTTTTTTGCGAAATAAATTCTCGAATTATAACCGACAGCAACAACACAACAACAAAAAATAAGAAAAATTTAAACCAATCATCATGTTGTTCCTTGTGCACAGGCGCGCGTAAACATCCATTTAAAATAATTGGATAATAAATTTCACCAGGTTTACATAACATTCATTTGCCAAAAATTACTAACTCTACAAAATATAAACTAAAGAAAATAAAGATATGAATGTACCTTGTTTTTTCTTTTTTTAATTTTTCAATAAATTTGTATATGTTTAAACACGCGTAAATTGTAGAATTAATTATAACAGATGTAGTTTTTATGTTACAAGTTTATTATAAAATAAATTAAGTTTATTCAGTTGCATATTCAAATATTGAAATATCCTAACAACTATTCAAATTCTATTTTAATTACTCACGTTCGCTTTCACATAATTCCATATACATCTCATTATCAAATTATTATTAATTTAAAATTAAATAATATAAATGTATTTTACTGTATAAATACACAGAAAAGTTGATCTCAATCTCATGATATCTCGAATCAAGAGCAAGAGAAGCAAAGCGTGTGAAATTGCAAAGAACCTCCTCTCGACCAACGATTTCTCACGGAATATCGTCCTTTCCGGCGGAAGAGGGTAGGGATGATGACGCCGTAACAACAAATAAAAATAAAAGTAAAAGGAGAAAGAGAGAGAGACAGTGAGAAATCAGTCTGGAGGACACGGCTACCGCAATTCTCATTTTGTATTCCTTGATTGACAAACATTCGATCCCAACGAATTAACGTCAATCATGATTATGGCACGTGATTGGTAGAGAGAAAAAAACAGCATCGTGTCGTTCCATGCATACGCACTTTGATCTTTAGCGCGTATTCCGAACCAAATTAATTTCACAAGTGTAAAATCTTCATATATTTCGTTCAAGTTAATAAGTCATTGATAATAATTATTCATCGTAGTAATAAAATCCTTAAATGGTATTTAAAATGAGATCAAATCGATAAGAATGGTAATAAAATTGTTCTTACTTGTGATAAGGAAATAATTGACGTATTCGTTAAAACGTAAAGAATATAATATACTTTTATGTACTGTGACTATCTAAATTTTATTATAAGTATAATATTTCTTGAGGTCGTATTTAGTCATGGCAGATATATATAGAATAAAAATAATCTATTTAAAATGTTTAGTCATAACAAAATGAATCGATGGGTATTAGGTAAGCAAGAAAATTATTAACATGTATCGCATTTCAATGTATATATATATATATATCTATGTGTAGTCAAGTCTATATTCACAGTATTGATAGACTATTCTCCGAAACTATAGGGATGCACATTCCTGACAAAACATGTAACCTACGCGTATGTATATGTATATATGTATGTAGATCCAATTGACTTGACCTAACTATACAATCATAATCACGAGGCTCAAAAGGACGTATGATTCAATGTGCATATAGAAGAATAAAACGTAAGTATTCGGTGAAAACACTTGTGCAAATCACCATCATCACCTACGATTCTTGAAAATAAGACGTGAATGTGTGTGGTGTGCACGTTTGAAGTTTAAACCGCCTAAACACCTTTCAATCTGCCATATCTCTTTGCCCGCGCAATTTTACGAGTCGACGTAATTTATCAGGTGAAACGAGCACGATCGCGATAATCTGATATAAAGACTACGTAATCAAGGGGGAATGCGTCGAAGGAACGTGCTCGATATCGTCTAACATCAAGGACGTTTTTTTAAACGTTCAAATGTACGAAAACAAAGGATGGATAATAAGTTTTACATGGACGATAGTTTTTATTTTATCTTATTTCACTGAATAATATACGATTCATTCTGTTCTATTACCTTTTTTCATAATATAAATATTACTCAGTAAAATAATATAATATAATAAAGATTAAGCATGTAAAATTAATAGTTGTAAGAAGAAAAAAAAGGAAACTTTTGGAACGATCTGATATATTTCATATTACAATATTAACATTATTTCTACCAAAAGTATTAAAAGGAAACTTTTTATCCCTTTTCGGTCATAATCCGGAAATCTTCCGGCACGGCTTGTTTACCACTTACTTGCCTGGAAACACCTACTAATGAAAAAAAAAATTAAAATATTAATTCTAAATTATTTTCCAATTATTATTCCATCATTTTTTCTCCTTCAACATTCTAATTTTATATAATAATTATTAATTTAGTAGTATCTTTTACCCTTTTACTTCTTCGTGGATCTAAAATACGCATTTTTTGATCGAAACAGGTACGATATATATTATCGTGGTAGAAATAATGTTAAAGAACAAAGTCTTGCGAGAGCGTGTAACCTTTTTGAAAGAGACCACATCAAACGATTGAAATATGAGATAAAATCAAAACGAAAAAGGATGGGGGGGGATGCGACGTCGCGTCTGCAGTCGAACGTACGAACGTATATATTATACAAACGTATATACGAACGTACGTATAATCTACGAACGAGTAGAGCATACATTGAGAAAAGTGGAGGCAGCCGAGAACAGCCGAGGGAGATCGAGCGTCGCTTCGGCCGGTTCCTCTTACTCTGCTTCTTTCTCTCTCACTCTCTCTCTCTCTCTCTCTCTCACTCACATCTATCTCTAGTGAAGTTCATTTCATCTCCTTCTTGCAAATCTTCTTTGCCGGCAACGTTCACGCGTGACTGCTTCTATTGCGATGCTATGTTTCTGAGGTGTGCGTACTAGGGAGTAAAAGCAAAAATAAGAAAACGAAGGGCCGCCTTGCCGGCGTCTTAAGGGCTCACGATTCTCTATCTTCCTTTCTCTTTCCACGATCGTTCCCTCTTTCCTCTTCCTCCTACCTTCCTACCTACCTATCTCCCGTGAGAATTCGATCGACTCTTCTGATTTCACGGAATCGTCTGTCGGTTGAACCACATCTTACCTTCTTTTCTAACCCTTTCAAGCGTACCGAACTAAATCGGAATTTAATTATTTCCGACCTATGCTTTCTTTCCTACCTATGCCATATTTCAAATATTCCTTTTTTCTTCTTTCCATATCGGCCAATCAGAAATGACGACGCCGAGTAGCCGATTGGTCAAGGGGGAGTTGATCAATCCAATTGTAGTATTGCGTTTGAACGCTCATTGGTCAGTTTAATAATGCACTTATCAAAGGAACGTAAATTATGCAAGAGATACGAGATAAAACACATCAGATACACGTTTTGTACAATCGATAAAACAATATGTAATCTCATCGAGGAAAATTTTTTTAATGAATAAATCATCATAATCATTTTTTTTTAACTCTAACAATAAGTTTATCCTTGTTGTAATATATACATGTTGTTTAATATTCCTGCTCATTTCATGAGATTTCTTTTCATATTTATAATGATGTATCAAAATTGCAGGTGCCTTTCGAAGTGAAACATTTGGTACATCCTTCTCACTATTTCTATCAAGCTTTTTTTTCACGATTAGAAAGTGACAGATAGAAACGCTGTTGATATCAAACTATATAATTTTTCTTTTTATAAGTTTAACAGCAGAGTCATTTCTATTTTCTCGGTAATGCGATAATATACGATAATATCTATTCGTTATCTAATTGAAAATATTGACATATAAGTAAATACTCATCTATTAAATCTACTTTTATTAAACCACAGAACAGATGAAGATTAAACAAACAATTTGTTTATAGAATTGTAAATAAAAATTACTAGTTACAAAAAAAAAAGAATGAAATTAAAGCATTTCCGTTAGAGGATGGATTAGTAAACGTTAATTCCGGATGCAGACGAAACGTTTACCGCATGCAGGATCTTAAGGAGATGCATCCATCCCGTCTATAAAACTTTTTCAACCCTTTGGACGAGTTTACGTCAAAGCTGACGTCATCAATCCATGTGCGATGGCATTGAAAAACAAAAGTATACAAAAGGAAAATAATAAGTATGCAAATATGAACCGAGAAAAACAAACGTCAATAGGATCTAATGTATATACATAAATACAATATTTATCGAAAATTAACAAAAAAAAATAAGAGAACAAGAAAATGTATAGGTAAATGCGGAGAGAAAACAAATTCATGTTTCTATCACGTGACTAACATCTCATCGTTTTCAGCATTTTCGCTGGTCATTCTAACAAGCTGGCAAGGATCCAAAAGAGCCAATCCGAAGAACGAATGAACATTCTGTCCTTTAATTTCGTAACAGTATGTAAACTAAATAATACTTTATTAACGATCGTGATTCGATCGTTAATAAAGTATTAATAAAGTATTAAAAGTGGTAATCCATTTGAATCGTTTTACTTCCTTTCTTATTCATTAAACATATATATTATGAAACATACTTTCGTCGAATTTCACGACTTTCGAAAGAACGCGGCTAAACTTTTCGTACACTTATATATCGCGTTCAAATCGATTCGAGAAAGTCGACGATGCCAGCCAAAACTAAGGCTTTACATATGTATATATACAATCGTACTACTACTACTACTATTACTACTACTACTACTACTACTACTACAACGTATCGCACATCCTGGTTTCTCTTGCTTTGCATTTAACTCTTCTAACAATAAAAAACAGAAAAAGAAAATAAAAGGAAAAAGAGAAGGAGAAATAATTTCAATAAAAGGAATTCCTTTCTTTTATATATCGTTTTCCTGCTACGTGTATTATTATCATCTCAACATACGTGGTACATACTTTTAAAAGCAGAAGTACGTATGTTTTTCAAAGTCAGGCCATTTCTCTCTTTCTCCTACTCTTTTTTTATTTTCCTCAATCCTACTAGCATCAGAAGTAACAAAAATGTAGGAAGGGTCCGCGTCCCTCCCCCCTACCGGCACTGCACTTTGCAATGACAACTACAAACATTCTCTATCATTCTTTTTCACCATTTATGTATCTCCCTCGACATGGAACAACACCACACGCGTTATCGTTCTAACTCCGAATAGCATGAACACCGAAGAATCATCGACCGCCTCCCTCTCTCCCGCCCCCTCCTTTACGACAGCTTTCTCTATTTTCTGTATAAAACGAATTTTATTCGAGAATAATATTTATGTGAAAACAAATTCTAATTCGTTTGTGTTTCCTTTTAACTAATTTATTCCTTTTGAAAATCCATTGTCCTAGATTTGATTATTATTATTATTATTATTATTATTATTATTATTGTTGTGTTAAATTTGACAAACGAGACGGCAATTAATGCTCATTCCTCAAAATGACATATCACGATGCTCGATCGAATATATATGTATATACCCATGTGTATATGTGTATATATGTGTATACGCGTAAGTAAACGATGAATCCCCGCTTTCACACATTGCAGGGAACGAGGTTCCCCGAGATACGTACTCGTGAAACCTCTGCCTGCTAGCTTTTGTTCTTTATTTCTATACATCTCTCACAGATAAAACAAGGATAGTCTTCCTCTATTCATCTCTCTTTCACTAAACATACAGTAAACTCGTCGCACGCCGTACATATATACATATATACATATACATACATGTAGATATACATATATATGTACATATGTCAGAAGAGAAATGTCGATGATCATCACGATCAGGGTGCGACATTGACGACGATGATGTGGCGGCGACTGTGAAATAACTCACCTCACATTCGAAAATCCCAAATTTGTGCTACAATCGGATTGACGGCATACTATCTTCTCGATCACTATTTCTCCTTTTACTTTATTTCTTTTTTCAACTCGAGCTTCGAATGTCTCTTTCTTTCTTTCTCTTTCTCTCTCCCCCTTTCTTTCTTTCTTTCTTTCTTTCTCTCTCTTTAGATAGAAAGGACGGTGAAGAAGAATCCAAGTAACGTAAAGTTGATAGTAATAAGTAGTAGTAGTATTGCTTGTAGTAACGATGCTGCCAGTGAAAGATATATATATGTGTATATATATATATGTATGTATATATGTATATATGTATATTCTTTTTCCCAATGGCAGAGCTCCAGCAGTACTGTCACGCACTAAGAGCGTAGGAGAGGCCGCTTTCAAGCGATTTCGCGCGACGCCCGGCTACGCCCAACAACGACAACGGTGACTTCTTCCAACACTGATCCTCGTTTCTTCTTCATAGCCTCACACCACGTACATTTTGAACGCACGAACCACTCACGACTTTTCCCGAGTTCTTTCTCTTTCTCTCTATCTGTCTCTTTCTTTTTACTTAAATGTATGTATACATACACACATATATGATGTATATACATACATATATATATATATATATATATATACGTATTATATATATATATATATGTATGTATAATTGCTTCTTTCTCTACTTCTTGTCAGTCTCTCTTATTCTTCTTCACCTTTCGAAAAACTTAGAAATTTCTTTCCTCTTCGAAACGTCGTCTCGCCAGTCAGATTCACCACTTAGAAATGTTATGCGTTCTTAAACGTTGATGAGAACGTTGTGTGACCACCAAACGAAAGAGAGACGCGAGAAAGGCGACGCGAGAGACGACCTCGCCAGGCTCGACTGCTCGCGCCGCACGATGCACCGACTGGCACGACGCCACTGCTGCCAACCGAACGCTCGCCTTCCTAAGGCCCGAACAGTACTGAGTACCAGGGCCGTACGTGTCGAGTCTGATACCCGATTCAATTATCTTTTTCTCCACTAGCCTATCAGTCAGTCGAGTCAGTCAGTCAGTCAATTGTCGTCTTTTGTTTCGCCCTGCACTTTTCTTTTCTCGAATCTTCTTCGATATGATTTCAAACTGATAACCAATTCGTAAATATTTGTTTAATAATTTATCATCATTATCGGGAAAGTTATTTATTGATTATGAAATTCATTCTTATAATAAAGAAATAATACTTTTGGTAAGATTTTTTGACGAAGTTTATTCTTTTTGTTTTTTTTTCTTTTTTTTTTTAAAGAATAGAGATAGAAAGATAAAGCCGAGCTGTTTTCGAGAAAATAAATATAACAGCGTTACGTTCCTGGAGACACGTTAATGCCTTGTACCGATGCTAGCTAACGAGATAACAACGAGAATGCAAAACGGTAGGAGAGCGATCGCATGGGACGTCACATATGTGAACGTATTGCATTTCATTCCGATCTATGAGAGGATTGAAAAATCACATAGTAGACACGCTTAGAGTAGAATACGCTCAGAGAATACATATCGAATCGGAATAGACGTATGTGTAGGTGTAACAACGACGCGTGGGTGGTCCACGGCAGGGCTTCGTCCGCCCGTTTTTCGCGTGGGGCGTACGCAATTGGGTATACTCGTTCTATCTTTCTGTTTCTATCTCTTTTCTACATTCTTTCTCGATTCGCTTAATGTTGGCAACGTTTCTCGCTGGGTGTTTGTACGGGAAAGGTCGCGTTGTGCGACGAGTGCAGCTGTACCGAACACGAACCGAAAGCTTCGTGCTGCCTTATGCCGCGTTTACACTCCACTCACATTCCCCGCTAACTCTGATCGAAAGTATAGTTTTGGAAGATGGCGGCAAAAGAACGGTGGAAGAGGGGTAAAGGAGAAAAAGAAGAAGAAGAAGATGCCGATGCCCGCAAGACAAACTCTCTCGCATCTTATAACTATTTTACTTCGTTTCTCTTTTCTCCCTCTCTCTTTAAAAAAAAAAAAAAACTATTTATCATCTTCCGCGTTAGCAGGTTATGTTTCGTTACAAAACTTCATTAATTTTGAATTTTGTTTGACCACAGATCTTCGAACACATGTTTTCTTTCGATTCTTTTTCGATCATGCAAAATGGATCCTTTTATTTTTGCATATAATATAAAATTGTTCTATTTTCATCGCACAATGTAAATGTATTTTTAGTTTTAGTTTTCGCAAGTTCATTTCCAAAAATGTTCACGATTCTGATAAAGCGTCGTCGATGAGAAATTTATAGAGTTCTTTGTTTCGAAACGATCTGACTTTTTAGCACGCACTTTTGCCTTCCCGCCTTTCATACCCGCATCTTTTTCTCTCTCTCTCTCTCTCTCTGATTTAATTTTATTTCTCTTAACCCGTTAGAATTTTTATCGAAGTGAAAGATATTTTTATGGGTTATTTCGATGAAATAAAATGAAATAAAACATTATCATCGAAGAGAGAGAAAAATATTTTTTCAAAAGTACACTATAATTTGATGACAAATGAGAATACAATTATACTTAAAATATTTGATAAAAACAAATAGTATATAGAACAATTTTACAATTCCACGTGCGTTGATATACGCCAGGTATACGCCAAACAGCTGTTCGCTTACGGCGATACACGTTACGATAATTAACTAGAAAGTACGCGATATGCACACACTCATAAATATGTATATAAATATACATCCATGAAATCACGCAGGTGTCACATACGTACGTCGCAAGCAATGATATTGGTTTGCGCCGATTTTTATGACCATCAGTTTCTTTTTAAGTCGCAAAACAACTATCGCCGAATATGTTCTTCTTCTTTCTTTTTTTAAGAGTCTGATTTTAAGCATATTTTTTTCGACTCACGTAAACGATAAAATATAAATACATGTGTACACGATTACAAATTTTATTTGTTATTGTTCGTATTTTATTATAGAAATGATTCAAAATTTTCATGATTTATTATGCAAATACATTTACATTATAAAATGAAATCATGCATAAGAAGATTTATCGTAATTAATACCTAAGATTATATACACGAGATAAGAATGAAAAATATCGTCGATTTAATTCAACTCTTACGTACAAAACTAACCGAACGGTACAGTTGGTTATCGTTTGGACCTATTTAAAAATTTCTACTCGTAAGGAAAAGAAATAAATTACGTCGATTGCAAATACGTAGAGCGAACAATAATAATCCTTGCTAATACTTGTCGTTGCAGTAATTGTCAATAGATAAGAAAGACACAACAAAGAATTCTTATATACCGCTTCGTATATTTGCTTCTTCTTTATGGCTCGTTAACTTGCTATTATGCAATTTCGACTGTGTAGAGGTTGGTTTAGTTTACGGAATAACAATGCTAAATTTGCATGATGCATAAAGAGAAAGAGAGAGAGAGAGAGATGCGGATGTTGAAATTATTTTTCTTCTTCTTGTTTTTTTTTTTTTGGAGAAGTCGACTGACTATGAACGTCCCTCCCCCTCTCATCATATTTTCTCTCTCTCTCTCTCTCTCTAATAAAACCAGTCAGTCGTTGATGCTTCCTGTAATTTTACACGCTTTCTACCTGTCTATAAAAGCAAACTGCGCCTACGAGAATTTGCACGCTTAATGTTTGTCGACGACCCTCGGAATCTTCAAACGTTTCTCTAAGAATTTTGTTATGATCGAGCGAATAATAAAATTATTTATTTTCCTTCTTGGTGTATTCCAACGGTACACGATAAGCTATGACAATTTGAGTCAAGAAAATTCTAAAATTGTTGTACAAACTTGTTTTTTCGTATAACAGTAACGAGAAATTAATTATATACGCCAGTATTTATTATCGCTTTAGAAAATAAAATGCGTCCCCTATTTTGCTTCTTTATTTTTCTTATTACGATTGATGTGTCATGTCAACGAATTTAGAACAAACACGTAATGGGTGATTTCGAATTTCCGGTACTTTTTTGTCTACAGTTCTACCTCGGAAGATATTAGTCATATTTAGAGAGCACGAAGTGCAAAAGTCGTTAAGTCACCACACTGTGATAGGGACGTTTCGTAGTCGTTGAATATTTACGTTGTTATGTTGTACGATCATTCTAGCATTCTCGGAATCGATAAAATTTCTCGTTTTATAATTTTATGTGAAATGCATCTTGCATCATTTATTCCGAATAGTTAATGAATTGTAATAAAATTCTTAAGAATGTAATACTTATAATTTACATATCTTTAATATAAAAAAAAAAGGAAAAAGAGAGAGAGAGAGAAGAAGAAGAAACAATAGAAACGGTTGATTAAATTCGCGTGAAAGGAAGGAAATGTTGTAGTCATACGACGGGATTATCGTGAGAGAAATATCGATTGTTCAATCAATGTCACTTCTAATTACTATCGAGCTGTATTACGCGCCAACCAAATTTAATTACAATTGAATTACATTAGGTTTGCTATTATACGGGATAGCGTCGTCGAGATGCGTTAATAACTTTGGATTAGTAATGAAGCAGTATCATTGGAGTCAATGATAATACCAAAACCGCAACGTTCTATAGCGCCCTAGCTTATTATCGAACATTGATTACATATTGAACGGTTAAATATAGTTCAATGGTATTACGGAGAATCAGTACGTCTGGCGATATTCGATTAGTCGAGAAAATAGTCATACTACGACCTTCAACCTGCAATAACGATTTTCCTTCTTCTTTTTACCTTCTCTTTTTGTCTATCTTCGAATAATTACGAAGGACTATTTAGATTTTATCCTCTTTCCCTTTCTCTCTCTCTCTCTCCCTCGATCTTTTCCGATTTTAAAGTGTAAAAGTCAAACTAATCTAACATAACAAAATTTATACAACATTTCCGTGTTGATTAAAAAATGTCATAACAAATATTTACATTACTTTCTTAAATATTAAAAAATGACTATATTATTGTTACGATAAAACGTACGCCTGTGTATGCTCTGTCATAGTAAATAAAAAAGAAAACAAAAAAAAAGATAAAAAGTAAACTTAGAATGTGTAGCAATGATCGAGCTACATATACACAGTGTCCAAATAATTTCACTATGTCAATCTATCTTCTGATTTCTCCATAACAATTAATTGGCATTTTATAATTTTATTCGATATTATATAATAAAGATTAAACAAGGAGATAATGAAGTATATGCATATATACATATTACTTATCACATAGTTTCAAGTATAACAAGGAGACACTCGTCAAGTGTATTAGCTGAAATGCGGCCATAGTTGAGCAACGAGGAAGGCCGTTACGATGTAACGGCCAACAGTGTGTGCAGTATGGAATGTGGAATCGCGGATGAAAAAACGTGTCACGAATCCTTGACCTCCTCTCGTATACACAAGGTGCTAGCCTAGGAGAGCACTTGGACGATCAACCTCAAGAAAGATGGCTACCTAAATACTCTTAGATTCTTCAATCCTTTTTTCCACGTATAATAGAGTTTCTTAAAGTATTGAATGTTTCGATGGTTTCAGTGCTATTTCTTAGATCTATTCACGCTCAAAATGTCATAGGAAAGGATATAGAAAGATCTATGATCTTGTTATATCCAACTAACTTGTTATCTGTTAAAAAAAATGACGATAATTCGTCTGACGTAATAACAAGATAGATCTTCCAAAGTTTAATGTACAAATCTGTATATTAGGATCAATAATGTTAGGATTACTCGTTGTGTTATTGCAATTTAAAAATAATAAAATAGATCGAATTGATTTGTGGAGATTATTTTATCGGTAAATCAAGCGTCGTTTGTTTGTTGAGTTTAGGATCGATCGGAATTTTATGACGTAGCTTTTATGCAGGCATTTGACCCCATTTTGTTTTTTGGAAGTTATTTTTCTTTCTTTCTTTCTTTATTTCTTTCCTTTTTTTCCCCCTTAAGCTAAAAATTGCGTTAACTCGTAGCTTGCAGAATAATAATGGTGTGTATTTAAATGAAGGAAATATATTGAATAAACACAAATATATGTATTTAATTATTCATATAAATGTTATCGGAATACGAATGTTGAAAAGATACTTCGAATCTTCCATGAAAAGTTGCGAATAACCGGCTGAACTCTGGGCATGCTAGGCTAGACGATCCTTGACCTTCTGCCGCATACCAAAGAAATTCTGAAACAACGTCGTATCTTACGCACGAACGTAGGAGTTTCTTCCTTTTCTTCGATAACGAGGACAACGACCACACACGAGATACATATAAGCATACACCACCATTTGTAATAACATTTTTATTTATAGACACAGACAGATAATAATCGATCAATTTTTTTTTAACAATGTCATTCACATATCATCGGAAAAATAATTAAACAATGTCACGTGAATGCATAAAAAATGTTTTTTGAAGTTATACATCTTTTGGCGCGTTGGGGAAAATGTAATGGGAAGTGATTTTGTTCCGAGCGTTTGGAAAAACGACACCATGAAGTTTGTCGGTATTTACGACGCGCGGCAATGCGATTTCAAGTATACGGTATGAAGTTGTCTTCTTTTCTTCTTCCCCTTTTTTTCTCAAGCGGGTCACCCATCCAAATACTAATCGTACTCAGCGCTGCTTTACTTAAATGATCAAAGCGAGAACTAATGCTGTAACCACGCCATGGCTGCTGACACGTGAAGTAATTCGATATATCTCTCTTATATTTAGTGTGGACTGATATCTATATTTTGATATTTTCTTTTTTTTTTTTATTCTTTCTTATATATATATAATAATAATTATTTTTTTTTAAGTTATTTTTTTTCTTTGAAGTTATTTTTGAGGTTACTGAGGTTATATTCGTTTTGGTACGGCAAAGAAGTATAACTTCTTACGTGCGTACATAAGTACACACACCAGTTTTTTTTCGATTACAATATCTACAGATAGTTGTCCCTGGCATTACGATTTAATTCGATATAATTTAATTATAATGTTGCCTGTTTTTATTATAATAATTCTTCCAATTAAAAACATTAATAATGTTTAATAAAGAATACATTACTTGTATTTTAATACTATCTCTGTATTTCCGGAAGAATACATTTTCCACTTATGATAAGACCTTTAACATTAAATCTACCAGCAGAGTTAATATATAACTATTTATAACGTAACAAATCAAATGAAATCTTTAACAAGAGTTATATTTTTTACTATTAAGTATAAATAATAGTCAATTTGATACTGGTTTAAATAATAAATGAAACACGGTATTTATTTAAATTTTATTACAAATTTAAAGTCGCGATCCATTAAACCGTTCGTAATACGTTTATGTATTTAAACTTCCTGATTTGATTAAAATACAAATGAATTTCAAACTAATTCAAGGAACCTCGTTGACAACCGATTTGGAAAATGAAGCAACAGACTTGGCGCGTTCGCCTTTCGATATAATCGATTTTCATCACTTTGAAGTCTTCTTGACTGTGCTTCTACGATAAGACCAGAAAGAAAGCATGTTCGATCGTATATTACTTATAAGGAAGAAAGAAAGAGAGAGAGAGAGAGAGAGAGAGAAGAGGTCTTGTATGTTCTACATATGTTGTTACCTACTGCATAATGTGTATTGTGAACAACGAGGTGAAGATGTCATCTATTAACCTGATGTGTTCCAGGTTAAAGTATGGAAAGATATGGTCGCTCCAATGCCTTTTGAAATTGAATTACACGCATGATGATCCGCGTGAAAGAGGTGGTTACCTGTGCATGCAGAATGGGGACATGTTAAGGCACTATTTGTATTACATGTAAGCTGGAGAACGTTTGGTTTCGTGCCAAGAGAAAAGATAAGATTCTCCAAACAATAGAAAATTCCATTCTGATACACTATCTTGATACTTTAATGTTTGATTTTATTTTTTTCCAAAATTTTTAGCAAAAAAGTATTATGCCTGTTACAATGTTAAGTAAATATTGTCGCTGATATAATGAGATCTTTATATATTGTCGTAATTTTTGATAACGAAATACCACACAAGTTGCACATATATAATATATACTATATTAAACTACGATCAATTTATTAATACGTTTTGAAACTTTTTAACATCGCATATTTAATATTGTTGTCATTACAAATTTATTATAAATAATTATGATTATTGTGTTTCTCTATAAAAATATCTGTCCATAAATGTATAATATAATTTTCATTATATAATTTTTTAATTAAATATTTATATAAACCAATGAAATTATATATATATATATATATATATCATTGTTTCTCGAAAATACAATTTCCTAAAACAATTTAAAAATCAAATATTCTATAAATATTCTGCATCCTATGAACCACGCATGTATGTAACAGCTTAACGGAAAGATGTATGTAGAATACGTGACGAGAATCCATGGCCTACACAGACAGATCTGTTTAGCTTCCGGTGTTTATCGTATCCTAACGAGGTTTGTAGTAGTCAGCCTTACAGATAAGGACAGCTCGTGAATGATACACCTCCCTTTCCTCTCCGCACGTTACCTTTTATGGACTTTTTACGATACACGTTCACAAGCGTACGCGTGCTGGGCGCCAGATGAATGAATTTCTATGTGGTATTACTACGTAGCTTGATAATCTAAGTATTTAAATGAAAGAATCAAATGATTTCCTCTTTCTATGTAAAACTAACGACTTGATAAGATATAATAATAATAATAATTATAAAAATAAAAATAAAAATAAAAATACTTTTGAAACATCAACAAGACAAACTATTTGTGGGTAAAATAATGATGTTAGTATGTTCGAATTAATTACTAAACGAAATGGAATTTAATTGAATGAGATCTTCGAAGCTTTTCGTTTGAGTTTACAAGTTCCGTCTCCACTTCCTGTTATATCTCTTTTTCCATCCTTCCGTTTCGATAGTCAACGCCTATAGTCAAATGATGATACGACAACAACGACAACTCGTATGAAAATACGAACACGTTGCAGTACTATGCAAATGAAACTATGTTGCACATACCGAGACATCGATCGCGATCGGGTAACGGTTTACCTGCATGCAATACGAACATAGTAGAGTATCGATCAGTTCCCTTTAATAAAGTACGTATTACGTGCTTGGAAAACCGTCCGTTGTATTAACTACCGACATATAACATGATACAATCCATTCTCATAAATACAAGCAAGATGGAAATGAGTCGACGTGTAAGATGAAGCCAAATGTCTGATTTCCGCTCGGAACATGTGTATTGAAATTAAACGTGTTTGATTTTTTAATGTTTACATTCTATGTAATAATATTTTTCTAATAATACGTTTAGAATATCAAGTTAAGAAACATTACATATATTAGATAGCTATACAATTTTTAAATGTAATATATATATAAATAAGATTGTTATTATAATGAAATTATAATAAAATAAATAATCCTGTATACCTAAATAATATACCCTAATATACCTATCGTGAAAACACAAATTTTATTATATTTAACGTCAAAATTATCAACAATTATTTTAATATATTAAAGATATACCTCCGCATATACAATATTTCAGAAAAACAGCAAAAGAAAAAAGGAATGTAAAGTCATAATACTCTAATTAATTATGTAATGAAATTTAAAATACCTATTTTAACTATAATAAAAACATTTATATAATATCAAAACTATTGTATTATGTATATATCATACACAATGAAAACAAATATTGATGTTAAATTATAATTATAAAACTTATATAACTATTATTAAATTTAATCGAGAATTATTTTTCTTTGGTAAGAAAGGAGGTAGCACATGCGTCATTTGGTGTTTCGTTGAACGGCCCTTTTTCCCTCTCTTTTTCTTGCACCCTCTAAAACTCTGTCGATGGCAGATGCTCTGCCATAATAGTTTCTATTTTCGGTTGGAAGGAGTAGGGTCTGTCCATCCATTCGTTCGTACGAATCTCTACGATCATCCTGCATGGATGCAGATGTTTTTCATCGGGCGGCCCTCGAGGTTGAGAAATAGCAAGAATGAGAAAAATATCAAGCCCCCGACGACGATAGAAAACCGAAGGGTACGAGCTTAACATTGCGGATAGATAAACAGTCACGTAGAACCGTATGAAGTATAATAGATGAGAGAGGGTGACGAGAAAGAAGAATACCGGCGGAGTGGCACGACTTTTGTCGATACAACCTAAGACTCTTCATTCACCCTTTTAAAACGGTCCTCGGATCACGAAACTTTTCCTCCTCGATGTCACTCCACTTTTATATATTTTTTTCTTATTTTTTATTTTATTTTATAAGACCTATCTGCTATATATCAAAATAAATTACCAATTATTCGGACAATACTAAAAGGATTCGTCGTAAATTTTGTTAAATTATTTATTACTGATTTGTTTAAAACAAATTAACCGTCTATAATGTTATGTATAATATATATTTTTGGAAAAAAAATGTTAAGTACATTTATTTACCACAATATATACTATGTGTGTACAATTTTGAATGCACGAAGTTATCGAACGAAGAAACTTTCTTAATAAATTTCATGCAAAAATCATAACGCGCGATACACATAAAAATCATACTTATGTTAGTGAAATCACCTTTGGAACATGCTATGTAGAAAATCGCATACACGATATATGACTTAGCCATGATCCACGTAATCGCATGGCTATGCGATTTGTTACGATAACGTCATGTAGAACTCGACCATACATATGTATATATGTATATAAGTATATATATAGGTATATACTTATCGACTCTTCATCTAAAGAAGAAGATCAACACGATGAAATGAACGATAATTTATACATATATCGACATGACGTAGATGAATAAACGATATTTGCATTAAATATACGAGAAACTTGCAACCCTATTATATGTTTAGAATGCATCCGGTTGATTAATTCGGTCCTGCATTTTGAACGAGTTCAAAATCTACAAACATCTTACATCAGTTCGACTGTAATACGAAGATTAAACTATTCTTATTTTTAGTTTCGACTTGATCAATTAGGTGTTCTTCAAATGCCACGTGAACTTGCTGACAAATTAGCCAAATCTGTCATTTAAAAAATAATATACAATAATTGTGATAAATAGGAATTAGCGATTAAATCAAATTTCATTAATTTTAAAACGGCATATTAAAATTAATTGTATTGAAGAATAAGAAATTGAAACATGAGCAAGTTGAAACTCATACGTATTTTAATAGTACTTCTAGCGAATAATAGAAATATTCTCACGCATTACGGAGTTAAATAAACTTTGTTTTTTGTTTCTTTTCTTTTCTTTTTATTTTCTTCGGATTAAGTAAAGTGGTCCGAGTAAATGCAACAAAAAAATGAAGAAGAGATCTTATGGAGAATTTCTCGCAACTGTCTTTGGTGATCACGAACACGCTCGACTTCTCTCGCGCTCTCTTTGTACTTCAATTCAGACGAATTCCAGGCCGTTGGTCGGTGCAGTTGGATCGTGAGAGTTACTTCACGAGGCCACGATATAAACGAGAGCAGTCACGGCTCTTATTTAATTAAATGTCTACGCTAGAACATCGTTTTATCGAGAGATACGATAAACCGGACTCAAATTGTTGAATTTTCCAGCCTAAACGCGTGAGTGGCTAAAGATTGATTGTGGCGCGTTACGAGTGAAAATTTAAATAAAAAATAAAAATTACAGAGAAAAAAATATATATAAAATATATAAAAATGAATCAGTTTAATAGATATTTAAATATATTTTTTTATGAAATATATATACATGTTAAAAAGTAATATATATATGTACACATCCAATGAAAAAAAAGGATATTGTAAAGATGATAACCATATAGTTTGAATATATGTATGTCACGAGCTGCTTAGCAATTTTCTCTATAAATCATGTGCGAATACATATCATAAACATAGCACCTAGCTTAAAGTTACAAACCCAGCGTGGTATCGAATTTCCGGCTTATGTTAGCCGTATTGCTTCATGGTAAAATACAAAATTTCTACATCGTTGCTGATTTATTTAACTATAAATAATATATATTATGTTGTATATATGAATATAATATATGAATGTCAAAATGTATCGATATTTACTTATCAAATATTCAATATTATTTTTATAATTCATTATTTACTTAAAATTTTGGTAATTATATCGTTAATGTTAGTATTCCTATTTACAAATTCATGAGAATGTTTAAACTTTTAAAAATAAACGTGATAAGCGAAATACAACAGCATTGGTTCGTTTTCGATATACCAGATGATATATACACAGGGTGTTCCAGCTGAAAGAGACCGCCTAAATATTTTCTTTGCTTTTAAGGATGTAAAAAATATTTAAAACATACTTCGATTAGTTTCAAGAGAAATAGTAAATTGAAACAATATTTAAAAAAATACACGTTTATAGGATAAAAAATAAGGACGAGCTTGAAAAAATCCATAGGAAATGATCTTACAAAAAAATTTGTTAACTGTGATATATACTTTTTTTTGAAACCAAAGTATTTCTTAAACAGTTTTCATATTATTCAAAACAAATAATACATATTTAGGTGGAATTGTTCAGTTAGGACACCCTGTATATTGAAATATTCGAAATGCAAATATTTTTTGAAATCTCTGAATCCCGCAGAGAATCATGCAAAACTAACTAGATTTTCTCGATAGTCCGTAACGAGAAAAGTCGGACGCTTTCGTAAAATCCTGCGGAACGAAAAATTCGATGTATCGATTCGTGAAAGTAGAACCGTTTAGTTCGAATTTGATTTTCCCTATCTCTTATTTCATATTTCCGATACGAAAATATAGCTAATCGATTTTTAATTAAAACACAAAAGTATAACACAATAATATTACATATATATAAAAATAACAAAAATAATCAATATCGAGGTGTAAATGATTGAAAAAACGAAATCGATAAATTATAATCAAATTATCGAAATAATCGAACGGCGGGAAATATTACGAATAATTGTTATTCATTAATTAAAAGTACGACGATCGAATAAAAAGATAGTTAAAAAGATAACAAACTCGATGCAAATTATTGAAAAATGGAATCAATAGTAATGTAATAGAAGAATCGTTGAAAGGAAAAGAAAAAATATAAAATTAACGGCACATTAATAGGAATAATTTCAAATGAAGGGATGAGAGTTGATAATCAAAGCTTCGATAACGTATGATGATACAAACGTCCGTTGCAATTTCATCGAGAAACACGAAGGTCCTCGATGTTTTTCCCTTTTCTTTTGTTTCCTTTTTCTTTCTTTCTTTCTTGCTTTTTTTATTACATACTTTATTATTTCATACAAACACACACACACCATTGTGGTTATTGTGTAGACAAAGAGTAGCCGTTGCAAAATGACGATGATGATGCATGCATGCTCTTTTCGTAGAACGCTTATGTCGTGTCGAACTGTTATGTCTAACGTTTACTTTAATCAACCTGGAAGTGAAAGACGAGCAAGAAGCAACTCAAGATAGCGTGTTTCCAACGAAAATCCTTGGTTCATTCTTGTATCCACAACTATTCTCGTGAGTCACGTCCTACGCATTCTCAAAATCTTGTTCGAGGGAAAATATATACGATAAGCGCACCCGTGATAAACTTTTGCCACCGATCGTGTTTCTCCAAACTCCGAACGAACTTATTAAAGTTTATTTAAAGAAAGAGAAAAAAAATAAAAGAAAAATATCTATATCATAAATATAACGATCTTACGATGACGAAGTAATTATTTAATTAATTAAAAAGATCTAAAGATAAAAAGTGAGAGAGGCTGAGATAATTATCGTACAACATCTAATCAAGAATTATGTATACGATAAAAAAAGAAAAACGAATAAATAATAATATATAATATTCATTTTCTCTTTCTCTTTTCATATTTTAAACTTATTATATTTATAACGTGTGTATTATTTACAACTTGTTACGAATTATCAAGTGATCAAATTGATTTGAAATAATCATTAATTCAAAGAACAAAAGAAAAATAGAATAAATGACCTTATTGGGGACTCTTGTTGATCCACGATAAACGTTTATACTCTGTATATTGATTTCATTTTCATGTATTTAATTAATCGATATTATATTTTTATTTTGCGATGAAAAATATTCAACAAAGGCGACGCTTTGACGTAGAAGCGGAAGCCGTTCGATGCATCGTTTAATTAGAACGTGAAGAGTGAAACATCTAGAACGTGGAAAGTTGATTCACATCGGTACGTCTTACACATGTAACGCATACAAACATATTGATGCATATATCGTAACGTTGTTGTTTGTAAATTTCGACGCAACCTATATATATAGATTAGTTTCATTATATATTGTAGAAAAATTATTCAAAAAGTATTATAATACTTACAAAAATTCTTATTAATATAATATCGAATTTTTCTTACTAACGATTAAAACCAATGAATCGTAAAGTATATTTGATTACTCATTCGTTGATCTTTGATTAGTTAATAAATATAGATACGATGTAATCTAAGAGATTTTTATACGGAATACGTATCGATATATCTTGTCGTATTTATATATACATAACACATGTGTGTACATATATTACACATATATATACAAAATTTTTATCTTACCGTGACGTTAATGGCTTTCCAATATTTCTCTGCGTGTATCTCATACCTTTATATTGAATTTTATTTAATAATACGATTTCATTTATATTCTAAATTATCTTATAAAATTTCTACGAACAAAAAAATAATTTCAAGACGAATGATTAAAACGATTATATTTATTTTTTCCTTTTTTGCGGAATCATTTACCTATGTCGCGTAGAAGACGACGTGTTGCTATAACAAATAAATAAATAAATCGTAACTCATAAGAAATAATAATATCTCGAAGATTTATTAACACTGGCGGAAAATTTCAAAGGAATTTCTTTAAAAGTGTCTCGAAAACGTTGTCCTCGAGAATTCATCTCTGAATCAGCACGGAACGCGTGTTACGCGGGACACAACAAAGAACGAAGAAATTTGAACTTTCACCGGTTCCCCCCCTCCTACTCACCCCTTCCAGCGCCATCCGCCAATGTATCTACTATCTTTCTCTTTCTGTTTTAAGAGAATCGTCACAACGTGTATTTTTAAATACACAACTCGATGACGCGTTTGTTTAAACGTGGAGGGAGGATTCAAGCTTATTTCAACGATAATCGTCATTAGAATCCCGGCGGACGCGAATACACGGTCTGTATAGCTTTCCTACAGCTTCCGCTACCTTGGCACCGATTCTAAAAAACGTATAACGTGAATCAAGTATTATATACGTTGTTTTCTTACCGAATCGTGCCAAACTTCGCGAAAATCAAACTACTCAGAAGCGAAACAATGAAAAGCTTCTTAAAAGAGATTTTCTTTCTCTTTCGTTATAACTTATAAAAGTTATTAAACTTAGCAAATAATAATAATAATCTTCTACTTTAACAAGTTAAATCATTTTTTTTTCTTTTTTTTTCGTCATTTATTTATTAATATAAAATCGCGACGATCGAAGAAAAATTTGATTTATCGAATTACAACGTTAAATTTTCAGAATACAATTTATAATAGATATATATATATATACAATTTTTCTTTTTGTTCAATTATCTATACGCGATAACGTTGGTTATGATAAAGTAAATATAAAACAATAACGTTTTACGTTGTTTTTTTTTATAATTATTTTCGATTAATTATCATTAATGGAAAATTAAATTGGTGCACGGCGTGTTGCATTGATCATGAAATTAAAATTGAACATTAGTATGCTTTAATTTTTCGACAACGTAAAAGGGTTAAAGATTAAATCTTGGAGAAAATGAAAGAGAACAAAAAATCTTCCCGGACAAGATGATTTTCAACTTCGTAAAATATCATCTTAATCGGATTCGTTATCTTCCATCTTTTCTTATATACTATATCGGCTCTAGACACCTGCCGAGTTTACTGAATAAACTGCAGATTAAAAGCGCAGATGGATAAGCGAGAAGAGTATGCGAAAGGTGGCTTTTATTAGCAACAACCACCGACGCTTTTGCTCGTCCCGATAACTACTCATCCTTCTCGGAAGTTAACACACCGCAAGAAAATCACCGGGACGATCGGCCTAACCGTATAATCAGGCTAATTTTCTCTCTCTCTTTCTCTCTTTTTCTCTTCTATCTATGAATGTAAATGTATAGATGACAACTAAACGAACTCATAGAGACTAGTTGCTCGACATATTTCTCTCAATGCTTTATTCTAGGATCAATAAAAATGTGAGAAAAATAAGTTATCAATTTGACAAGCATCACAAGTTCTATAAAATATTTCGATTCTATTAAATTTCAATAAATTTATGAAGAAATGATATTGTTCAAGAAAGAAAATGAAAAAAATATAAGAAATAATCTATCCTGCTATAAATCTAATTCGTAATAATAATAAAAAAAAATCCGTAAAAATTTATTAGACCGATAACAAAATTCATTGATTTTCTTTTACCTTTTTTTATTACTTAAAATATAAAAAGAAATATCGAAGATCAACGTAATAGAAAGTTACGAAGGAAATTGAGATGTTAAAGTAATTTATTTCGAGATGAATTTTGTTATAGTTAAATTATAGAAATTGTTGGATTTTATTAAGAATAAAACAATAGTATAAAATGATCATAAAAAAGTGGAAAGTATTTCTTAAAGTAGATACCTTTAATATCATTACTTTAAAAGAGTGTCTCTTGTTTGGCAACTGTCATGAAGCGGTGCGTAATCCTGTGACATTCGAAAATGTTTAAAATTTCCGCGAACAAATAGCCCGTCAGGATGAAAACTAGTAGGATTTGCCAAAATTTTGCAAGAACTTTTGTACGCGACCCAGCTTCTCCAAATCTAATGATCATAATCCATAATCGCCATTTATAAACGGATAGAATGTTTGTTATTTTTAGTCATTGTTAAATTTAATTATAAACATCCCATTCTTTTACATTGAAAAATAAATATAATTTTAAACATAACGATTATTATAAAAGTGTAAGAAAAAAGAATTGAATCGATCCTCTTTGTCTTAATTTAAATCTTACTAATTAATTAATATCACAATTATTCGGAATTAATATCGAGAAAATAAATAATATACAAATTTAATTTATTAAATTGAAGATAAAAAAGATTCTTATATAATAATCCAACAATTTTAATCATTTAACGAAACACAAGAATATTAGTTAGAATAAATGTTTATCTTTCGAAATAATTTTACGTCTCGGTTAATTGAATAAATTTAAAGTAAAACGTTGATAACGTATTAATAAGATTGCTAGTTTTACAATTATTGTCAAGAGAAGAGCCGTATTCAGAATTGAACTTCATTTATAACATCCACATCCTCCGTTGGTCGTCTTTGTACGGATACTTTGTTGTTTTACGTGCCATAGAAGGGTTTACATTAGCCTTGTAAGAAAATAAACGTTCCTTCGTGGAGACGATTTTATTATTTGCTATATTTTACAAGAATATGTTATGTATATATAACTTAGTGCTTGCACGTGGCACGAATCCACATAATCTCGATAAATTTAGTCCTTCCTTCGTTGTAATCCTTAAATATCAAAAGTTACTAAATATTTCTATATTTTCTAACGTATTGTCAAATTTACGCGATAAATAATAAGAAACTGGATTAAATTAATACAAAAATTAAAGAAAAAATTAAAATTTTCTTCTTTTCCTTTTTATTCGTTTTTTTTCCTATCCTAAGATTACAAAAAAAGATAGGAAACAAAAAACATCGTGCGTATAAAAATCGCAAGCGGATAGTTTTTTCCTTTCGTAAACGAAACCAATCGTTGAGGGACATAAGAGTACGTATCGATATAATAATATGAAGTAAACAAAAATTTTGTCCGAACTGTCCAACTATCTTTTTTAGCAAACTTTTCGTTCCTGATATCGTTCGACTACATTAAGGATGCCTCGAACACGCTAATCGTTAATTCGAGATCGTGACTAACGTGCTTGAGTGAGCCATCGAGCGTCTGAGCTGTGACCTACAAAAAAAAAAAATATAGAAAGAGACAAAAAGAGGGAGATAGGAAGGTAGAAAAAGATGGAAGAAACACATCGTCTTCGTTTCTACACGAACGTGTTCTACCATTCGAGGCTTCGAAAATCAATTTACCTTTGTTATCGACGTTGGCCATGGTCTTTCTCTGTTTCAAGACAAGATCCTACTTTCGTCCAAATTCTTTCTATATAAATATATTTATATATATATATATACATATACATGTACTATACATGCAAGTCTTTTTTTATTTTTATTTCTCGATAAAGAAGAGAAAATAAAAAAACAACTCCTTTTCTTTTCGTTATCTTGAATTTGCCATGATCTTTATTGTAAAAGTCAGCGATTCGCATACATATGTAAATACATATATGTAAAGGTATATACACTTACCTGCAAAGTTATACAGTTCTTATCTATTCTCAAAAGAGAATACACCTATTCTAACAAGTTGTATTTTGTTTTAGATAGTTACTCGACTATAATATATCTAAATGAACTATATGAAATGAACTAAATGAAACTATAAATATAATAAATGAAATAATAATTTTAATTTGTGTTAATACAAGTAAAAGTTATATCTCATCGTACGTTACATTTCTCCGATCATTTCCTCTCTATATATAATTGATTTTGTAATTTAATTTGTGATTTTTAATTCTTTTTTTTTTATTGAAAATCGATGTTTGAATTTTTAAACGATTACTTTCTATCCTGTCAGTCACTTTCTATTACTTTTACTACAGAAGATGATAGAAAACTGGATGTTAATATTTAACGATTATTTATTTGTAGAATATCTTTTTCTACGACATTTTATTATTTTTAAATGCGCCAATAACTTTCTATTTATTATAAATCGATAAGATTCATTTGCTCGCAACAGCTGATCTTTTATAAAATGTTATTCGTTCGATGTAAGTAAATAAGAAATCGACCGAGTGACTTACAATTAGCAGCAACACATTTTGCGTGTTGTTACGTCAATTCAATCGTCGTGGAAACTCGTTTCCCTTCAGGTAGAAAATGTAAATTTCATCGAATGTGCCGCTTGCTTTCCATCCTGTTCCATAAAAGGCAACCTTAAAATTTATACTCACAAACATATAGGATCTCTTTCGATAAACGTTAAAGAGATATTTGAAAATAAATTAGAAAAAAAAAAAGATTTCTTCCTTCGAGCATTACATAAATATCCTGATAAATATCGGAGAGACCTACATAAAATTATTTTAGCTATGTCTCGACGATATAAAGAAGGAACGATTTAAAATTTCTGAGAAATGATAACATATAATATTTTGGGTGAATACGTAAACGATGATCTAGATCACACATACACAAATCGTCATATAATATAATCCATATGAAATCATTACTTTTTATAATAACTATCCTATTTTTCGAAATGAGAAATTTAATATTTTAATTTATGTGAAAAATTAAGGAAAAAGAAAAAAGAAAAAAAGAAAAACTTACCAACGAAATTAGTAACGACCAACGTTTGCCTACGATTTGAACGAACCCCCTAGACATTTTGTTAAATTGCCACTTAAATAAATGAATTATTTGTACGGGATAACGTTATACGTGATCTACACAGTTTATTTGTTAGATGTAAGTATAAATTACCATTGAACGAGGAAACATCTGGTCGAGATAGGAGGAAGAAAAGGGCGTGTCGGCTATCCTACCTACCATTTCGTGAGTCAAATCGCTTTTAGGGTGTGCCTTCCTTTCCTTCACCTTTCAATGCCTTCAACTATATGTAAATGTATATTACTTCTTCGTGTGAAACCTTTTTTCCCTTTTTAGTTGGTTATATATGTACGTGTATATATATAGTAAGCATACACTACTGGCCATACCTATGAAACCAGCAATTCACGTTAGTTTTTTGCTTTTCACTGAGGACTGGGAAGATATCGAATTTTGGGTTATGGCGGCCTTTTTTTTACCATTCCAATTTATCTTTTGACAAAATTCATTGGAAGCTTAGTAAGACCAATGGCGCCTTATGATGCGGGCCACTCGAGGTTATATGTACTCCCCTTGTCTGATGTCACGAGCTTTGTTTAGACACGACCTTGACTGTTCCTTTCTCTTCCTCCTTTTTTTTTTCTTTTTTTTCTTTTTTCTTTTATATTACCAAATCTGACAGTATAACATCCTTGAAAAGTGATATGATGATGATGATGATGATGATGATGATTAATATTGTCAGTCATATCATGATGATTATTCATAATTAACAATTTAATAATAGTACTTAAATATCAGTTATGTAAGTACATATGTATCTATTAGTGAATGTTCCTTAAAATCGTACATCGTTATGCTAAATTATTTTTTGAAAATTATTGATATAGTGTGTTTATGATGAAGACAATTTAGAAATACATTAGTATAACTTTATTACATATTTTATGAATTTTAACTTGAAAGTATTATTTGTAACAAGTGAGCTAAACATATACGAAAATAGTGTATCTAGTTGTTTCATATCTAACAATTGGTCTTCCTTTGTTCGAAGATTACATATCTATTCATTTAATTAATCAATATTAAACAATTTCTATCTGATATTTTATTAGATAAAAACTTTCAATTCAAAGTCCATCACTGGTCAAGAATGTAAAAAATAAATGTATTTTAGTTAAAACAATCGAAAATATTAATAGAGTACATAAGAGTGTCCGGCATACCTTGAATAATTGTTAATTAATCGAACAAAATGTATATTTTAGTCTAAAAACACGGAATATAAGTTCGGAGTACATTCCTCTTCAAAATCCACTGTTAGACTGGCTCATTGTCCTCTGCGAAATTCGGTTTTATTGATTGTTGTTTATATGACTTTCCGAAGGCTACGTATGCATAACAAAAATAATACTCGCAATAAATAGAATTTCCTTTTACGGAAAGTCATATAAACAACATAAAAATGAAAAAACATTTATAGAGAACAATGAACCAATCTAACGGTGAATTTTGAAAAGGACAATACGTTAAACTTATACTTCGTGCTTCTAGACTAAAATATACATTTCCTTCGATTAATTAACAATCATTTAAATTATATCTAATATTATATCATACTCTACTAATATTTTCAATTGCTTAAACTAAAATACATTTGTTTTAGCGTTCTGTGGCCAATGATAAGAGTATAATTTGAGTTAGAAAATTTTCATCTAATAAAATATCAAATAGAAATTGTCCAATATTCAAAGTATAATAGATATGTAATATTTGAACAAACACGTAATTTATATTATTCTTACTTAATATATATTCAATTAACGAACCAATACTAACAATAAGAAATATTTGAATAACAGGAGAAACAAAAGATGAATAATTATTAAACGTAAAAAAGAAATATTATAATAATTTATCATTGTCAAATGGGTTTAGACAATTTCTAATGACCTCCAACTATGATTCATATTACGGTATTTCCATTAACTAAATCGGAGCAAAAGGAAGTAAATGAAGTAATGATAGTGATAATAACGATATCGAGTTGGAATTTATCTGACTGAACAATTCTATGATACATGTCAACAGGCATTGACGCAAACGGGAAGATAGGAAGTATATGGGAGGAGACTGTGGTGAAATGACTGCTTGGATGATTTTAAAACCGCAAACTTGTAGTCGAAGTTGTGGTCGAAGTATCATTCGAGGTTGTACACGTGCATAGGTATCACGAAAGAAATTTTTTTCTTTCTTCGATGGATTGAAAAATTCATGAACGCAAAAGCATTATTCTCGCAAATTCTGTTTACTTTTTGTTTTTGTTTTTATTTTTTCACAATCGAGGGAAAAAAAAATATCAATGCAATGCGTCGAATATTTTTCATAAAAATACAAACAAAAATATTTCAAATTCCTAATCAAAAGGGAATATTGCTGGCAATCGAAACGAGAGAAATACTTTCTTCTCTCCTTTTTCTTTTTTCTTTTTTGTTTTTGTATCTTCGTGAAAGTATTAAAGGGAACAAAATAAAAGAAGAGAAAAAGGATTAGCAAATATATGTGTAATATACATATATAATTACGAGCTATATTAAGTACTACTAAAGAAAAAAAAAGGAATGTATATACGTAAGATACAGAGGCAGATACAGGTCGTGTGAAAGTATTTTTCTATTCCACGCACTCGATACATTCGAATTGGCAGCAATATCCTTGCTACCGAAACTGACCGACAGTATTCGTTGTACTCGCAATAACGTACGAGAAATTACGTCACAACACGCTGATTCCTTTCACTCCTTTTATATTAGACACCAAGCGAAACGGCTATTCGAACCTGTCGATCTATCCTATTACATATATCCATATACTTGTTAGGTAGATAATATTAAGGAGCCATTAAAGTGTTACGATACCTACCCAAACACGAGTGAATGCTTATCCTCTCTATTGAAACATTCATATATTTGCATGATCAAAAATAAACGAATCATCATTTGTAATCCGAACTTTTGTCGAACTTATTTTAATCGATTCTTTACCAGGATGTTTTGTTTAGAAATCTTTATTTCATAAAGAATTAAATGAAAGTCAAAGTTATTTAGAAATATTAGGAATACGTCAGAGTTCTAAGACTCTGAACAAAATTTGATTTATACTCCTTTAATAATTTCATAACCGATGATTTTAAGGGAAGACTCTTATATATATTCTATCATTTAAATTGTATTATAATTTAAATAATTATGTAAGAAAATATAGCAAATATTACTTTACCGTATCCATTAATATTCATTTATTATTTTAATAATTCTACAGAAAAAAACTATTTATTTGCAAATGCTAATGGGAATAAAAATTGATAAATGGTTTTTAGAAAGCTGAAGATTTAAAAAAATGAGAAGTAAAACACTATGTTATCATTTGCAAATGTTAACAACTTATTGGAGATGTATTTTTATGACAATGTCGAATAAAAAAAAAATTTCTTTAAATTGTTGTCAAATTGTTGTCAATATTTACAAAAGTTTAATAAAAATCTTAAAAACATTTGCACGAACAATTTTTGATCTCGCTTAATGCGCTAAAAAGTTGTAATAAATACGAAGGAAATGGTGAGAAGGAGAAAAAGAGAAAAAGAGAAAAAAAGAAAAAGAGAGAGGGAGAGAGACACAGAAAGAGCTTTCGCTTAAATCGAAGAAACTTTCTACGAAAGTCAGAAGAATCGTCTGAATCCTTCGTACCGCAACGTAGCCGGTTAATTACTGCGTACCACGGATCGATACGTCCCTGGAAGCAAGTCATCGCGAGTATAACGCTTTTCTTTTTCACCAGGTTATTTGTCCTTGAACCTAATTGTAAAAGCAAATCTAACAATCACAGATGATCGAGGTCAAAAAGCTCTTACTACTAAATTAATAAAAAGAAATATATATATATGTATGATTCAAAAAAAACGTGTCGTTTAAATGATACAAATAAAATCTGATTTAATTTAAGATTTAATTTGATCTAAATCATTGATTTATTATTTCACATAATTTGTTACTATTTTTTAATAATATTCAAGAATTTTTCAAATTAAGGAATGCAATTAAAAAATGCATCAACTATCTCATCCTTTGTACCGTAACGTTACGTCAATTACAAAGAATTTATTGAAATTTTATGAACAATCTATCATTCAGGGTATATTGAATAAACGTAAAAAGGGTCAAGAGCACGCAATGAAGCGTTCTTTGACGGAAATAGATGACGTTTACCTGTTATAAGATGCCAAAGAAGATTGGACTCCGTAAAGTAAGATAGATGATAAAGCGTACATAGATTTATAATATATGCACGTGAAAATATATGAGAAACGAAATTTCTCAAAGTATATATATGTACTAGTAGCTATGCTGTATTTATTGCTAAATATTATATAAATATTATAAAAACCAAAAAAGAAAAACAAAAATGCATATTAAACTCGAACACTTGCACGTAGAAAATGCATTCGATTAATTCCGAATTTAAATTGTTAGCAAAGCGTTTTCTCCCAATAGAGAGTTCATTCGCCTCAACTTTACCTCTCCATTCAAATAATTTTCATATCGAATAAATTTCACGTGGAAAATTTTACCCCATACCATGCTGTATTAATTATTTAAAAAGAATAAAAAGAGGAAACAAAAACGAATAAGGAAAAACGCACGATATCCTAAAGAATATTAGCGAAACGAAACGATAATAATTTCTATAATGGTGAATAGTTTCATTCGAGTACGAGATATCGATTACTATAATTCATTATGAGACTTCTATGAAAACGTTGTGTTACAGAAATATGTCAGACTATGCAATCAGAAAATCAGTTGATTACGTGAATTTCAATTCATATAAAGTTAACTAACAATAAGTATTATAATTTATCGAATCGATTGATAAATTTTTCATGAGTCTCATTGATTGTTTTATAAAAGAAAAAAAAAAAGAAAACAATATTTTCAAATCAATTATTTAAATTAAAAGAAATATGGTACCAAATACGTTAGATTTTTAATATTCTGACGTTTTTTACGAGCTACTTATCCGCTATTTTTTCTATTTCTCTCTCTCTCTCTCTCAATATTCCCATACAAATCCTCTATCGTAAAACGTAATCGACAGGCATATGGCGGCATAACGATATTGGAAAACTGTCAATTCGTTGTAATATTTTCCGCCACATCGTACGTTGATCCCTTGCACATTTTCACGAATACATGCATATTTATATATGTGCGTACACATATATGATAATGTGTGCCTGTACGAACGATGAAATGACACTATGTTTCATGTGTACACACCTATTCGTGCTTTATCTAAACGTTCAACAAAATTTAAAAATATAAGTTACTATTTTTTCCTACATTAACTTTACGAAGTTAATTCTGTAAATTATTATTATTTCTTATTTTTTAATTAATGTAATATCCCTTTAATATACACGATTCAAGTTTTTAATTCATAAAAATTATAATTAATAAGAAAATATCATAAAATAATAAATGAATTAACGGTGCATATTATATATATATATATAAAGTTAATTAATAGAATGAGATCATAAAATTCGATAATACTTCGAAGCATCGATTTGTTGAAAAGTTTTTAAGGTTTCCTCGTTGTTTGTGTTCCGACTTTTAGCGACGAGTGAACATTCCCTGGCAGTTTCTAACATCGCAAATTGTATAACGGTATTATCTACGATACAAAAAGGAATCCTCTTAAATTTTATAAAGCTTAATTATCCTTTCCTACTATGAATCCGCACGCGAAAACAAATGTGCCAGTTATTTATGTTGAAACGTAGTTTAAAAGTATTCCTATGTTCGTGTTTGATAAACTTTTATGAATTCCTTGTTAAAGAAACGTGTTATTTGTCTGTTAACTTCAAAGGAAATGAGAATACGTAAATAATTATTATTTGCAAGTGACTTCGATTATGTTTAAAAAGAAAAAGAAAAAAAAATATATTCGAGACTTATCGAAAGGAACGACAAGATTGAGAAGATCGATTAATCGTAAACACGACATATCCTCGATAAAAGATTAGTTAAGTCGTGTTACGACATTCAAACATGTCCCAGAGATCTCGTGCGCGAACATAATTAGCTGATTATTTTAAACGCTCTATGAAATTATCATGCAATTGCGCAGTAATATAATGACAAACTGCGAGAAGACGTCCACGAAATTCGTACCTTTGGCAATGAATTAAAAATTCTTTTTCTTTTTTTTGGAGGGCGTGGATTTAATATGACCAGTGGAGAAATGACTAAAGTAATTTTTTTTTTTTTTTAAAGAAATATGTCAAAATATATATACATATATATATATATATAACGATGCGGTCGTTCACGTTTTCAAATTTCGCGTCACGAAAAAAAGCGGGCAATTTAAACGACGAATATTCTTTTTTTTTACACGCGAATATTCTTCTTGACAGAGAAGCTGTCTTATGCAATTTCGCGCGTATTATCACGATCAAGGAATTACCATCTTAAGGTACTTACGTAATAAAATGCTATGAATTAAATTCTCGAACTATATTGGCATTATTGCACGCCAACGAAGTGGCACGCGCGTCGACTCCGATAGAACAATAAATACCATGCTTTTATTATATTTTTACGAGCGTTTTTAAATCAGCTGCAATTTTGTCATAGTTCAATTACGTTCGAAATTGATAAGATATGAGAAAAATGCTAATAAAAATATTCAATAATTTTGAATAACTTTATACGAACTCTATGAAAAGTAATCGGAAATTTTATTTTGAAAATAATTTTATTTATTTCGTTTTTATTTTTCTTCTTCTTACTTTATCATCGTAAGAAAAATGTATATTTTAAGACGAAGATGTTTAAAAATGTATATATATACACCTATGTATATACAGTTGGATACCTTTTAACGAGACTTTCCTCCTTTTTTCTGACCTTTTCGGCCCTTTCTACCGTTTCGTCGTTTCTTCCTCTCCAACAATTTGCGAGCCTTTAAAATTTGTTCCGGTCTCTTCAGCTCTGACTTTCCTTTCACCTTCTCCTTGATCTTTTGATTATGACGCGCCCAATGTGTATTGGCATCTGTTTGCACTGTAACCAAACGTTTTTCTTTTTTTATATCAAAACAAGCGTCTACAGACACGTTCAAATACAATTTTAGAATTGAAAATCGTTAAAGATGATTTTCTACTCGTAAGTACAGAGAAACAATTTTAGTTTATTCTGAATAATATACACAGTGTGTATATATTTAAGAAAATAAGTAAAGAAAGAAAGTATGAATTTATTTATTCCCGTTAACAAATATCACTCTCAAGTCATTACGCTATATTATTCCTGAAAACTTTATCATTCTGCACACTTTGAAAATCATCAACAAGAACATGAAAGAAGTGGTATACTCGCTTGAATACGTGTCTATTTGTTAAACGTAAGTTCAAATGTACCTTTATCTTATTATTGTCATAACAAGGCCATGATTTTGAGATAACGAAATTTTATAACAGTATTCGAAAAGAACATTTAGAACGCAAAAGAACGCGAAGTCAGATAAAAATAAAGTTCCAACGTAAAATTGAAATCAAAAAAATGTGATTAAATTTCAGATTATTTTTTCTTTGATAAATTCCACGAATATTTTGGATCTCAATCGTATTTTCTAGTCTGCATAATTATGGTACAAGTACTAATTATAGAATTAGATGCGCCAAATTAA